>NW_028274807.1:93743080-94368080 GCF_037043125.1 Eumetopias jubatus
ACACCATTTTTTGATGTTTCCCACTACTATGAGGCTTCTCTGACTGTCTTGGTATAGATCTACTTGCCTCTGTCTTTGTGACCTCTTTAGACTGGGATACAGCAGAAGTAATCGACACATTTGGGGCAACCACTTTATCACACATGTATAAGTAGTAGCTAAAAGCAAAGAAAGGCAAAATAATACATATATTACATTTGGGTAAAAAGTAAAATATGTTAAATCTATTTCTATGGTTAAAAAATTTTATACCGAAACAGACAACCTAACACCTCAGAAAATAAGGATCATAAGGGTATGTGTTGTGGGGAGCGCTGTGCATTGTGTAAGACTGATGAATCACAGACCTGTACCCCTGAAACAAATAATACATTATATGTTAATAATAAAAAAGAAAAGAAGGATCATAGAAAAGAATTCTTTAAAACTTCAGTAATTTATCAATCAGAGAAAGACATGTATCATATGACCTCACTGATATGAGGAATTCTTAATCTCAGGAAACAAACTGAGGGTTGCTGGAGTGGTGGGGTGTGGGAGGGATGGGGTGGCTGGGTGATAGACATTGGGTAGGGTATGTGCTACGGTGAGCGCTGTGAATTGTGCAAGACTGTTGAATCACAGATCTGTACCTCTGAAACAAATAATGCAACATATGTTAAGAAAAAAGAAAAAGAAGAAGATAGCAGGAGGGGAAGAATGAAGGGGAGTAAGTCGGAGGGGGAGACGAACCATGAGAGATGATGGACTCTGAAAAACAAACTGAGGATTCTAGAGGGGAGGGGGTGGGGGGATGGGTTAGCCTGGTGATGGGTACTAAAGAGGGCACATTCTGCATGGAGCACTGGATGTTATGCACAAACAACGAATCATGGAACACTACATCAAAAACTAATGATGTAATGTATGGTGGTTAACATAATAAAAAAATTTAAAAAAAACTTCAGTACTTTAGACAGTAAGTGCAAAATTATGAGTAATTTTTGTTACTTTGCAAAAAGTAATTTCTAGGCACTAAAGAGATACTCACTGGGAAAGAAAACTACAGTGTCATCTCCTTCCCTCAAAACCACCTGAGAACTAAAAGCATGAAGCACTTCAGTGCTGTTTAATAGTCTGAATAGGTAAGGTTTATGCCAGAAAGGACACAGACCATATGCTACTTGGAGAACTATTTTTTTGCCCCCACCCCCACCCCACCCCACCCCCACGCCCCCCCACTCCGTGAAAGCAAGGAATCCTCACTCTTTGTTATAGAGGCTGATTCAGTCCCACACCACAAGGCTATGGCCTGATTTACCACAGGCCCAATGAGGAGCTCCCAAGGCCCTTCTTACATAGCACTCTGAATACCGCCCAGCTACTGCTACTGGGCAGTCAGTCCTACTTGTTTCAAACCCCACAGAGCAATTTTCCTAAAATACTTTAGTACTTCCTAATTTGATAAAATTTCAATAGTAAGTTGCACAAAACTAAGATTGAAGGGATAACTACCAATTTTGCTCAAAGCTCACATAAAATTGTTCAGCAAATTATCTGAAAGACCCACGGAACACATCTGAGCTAAACACTGAAGCACCGTATTATTAACTATAATCTGCATAACCTTTAGCCAAAAAATGCAACCATTTAACTGATGTACTACTTCATTCCCTAAACTCTAAATGATCTCCTCTTACATCTTATTTTCTTTATACAATAATCTGTATTGTTCCTCTTTACTAATTACATGAATTCTGAGAATAAAAAGTATTCTGCTAAAAAAACTGACAGGTTTAATAATGCTCAAAGATTTACTTCAAACACAACAGGAATGATGGGAACTGTGCAAATGTAAATAAGACTGAGATTCTTCATCACCATGTTTGAGGGGAATATATATCTACAGCAATAAAAACCTAGGAATCAATAAAAAGTTTATCATCTAAGGTGCATTTTTATTAAAAATAGGAAACTGGATTTTGAAGGACGTGGTTACTATGAAAGCTTCTAAGTTTCAAAAAATTTCTTTGTAAAATACCAAAGTTGCATACCAAACTCTTATTTAAAGAGTTGGTTTACCTCTTACAGGGAAGAAAGGAAATTAAAGGAAAACTTCCAACTTTTAATTAGGGTGAAAAGGAAATGACGAATTCCTAGAAAGAACAAAGAAACACCAAGAAAAGGTTATCTCAAATATTCAACACAATTTACAGTTCATTTCATTAACAAGCCTAAAACTAAATAATGAATTCCCAGGAACTAGAACAGTACCTGACATATAGATGTTGGATGAATAAATGAATGAATGAATGAACAAATGAATGAATGAAGAAACAAATGAGTCAATACCCACTCACCTGGGGTGTAAAAATGAATGTGTCTGAGAAACATGGTCACCTTCCTGCTTTATAACAGGGTACCATGACTGTAATTCCATTCCTGATGGTGTATCTATCTGTAGAAAAATGTAGAAGGGAAAAAGTTCATCGAGGGAAGATGTGATGGTTAATTTTATGTGTCAACTTGGCAGGGCCAGTGTATGCCTCTGAAGAACCCTGACTAATAAGAGTTACATTATTTGAGAGTCCTCTTGTAACAAGGCAGCTTTCCCTTAAAGTACCAAATCTAGTCACTCACAACTATGTAACCTATCCTATCACAGAAACCGTTTCAGTATGCATATTAACATGGATTACCAGAAATGATTTCATAAAATTTCATACTAAGTAATCTATTTTTAAAATCCATTTTAAGGGCGCCTGGGTGGTTCAGTCAGTTAAGTGTCTGCTTTCAGATCAGGTCATGATCCCAGGGTCCTGGAGTCGAGCGCCCGCTGCATCTGGCTCCCTGCTCAGTGGGGAGTCTGCTTCTCCCTCTCCCTCTGCCCCTCATCCCGTTTGTGCACTCGCTCTCACTCAGTCTCTCTCCCATAAATAAATAAAATCTTTTTTAAATAAAAAATAAAATCCATTTTAAATAGTACCTTGCAAATATACAACATTGGTAAGTTTGGATTCTTCTTGCTGCTACAATCGGCTAGAATAAACCCCTTCCCTACGGTATTTGTTAGTGGATTAGATAACATTCTATAGCAATAAATACTTTGCCAGGGGAGAGATGTCACTAAGATGGCAACACAGGTTGTTCTTGACTTCACACCCCCTCACAAGAAAAACAACTAACATCTATTCAAGAACAAGACACCACTGAGAGAATCCTTTAACATGGGAGTGTGGAGGTGGTGAGGCTGAAGCACCCCACTGCACCTCAGAGACCAAGACAGACTGCATTACAAGGATGGATGTTAACTGAACCTACTGTGGTAATCACTTCACAATATATGTAAATCAAACTATCATGCTGTATGCCTTACACTTATACAGTGATATATGTCGATTACTTCTCAACAAGACTGGAGCGGAAAAAAGGTGGACAGACAGATGAATAGATAGATTTATAATAAAAGAAGTATGGTGAAGTGTTTAAAAAAAGAAAAGAAAAAACAAAACTTAGAAAGACAAGGGAACCCAGTCAGAGCCTCACAGAGTAACGTGAGTGGAGGAGACAGGACAGAACATCCAGAAAGACCAAGGCAAATCAAGTCTGCAGGTCAGAGGAAGCTGCCCAGAGAGAACGCTACAGATCTGTGGAGGATCCACCTCAAGGATTCAGCACAGTACCTGAGCAGCACATGCTCGTGAGGAAACGCCTCAAAGCTGAGTCATGCTTTTCTGTGGGCAGCTGATATGGTGAGTGATATGAGGGAGGTAGGAGTCCAAAGGAGCAGCCATTTTATCCTAACATGGTAAACTCAAATGGGCATTATTCACTCCACAGCTCTCTGCTAACTTGGCTGAAACACTGATGGGACTGCATTGCACATTTTTACCTTCCCTCTACAGTCTCGCCTCCACTCCCTTCCTTTAACAGGTGATTGATCCTTAACAAACATCTTACACACCAAAAAAACAAAACAAAACAAAACAAAACCTTCACCAGGCTAACCTTGAAACTACTTTGCTTGCTAACACTTATCAGTAAACCATATTTCCTCATAAACTATACATGTGAATAAAGGAAAAGAAGGTAACTGGGTACTTAATGAACATTTTTTTTAAGATTTTATTTATACATTTGAGAGAGAGTACAAGCGGGAGAGAGGCAGAGGGAGAGGAAAAGCAGACTCCCTGCTGAGCTGGGAGCCTCACCTGGGGCTCGATCCCAGGAACTGGAGATCATGACCTGAGTTGAAGGCAGACACTCAACCATCTGAGCCACCCAGGCGCCCCTACTTAATGAACATCTATATACCTGATAAGTACTTTATAAACCCTACTTAATTCTAACAAGTACTTCATTAAGTAGGTGTTATGACCTCCATTTTACAGATTAAAAAACTGAGGTTCAGAAACTGAGAAAGAAAAGAATAACCTGTGACCACGAACTTCTCCCTTATTTTCGTTTGTTTTATATGGTCTCCCCACTATCACCAACAACCAGCGCCACTTTGCACACACACATTTCAAATCACAGTAATTACCTTGCTCTTTTGGGAAAAGAGTATCTTACAGAGGGAATAAGACTCACATGGTAGAGGAGGGAGCTGAAAAGAGGTAAGGTTTGGGTGAGCAATAAAGACAGGAGGAGGTTAATGGACAACCCCCAGTGGAGTAAGAGAGGATGGAATTGAGATTGAGATAAAGGAAAGATGAGACAAAAATGAGAGCTGGATATTCCTCTGAATGTCTCCACTCTCTTCTGCAACTAGGTAAGGTGTGTGGGAAATGACATCCTCATCCAGTAATTCATAAACACAGCACTCAGGGGACAGCCACTAAATACTAAGAAATTAGGAAAACTATTTTGCCTGATGTCCCAATATTCCAGTTCAGAACCAAGAAACTACATAAAATGGAATAGAAACAGATCTCCAGATGCTAAGCAGTTGTGATTAAAGCAAAATCAATTCGTAAAGTGTCCATGGTTTGATTGGGGGGATCCTGCTAATGGAGGAAAACAATTAGAATGAAGAAACTCAGGAGAAGTCTGATAACCCACGGCCCCAACAAAATGAGTTGAAAATTAAAAGGAAACTGCTTCTGGAGCAAACATTACACAACCCTGATCAATCAGGAGAAGATTTAAGACCAATGAAAAGCCAAACATAAAAATATGGTAACTTCTATTGGTGAGAAATCAACATTTTGGTTAAGAATGAACAAGGAATTTGAAAAACTAATGAGATCACAAGATTAGGGAAAATAATGATATTTTCAAAGGATTTAAGAGTATTCAGTGGGGGCCTCTAGGCTCTATACAATTAAAAAAACAAACTCAAGGTGTGGGGAGGGGGGAGTGGCTCAGTTGGTTAATCGTCTGCCTTGGGCTGAGGTCAGGATCCCAGGGTCTTGGGATCATACCTCCCCCCCAACCCCCACCCCACTGGGCTTTTTGCTCAGTGGGGAGTCCGCTTCTCCCTCCTCTGCCCTTTCCAGAACCCTCCCCCCCAACCCCCTCATCCAACCCACTCATCCAGCCCCCTCCCCCAACCCTGTGCCCATGAGCTCTCTCTCAAATAAATACAATCTTTAAAAAAAAAAACACAATCTAGATCAAATATTCTAAAGAAGTTCAGAATCTGAGGCAAAATCAAATGCTTATTTATAAAATAAACCAATCACTTGTTCCCACAGTTTCTCAACCTATAGCTCAATTCTACAAGTAAATTAGAAAGGGTATTGCTGGCAATGGCAACACTAAATGACAGATGCCAGGTGACAGCTGATAGCCTAAAGAGAGGAGAATGACAAGATGCAAACCCAAAACCTGATTCAAAAAGCAAGACAATCTGAGGGCTTTATCATAGACCAGGGCAAATAATTTAATATATCTCAATTGTCCCCTACCTTCATCACAACACATACAGTAACTGATGTTTAAGAAGTCCTGAGTTAACATGACATGGTTGAATTATATTCTATATTTATGCCAGGTATAAATAGCATACTATATACATATATACCATAACTATATACCTACCACTTAGAAAGATTGAAAACTAAGACATTTTAGAATTCATGAAAAAGGTTAGATTTAAAAAACACTCTGCTGAAAAGAGTAGCTTCATCATCCAGAAAACTCACTTAGGCAGAACATTCTTCACCACAACACTGTATGACAAGAGGTGTTAATAAGCATGGATAAGCTCTCTCTAACAAATCAGTGAAATATAACATCAGCTTGAATTAAATGAGAATTTCTTTTCTAGAAGTCATTTGTTAAACTCATTGTTTAGAAAATAAAGCTCCACTTTAAATGAGTTTTATATCCAACAAATTCTGGATGTACTGCCCAAAATGTCAACTGTTTCCAGATTTTTTAAAATTCAAATTACTAAAATTGACATATATTCAGAAGTTTTTTCTATTATATCTGGAATCTCAAATCTTCAAAATAGCAAGTTCTAAACTTCTTCACCCGAAGATCTTCACTCGAACTGACTCAGTTTAAAGAAAAAAAAAAGTGACTCAATTTTGATCACATTCATTTCAAAACTCTACAGCTTGATTTGTTTTACTTTTATTCATGATCCAAACTCAGCGTATCTTTATTTCCAGGTCTCTAAACTTCAGATGCCACCGTAAATAATTGCTAGCATGTTAAACACCCATCCCTCTCTAATTTCTGTCCTTTATTTTCTAATATCACACCATCCTACTAACAAAATCACAGTCTAGAGATTTTAAAGAAACCTTCCTTAAAGATCACTTAGTGCAATCTCCTAGCCAATGTCTGAATTCCCCATTCAAAATCCCTAACCAGAGGCTGTCCAGCCTCTGCTTCAACAGAGCAGCTTGAGGTCAAGGACCAACTTCCTTACTTTTGTATTTTCAGTACCCAGCACCTGGCATAAAGTATTCCTAATACTAATAAATACTTGCTGAATGAATTCTGAATGACATCTTAGCTCATTAATTCCCAGAGTGGCCTTTTATCAGGTTACTCTGCTACCCTGAAACTGAGAAGACAGTCTCTTTCACACTCAATATCCTTCTACTCCAGGAAGTACCAAAGAAGCCCAACAGTCTCTGGGGCATATTTTTAGAAATTAGATCTACAAATTAAATAATATAAATGATGGGGAAATGTACAACACTAACCATGATAAAATGATGGGATTTAATTTTATCCAACATGTGGTAAGCCATAAACACATCTATAACAACTTATCCTAACTGTGTGTTAAAAACAATTAAGAAAAGCACATATTATACAACAGAACATTCAAAGGCATGCCAGATTTTCTCATTTATTCTGCAATTGTGTCAACATACAAATTAGGTCTTCAAAAAAAGAACAATATAATTAAATGGCACAGCAGTAATGCTACTACTGATCAGGAATAAAAATTAGATACCAAGATATGAGCATCTACTGTCTCTTATCTTACCTTTCAATGTAGGAAAAATTTATTCACTTTGTGTATTTAAAAATTAAAACAGAATACATTACATTACTTGGCAAAGGAGAGAAATAGATCACTTAGTATCTTAAGTTGGAGTCTTAAACATTTTAAAATGCTTTTATTGCCCAACTTCCCCACCATTATCTATCACAAAATGAACAGATGGCATCCTCATCTGAAACACATAGGAAAATTTTCAGACATATTATTTCACTTCAACGGTTCTTTCTCTAAGTCATAAAACAACAAATAATGTCTATGAAAGCAAAATTTAAATAATCCCAAAAAGGTAGAGAAGAATTCATCTTAAATAAATAAAAATTAAGAAATGTTTTGAGTTTCTCTAAATTTCAACTTACTGTGTTATGTACACATGATCCTTTCATAATCAGATTTCCTAATAAAGAACTATTGTATTTTGATAGTACAATGCTTATTAGTCTTACAATGACAAATAGTTTAGAGAACTTGATTTCATTTACAAAAAAAAAACACAATACTTTAGTTGCCACTTTCTAGATACAAAACAATCCCACCCACTCAGCACTATTCATATATAAACATTCCAATTTGTACTGGAATAAATAAATAAATCAAAACCCTTTACAATTCCTAGACTTATCTCCAATAATAAACTTTGCTTTTATGTGGCACTCTAGTTTTTAATTACAATATCAGATTAATATTATCTTTAATGAATGACAAATATTAATGAACTAAAGAAATCAAGGCAATACCTCAAGATATTGGTGGGACTTCCAAAATCTCACCAAAAATCAGAATTAAATTTTTTTAAATATGTGGAAAAAATTTTAAAAACAGAATTTATAAAGAGCTATAAAAGATATAGATTTTTACATTGTGGTGTTCATGAGACAGTAAGCATACAAAGAACTAGCAGATTGGTAAATTTAACAGGTTATCCTAATGATGTGCTTACATAAGAAGTAAAATATAATGCATATTAAATAATCATTACTTTGTACAAGCCCAACATAAATCATTAGCAACCTTACAAAACACATGACTAAGCAATAGTTCCTTAGATATAAAGTGAATATACCTGTCAGGGTCTTTTTACTGTGTTATTATAATACTAAGACATTCAAGTGGCCAATAAATGATTTCAGAAGGACACAAAGACACCCTACCACACAGCTGCCAACAACTCTTACTGAAAGAAACTGAATCTCTCACTAAAGGATCAAGTTTCCTCTATACTTCAAACATGTTGTGAATGAGTGTTTCAACAAATGAAACAGGAATAGTGTTACAAGGTAGCAAATAGCTACTTAAAGAGATTTTAAGGCTTAGTCTTGTGCCTTGTTTCCTTGTAATTATTAGAATTAATCAACCCAATGAAAACTGAAACAATATAGGCACTAACTGCCCAAACACAGATCTTCAGGAATTAGAGCAATGTCCGCTGCTCCCTGGCACTGAAAGATACCACCTACCTCACAAAGCCAATTTTAAGTTTAACGTGTTTAAAAATGTCCACAGGAAAAGCAAAGGCTCACATTTTTTTTTAAGATTTTATTTATTAACAGACTGAGAGAGAGACAGCGAGAGGGAACACAAGCAGGGAGAGTGGGAGAGGGAGAAGCAGGCTTCCCGCAGAGCAGGGAGCCTGATGTGGGACTCGATCCCAGGACCCCGGGATCATGACCTGAGCCGAAGGCACACACTTAATGACTGAGCCACCCAGGCGCCCCAAAGGCTCACATTTTTATAATGTGCAACTATTATCTTAAATCCTTTATGGAAACAAAACCATGCGAAGTCAGTAGTATAGTATCACTCCCTTTACAATGTGAAGGAAAAAGGAGCAAACTGGTAAAAAGTCCTGTTAATAAATTCCTGGTACTTTTAAAAATAATTTTTAAAGTTTATTTATTTATTTATTTAAGTAATCTCTACACCAAATGTGGGGCTGAAACCCACAACCCTGAGATCAAGAGTCACAATGCTCTTCCAACTGAGCCAGTCAGGTGCCCCTAAAAATAAAATTTTTTATACTGGAATTCTACAGTGTCCAATCCATTTAGTATTACAATAACTTAGCAATCTCCATATCACATACATCTTTTCACTAAAATATCTGTATAAATCTAAGGTTTTGCTTTTCTATCCCATTTCAGCATATATGCTTTCTAAAAAATGATGATCTCAGATTATTTTGATTTTCAATTAAAATATATTGACAATATCAAAATGTAGATTAATTTTATTAAGTGCAATGTAGTCTATTTTTTATTTTACTCTATTTCATTTTATTTGAATGCTGGTAACCCACTAAATTGATTTCATAACCCTCGTGGCCCTTCTCAACTGGGGTTCTCAAGAGACAAGCCCAAATGCCCCAAGGCATCCATTGTATGCAACGAATCAACTTCACTCCAAAGCATTTAGAACGGTACTATATACCATCTTTGGAAGAACTGATGAAACCATCACTCAGATCATTTTCTGGAGGGCTTAATTCTCCTCTCCCGGAAGCCCGGATGAAAAAGGCTGCATGAGTGAAAAACTGCAATTTGAAAAACCTTGCTCCAAGTGAACTGCCTTAAAATTGGTTCGAAAATATTATTTCAACAACTGGTCCTGTATTAATAACACCTGTGTACTGGGCAGGTGCTTTTGCAGATTTACAAAGCATTATGTATGTAAAGGAATTATCACTCTATGTTGCAATTATGAATTACGAAATTTTGTTTTCTTCTTTGCACTTGTTTAGGATTTACTACAATGGGCCTATACTGCTTTCATAATCACACCAAAAAAAACTTTTTAATATGGAATAAAAGTCCTAGTGTTACCAAAATGGTCTTTAGTGAGTTTCCTAAATTTTTGTATTCCTTGTCCCCACAACATAAACAAAATATGCACTTTTAGTGCTATTTGAAATCTCAAAATAATTTCAATACCATAAATAAAAACAAAATGCTGCCTTGCTTTGAAACTAAACCGGGTTTTCTCCTCGAAAATCACTGGTAACTTTATAGGGCTAGGAAGACTTTTCATTCAGTTATTCAAACCTTTATTAAACATCTACCACATTCTAGATTCAGAAACCAGAAGATAAATTCCTGCCCTAGGGTGCCTGCATTTAGTCTTTATGTACATATTTCTGTGACGCACTTCTAAATCTAGAAATAGTTGGAGCCACCCTCCACCCTCCACCCCCTATAAAACTGGGCGCCTGAGGCTCAGTTAAGCTTAAACAGGCTCAGGTCATGATCCCCAGGTCATGATCCTGGGGTCCTGGGAGTGAGCCCTGAATTGGGCTCTCTGCTCAGTGGGGAGCCTGCTTCTCCCTCCCCTTCGCCTGCTGCTCCCCCATTTGTGCTCTCTCTCTCTCTCTGTCAAATAAATAAATAAAATCTTTTTTTAAAAAAGTAATTTTATATTTTTCCTAGTCATTCTTTTTTCTGCCTAGCATGGTGCTGTAATACTTTATTCAGTGATTGAGGCAAACCATACCTTAAGAAAAGGTTTAGAATTTAATTATATATTTTCTTTTTTTGCTTTTTGTAGTCTAATAAAATCCTTAAGTTATTTTATGTATGAACCTTCATTAGACCAAAATTCTGCACGTGGACAAAATACAGGTTCCAGCTGTTACTAAAGCTATTCCCAAACTAGTTCCACCTCTTTACTTGAACAAATTGAGTTCTGGCTCCACGCTTTCCTCTCCCAGAACTCTAAAAGGACTGAAATTAACCCAATTCTTGATTACTTCCTTGTTCTCCCAGTGGCATAAATCATAATGTATGCACAGCTATGAGAACACTACTGGCTGCCTACACATCAATTCAGGTGTACCCTTTTTCTTTTTCCTTTAAGTTTCTTAATTTTTTCCAATTTCTCAGACCAAAAAGAATAAACTTCTAAGTTTTTTTTTCAGAAGCCTTTTTAAAAATGTTAACATTTATAACTTTTATCATTTTTTAGTGGTAAAAACAAATATAGGCTCTGTATTTTCTAAACCATAAGGGGGCACTATTCCCAAAGCCATTCTAAAGATTTTATTGGACCGTCTTTAACATAATTCTTATAATAGACCCGTTTCACACTTTCCTTCTTGCATAACTTTGTTTTAGTAAGTAAATATCCAACTAGTATAATTACTGTGTACAAATAACTAAGAGTGAGATACATATGAACCCAATACTGTTATTTTATTTGTGTTAGAAATATCTTCACAGGGCGCCTGGGTGGCTCAGTTGGTTAAGCGACTGCCTTCGGCTCAGGTCCTGATCCTGGAGTCCTGGGATGGAGTCCCGCATCGGGCTTCCTGCTCAGCAGGGAGTCAGCTTCTCCCTCTGACCCTCCCCCCTCTCATGCTCTCTCTCTATCTCATTCTCTCTCTCAAATAAATAAAATCTTAAAAAAAAAAAAAAGAAATATCTTCACATAATTCTAAGTTAAGTCAAAAAGATGTTTGGAGAGACGCGCCAAGGTGGCTCAGTCAGTTAAGCGGCTGCCTTCGGCTCAGGTCATGATCTCAGGGTCCTGGGATCAAGCCCCACGTGGGGCTCCCTGCTCAGTGGAGAGTCTGCTTCTCCCTCTCCCTCTGCCTGCCTCTCTGCCTACTTGTGCTCTCTGTCAAATAAATAAATAAAATCTTTAAAAAAAAAAAGATATTTGGAGAAAGGAAAAGTTCCCAAATACATATTAATAAATATTTCAATAATAGTTTGAAGCACCACCCTACATTCCTAGACTTTTCCAAAATGCTTTCACTTCCATTCTCTTACTGGATCAGTTATCTCATTCAACAGTTTATCTGCAAATTATGTGTTTATTTCCAGATCGAACCATCACTTTTCCAAAAAACTCCACATATTCTAAAATATAATGCACTGTTGCTTTTCAAAAATTTATTCAGTTAGTGGGGCGCCCGGGTGGCTCAGTCGTTAAGTGTCTGCCTTTGGCTCAGGTCATGATCCCCGAGTCCTGGGATCGAGCCCCGCATCGGGCTCCCTGCTCAGCGGGAAGCCTGCTTCTTCTCCTACTCCCCCTGCTTGTGTTCCCTCTCTCACTGTCTCTCTGTCAAATAAATAAATAAAATCTTTTAAAAAAAAATTATTCAAGTTAAAAAAAGGAATTCGCTGAGTGCCTCTGACGTGTCAAGCACTAAACTATGTCCTGGGAAAATAGGAAAAAGATAGTCTCTAAATTCAGGAAGTTAGTTATTAATTTTAGAAAGTTAGATAAAAATATTCATACTGGTCCCCCATATGAGCACAAACACTTCATCTGATTCTAACCTTATTTATGCCCACTTAATCAAAATTTATGCTAATCACAAAATGCAGACTATATCACTGATACAGAAATTACCACCAAATCTGCCCCAACTATTACTGGAACACATTTTGTCTCAACACTACTGTTTGTAGTTGCCCATTCTCTCTAGTGTATTTCTTACCTCATTTAGGTTTGGACTAAGAAACGCATTTCCTAAACAGAAGAAAACAGTTTACAAGATGGGAAAATTTTTTTGTACTATTATTATTCCAATGACCTCTGCAGAAATGATGAACTGAAAGGAAAAAGCAAAACTCAAAGTAGTAAAATGTTTAATGGGCTTAAAAAACGATTTAGTTGATATCTTTAGATCATCTATTTGCATCACAGATAATCTGTAGGGTTTTTTTTTCCTAAGCAGAGTAAAAACCGTATTATTTTACTTACTTAAGAGTAGTCCAGTCTAAATGTTAGAAATCTAAATTTTAATAAAAAAAATAAATCAGGGCATGGGGCACCTGAGTGGCTCAGTCAGTTAAGCAACTGACTCATGGTTTCCTCTCACGTCATGATCTCATGGGTTGTGGGATGGAGCTGGAATCAGGCTCCACACTCAGCAAAAAGTCGGCTTGGGATTCTCTCCTTCTGCCCCTCCCCGCCCCTTGTACACAGGTGCACACGAGCTCATGTGCGCACCACACTCTTTCCCTCTCTAAAATAAATAAATCTTCAAAAAAATATATAAGGGTATACACCATCCTTAACTTAAAGATTGTCAGCCACATTCTTTAACAGTAAAGAACCACCTATGACTACAAGTGGACTTTTCTACTATGCTTGAAAATAATCTTAAGTAAATATCACCCTTCAAATTTTATTTACAAATAACCAATTTGTAGGGCATCTGGGTGGCTCAGTCAGCTAAGCATCCCACTCATGATTTCGGCTCAGGCCATGATCTCAGGGTCATGGAATCAAGCCCTGCATCGGGCTCTGGGCATGGCATGGAGTCTGCTTGGCATTCCTCTTGAGATTCCCTCTGTCTCTCTCCCCACTCACAGTGCTCTCTTTCATTCTCTCTCTAATATTTTTTTTAAATGAGCAATTTGCTTAGCAACCTTTTTTCCATAGACAAAAATGTACAAACAACAAAATCAGAATTAGACCAAATAAATAATACCCACTGAAGATGTGGAAAAGAAATATAACATTCTTGCATACATCCACACACTGTAAAATACAATAACCTTATTTCTAACAAAAAGCACAAAAAGCTCTGGTGATATGAAGAAATAAATAGTTTAAGAACACCATTTTGCAAAGCCACCTAGGCAGATCTAAAATCAAATGTTTCTTGTCATGACCTGAGTAAGAAAGAGTTCAAAATATTACCTTTAGTTTCTACACAGAGCCAGTCCCTACTTAGAATACTGACTTTATACCACTTATTTCTTCCATCTAAATATAGCTACTAACTATGCAAATTAAATGTAGCTATTAGTCATGCAAATAGTTTGGTGATTGTTACTAATAAATTTCCATCCTTGGAAATAATTTTTAACAGTTGCTACATTTCAATCAACTGCCTATTGAGTTTCATAATTTTGTTTTTTTAATCTAAAACAATACTTTGACTACATTAACTATATAAACATATTGAATTACATTAGTATTTATACTAAACATAAGGTTCTTTATATGAGAGATTAATATATTTAGCATACTCTTCTATTTAAAAAAAAAAAAAGAAGAAAGCTTGTCTTGACTTTTTCAAATGAGCTTCCTCTGGGTCTATTTGGTTTGTTTGGCAACCAACTCACTGACTCACAGAAGATAATAATAAATGTTCCCCAGTCAAGGATCTCTCCTAGCCCCCCTCCCAGTTAAATACCTTAGTCTTTAATTCAAGTTAATACAGAGGTTATGAACCAATATACTAAGGGAAATTGATAAGAAAAGTTAATGTTTCTCAAAATTCAGTTTCTACTAAGTTTGCTTTAGGAAAAAGCAGTGAAAATTACTAGACTTCAGTCAGAAGAACTGCATTCAACTCCTGATTCTATCACCCAACAGTTATACAACCAGGAACACGTGACACATCTGGGACTGGTTTCTCATATGAGAAACCTTGATCACAGACCTTCAAGCAAGAACTACCTCACCAAAGTTTTAAAGGAGTAAATTTTCAAAATATGAAGTGGCAAGCATAATAAACCACTCAAGTATGTATTACACGTGAACCCAAAAGTCTTCTTTCTTAAAGATTTGATTGCTAGAAATTTTCTTAAATTCCCTTAAATTGCTTAAAATTCACATAAAATTGGAAATAATACCAAAATACACTAAAACACTGAAGTAAATCCTGCAAAAAGATAACACAGCCAAAAGGTGGGAAAAAGAAACTCACACCTTCCTCAAACAAAAAAATGAATTCAAATTAATAATTTCTGAGACAATAAAGGACTACATCCAGATGAAGAATGGTTTCAATTTTACCCAAACCCTAGCACATTCAGTTTCAGTTAAGTAAATTCACCATCTTTTCCTTTTTAGCCTTTATCATGGTTCTCAAATGTTTTTCTCACAAACATAGAGCAGGAATATCAGGCAAAGTACTTCATCCCAAAAATGCTGTCAGAGCAATGAAGATTGGAGCAAGAATATCTGGCAAATAATGTGGTCACCTACGGACATGTAAGAGTAGGATCCCTAATTAGCTCAGGGCAAGATATCATAAATATCAAAAGGGGCATTCCACATTTTGAGAATATAGATAATTTCCAAGCACAAGCTTCAGCGTGGGACCAATCCAGCTGTAAGCAAGTCCAGCAATTTGAGAACTGGCTTGAGGTCAATCCTGCTTCAAAATCAGTCAATAACTGCACATGAACAATATAAACTTATCTAGGAGCCACTGCCATGGAATTTCCAAGTGCTGACCCTTTGGAAGCAGCAAGTAGCAAACTATCCTGAATTAGATCTAAAATTACCTTCTTGAGCTTCAGAAGCAAATCACAGTTTTATAACTAAACTGTACCTAAATTTCCCTCAAAACCTTAAAGGAACTATAATAAAGCACACGACACCAAATCTTAGATTCTAGCCCAAGTTCTAAGGTTGCTATGAATAAGCTTCAGTCATTTAATACACCTCATTCATGTCTTCTGTGAAGTAGAAAAGGCAGAGATGATTTCAAGAAATAAAAACTAACAGGGGAAAAATTGGACTCTTAAGATGAAACATGGCCAATCTTTTGTTGTACGAATCAAATAAAATTATACATGTAAAACTGCTCAAGAACAATTTCTGCCACATTTTAAGTGTTAAATAGTGCTAGCTAGTATCTGGTTTTAATCAAGTAGAAAAACACATATAAAAACCAAATCAACAAACTGAGTATTCAATAATCCAAATCCTGTTTTATCCAGACATTCAAACTCTTAGAATAAAGATCTTAGTGACCAGATAATGTGGTGGAAACATAATATTTAAGATCTCTCTGCTGACAGGTTTGTATCTTAATATTTAGTCTAAAATAATCTTTTTATTCTAGCTGTCACAATTTTTTAAAGTTATTTTTTCTTTTAAAAAAAGAAAATCACAAATTCTTCAGATAAAGTCACCTTTTCCATTAATTTCCAATACTGATCAAGCCTGAATAGCTAGATATAGAAACAATGTCAGAAATCTGAGATCTACCTTTGAAAAATGCTGTTTGAAGCCCACAGCCAGAATTGTTTTGGCTAGCTATTATACCATTTGCAAATGGAAATAACACCAAAGTGTAAATTATCTTGAGTCCTAGGACAACAACAGATCTAGTCATCAAAAAGCAGGATGTGTGAAAAAGAAAGAGAACATGACTTGAGAAAGAAGCCCCAAATCCTCCACTCCCTGGCTATATAATATTGGGAAAGCCACTTGGTCTCTCTGAGCCTCATTCTCTTTATCTGTAGAATGGGAATAATCCTACTTCTTGCACTAGGTTGTTTGGAAGATCAAATGAGCACACACACAGGAAAGCACTTTATAGCCTAAAATGTATAATACAAATATAACACATTACATAGATCAGTATTTTTTGTTGCTGTTGCATGAGCAGTAACAGTTTCTTAAGTCACAGGTTAAGTAATAGTCTAAATATAGACTTGATTTCAAGGTAAACTACTGCCATTATTCAAAATTACTATTTAAAAAAACAAAACAAAACTTGCCTTGGATTGAGTTCTCTTTCCATTTCTCATGCTAAATTTCTCCTTCATTTCTTCTAAAATTATCTTCAGTTTCTTTTCTTCAGGTGTCCCTAAGTATTTCTGGTTCACATGAAGATAGCAATGCCATTTGGCTGACTCAAAGCCCCAGTGGCAAGTCCTTTTGTCAGGTGATCTGTGAGAATGCATCACAAACGTCTGGGGCGCAAACATTCCACAGCATTCCAGACACTGAATACATGGAGCATCAGGCTGAACATAAAACTGGGGTGCAAATAGACCCTGACATTTACCCAAGCATTCATGTTCCACTTCAAAGGCACTGCCAGTTTCCTTTAACTGGGCCAATGAGTTTTTAGCAGGAAGTACGCTACCATTTTGAGGAAAAGTGCGTGGCCGCAATAAAGCGTTACATAGTCTTTGTGCATCAGTTAATGTGATCAGCCCACAGGATGGGGCATTGAATGGAAGTATCCCCAGAACCTTTAAGATATGAAGCTGGTCTGAGGTACACCGTGAACAATAGATGTACAATTCGTCACACACTGTATTTATTTGCTGGAGTGAAAATTCTCGGAGAACAGAATTTAAGACTTGGGGCAAACAGAGTCTCTTTTCTCCTCCAACCTGAAAACAAGAAATAGACTCCCCTTCCAACACAGTCTGGGTGAGTTCTGTGGAGCTATCAGAAGGGATGAGCAGTGGGCCAGGAAGAACCTGAGGAGATGGAAGAGGCAGAAATACAGTAGGTGACATGCTTTCTTGGGAATACCGAGCAGAAAATGCCGCTGGTCCACCCAGAGAGCTCTGACTACTTAAATGGAATTGCGCCAAAGTGTGTTTCAAACTGGGATTTAAATGTAAAGGTTCAGGCACAGAGGCACAGGTTCGCTTCACATGTTCCCCATCAGTTTCCATTGGCACTTCATAGTCATCCAAGTGTTCCTTCTTCACTGTTGGCATCTTGTTGATCATCATTTTCCCATTTGCATGAATGTCTGTCATCATTTTTTTCACTGGAGGGCCGCCATCATCTCCCATCCCATTCAGTTTTTTATTTGAGCCTTGAACCAAGGAAAAATTTGTCTGTAGGTTTGCCATGGCTAAAAACTGTTGCGTTAAATAAGTAAGTCTGAAATTTGCATTGTTCTTTAGTCACTCATTCGAAGAGAGAAAACCAATGTATATCAATACTTATGGTAACTTACTCTCATAGAAAATTTAAATTTTCAAAGAGAAATCTCCCTAAATTACTGGATATATTTTGCAACTTTATTTGGTTCTGCTTCTACTCTAATATAATTTCACTGCCAGTGCTATAAACTTTCTTCTTTTGTCTCTAATGATAAAGAATATAATTGTGAGGCACACCTCTGAGGAAGCCTTTTTTCTTAATTCTTCAAATATATGCATTAAAATAAACTTATCAGTTCTCTCAATTCAAGAAGTCCAGAATCAATGCAATGGTTTGGTTTGGTTTTAGCAAAACATGTGAAAAGTTTATGTGGTTACTTGTGTCATAAAACCTAGACACAAACACAAATTAAAATGTCACACCCAAATTTAGTTTTTGGCACCAGGGACACCAAAAAAGGGGGAAAAAAATTATCCTCTCTAAAAATGATGCTCTGTTGGTCTGTGTTGACAAACTGAAGGCTTGTATAAATCCTCACACCAGTAAGAAGAGCTTCTGACTCCACTTGAACTTCTACAATTAAAAATGATACCTAAAGAAAAACTGCCCAGTTATCTTCATGGATTACTGTTCATTCTTCTTTTAATTAATCTGGAAGAGAAAGGGGTGGGAGAGAGTTACATTTGAATTTGCTCCAGAGGCCAAAGGGTCAGTTTGAAACTAGTTTCTTAATCTTATACCAAGTTCACTTTACCAAAGGTGACACTTGAGCAATTTCTTTAAATCTAACACCAGTTAACTAGAAGAACTTCATTTAAACAGGAAAGCAATTTGGCGAATGAGTAAAGGGAGCAATAACATCCCTCAAAAGAGAAAGGGCTACTCCAACCCAGAATAGGAAGAACCTTAAATAGATCATCTCACCCAAAACTCAGTACCAGAGGCTTTCTCAGTTATGCCATTTTAACTACAGTAATCCCTTACTTCATCCCTTAATTTTTAAAAAATATACCAGTTTTATCCAAAAAAAAAAAAATCAGATAGGAGTTAACATATCTACCATATGTAACTAAGTTACAATTTTAAGTGCATTAATTCACCTAGTCAGTGTATGCTATTTTTTCTGGAATGACTGTAGGCAAAAATTAACTTTCCCTTTAAAAGGTTAGTGAATTTGCTTAATGGAAGCCAAAAGCTATAGACTCCACTCCTGGGAATCTCCATCCTTAACAAGACTAATCCCGGACAAAAAACACAAGGCAGACAGACCTCACAAAGAATGCAAATGGAGGAAGAGGGAAAAAGAAAAGATTCTTCTTCCACTTCCTTCCTTCTTTTCCGAAAAAAATCCAATAAACAGAAATTTCTGCCTCCCAAACTCCCAGCAGTTCCCCCTAAAATATACCCAAAGGGTTACGGACCAAGGCCACTAGCCAATGTTCTGACTTTCGCCCACCACAGGAACACCTAAGCCAACGCAGGCCGAGAAAGAGGGCAGGAGGCATGACCTACAATGGGGAGCCCCCACACCCTGAAATCCTCGGCCCACGCAAATCCACCCACCCATCACAAACCCGAGGGGGAGGGCGAAGTGGTGGACAAGGGACCCGGGACGCCTTAGGCTGTGCAAGCGGGGAGCGGGAAGTGGAGGAAGAGGAGTCCCCCAACCCCCACCCACAGCCTCGGGACAACCCCAAGTGTCCTCCCAACACTGCCCCACTGCGGGGGCCGCGGGGAGGACTGTGGAAATCCCCCGCGTACCCTCTCCCCGGGAAGTTCTCGGGTGTTACCCCAGCACTCCTAAGGCTGCACCTCCCCCGCGTGCCCGGGGCCAGAAGGGAGAAAGGTCTGCCGGCGGGTGCGGCGCCTAGTCGAGATCCCCGCGCCGCTGGGCGCCGACAGACGCCTGGGGCATCCCGGAGGAGTGCAGACAGGCGGCTGGGGGAGGGTGGGGGGAGTGACGGGCGTCCGGATCTCCGGGGTCCCGACGGCTCCGGTCAAGTGCAGCGCCCTTCCCATGTCCGCGCCCACCGCCTAGGGTCAGCGAGGCATGATCCGCCGTGGGACACCCGCCCCGCGCGCCCTGTGGCCCCGACCCCACCCGGGACCCGCGCATCCGGACCCCCGACTCCGGCCTCCGCGCCCGGAGTAGCTCGACGAGCTTTGTTAACTCCCCACTACCCCCAGCACCGCCGTCGGGCTCCCCGAGGGCCGCGTGCCCCCTGCCTCCCGCCGCGCCCGCCGCGTCCTCACCGCGAGCCGGGGCCGCACCTGTGCCAGCCGCCGCCGCTCGCCCGCTCCCTTCGGCTGTGCCGGCGCCGCTCCGAACCCCACACACATCGCTACACACAGCCCTCTGACGTCACCGAGCCCTCGGCCCGCCCACGTCACTGCGGAGACACACGGCTTCCCGCAGACGCCGCCGCCGTCTCCGGCCGCCCGGGGGAGAGCGAGGGCGGCGGGGAGGGGGAGGGGTGGGGAACGGAGCCAGAGGCGGCACCGCGCGCGCGGCCCCGCCGGCGTCGCTGCCGCCGCCGCCTCCCGGCTCCCAGCCCCTCGGGGACGCGCGCGCCGTCTGGCCTATTGTGGCTCCTTAGGGCTCCCCCCCCTCGCCCCGTCGTCTCGCGCGCGCCCCTCCCCCCAAGCGCGCGCCCGGCGCTCCTGGCCTCGCGCGCCGTCTGGGCGGCTGGCGCGCGGCGCTGTCTGCGGTGCACCCGGCGCAGACAGGATGTTCCCTCCCCGCCCCACCCCCCACCGCCTCCCTCCCTCCTTCCTTCCTTGAGTCGCCCAGCCGGCTGTCTGGGGCCGCCACCGCCCCGCCCCCGCCCCACCCGCTGCTCTGTGGTGACGGGCCAGACCCGGGGGCGCCCTGGCCGCTCGGCTGCCGCGCGACGGGGAGAGAGGGGGCAGGGCGGCCGCGCGGTGCACTGTGCGCGACCCCAGCAGCCGGCAGGGCCCGCCCGGCCGAGCGCCGCCGCCCGAGGTCAGGCACCGGCGACCCTCCCCCCCACAACGCGAGGCCACAGCTGGGCCGCCCCGCCCCGGAGGCAGCCGGGTGGCTGCCGCCCTGCAGCGCCCCCGGTGTGGGCCCTGTTCCCCCGGGCGCGCCGGGGCTGCCCCCCCGCCCCCGCGGGGCCTCCCGCCCGCGGGCCGCCCTGCCAGCTGCCTGCGCTCCGCCCCACCTCGGCGGCCCCCGCCTTGCTCGGGCGGCCTCCGCCCAGACGCCTTCCCCGGACTGACCTCCATCCGCCATCCGGCCAGGCTGGAGGGCTGGCCAAAGTTCCGGCAAAACCGAGAGAAAACATTTTTGTCCCTACTTCTCAGCCTCCCTCCCCCCACCCTCTCTCCCGAATAGGCTTCTCCCTCGGTTCCAAAAGGGAGCTAGAAATTACAGGTTTCTACAGTGTTTACTGAGGGCTTTTTATTATTTGGGTTTTGTTTTAGAGGGGAAAACGAAATGAGATGAGGAAAGGTACGACCTAGGAGCTTTCGGCTTTGACCCTCGGGGCAAGCAGAGTGGTCTTCCCGGTCAGTGTTCCCAGGATCGCCAATTAGCATGTTAAACTCTGCCGAGTTGCTCCGTCATATTTCGAAACACCAAGAAATCCCCTTTTCTCCACCCCACCGCAAGATCAGGAACCGAAATAGTCCACCGAGTTGCACTGCACAGAATTCAGAGGACTCGAGCTTCGTCTCGGGTTTTGTTTTGGTTTTTTTCCCCCTTTTCAACCCATTTTTGTCCAATATCTCCTGGTTTGCTTCGAGGTCGCTCCTACGGAGTCCGCATTTGGAGCTAGCCGACTGGGAATAGTCCTGTGCTCACAGATTTTCTTTTTCCCCTCTTTTCCTCCAGGAGGCCTGCCAAAGGCTCACAAACCTCTCATTCGCCCCACTCCCACGTTCCCGTCCTTACGCCCCCGACGTCGTGCTCCCGGGTCGTGCCCTCTCGCCCACCCCCACCCCCCACCTTCCCTTCCTTCTTGCTGCCTCCTTTGCGGAGCATGAATAATTCCGCAGCACTTCCCATCTGTTATTGCCATAGAGACAGAAGCTCGGCAAAGATAATGATGTTCTGTGCAGAGCCAGTGGGGGGAGAACAGCATCTGTGAGTCTGGGGGATAGATTTTCTAACCGCGGGAATATTTAGCAGGCCCGGCTGCAGATCCAATGTGGAAGACTGGACAGTTCTGAGACTTGGCGTCCGGGCAACTCTTGGCACCTGGCTGGTGTCTCTCGAGAAGAAATAATTTTGGGGAACGAAAATGACAGATTTTTTAAAAAGTGATTCCAAACTGCAATTAATGATAAGTGTTTAGTACTCATTTTATCAGCCATAAAATTAATTACTTGCTAGTATGTCCAAAGGCCTAAGGACCAAAGTAAACTGGACAGTAAATAGACTTTTGAGAAATCAAACGCATTATCCCCTCTACCGTTCTTTTGATTTGCTTTCCCCGGGACTCTCTTTTTTGAGGGAAGGATCTTTTGTGCCTGTTATTTTATGTACAATGGTTTGAGAAATAGTGACAGGCAAATGTAGCTAGACCAGTCAAGCTTGGAGGGCATTTTTTTCCTCATTATTCATCAAAGTACAAAACGTACCAAATTAAAATTCACTTTGCCCTCGAATTCCCAACGTCTCAGTCTCAAAGGTACAGGTTTGAACACAAGTGAAACTAAGCAGTGTACATTTACATAGGTCTCATGCAGATGGGGAGGCTCTTTCCAAGCCAAATTTTTGCAGGCCTACTTAAAGATTTTCAGGAATTATCAGCAAAATTGATTGTATAATATGAAAAAAAGAACACAGAAGCAAATGATAACGGTTCTTTATCTCAGAATGAAGTGGACACAAAGAATACAATCCGTAGAAAAAATAAGCACTGTTAGGTAATGAATGTTATAATTCCCATACACTGATGGTCTTCATCAGTGTTGAAAAGTCAACTCAAGTATTGGTTAGTAAATAGCTATTAGATAGGTTTCCAATGGCCTCCTACCTCATCTTGTTGGCTGCCAGCAGGAGCTGAGCAAGACCACTGTGAGAGTGTGTGCCTGTGTGCATTTAAGAATTCCAGGGGCGCCTGGGTGGCTCAGTTGTTAAGCGTCTGCCTTCGGCTCAGGTCATGATCCCAGGGTCCTGCAAGAGAGCCCCGCAGCGGGCTTCCTGCTCAGCAGGGAGCCTGCTTCTCCCTCTCCCATTCCCCCTGCTTGTGTTCCTGCTGTCGCTATCTCTCTCTGTGTGTCAAATAAATAAGTAAAATCTTTAAAAAAAAAAAAAAGAAATTCCAAATGATTGGAAGGGAGAGCTTACCCATTGTCTCATCTTCCATTAAGCAGTACAGCTAGAAGATCCAAACTGATACTAGATAGTCTAGAACTTCTTCATTCGTTATGACTCTGTGGTTATAAGAGAAACCAAGAATTCAAAGGTTATAAATTCAAAGACTAGTTCTGACCTGTGACCTGATAAATGATTTGGGGCAAATGCTTTCTTCTTGTCTCCATTTACCCATCTATTGATAATGACCTACCAATATTAATTATGAAGAATACGAAAATGATAGGGTAAAGTGCAAACACTCAATGTAAATTAATTTTATTTTCACGAAGGAGGGGGAAGAAAGGTCAAATAAATGTTAACAGAGCACACCAACACTGGCTTGTGTTTTTGTTTACACCCCTTTGTGCTCTTTTCCAAGGAAGAAAAACCAGTTGTAGCTTGATGTTTCCAGAGCCCCTCTCCTTGATCTTCAACAAAAAAACTTGTTTGACATATTTTCTAGCAGTAAAATCGGATGCTACAAGGTCCTTCAATTTCACAAAAGAATCTCAACTATTTCCTTTTCCACCTCATTGTTTTCTGTAGCTTTTCATTTATTTCTACTTGTCTGAATTATGATGCTGATGCTCTTTAACCTCCTCACAGCACTCTCTTCTTTTTCCCACCTATCACCTCTCCCCCCTTCTGTACCTACACTCCCCCACCCCACCCCCTCCACCCCCCAACCCCAGTGCACTTTAAGCCCCATATTAGTTTAATGCTTCTGTCCCTGCTGGTGCAGAGTTCTTTCACCTCACTGGCCAGTCTTTCTCCTCTTATCTGCCAAATCAATACTATACTTACAAGATCCTAATCCCTATATTCATGCCTTAAATAAGATGAGAACCAGATACTTAAAAACTATTAACCTCCTCTTCCCGAATAGTGTCATGCAGCACTTTGGTTTTTGTGTGTGTGTGTGTTTTTTTTTTTTCTTTTCAGGTTTTCACTTGGGCTCTGTGAAACTGGAAGGGAAGTATGAGGAAGAAAGCAAAAAGGAATAGCCAGAGAGGATAAAACAGAGAAAGATCATGTTAGAGGTGTTTGAATTTTCAGTGTATAAATTGCAACTCTAAAATCAACATAACAGACACACGAAGTGTATTTCATTGTCAATTCTAGGAATTTCATGAGCGTTTAGAAAGTGTGGCAAAGTTTGACTTACTGCAAATCCGAGACCTTTTCTCTTTTTCAGGAAAAAAAGTCATAATTAGCCCTATGATATTACCAAACTATGATTTGAAACCTGCGAGGCAAGAGGTGTTGTCTAATTGTGGTGCTAGACTATAAGTAGCTCAAAATGCTTCACATTTTCCTTTGAGATACATACAAGAAATTCCCTTTTGTTAAAAAAGAGAAGTTGAGGCAGAGTTTAGGTTACAAGCCAAACCACTATGCTGATCAGTGGCAGAACAGGGGTTAGTAGGACATGCATTTGACCCACATCACTGGGGTTTCCATTCTTCATTTCCTCACTCTTCTTGGTGCTCAGTCCCATAAGCTGTAAGGACAGATTCAAATTAGCCAAAAAAAAAAAGCAAATATTGAAATTACAGGTTGGTAGCATTGTACCAAGCTTTGGGGAATATTTATCACAACCCACAGTAATACCCTTACTATGGAGTAATGCTGTCTGATAGTCTACTCTCTATTCTGAATCTTTATATTTCAGTTCACTACTAATGCATGTAACCTACAATTTAGGAAACAATCCATTAAAGAATAATAACCAGTGTTAACATTTATATAGTATTTACTATTGCTAGGCTCTGTTCTAAGCATTTTATGTATAACTCACTTAATCCTCAAAACAACCCAATGAAAGAGTAGCTATTATTACCCCATCTTACAGATGAAGAAACTGGCACAGAGTTGTGCTCAAGATCATACACCTAGGAACATCCTCCCCTTCAAATTGTGAAAAATATTATATATGATTTTCAAATCTGAGTTCTATGTAAGATCCGTTTGGATGTAAGAAATAGGATTAAGTTTTATGTTATATGATCTGATGGTCCCAAAGAGTCTATCGCCCCCACTGCCCTTCTGACATAGTGTTTGAGATTCCCATGGTATATTATTTTCATTAATATCCAGGTTAAACTGCAAATGTATTACATAGACGGGAATAAACATTATCATTAATCTCTATTATTATATAATAATTAATCTCACAACACTGTCCCAATTTAGGTAATATTACCCCTACTTATCAGATGAGAAAACTGATATTCTGGGTTTATCTGAAATCTTTGCTCTGCTTTGCTGTCTACATCAGATTCATTGGTCACCTAGCAGAATCCTATTATAATGGTACACAAGATAGGGAAACTTTGAGTAGAGGAGGATGTAGAAATAGAAGGTATTCATGTATAGCTCAGGGAGGGAAAGCACAAGTAAAGGACCAAAGCAGGGAGTTCTGGGCCACCAAATGGTAGATTGAGAATTGTAGTGGCTTCCCATAGGGTTGGCTGCCCAGCTCTGTGTCTTTTCCTGGTTCCTGTCCCACTCTGAACCACATGGCCACAACAGCAGGGCTTCTGCAGCTACGGCTGACCCTGACCGCAATCATAGCCAGCTGGACCAGGAATAGACACCTGAGCCAAGTTAAGGCAATGAGCACCATCCCAGAAGTGTTTGGAACGAGGACTAAGAGTCTAGCCTCAGCCTGGCTGGTGTATTGAATGGAGAAAATATAACCTCCAGAACTTTTGGTGGTCATGCTTGCTGTATCGTGGAGTGGAAAAGCAGTGTAAGCCAGTCTGCCGGGAGAAACCAAAATGAGGTAGGTATAAAGAGAAGAGCAGATAGAATGCTAATAAGATTCGAGGTTTAGGCTCCAGTGTGTTCTCATCCTGAGCTGTACTCCTGTCCTTGGATGCTCCTGTGTCCCTGAACTGAATCCCCTTTTACGCTTGAGCTAGTCCCAAGTCCTTGCAACGGAGAGTCAGAAAGAAGTGGAAGGATGGGGTAGCGGCAGAAAGACCTGCCCACTTCAATTTTACATATCACTGGACTTAGTTTCAACTACCAAATCTCACTAGACTTAGATTCCTCAAGCAAAACCAAAAACCAAAAAACAAAAAATCAACTATTAAAACACCCCATCTGGGATGCCTGGGTGGCTCAGTTGGTTAATTGTCTGCCTTCAGCTCGGGTCATGATCCCAGAATCCTGGGATGGAGCCCCACATTGGGCCACTGGCTCAGCAGGGAGACTGCTCCTCCCTCTGCTTGTCGCTCCCCCTGCTTGCATGCTCTCTCTCTCTCTCTCTGACAAATAAGTAAATAAAATCTTTAAAAAATAAAAAATGAATTAAAAAATAAAATGCCTCATCTTTTTTGCCTTTGGCATATAAAATATTTAAAGAACTTCGTGCTTCTTTCAAATGTAGGGGTCTTCAGGCTAGTGTTGTCCAATAGAAATCTCTGCAATGATGGATTCATTCTGTATCTACATTGTCCAATAAGAAGTCCATAGCTACATGTGGCTGTTGAGTACTTAAAATGTGGCCAATACAATTAAGATACAGAAAATTTTAACTTTATTTTAGTAAATTTAAGTTTAAATAGCCACTATATGCAGCTAGTGACTCACAATGGACAGCATAGCTCTCTAGTAATTAAAAATAGGTTTTCTGCTGTGATAAAATACAAATAGTACAGTTGGTTTGCAGTGTCAAGATGAGAATCAAAAGAAAACTGGGAGCAGTGCAGAAACACCAGGGAACAACTGTAAAGTGCCTAACTCAGTCATTGCAAACTACATCCCTACCTCCCAATCCATATTAAGCTAGAAAAGGATAATAGGAATTACTTGTAAAAAAAAATAAAAAGAAAGAAAGGAACAACAAAGGGAAGAAAAGAGAAGCCTCTGTGGCTCAGTCAGTTAAGCGTCTGCCTTTGGCTCAGGTCATGATCCCAGGGTCCTGGGATCGCCCAGTATCAGGCTCCCTGCTCAGCGAGAGTCTGCGTCTCCCTCTGCCTGCCATTCCCCCTGCTTGTGCTCACTCTCTCTGTCTGTCTGACAAATAAATAAACAAAAAAATCTTAAAAAAAAAAAAGGGGGAAGGAAGGAGGAAAGCAGAGAGAGGCAAAAACACTTTGAAGACATAAAATGGCTCTCTGGGGGCACCTGGGTGCCTCAGTTGGTTAAGTGTCTGACTCTTAGTTTTGGCTCAGGTCATGATCTTGCAGTCCTGGGATGGACCCTGCATTGCACAATCTGCTTCAAATTCTTTCTCCCTCTTCCCCTCTCCCTTTTGCCCCTCCCCACTCTCTCTCTCTAATAGATAAAATCTTTTAAAAAAATAACAAATAAACATAAACATATAAAATAAAATAATGTAAAATAAAATAAAATTGTTCTCCAGTCAGAATAAAATTTACCTGATGGCAGGGGCGCTGGGCTGGCTCAGTCAGTAGAGCATGTGATTCTTGATCTTAGGGTTGTGACTTTGAGCCCCACGTTAGGTGCAGAGATTACTTAAAAATAAATCCTCAAAAAAAAAAAATCTTTACCTGACTGAATTAACAAACCTACAAAATAAACGTATCCCTCAGAAGGCATGACTGGTCAGCAAGATTAGCAAGGCTATCATCAATTGTGGAGATAAATGAATGCATCAGCCTTGAGGTATCCAGAGAGCAAATTGTGTATTTAACCTTCCTTTTTCTGAAGCAAACTCCTGATTATACTTGAGCTTCCCAAACCACTGGCATGTGGAGAATCCATGTCAATGCAAATGTGCAGTTCCTTTCTAACTATAAACAAATGCATGCCGTGCTGATTGTGTGCACCAGATGTTGTAAGTTTGGTTAAAGTGAACCTGCTCACAGACCAGATCCAGCCTTGTTTGTTGACAATATCAAGGACCTGAATCTTCAAGGCCAAAAACCAGGTTCTAATTAATCCAGATAATGGGGGTCTATCCCTGGTGGACAGCCAAATGGCCTCCTCACGCAATCTCTGACCTGTCTCAGGGACTTGTCCTCGAAATATTAATTCCTAAAGTAGAATCAGAAGAAACTCTAGAGCTCCTCAGTGGATTCTGGCAGGGGCCAATAAGAACAGGAGAACCAGAGGATAGGAATGAAGACTGTGAGACACATGAGTTAATTAAAAAGGATGGATAGTAAGAGAAAGCAAGGGCCAGCAGCATTCTTGTTAGGGAAGTCCTGGGTTTGAAACAGAGTTCAATTTCTTCTTTAAGATGCATCCAGATCTGGGGTGCCTGGCTGGCTCAGTCAGTGGAGCATGCAACTCTTGATCTTGGGGTTGCAGATTTGAGCCCCACGTTGGGTGTAGATATTACTTAAAAAAAAAATCTTAAAAACAAAACGAAACAAAACAAAAGATACATCCAGATCCGACTTACTGAAACAAAGAGTAGCATAACCATTTTTTATAGGAAAATTTTGTTAAATAGAAAATTTTTACTTTTTATTTCCTCCCACCCAAAAAGTACCCATTAAGTCCCCAAAGCAATTTTTCTCAGAGTGGGGTTTACCAAGCACCTGCACCAGAGTCAACTGGGGAACTTGTTAAAGATCTAGACTCTTGGGCCCCAGAACTACCAAATTAGAATCTCAGGACTTGGAGTGTGGGAATCCGCATTTTCAACAAACGTCCAGGCATGTCTCTGCCCTCTCAAGTCTGAGAAGCTCTACACCAAGGGAAGTATACAGAGAAGGCAGAGGGAAGAATTCTTCTACTTGAACAAGTCTGGCAGCAGAACCACTCAGACCAGGCACTGGGGCCCACAGGGCCAAATACCAACGCGGCATTTCCAAAGACAACAGCCAGGCCCACTTTCCGGACTCTGTCAGCTGTCCCCCCACACTGAGGGCAGTTTGGCTTCTGTTTTTTGTTTTAATCTTTTACAGAACTTGCAAAATTAAGTGAAAAAGAGCACCTGGAATTTTATCTTTTTCTCTCCCTTGGATGCTAGCCTCCCTAGCAGCAGTCAAGCTGCCCTCACCTTTCCTTGAAGTAAGAAAATTCTAGAGATGTGACTATTTCCTAAAACATAACATTAAAAGTCTTTTGTCACAGTTTCACAGAAAAACAAGAAGGAGAGCCAAGTGGTAAGGCTCAACCACTTTTGTGAGCTGATTGCAGAAGTAAAACTTGTATTTCTTATATGTCTATCCACATGGAAAGAAGGGGTATTATATTCTTGGTGTTCAGTGAGAGATGAACATATGGTAAAATATGGCAGGATAGGTAACAAAATTTAAAAGTTTTCAGATCCTTTGACTTAGTTACTCTTCTAGAAATTTATCCTAACAGAGTTAATGGACAAGTGCAAAAAGGTATAAAACAAGGATGTACATCAGTGTTGTTTACAATAAAGAAAGATTGGAAACTTCTGATATGAAACACATCAACCATGATACCAGCGGCCCCTCCATCCTCTTCTTAACAGATCCCGCCCTGCTCAGTCTTTTGCCAAGACCTAGACTATTCCTTGAGGAAAGGGCAGTCACTGAATGAATCAGGAGTGGGGCCTGAATTATAGGCTGGCCAATAACTTAGACTTAGCCTGACCCAAAAGTCCTGGCCCAGAGGGGTTGACACTAATTAATTAGGCCAATTAGACTTTCTCCTTTTACAGTTTCAGAGAAAAATACAGAACTAGCAATTGGAATCGACAAACACATTTTTCTTTATAAATAAATTATAAAGTTATATATTAAAACGTCAGGCAATAAAATGATTACTTGAAAATATGCCTAATGTAAGTATAGAAGTTATTTTCTTAAGAAAATATTAACAACACTGTTGTTTTATCCATTAATGCCTCAACCATTTACCAGTTAAATTAGTTACAGTAGGTGGTCAGCATATTCTTTCAACTGACAGCATGGGAAATAAGTGTTGATACTAAAGTCTTACATTCACAAAGTTAAATATCTTGGATTTTGAAGCTCGCTAGAATTGGCCTCTGTGGGATATGAATATTGGCTCTGTTACCAAAATCAGAGACTGGATTTCTAATGAATAGGTTTTTTTTACACAGGTAATATAGGTTTTAAAGAAACCACAGGGGCTCATTAAAGGTTAATATAAATGTGAAATTACTACCCTGAAGTTCCATTAGCCACTTTGTTGATTTTTAAATAAATCAGCTTGTCAAATAAAGTTCTATATAATATTTTCCTCGTGTGCTCTAGTCACTTTCTTCTGCATGGACAAGTGCCAGGCAGTCAGTATGTTTTTTGTTTTTTTTTTTTTTTGGTTTTTTTTTTTTTGGCAGTCAGTATGTTTTACACATTTAAAAATAGATAAAATAAACATGGCATTACCATGATTTTAGGCAAAGGGAGAACAACTTGCCAATAAACATTATAAAATTATTCCATTGTAAGCAACCATCCATACCGGAACTTCTAAGGTCCTCCTCCACAAAATACACACTGCAGGGATCGTAGTGGGCCATAGTAATTCCCACAGGCCTCTAGGACCCTACCAACCCCACTCCTGCTCAGATGTTCTATTGAGACCCGTACCTAAACTAGAAGATCTTCTGGTGTCATCTATCCACGTTTGTCTCTTTGATGCCAAACACCTGCTCCATTGATTATTCTCGTATCAAAATGTCAGAAATATGCATCTACTGTGAAACAGCTGTATCCAATTTCTGCCCTTCAGGATATAACCTCTCTATTCTTTAATTCTTATCAAAGCACAACTGTGAGGAATGCTATTCACCAAACATTTCCTGGAGGACTGGAAGGCTGTCCGCTCCTCTAGGCATATTATATTTTCCCTCCTTAGACTTTTTCTTGGGATCAAATCAAGCCATCAATGTTCATACTTAAAACAAGGAGAGTTCCCTTCCTTAGCCAAATTTGGTGTTATGCTCTTCATTGGTGTAATGGATATTCGAAGAAAGAGCCGCCTGTCTTTCACTGGTTGAGGATGACGTGGCGTTTCCCTCATGAGGACCCATGAGAGGTCTTTCCGTTGGGCCTCAGCTGCTCTACCTCTGTCTTACAAATACTAAAAAGGTTGTTATTAACCACATTTCCCCCCAACTAGTTACAAGCTCAGAATCAGATTTGTAGACCACATCCAGTCACAGTCGTGTGCTGGCTCTACACCAGGTTTGATTATATTTCTCACCTTAAATTTCTCATCGCTCTCATTTCATCCGTGAGATGAGGAGGGAGGGGGAGAGAGAAGTTGGAAGTAAGAGAAAGAGAAACTGGAAGTTCTGGTTAACTCATGCCACTTCTCAGTTCCTGTCGCATGCAAATGTAAGGGTGATGTCTACCATATAAATACTAAGATGACTTTCAAGGTATTTGTACCAAGAGAGACTCAGAGTTAAGAGAGAGGGCAAAAAGTTACTATTTCCATTCATCTTGTCATGTAATGTAATCAGATGATTTGGTTAAACAGATATCCATTCCACTTACTTCAAGTCACTTAGAGGTGGAGGATTATAAGGACACCCTCAACTGGAACCAGAAAGTCCTCAGGCCCCTAGGTAGCCTGGTACCACAACCAAAGTTCTTCAGAACTTTGACTTACACATGGCATCCTTTCATTTGAGCTCTTTTCATGTCTCTACCTTTAAATTGTCAAAAAGGAGACTCTCAGGGGCTCAGAAGGTCGTTCTAAGCTGGGCTATGCTGGTCAGGCCACACCTGGGAGTAACATTCCTGGGTCATGTAGCCAACTTTCACCTAACTTGCTGGAACAGAGGCCATGGGTATTAAAACATGACTGCCTAGAAGAGCCTTTGGACAAGTCAGCTTCTTTGGAGGGAATGCAAACAACATCTAGTATATCATGAAAGAATTAGGTAAGAAGGCTCTCTCCCCCCCTTAACATCTACTAAAATTTGGGCCATCCTTCAAAGCTAGTGTCATTTCCCAGATCTTTTGTGAAGATTTGCCTGTCTATCTCAGGCTTTCCTGATCTCACAGCCATTGATATTTACCACATTATGTATTAGAATGTAATTTTATGATCTTAGATCATCATCTGTATTGAAAGATCTGACAAGGCAGGAATTGCATCTTATTCATGTCCATATCCCCCACAGGGTTTGGCACGGTTCCTTTACATGGTACTCTTAGTAAGTATTTGTTCTTGACAACGCAGAAGTTGATATGGTCAGCCTTCCTCTTAACCCACTACATGAGTTAATCCTATCAGCAAGATCCTGAAACACGCCAAAAATCCTGGTTTTTTGTAATACTTTATTACCACAGATATTTCTCTAATACTTAGGGAGGGAGAATCGCATAATTATTTTTTTTTAAGATTTTATTTATTTATTTTTGAGAGAGAGAGAGAGAGAGCACAATGGGTGGGAGGGACAGAAGAAGAAGCAGACTCCCTGCTGAGCAGGGAGCCCAATGTGGGACTCTATCCCAGGACCTGGGATTGTGACCTGAGCCAAAGGCAGACTTTTAACCGACTGAGCCCCTCAGAATTGCTTTTAAATTGAATAAAAATCAACTAATCACAGGGAGGACAGAAGAAGTAGGTTTCCTGCTTCTTTCCTAGGCCCTTAATTCTCCTCCCACTGCCCTTTACTCCCTTATAGTGTCCAAGAAAATCTCTGGTGACTGCAAAGTCTAGACATGCCCTTTGCCTGTGTGTATAAAGGATGCCCTTTGGAGCCAATCAATGTGGCCACAGCCTGTCAGTCCTGACTGGGGCACTTCTGACTCTCCACCAGGATGGATTTCCTGTCTGGCTGACACCCTTGGTGTACAGATTCTTATCATTAGGTCAACACAGACAGGCTCCCTATGGGACGGCGTTTTTCCTGGTTGTTCATTTCCTACCCATTCTTGTTTTGTCAGTTTGATAAGTGAAATATTTTTCAATCCACTCCGACCAGGTGCTAGCTAGTCAGAGTTCTCTATGGGCTGTCAAAGAAATGGATATGGCCAAAAGCTGTGCTTCCAAGAAAAGTCTAGATTCAAAGCTCAAGTATAGGATAAGGTTTAGGTCTACGGCAGGGATCATGAATTTGACGAAAGTCTATAGCTTAGACCTGTGCTCTTTGGTCTCCAGTGTTCTCTCTCTTTCTGTGTGTCATTGAATTTGAATGCTTTCAGATAGAGCATGCGCTCTTCAATTTACCATGGCCCCAGGACTCCCTAGCACTGGCCCTGGCACACATTTTCACACTCAGCAATTACTACCACTCACAGGGCCAGCTACGCTGGATCTTCCTTGGCTCTGAAGACCCAGCCTGATTCCAAGGGCCCGCACAGACAAGCCAGAGGAGGCCTGGGCATCTACACTAGCTTTCTGACTCTGTTGTAAAGAGAGCCAATCCCGTGAGATAAGAGTTGGTGGGAAAAGAAGACAAGCAAAAAAATAAGCCTCTCTTTACTCTGGTATGTGCCTCTAAACAACAAATCCTAAAACATCATCGCAACACGAGTGCCATACCTTAACTACTTAGTAACAGTTCCTTAATATCATCAAATATTTAGTCGGTGTTCATATTCCCCTGGTTGTCCAATAAAGTCTTGTTTGTTTGCTTGTTTAAATAGTTGGTATGATTCGGGTGTTTCTTGAGTCTTTAAATCTATAGCTACTCCTTTTTCTTTGCAATCTATTTGTGGAAGAAGTGGCCATTTGGCCTGTATAGGTGCCTATATCCTGATTTTGTTGACTGCATCCCTATAATGTCAATTTTTCATGTTCCTGCACCCTCGATTTTCTTCGATAATGGTAGTAAAATCTAGAGACTCGATCAGATTATGTGTGATTTGTTGGCAAGAAGAGTTTATTGGCAATGTTGTGTGCTTCCTGTTTACATCACCTGAGACACACAATGTCTGCTTGACTCTCTTTTTTGTAAGACTAAGATCAATCATGGTTTTTAGCCTGTTTTCAGCCAATCAGGTGTTGTCAGCTTGATCCATCTATTACAGTGTTCCCCATCAGTTTTCAACAAATGATTTCGGAGGCCACTGATGAGCATTGCCTAGATTTATTATTTCATTAGAGGTTGCAATATCATTTACTCCCTCATGTATTAGCTAGAATGTGTTTTTACTTATTTTATTTATTTTTTAAAGGTTTATATTTATTTATTTGACACAGAGAGAGAGAGCACAAGCAGGGGGAGCTGCAGAGGGAGAGGGAGAAGCAGGTTCTCCGCTGAGTAGGGAACCAGATGAGGGGCTAAATCCTAGGACCCTGGGATCATGACCTGAGCCAAAGGCAGACACTTAACCGACTGAGCCACCCAGTTGCCCCTAGAATGTGTTTTTAAAAGAATTCTCCCGCATCATCTATTGGTTTCCCTGAGGTATAGGGTTTGTTTGTTTGTTTGTTTGTTTGTTTGTTTCAGGGAACACGGGATGTTTGCCTTTTATTTGCTGGTTTTCAGGATAATGAGCATCCTCCAAAGATGTAGGTTTTAACCTTTGTGTCCTTATGAACTCACAGATTTTAGCATATTTTCCATATCTCAATCTATTACAGTGTGTTTTTGTTCAAAAAGTTCCACTTTGGGCCCTAGGAGCTACTTTGGTTCTTAGAGGTGAATGGCCCACAATCACACAAGCGTTTACTTTCCCATATGTCTAAGAGCTACTTTCCAGAACTTACAAAATGACTTGTTATGAATTACTTAAATCCAGTATTTATAGACCAAAATCTCTGTGCTTCTAGGGTGTAAGAGGACTCCGCCTTCCTTTGTGAAGTCTGTCGGTTGCGAGGATGGTTTGAGTCAGCTCCCGCTGGGAGAAGGGACTTCGCTTCGGTGTGTCATTGGTCTTGTGCTGCTCACAGTTTTCAGATGCTGCTGGTTCTGTGGGGTGCTATAACTTACCCTACAAGACTGAGGCTGGGAAATACCACATTCCTACTACCCGACAAGCAGCCATCCTCTAAAAATGATCTGTGCGTCTTTCTGAGCCCTCATTAAATGGGAACTAAATGAGAAAACAAGAACAGCTGACAAAATGCCAGAGATAAGGACACAGGACAGAAAGATGGGACTGATGTGGGAGGGAAGCCCCAGGTGACAAGCACGTTCCAGGCGAGGTGAGTGCAGGAGAATGAGAAATGACAGAAAATGACACATTTCCTAATGTTTGAACAAATTGAGAGAGCCCTAGTGTGTGGTGAGAAAATTTGAAGATCAATGAGTGATAAATGGGTATACAGAAAACTAAGCGAAGTTGTTTTGTTTTGTGTTTTTAGGTACTAACTCTAGAAAAAAAGTCATTCAAGAAAGGAAATTATAATGTATTACTTGGTTCTGCTGTAAATAAAACTGATATAGTAATGTAAATCATCTATAAATAACCAAAATTGTGAAATTGCGATATAACTATATTGAGAGGAAGGAGGGGAGGTAGAGTGTGTGTGTCTGTGTGTGTCTGTGTGTGTCTGTGTGTAAGGGAGTTGAACTTTTATCTTCCATAGTGAGAAGTCCTTAGATAATACATAAAACTCAAAAACTTCAGAAGTAGTATGAATTACCTTATTTAGAATTATGGAGGTAAATGTGGGAAGAAACAGCTAAAAAAGTTGAAGGTGGTTGTTCCTGGGAAGTAGGAATCTAAAGTGTGGAGGTGGGGTGAGGGGCTTTTATTTTCATTTCTATTTGACGTTTCAAATTATGTAACTATGTACATTTATAAATTAAGATATTTTTCATTAAAAACTTGTCACATTTCAGGGGTGCCTGGGTGGCTCAGTTGGTTGAGAGTCTGACTTCAACTCAGGTCATGATCTCGGGGTCCTGGGATCGAGCCCCACATTGGCCTCCCCGCTCAGCAGAGAGTCAGCTTGTCCCTCTCCCTCTGCCCCTCCCCGCCCCCCTCATGTTCTCTCTCTCTCTTAAATACATAAATCAAATCTTTAAAAAAAAAAACTTGTCACATTTCTATTTCAAATAATTCTACTACCAGGAAATTAATCTCAGGCATGATTTGGAATCCTCCTCTCCCTAAGGTCATTCAAGAGTCCCAGATGGTCTCATGTTTTCTAGAATACGTGGGGCAGGTCCTCTAGGTTTCCATGCCATGTCCAATCCGTAATCTCTTCGGTTCTTGGTCCAAACTTGGGCAGAGGAGTCTTTCACTGCTGCCTTCAAATCTTAGCATCTCCCTACACTTGTCATCAGAAAGGTCTTGTCACCTCTGGGGCCCTTATGTGGAGTGGGACTCCATCGCCCCTGTTTGTAGAACCTGAAAACATAGGCACTGGCTCCTTCTCCACTTTGTTCTTTCCTTTCCTTCTCTTCTTAATGAACTTTTAGAAACTCAGATCCTGTTCCTCTTCACTGTAGGGGGGAGGGGGAATAGCGGGGGGGGGGGTGTTGGAGGGAGGTCGTGGGCTGGGAGAGGAAGATCCCAAGCAGCATCTGCCTTAGTTCCTCCCCCAAATCTTTGATTCCTACAATTAACAATTTTGCAATCCTATGTAAAGTTCTGTGTACAGATAGCTTTGGGGTTAGATCTCACGGCCTCTCACTGGGCCCCTCCTCCACTTGCCCGCCAACCAACTAACTTCTGCAGCTGCAACTGAGGGGAGCCTCCTGCTAGCCTTTTTTTTTTTTTTTTTTTTTAACTCAAGGTGTAACATTTGTAATATTTTACTTTGGTTCTACTTGTGTAATCTGTGTATTGTTTCAATTTTTATTGTAATTTTGTTTCTCTCCCATTATAAGCACCCAGTTCCCCTACTCCCCAAAGGAGTGTGATAAATGGGTCCTTTGCCTCATCAAGAGCCAGTTCTAAGGTAGCGATTTCCAAAGGGGCATGTGCACATCCCAGGGGTACACATGGTGACCATTGGGATGTGGGGAGAAGATACTGAGACTTCTATTCATATGTTTGCTTTCTATTTTTGTATGTTTTCTAATGTACATAAACTTTTTTTTTTAAAGATTTTATTTATTTATTTGACAGAGAGCTAGAGAGAGCCAGAGAGCACAAGCGGGGGATGGGGGGGGAATGGCAGAGGGAGAGGGAGAAGTAGACTCCCCGCTGAGCAGGGAGCCTGATGCGGGGCTTGATCCCAGGATCCCCAGATCATGACCTGAGCTGAAGGCAGACATTTAACCGACTGAGCTACCCAGGCACCCCATAAAGTAAACTTCTAACAAAAACTTTACATTTTGGGGGTGCATTCTCAAACTTTTTTCATTGATGAATTGTTGTTGTTGTTGTTTTAAGATTTTATTTATTTACTTCAGAGAGAAAGAGAAAAGGAGCACAGAGGGAGAAGCAGACCCCCACTGAGCAGGGAGCCCAATGTGGGGCTCGATCCTAGGACCCTGGGGTCATGCCCTGAGTCAAAGGCAAACGCTTAACCAACTGAGCCACCCAGGCACCCCTTCGTTGATGAACTGTGTGATCTAAGATATTTGAGAGTTATGTTCTAGGCCAACATTGTCCAGTAGAAATGTAATGTGAACCACAAATGTGAGCCCCATATATAACTTTAAGTATTCCATAACCACAATTTTAAAAAGTAAAAAGGATTTTATTTTTTATGTAAAAATATAAATATACAAATATATTTATATAAAATATATTAAAATATATTTTGTTTAACACATTATTTCCAAATATTCTCATTTCAACATGTAATAAATATAAAAATTATTAATACAAATTTTTATATTTTTTTCTTACTAAGCCTTTGAAATCTGGCATGTGGTCTATACTGACAGCTCGTCTGAATTTGAACTAGCCTAATGCTCAGTAGTACATGTGGCTCCTGGCCAGTGCATTAGATAGACAGTGCAACTCAAGGGCATCTGACCAGACTCTAGGAACTGCTTCTAAGATGGGGACCTCCTGTGGTTGAGACAGGAGTGCACCTGCTTCGTATCTGCAGCACACCCAAGGCAGTAAGGAGAAGAACAGCAGTTCATGGAGCATCTGCTCTGCACTTCAAGCGTTGTTTCCAACCATCCCATTTCATATTCTAGCATCCTGTTTGAGATAGAGATTATTAAACCATATGAGGTGACGAGACAGAGACTTGCATCATGGCACTAGTTAGAATCCTAGTCTTCATCCAAAGCCCTGACCGGCAGATTCTTCTGAATGACCCTCTATTCCTTCCTCTACAAGCTACTGACCTGATTGCCCTCACCATTGTGTAATGCTATTACCTACGGTGAACGCTTTCAGAGAGCAAGTGCAAAATCTGTGGGAGGACCACAGGGCAGTCAGGATGCCCTCCCCCACCCCTTAAAGAACAAAAACTGAAAATTATACTACAGGGCATTCTCCTGCCCTCTTAGACTCTCCAACTGCTCACTGTCAGATTTCCTAGTGGAGGACTTTCCTGGTTGGGGCTCCTTTATGTGAAGTTGATCTGCAGTAGATTAATTAAACACCGTATTGATTTTCTATTCTCTGGGGTATTTCTAAAAGGGTTATGTTCTTGAAGCCCCTTCTCTGAGTTAGTAGAACATTTCCCTTTTGGAAATGTGATGCTTGGAACTTGGAACTATCTCACCATCCTCCCACCCACCCCTACCCAGACATCACCCCCACCCCGATCACTTGGCGTAAAATCTGACTTCTTGCCTTTCCCAAAAGACGATGGTGGCAAGAAAAGGGGGAGGGAGTCCTGCTGGTTTTCAGGTCATGTTGATCTAACACTTCATGATTTATGCATCCTGTCTGTCTTGCTTGTAGCTTTTCATTTTTGCATCTTGCTAAATACCTTGCAGGGGTGTTGTTCCTCTTAATTAGTTAATGTTTGTAAGGCACGTTACAGATGAAAATGCTGTGTCAGTGCTAAATATGAACACTCAGCATCCTCAAGCTGTCCTTTGTCTGTCTGCACAGAGGTTTTCATTTGTAAGACAAATCATGGGAAAGATCTGTATTGGAAAAAAAGCTTGGGTATTCTCTCCTGAACTGTAGATTTTATTAAAATATACATACTTGAGAGTTAAGAGTTGCAAGAAACCAGGGCTATTTGCATTCACACATTTTTCTGACCCCGATATAACAGTGCTCTTCCCACTTAGTCAAAGTGCTATGATGGTGGGGAGTGAGTGAGAAAGGAAACTTCCTTGTGAATTGTGCTGTGTTAGTGGTAGACCTCCACCTTCCTGATATGTACCAAGCAATAAGTCATTTTTTGGTTCAGAGTGTAGGTGACTGAAACAATGTAGCTGCATCTTCAAATGTGTCTGAGTAGAAAAAAAGATTCACTTAAAATTACAGCATATTGAATTAAGTGTTGAGTAATATTTCACTAAGAAAAATTTTTAAATACCAGTTTCATTTGCTTTTGTGAACACAGTCACTAAAACTGACTTTATCAAATTTCTAAATGTGTAAAGAATCCTCCTTATGAACGTATTGATTTCAATGGCCCATCTTGGAACACACACAAAAAAAACGCTTTCTTTTAGACGATTGAGTGGCTTTCCTTTTTTTATTGTTTTCTAATCCTCAGCCCTTAAGCTAGATTTATATTTTAGAATAAGAAAACTGCTTGAAATGGAACAGAGAAAGGGGCAGCCTTCTATTTTAACAGCAAGGGTTTATGAAAAGGTGATTTTGGGGGTCCCTATTATTTTTTTTATAAACAAAAAATCACATATAAACTTAAAGCCTAAAACTTTAAATTCCCCCTCACATCCACATCCACTTGCTGTTACCTGCAAGTAATTTACAGTAATGTGAATAAATATTATTTTTGCTGATCCAGATTTCATGCTAAGACTCTAGCAGATTATCCTTCAGTTCAATTGTTTTTCAATGTAAGAAAATCTTAGATTTATTTTTAATAACCAAAATTCCTAAATGCTCCAACACAGGATCCTCAGTCAATGTAAATTTACATAATTCATCTTCTTCCACTCAACTTGTTTTTCTATAATTAGTGTAGCTGTCACCAGGGAGCCACATTCTTGTGGGCAGGTAGCTATGGGTACAGCAGGCAGGCTTCAGTCAAACGCTTCCTTTTAAACCATCCATCAGTTTTTTCCTTCATTGCACATAAATCAGCTTCTTTAAAAAAGAACTCATTCCCTACCTAGCAGATTTCCCTTTTGGAATTTTGACTATTATTCCATAATTTACAATTCCTTCTCCAGGTTCACTTAGCCAGATGATATGAAGGAGTGTCCGAAGAATTTCTTGATCAGGTCAACTTCTAGCCTGCATAGATGATATTTCTCTTTATGGCTGCCATATTTTTATCGAGACAGATCCTCATTTCCACATGGAGTTATAATGCTGTGAAAAGCACAAGCCAGCCACAGGATAAGTACAATGACAAAGCAAGCTTTAGAACAGTGCAATAAATATCTAGCTTTACATCTTTCTTGTATATATAGTCCTTAAACTGCTTTTCTCTTTAGTTTTTGATAAAATCTTCCAAGGAGGGCTATATGTGTAGTCTTTCCTATTGTCTATTCTGTCATTGCTTCATTTGTAATATTTATTTTAAGGGCTGAGTAGCCAATGCTTAAGTCACCTAAATCTTCACTATAAAAAGAATTTCCTGGGGCGCCTCGGTAGCTCAGTCGGTTAAGTGGCAGACTCTGGATTTTGGCTCAGGTCATGATCTCTGGGTTATGAGATTGAGCCCCAGGTCAGGCTCTCTGCTCAGCAGGGAGTCTGCTTCTCTCCCTCTCCCTCTACCCCTCCCTTGATTGTGCTCCCTCTCTGTCAAATAAATAAATAAAATCTAAAATAAATAAATAAATAAATCCCACCACTACAAGGCTGTTGATATATGTGAAGTGAGGATTCTTACTGAGTGTATTTTATGTCTCTATGTCTTCTGAACTGCTTGGTCCACAGAAGATTTCCAGTTAGGGGGCTCCTCACAGGAAGGAGGAGCTAGGCCCTCAGCTCTAGGCCCTCAATATAGACGCAGTCTGCAGCTTGGGAGAGCAAAAAGCTGAGTGTGTTTGAGTGTGAAAGAGACGACTTGAAGAAGGCCAAACCAGAGGGGCGTCTGGGTCGCTCAGTCGTTAAGCGTCTGCCTTCAGCTCAGGTCATGCTCCCAGGGTCCCGGGATCGAGCCCCACATCGGGCTCCCTGCTCAGCCGGGAGTCTGCTTCTCTCTCTCTCCCACTCCCTCTGCTTGTGTGCCCTCTCTCGCTGTGTCTCTCTCTGTCAAATAAATAAATAAATCTTTAAAAAAAAAAAAAAAAGAAGAAGAAGAAGTCCAAACCAGCAATCAGCCCGGAGGGAGGTCAGATGGAGGTGAGGAGAAAAGAGGAAACCAAAGTGCCAAAGCCAATGGGAGGCCATGAAGCGCAGTGTCCCAGGCGTGGGGCATGAAGACAAGGACTCAGAGCCCCAGAGCTGTTCTCTGCATTAGGAGGAACACATGGGGACTCACAAGGTACATGGTACGAGGTACCAGGAAGCTCTGTTGGCAGATCCTGGGTAGCAAGGGGAGACTGTGAGCCTGAGGCCACACTGCTGGGGAGCAGGGCACAGGAGGAGAGCAAAGGAAGGACCTGGAAGCCCAGCTGAGCCAGGGATTGAAGAAGGAAGGCAAAGCGTAGCACCTGCAGCCACCAGGACCCAAGAGGGGGCTGTGCTGGTGACCCTCTGATTGTCAATTCAGGACTTCCCACCGATCTGTCGCAGTCTGAAACATACGCTGATGTCCCGCCGAGGATCAGTTCAGGGCCTCTCACCTGACGTGACTCAGTCTGAAAGAAGTCCTGCCGCAGTGAGGCAGAAGCAGCCTGAGGCCACCGCTATCTATCGGCCTCCTTCTGCTAGGCATACCGCCGGCTGGCAATCCGCAGCCTCCCAGGCTTTACGAAAGGCCAAAGGAGGGGCGCCTGAGTGGCTCAGTCGTTAAGCATCTGCCTTTGGCTCAGGTCATGATCTCAGAGTCCTGAGATCGAGCCCCACATCAGCTCTCTGCTCCGCGGGAGGCCTGCTTGTGTTCCCTCTTTCGCTGTGTTCTCTCTGTCAAATAAATAAATAAAGTCTTAAAAAAAAGAAAGAAAGGCCAAAGGACTGGATTCTCACCGAAGTAACGTGAGCCTAAGAAGCTACTTCGGGGCCTGGGCCATCACACCTCCCGTGAATACACCTCCCAGCCTTTCCCCTTCCTATGGCTTGAAGATGGCAGAGCCACCATCAGCCTGGGGCCCCTAAATGGCAGTGGAAACAGAACCCCATCCTTCCAGCTCCATACCCAGAGCATCTGTCCTGGACTCTTAAGAAAGGAAGAAATAAACTTCCCTTACCTTACGAGTCTACTTGTTAGAGCAGTGTAGCCTACCTTAAAGTAATACTCAGTGAGGCCACAGATTCGCCAAGGCCACAAAAGGATTGTCACAGAGAGAATGCCCCAGAGCATTGCCTTTATGTGTGTTATGTGTATGACCACCCATGCATACACGTAGAGACTGTTTCCACGGTAACACTAGGTCTACTAGTTTGCTTGTCTGTCCTTATTTGGAACATAGAAGATCTTTCCCCATGTAGATGGTGTTAGAAATGGCAGTTAGGTCCTCACACCTACACTTGCTTAAACTACAATACCAAAAGCAGTAATTCGATACAGGCCACCATCATTTATAACATCTCTGTCTGATGTCGGAGGGTGAAGAAAACAGGAAATTGAGAAGGGGAAATCAGACGTGGTTTCTGTTAAGCTCACATTAATAGAAAGGGACTTGGTAATGTTACTCCAGGTTTTAAAAGGAGGCAGATGCTCTATTAAGTCCCAAAGGCCCAAGAACCACGCGAGCAGAGAGAGTATGAGTCTTAATTGTAAACCTGGAGATGTAGCCACAGGATATTAATCCTCATGATGCAAGGTGTCCAATTTTTTAGAAAAAGGAATTTAGAAGTCACCCAAAACAAAACAACACAACACAGAAAACAAAGGCATGGCAACTCTTTTCTGCCCCCCTCCAACTCCAGAATGCCTGTTTCCCCTACTCATCTGAGCAGCAGAGAGGGGATGTGGGGTAAGAATAGCAGTTACTCGTGTGGTAAAGGAGGTGGATTAAGGATGGAGGACGGGGAGAGAGAAAGGCGGACTCTGAGTGGAACACTCTCTGCCATCATAGAGAGCACCCACGGGAGAACACCTCCAGCCTGTGGCCGAGACCCTGCGATTGTGTAAGCTTCTAGGGACAAGGATTCCAAACGAGAGGTGCAAGGCCTCTCTTTTCATCCCCACATCCCAACCTTGTGAAATCCTGTTATGAGTAGGCTGGAGTACAGAACTAATTAAACATTCATCTGGGTTCTGCAAATATAGACTTAGAAGAGCTTTGGAAGTACACCCTCTCACCCCCCGGGGTCCCCAGCCAAGCACCTGAGGTATTGCCAGTGGGCTGAACGCAAAGACAAAGGACACAGCTTTGGGGAATCATTGTGCTGGAGAGAAAAAAAGATGTTCTCTAGGTCATCATTTCTTCTCCCCTGAGAATGTAAGTCTTCCTCTGTGGGCCAAAGAAAAGAAGCACAGTGTCCTATTTACCTCCAAGTCATTCCAGCAGAGCTTCTTCCATCAGGGGGTAGAAAGGAGGCAGAATTAAGGTCCAAGTTTCCAGAACGATATTTCCCAGATTTGCCACCCATATGGGACTTTGACTCCAAATAGCTTTTGAGTATTTCTGAGAATCAAATCCATCTTCAAAATGTGAAATGTGCTGCCACTGAGGATTTTCAATGGGATTCATCTGGTTAAGGCAATCAAGGCAACCTATAAACTGAAATTCTCCTCTCCTAAATTCTTCCTACAAAACAGAAAACTAATAATCAACTAAACCGGTCTATGCTTTGCAGTCTCTATAGTATTTCAGAAGGCCCCTTTCCCCAGATTTCCATGTATTACCTGAGAAATTTAGGGCCTTCTCTAAAAGCTTCCGTTTACATCAGTGCTGGGGAATCCCACAAAACCCCAGAATGATTCACCTTCCCAACTGCAGCAAAACGTTTCTTTAGCCTAGGTCAGCATTCAGTGTGTGGGTGAAGGCTTTTTCCTAGCTCAGCTTTCCAGTCCCTATTAAAGCATAAAAACCATTTGCATGGTCTCTTCAAAGTCCTGGCTCCTTAGCCTCAACTCTGCTACAGCAATGAAAGTTACCCCGACAGTCTCCACCCAGAGGGAAACCACAAGCCACCAGGAACTTCCTCTTTCCAAAGTACAGGGCTAATGTTCATTCGCTCATTTATTCATTCATTTACTAAATATTTCTGGAGGGTCTGTGTGCCAAGCATTGCTCCAGGTGCTGGGACTACATTGGTCAATGAAACTGACATGGCCCTTGTCCTCGTGGAACCCCCAGATTGGTGGAAGTGACAGATGATAATAAAATAAGCCAACGAATGGGGCGCTGGGTGGCTCAGTCGGTTAAGCGTCTGCCTTCAGCTCAGGTCATGATCTCTGGCCCTGGGTTGGAGGCAGCCCTTAGGGTAGAGAGAGCAATGCACCAGGTGCCAAATCCTCCTCAGATGAAACGGAATAAGCAGGAGTACATTGCAGGACAAAGAGGTCGAGCCACATGGCGTGAACCCCAAAGAAGTGGGATTTTCTTACTTGGGTGAGGGAGTAACAGTAGGCAGTGGCATTAAGGATCCAGAAGAATGCTGACCCCTGGGCTGGGAACCATCCGGAGAACAAGCAGCTTCCACGTGAGAGGGTGGCAGGAAAAACAATGTCCTCAGGGGCGTCAGAAGGAGAAGGAAAATGTGACAAATAGGCTGAGAACGTTGATGATGTTCAATGACCCAGGAAGGAGGGTCCCAGTGGGCACTGGAGAAATGGTAGGAGGGCAGAGAAGAGGGAAGGTTGAATTTGGGAAGGGTGAGAACAGAGAATGGGAAAGCGAGGATGGGGCAGGCTACCTCACTGGAATCACACGGTGGGCGGTCAGCACAGGTCACCAGCATATGGGCACAATGAACTCTGAGATAGCTGAAAGAATGAACTGCCGTAGTCACCTAGTGCATTAAAGATGGGTGTGTGTCAGAGGGCACCTCGAGTTCCCAGGAACCAGCAGCATCCTGGACTTCTTGGTCGGAGGGTGTCCGAGTTGGGGGACGAGGCCACAGGATTCTTTCACTAGGCAGGCTCACACCCAATGTTGGAGATGGGAACAGTTTCTGATGGACTACCGCACGGTTCTGCGTGCTTGAAAGGAAAGGGTCCTGGGCTGTCTATGAAGTGGGAGGCTCAAATTACGGAAAGATAGAGTACAGCAATGGGAAAGGCTGGGAGGCTTGAGCTGACACCATTGCAGAGAACAGACTAAGGCCTTAAACAGACCCGCAGAGATGGCCTTCGAGTTAGTAAGACAGTGTATTCGTTGTGTGTCATTTCTCAGAAGGAGACAGATTTTAGAGCAAACTTTATATAAACTCTCTTGAGAAGCAGTAGGTACTGGAGCCATAGGGACCTTGAGCAAGTTACTTCCTAAATCTCCATTTTTTTGGCATCTGTTGAGTGGTGATAGTAGTACATATGAATACAGGCTCGTGGTTCTCAAAATTTAAACTGACACTGTCTGAGATGCTAGTCTCAGGTGCCACCTCCAGAGATTTCAGTTTAGTAGCTCTGGGGTGGGAGGCACTGTCAGAGGATTTTTAGGATTGAATGCAAAATGTTTAGCATATGCCTGGCCCACATCAGCTATTAAAATCCATAAATAATATTCCTTTTTGGGTGGACCCAACATGGAGGAGCAACTTTCTTCGGGAAATGTAACTTCCTCTGGCATCACTGAAAATCAAACTTTCCTGAACACAGAAGTAAAAAAAAACGAAGAAACAACAACAAAACAAAAACAAAAACAAAAACATGCCAGGCCTCATTATAAAGTACAAGCTTTTTAAAAAACTATTTTTAAAAGCTATTTTAAAAAACAAAAAGGAATTCTTATACTTTTAAGAATACTGTGCAAGTGGACGGATATTATACTTCCTAGTTACTCTTACTACCAAGTTACAGTGTGCAGATTATAAAGTGATGTCAACAACACAACCAGTCTTAAAAAAACTCGTTGATGAAAAGTTGTGAAGGAGAAGGTGTGAGGTTTTTTAATGCAACTTACGCACATCATACAATCAGTTATTTTGGGCAATGAAGTAAATACCTGCCTGGAGTTGAGGCAGGGTGGAAATTAATTTTAACAGGATTAACAAGAAAATACCTTTTCTTGGCAAACTGATGCTTTCAACCGTTTACCTCCAGTACAAAAGTGTTTAGTGTTTTTGAAATAGCAACAGAGTCAAAATTCTTCTGAAATCATGTTTTTAATGGACGATCTGAGGGTCTACAAACATTCATGGGTTAAATCTGTGATGCCACCCAATATTTGATATAGAAAGTTCCACAACTAAAGAATGTGGGCCATTTCTTGGATTTTGTTTTCACTGAATTTCTCAACATTTAAGTGGCCGAAAAGAGCTCTGGTTTTATTTTCAGCTGAAGGTACCCTCCATAGAGGGGAAGCATGAGATATGATATGACGAAATTCTTGCTTGATATATCCCCAGTGCCTGGCACATAGTAGGTCCTCTCTTGTGTTGAACAGATCTAAAAATTCTGACACCAGGGGGCAAAGCACTTCTCTGAAAACTTACCAGCCTCCCAGATAACATATTTGAGACTTCCCACAGAAGAGCAGTTCAAATGTTGATTTCTGATAGCTCTGTAAAATCACAATACACATATTTAGCACCAATGAAATCCTGGAACCTCTTGTTCACTGGCCTGCAGTGAACATCCTGCCTCTTCCAGATGGCTAAGGTGCTGGTAACTCTGACCTTGATTACAGCAACAGACTGGCCCCTGGTGGTGGTAAAGCAAAGAGAATCACCATTCTGAGAGATGGATATACGGCTGTCTCTCCCTCCCACGTGTTTCAGACCTCATTGCCTGGGGGAGAATGTTGACTTTATCTTAATCATAGGAAACATCCCCTACCTAAAGAGATAACATGCACAGAGACTTTTCTTTTGAACTTACGTCAACTTTTCTGAACACAAATATTTATTCTTTATATCACAAAAAATTCCTCATAATAAAATGTTTCTAAATCCTGCAGAGTTGCCAGAGCGCTAGACACATTGTAACGCCTCCGATAAATATAATTAAAAATTTAAACTTAAAGAAGGAATAATTTAGCAAAATATCAAGTCTTTGCCACAGTGATTTAGATTTCCTCACTGAAATATTGTTTCAAACTGGGTAAACTTTCGAACTGTTCACAAATGCACATCCTTTCATGATCCTTAAATTTAAAAACCTGACTTTTAAATAAAAACCTAGAGTGCCTAGAAAAAAATTTGGCCTAGAAAGAAAATGTTCTGTAAAAGGCCATAAAATATGAGTTAAAATAGGTTCCTGTACTTAACTACCTTTACCTGATTTTCCCCTAAATATGTTATGAATAATGTAAAAAGTCACCAAGTATAACCACCCACATTGCAGACAGTTTATATCATGTAAGTTTCAAATCTCATTTTGTGTCACTACCTCTAGAAACCCAGCACTTACCTTTTATGGAAAAAAAGAAAAGCAGCATCTAATTTTTCATGGATTTTGGTAGAACTTTTCAACTGGCTTTTTTCTTTTCTCACGGATTTTCCTATATAATTAGAATTTGCTTCTGATCAGCTAAACTGTCAATGAAAAGCTAAAGCTCTTGGGGCACCTGTGTGGCTCAGTCAGTTAAGTGTCTGCCTTTAGCTCACGTCGTGATCCCAGGATCCTGGGATCGAGCCCCACATTGGACTCCCTGCTCAGCGGGGAGCCTGCTTCTCCCTCTCCTTCTGCCTGTCACTCTGCCTGCTTGTGCTCTCCCTCTGTCTCTCTGTCAAATAAGTAAATAAAATCTTTAAAAAAAAAAAAAGCTAAAGCTCTCTCAAACCTCAAATCCATCTGGCATGGGTTTTAAATTTCAGACATCCTATAAAAGATCACACCAAGTAATCACTTAACTCTTAGAAAAATTATAATTTCATTTTCTTCAATAAAAACATTAATAGTAATTAGAGTAAAAATCATGTTAATGCCAGTAAGGCACAAATTGCTACATGAAAGTGGACTGATTGCCGAACATCACTCTCAAATTCTGAGCCGGATTCATTTTCATCGTAAATTTCAAAGATGAATTGTACAAAATCCAATCTAAGCAGAAGTATTTAACAATTTTGTCTCCCATTCCCATTCATATTTCTGGGCACAAGAGCCAAAAACAATAAAATGTAAATATTCGAGAGCATGTATGTGTATATATATGGATTCTTTGTGTGTATAAATGAATTCTGTGTGTCTGCGAATTCTGAAAGCTTTGTGGAATCTACCATAAATCTGAGAAATGTCTAGCATAAATTACATACAAATGTCAAGTAAAACTCAGACAAGTTTCATTGGTGAAGCTGATAAACTATTAGGACCACATCCTGTAGGTTTTATTGCATTTATTTGGCTCCTATCACTGGACTATTTGTTGCAGACATGAACATCTTTCTCAGTGTGACCATGCTCTATCTTGAATGCCAAGGCCAGAGATTCTTTTTTAGTGCCGTGCATAGTAAATTACGGTATATTCTGGAACAATAAACTATAGATACAAACTACTCGGACTCTCTCGGTCTTAACCGATCCCTTAAGTGCTAGGGCAGAGGAGGGTAAATCTAGGGAGATATAGGCCATCAATATACCAAACGACCCACTGTTGGGTGTTGTCCAGAAACCAAGCTGCTGAATGTTAAAACCTGGAGATTGGCTTTACCAGGGAGAAACTGGTCGCCTTACCACACGATTTCCCTAGAGCTTCAAACTCCTCTTTGGACTCTGCTTTGAGATTTTACTATTTTTTTTTTAAAAAGATTTTATTTATTTATTTGAGAGAGAGAGAATGAGAGATAGAGAGCACGAGAGGGAAGAGGGTCAGAGGGAGAAGCAGACTCCCTGCCAAGCAGGGAGCCCGATGCGGGACTCGATCCCGGGACTCCAGGATCATGACCTGAGCCGAAGGCAGGCGCTTAACCAACTGAGCCACCCAGGCGCCCGGGATTTTACTATTTCAAAGAAAACAATCAAATTTATGATTTGATACAGGGGCTAGCTTGAGCAGAGCTTAATACTGCCTATAACTCCATTTTAAGGAAGAATTGAAATTCAGATAAAATAATAAGACGCAGGACGTGTGGGGCTGGCTTAGTTGGTAAGCATGCATGACTTGATCTCAGGGTTGTAAGTTTGAGCTCCACATTGGGTGTAGAGATTATTTTAAAATCTTTAAAAAAATAAAATAAGACACAGGAGATCAGTCTCTGGTGGTTTTAATATACAAGCCCAAGCTCTCTGACAAGTCCACTGAGAAATAAAGTAAAGGCACTTAAGATTTTATTCTCCTTGTGAAGGGAAGGAGACATTAAGTTATGGTAAAGAGGTTTATAAGTGTGGGGCGCCAGGCTCATACCTTTTATAGACACCAGCTACATCTGAGAAAGGAGGAGTTCTGGAACTTTAGGTCACTGTACAACATAATTTGGGAATAACCTGTTCTGAATCTGTTTAAATTTGCTTCAGTTTTAAAGCTAGTTAAAATGCTCTATGTTCACAGCTGATTTTTTTTTACTAATTTGTTTTCCAATAAGCAGGGATGCATAGAAGAGTGAGTTTAAAAATACACTGAACGATATTTTATGAATGTCTGTGATATGGCATTAGTACCACCAGAATGCTGCTTTAAGTAAAGCAAAATTCCGAACTCTAAAATTTCTACTTTCCTTCTTGAACAAATTTTGATGCACCCTGTGCTTACGCAAATTTCTAAAATGCTACATATTAAACCTGTTCCAGTCTTGATGAGTATTAAACATTTTATTTAAAGATTTTTAAAGTAAAAAAAAGGGTACACAAATACAGATTACATTATGATGACCAAGGCAGTATTCTACATGACAAAAATCAAAACAAAACAAAATTTAAAAAGTAAATATACAGGTACCAAACAAGCATAATACCTGATATGCAATTCAGGCTGCATACACATAAAATGATCTGACCACAGACGTGCTTATGCAAAATAAGTTTTTTCTTAGAACACCAAAATTCTAACCATTCTGTCAACTGCCTTATTCCCGTTGAGTATTTTGAAAGAACTTCTATATAATATAAAAGGAATTGGCATGGCACTTAAAAACTACAAAAAACAGAACACAATTAAAAACATATCTGTAATGCAATTTTGTATAAAATATACACGGTAAATCTTATTAGTTAAAAAAAATATTTAAAAACAAAAGACCACCCTGAATAATGGTTAAAACCTCATCACAGAAAAATGTTCATCATTTGTAACATTACTGATAGAAAACAGATGGGATTTTGCAGGGAGGGGAGATATCTAACTTGAAGAAGTCATTCAAAATTTATTTAAAATTGTAGATAAGATAGTAACTCACTGCCTACCCCTTTCTCAAAACTTATCATGAATATTCTAATGTATAACTACAGGACAAAATAAAAGAATAGCTCAAAGAAAGTGTTCCTCAAAATAAGGTCCAAAGACCCAACAGAATTCTAAGGTGGGCCCAGCAATGTGCATTTTAAACAAATGTTCCAGGTGATTGTTCCCCATTCTAAAATTTGAGAACTAATGCCCTAGGGAAACAGTACCACTTAAAAGCAAGATCATAAATATATTTCTAATATGTCAGAATTTTCTATGAGTTTATGGTTTGCAGTGAATTCTGTTTCTTAAAACAAGTTTCAGGTATTAAGAAAAACATATATACCTGTTACATAAACATGGGAATGTATATAAACTTTTTCCTTTGAGGTTTTCATTGCTTTCAGATTTAGTTATTTAAAGAAAAATGAGTATATGGCCAGAAACTTCAGAAAACTTACATTTCTAATAAAATGTAGCATCCAAAAGAGATAATTTATTAAATGCCTATAAATTTTAAATCATTCTAAATGTAAGACTAGACAGCTTTCCCCAAAATTCAATTTTACTAAGATTAGACAGTAATTTAGATGATTATGGTTACTTTTTACATCCCTTTATATTAAAAAAAATATTCAAAATAAACAGATGCTATCATTGGCATCCCTTTAAATAATAAATTGCTAAACACTAATATTAATAAAAAATAATCTGAAGAACTCTGCCCCTGAAATGTATTCCACTTTTTTACATGTGTTACCTACTTAATAAAAACTCACTTAAGGAGCTGGAACTGTGGGGTATGTACATGCATGTCCTTAATATTTATTCATGTTTACCTTATTTTTTAAAATTTCACTGAAGACTCCATAAAAAGGGTCCAAAAGTACGGATAATGGGGCTTTGGTGAAGAAGTGAGTATGGTCAAGTGAGTATGGTTAAGACACTATTTGGAAGATAAATACTTTTTCTGTATACTAAATTATAAGGAAAAAATAGCATACGTTCTGTCTCCACTGGATAATGGAATGCTTTTACAAGTCTGATAATGACTGTTTCCTTATTATTTAAATCAAATCACAAAAAATAACTGTGGGATTTGCTAATAAGGAAAGAAATCTCACCATCTTACTTTTCGGTATCTATTTTAAATTTCTATTTTTTTTCTTTCTACATACCGAAAAATGCTCCATTCAAATGCGTCCTGGGCTCTTTGAGTGATATTTATTAACATTCCAGTTAAAGTTCTGGCTAACCGGGTAAGCTCAGAAGCTAATGCCCATATACTAAAGAAATCACTCTCATCAGTTTTTCAGAAACAGCTAATGATTTGGAATCTGATACTTAATAAAATACGCCCATTTTTTTCCCTCAAGGAGAATCTGTATCCCTAATTCTAAGCAAGTGACATCTTTTATTACCACTTTAATAACTGTTGCCTTAAAAATCAATAATTATCCAAGGCAATAAAATTTACAGCTGAATTTTTAAACACAACTCAGAAATAGGTAATATAATAAATTGTTGTTTTTTGAATTATTCTTTTATATCAAAATTAAACACTTCAAGGTGAAGTGAACGAAGAATGACAAAAAAATCACGGGAGGCTTACGACGTAATCCCACCAGGTGCCTTAATGCAACGGATACGCTGTTTAAAAGCAGTATAAGTATTTCCTTTAAACAAAAGGACAACTTCATTACTCATCAGTAGGCTGCTGGATTACCAGTATAGTTAAGTGTTGACACGACTGTCTGGAAACTAGTTTCATTTTCTTTTTCATAGTTAGATGTAATAATTGACTCTTACAGCCAATAACAGAAGATACTGAGTGCTTTTTTGTAGGTGAAAAATATAAAATGGTTCATGGTATCCAGGCTGGTAACAAGTTTATTCATGCATTAAATGGCAACACAAGCAAAATGCATAGTTGGAAAATGAGGATCAGACACATTCTTCTGCAGACATCAAAAGAGGATTGATGTACTCAAAACCTTCGAATTCAGACTGATCAATCTTCCTCACGATGTCACTGTTGAGAGAAAAATAAATTAATTTTCATAATCTAGATTTCTTCAACTTTTTATTTAATTGGTAAAATAAAATGAAAAAAAAAAGGCAGGGACGCCTGGGTGGCTCAGCTGGTTGAGCGTCTGCCTTCTGCTCAGGTCATGAGGTTCTGGGGTTCTGGGATTGAGTTCCCGCATCGGGCTCCCTACTCAGTGAGGAGCCTGCTTCTCCCTCTGCCCCTCCCCCCAGCTCGTGCTCTCTATCAAATAAATAAAATCTTAGGAAAAAAAAAACAAAAACAAAAAATAAGGCTAATTTCCATAGATTATGGGGAAAAAAAATCTCTAAGTGTTTAGATTAGTTCCAAAACATTTTCTAGAAGAATCAAGAGTACTGAAAAGAAAAGAAGACTAACAATCCCACAGGCAAGTTTGGAACTAAAAGGTGGTCCAAAATTGAAGGCTAGGAATAAAAAAGTCACAAACTGTCACAAGTCTAGTTAATTTTAACTTTTGACCTGAACATTCATATTTATAGGTGAACATCCAGGTCTGAATTAGCATTCAATTTAGTCATCACCTCAACAGGAAGATGGTGATGACAAGGCCCAGGAGAAGTTAACTGAAAGGAAAAGGCAATAATAGGGACAGGGACACAGACCTGAAAAAAGGAGCAGATACTGCGGGGAGGTAGTAGAGATGTTGGCATTCTGCTATACTGAGCTTCTAATTTAATATGCAGTAAGAGTAGTACTATTGAATATTTTAATACTTAAATGCACACAACATACTGCAGTGCACAAAGTTACACAGGATATAGTCCCTTCCTTTAAGGAGGGAAGGTACCTCATATAATGAAAAGCTACAAGAGAAAGCAGTACCTGCTAAATTTCATACAGGACAGCTAAGTCTTGATCTAACCACAGTTCGGAAAAAAACAAAGGGTGACTTCTAGTTAGAGAAATCGAGAATGCCAGCATTCATTGTATAAACATCAAATGGAATTATGAAAGATGATGTTGGGTATGAGAAAAATGCAAGTAATTTATTCGAGTTGAAAGCACAGGAACAGAAGCATGTCAAATGACAGATGATCTGGAAGGAAGGTAATGGCTAGCTCAAAGCAGCTGGTGACGTTTACACGGAAGAGTTTCACCTTGATTCATCGAAGATCTGGCTGCATCTGAGGTAGCTCAGAAAGATGGAGAAGACTCCCGTATGTAAAAATGAAGGGTGCAGACAGAGGAATGGCATGAGCGAAGGTCAGAGCACTCTACCAGAGAACGCAGAGTAATGGAGACTGGTCAGAGCACAGCATTTGTGCTAGAGCACAGTGAGAGATGACCGGGGAGTCAGGCAGGAGACGGTGGGAGGCCATAACTGCTGGCCAAGGGGACAGATCTTATCTGCTAGGCAAGCAGGAGGTTCCTGGAGGCTTCCGACAAGGGGGTGCTACTGAGATGTGTGGAATGGGTGGCAAAGCAAAGAAGATGCCCAATGAGGAGGATGGTGTAATATTCTGGGTATGATCTAAAAGAGATGTGAACTAGACTCAGGGCAATGGGAATGGAAATGAAGGATCTGATGCAAGTAATGAAGTAAGGGGAGAAGAGACAAGGACTTGGTAGCTGAGTGTGTTATAGTTTGTTAAGAAAAAGGAAGAGTCAATAATCACAGACATTTTGAATCTGAACGAATACGTGATGGCATGATGAGCAGAAAAAGGTAAATAAAAACAAGGAATTGATTGAGAACAACAGAAAAAGAGACCATAAAGAATCATTACTTTTCTTTTCTTCCTCTCTTTTTTCATCTCTATATCCAACATGGAGCTCGAAATCACGACCCGGAGATCAAGAGTCACAAGCTCCACTGACTGACCCAGCTAGGCACCCCAAGAGTCGTTACTAAAGGTATTTTAGATTTCGTATGTTTGAGGTGCTTATCTGATGAACTAGGGGAGATGTTTACACAAGCAGACAGAAATGCAGCTCAGAATAGATACTGGGTGGAGGCTAGGTGCTTCAGAACTGTCGTTCATTTATTCTTCACAGTGGCCTTGTGATGTAGGCAGTAAGAGAACAAACAGGCTCAGAAAAGTTAGGAAATTCAAGCCCAGGGGCACCTGGGTGGCTCAGTCGTTAAGCGTCTGCCTTCGGCTCAGGTCATGATCCCAGGGTCTTGGGATCGAGTCCCGCATCGGGCTCTTTGCTCAGTGGGGAGCCTGCTTCTCCCTCTGCTTGTGCTCTCTCTCTCTGTGTGTGTCAAATAAATAAAATCTTAAAAAAAGAAAAAGAAAGAAAGAAAGAAAGTCAAACCCAGGTTACCCAGTTGGTAAGAGGTGGTGTCAAGACTCAAATTCCTATCCTTTGATTGAATCTGGTGTTCTTTCTAATACATGACACTGTCAGAAGTAATTATATTGGTACATCTCTCTCTCTCCTTTAGGAGATGGTAAGCTTTTCGTGAGACTGACCTCCATCTTAATCATCTTTGAATGCCTAGTACTTAGTACACTGCCTTTTGCTCAACAACTGTTTCCCAATTTAGCCGGGTGTCATTTAAATAGCTGGTATCAATACTGTGGGGCTGGCTGAACTCTCCAAGGCACAGACTGCATATAGCAAAGAGAAGGCTGTCATGAACGGAACTGTGGAAGAGCCCAGTCTCCAGGGGACAGGGATAAAAGGGTGAGAAGTGGTCACAGAGATGCAGCAAAACCAGGAGGGGTAGTGCCAACCAAAGCAAGGCCGTAAGCGCCAAATGCTGTACAGACATCAGGGGAGATGAGGACTGATCAGAATACGCTTTAAAAATCAGAAATGAACAAGTCAATTCAACCTTCAGATACTGAAGGAACAGGTTAAACTGTAAGGAGTTAAAGTGCCGGTAGTAAGAAAGCCCCAGTCAACGCTGACTATTCTCAAGGAGTCTGATAGAGATACTGCTTATCTATTTTTCTTTTATCATGAGATTCTATTAACTATTTTGGAAAAAATGAAGGAAGAAAATGTGATGGTTCAAAGATGTGCTAAGGTTCAGGGGAAAAACTAGGATTTCTGGGCATGTAGGTAAGTAGCAGAAATGCAGCGGAGAAAGAGAAATTAAAGGAGGTGGATGAATGGACGCAACTAACAAAATGAGATCCTGGCAGAAGCTAAGGAGACAGATTAGGGTCATGGGGCACCCCCTGCAAGCGAGGGACACCCAAGCACAGGAAGGAAGGAAGAGGAGGTTCAAGAGAGCACCTGTGAGCCGCGAGGTGGTCTGGTGAGATCTGAAAAGGGAGCAGGCTCCCACGGGGGGGTCCTCTCCTTGCAGTCAAGGTAAGGGAAGGTTGATCCACTAACAGTGGGGGTTATGGGGGTAGGACTGAAGGCTTCTAAAATGTGGAGACAGTCTGGAACAGTTGACGAGGAATGTGGTAGGAATTAACAAGATGCGAGTAAAAATACTGCCGAGGAGGAAGGGCCTCCTCGAGATCAGAGAACGAATCTGTAATGACAGGTAAATGATCAAATGTCCCCAAATTACTCTAAACCATACTTTTAAAAGATGCAACATAAACATAAAAAATATGTCAGCTCACTGCTGGCTGGACTTGGGAGGGTAATGTAATCTTTTTAAAAAGCAATTGGGCAATACATATCAAGAGCTTGAAACATTTGATCCCCTTGGACTAATACCCTTTCGAGGAATCTATCTCAAGGTAACACGCAGGGACTCTGACAAAGACAGCGGCCTGCACAACAGGGAAGTCCAGGGCAGCGCAAGTGCGTGGGACTTGGGCAGACTGGGGCTTGCATCCTGATGCTGCCGCCTGGCAGCCGCCTGGCAACTGCAAAACTGCTTCCCCTCTCCGAGCCTCAGTTTCCTGGTCTGTAAGACGAAGAGGACCGTAAGTAGATTCACAAGGTTGTCGTGAGAATTCGAGGCGAGGCACGGAAGGGGAAGTAGAAGAGGGCAGTTGTTATAATTTATAAGAGTGTCATAGATTGAAATAATCCCATAACTGAATGGCTAAGTAAAGTGTACTATAATCTCATAATGAAGCACTGTGTAGCCACTAACAATGAAACTTCCCAAGAACTTTAGAAATATTTCAGTCTACAGAATTACTTACTCATCATCTGGAGTGAGCTGGACAGGTTCATTAGTAAACTGAGAATCAAAGTTGTCCAAACCAAATTCCCCAGAAATATTTGGTTTAAAGGGAGGTACCACCTGCTTTTGCTCCATCTAGAAAAGACATATTAGATGACAGCTCAAGCCTACGTTCTCAGAAAAATTCCACCTCTACATTTCTCCTCTGCCCTCAGATGCCTCCTTGGCCTATCCCAGTGAGTTCTTAGCAATGGCTCTACAGTATTCACAAGGATGGAAATCATTTACAAAACTGAACACTGATGCAGGCCTTACTAATTTTACAACCTGCTCCATTAAATTAATATTCTAAGCTTTTACCGTTTTAAAAGCTTTTTAAAAAGCACTTTAGAGAGTGGTTTTAAGTTACTGGAAGCTGTGATATATTTGTTTTTCAACATTCTTTTAAGAAAATAAAATTTGGGGGCGCCTGGGTGGCTCAGTCGTTAAGCATCTGCCTTCGGCTCAGGTCATGATCCCGGGGTCCTGGGATCGAGTCCCACATCGGGCTCCCTGCTCCGTGGGAAGCCTGCTTCTCCCTCCCCGACTCCCCCTGCTTGTGTTCCCTCTCTCGCTGTGTCTCTCTCTGTCAAATAAATAAATAAAATCTTTAAAAAAAAGAAAGAAAGAAAGAAAGAAAGAAAGAAAGAAAGAAAGAAAGAAAGAAAGAAAGAAAGAAAGAAAAAGAAAAAAAAGAAAAGAAAATTTGGCCCAAGATAATAATGAAACCTAACATAGAAAACAATGAAAATTTACATACCATATCCCAATCAACATTTCGAAAGAATGGGTGTCCCTGAATATCAGCAAATCCTGTTTGAGGATGACAACCCAATCGTTCCTTTGGGTCCTATGGTGGGAAGAAATGTTTCAAGAAGTAAGTGGACATCATGCTTTAGAATAAATCATCTTTGTGACCTGCCTGGGTTTCGTGTCTATTACATGATACCTTTATATCTGAAATCAGAATGGGCTACCTTTCATTTCTACATAGTACAACACTAGACTTAAATGAGTATCTGAAGCTTGTGACAAGATTTCCTCATGGCTCTCTCTAGTTATCATGTGATTATAGTGGACATAGGTCTCTATTCCTTGCTAAAGAAAAATGGGAGGAAAAAGCCGCAGAATCATTTGAGCAGCACCCTGATATTTCTTTGGCAGAGATTAGAGCGCTGGTCAAAATATACAAACCCCAAACTTTACAAGTTGGTTCTTGGCTCATTTTAAAAGCCCAATGCCCAATTACAGCAACAAACCATAATCTGTATACAACAGTGATACAACCATTATGTGAACCATTAGACTGAGAAGGGGCTGCAACTTATAAAAAGTCATGGCTTATTCATTATTGTGAATGAGAACATGTTACGATTTTCCTTTCCAATAAAAGATATTTTGAATATTAAAACCTCTCACCTTCATTTCTCAGTGTGTTAACACTTAGATTTCCATTTTAAATCTTTCCTCAGATAAAGTACTCAAAAGCTTCAACTTATTCTATTAAAATTCATCATTATCTTATCTATATGTACCTTAGAAGGTAAATGCACACCAACCTACTTTCTAACCTACAATTTATTTAAAATAAGATTTATGACTGCCAAGATCACTGTGATACAATAAGAAGCATATCTGGGGTCTGTCCCAGGTTCCCGACACAGAGCTCCTAAAACCCTTGTAATTTCCTGAGTCACAGAAGTGCCATTATTCATAACAAGTCCCTTTTGATTATACCTTAGTTTATGCTAGTAAGGTGACTCTTGGTGGGCCTGCAATAGCTTCAGGATGGGATCTGGTTGCCAGAAGAACCAACCATGTGATTAGAGTTGTAACTTTCATTTTCAGAGGGGCCGGAAATTGAGTTCAATCACCAATGGTCTTAATCAATCATGCCAATGTCACGGAACCTCCACAAAACCCTCTGAACCCTGGGGTTTGGAGAGCTTCTGGGTTGGTGAACACATCCATGTGCTGTGAGGGTGGTGCACCCCAACTCCACAGGGACAGAAGCTCCCGTGCTCAGGATCCCTCTGAACCTCACCCTGGGTATCTTTCCATCTGGTTGTACATTTGTATCCTTTATAACAAACCAGTGATAGTAAGTAAACTATTCCCCTGAGTTCTGTGAGCCGTTCCAGCAAATTACTGAACCTGAAGTGGGAGGGTTGCAGGAACCCCCAATTTCGTAACCAAGTCACACAGAAGTGTGGGTACTCAGTACTTGTGACTGGCATCTGAAGTGAAGACAGTCTTGTGGGACGGAGCCCTTAAACCCCTGGAATCTGATGGTAACTCTGGGTAGTTAGTGTCAGAAAAAAAATGAATTGTAGGACACCCACTATGTCTGGAGAGTTGGTAGAATTGGTTGTTGGTGTGGAAAAAACCTACACATTTGGTGTTAGAAGTGTTATGAGTAAAAACTATTCAGAATCATAATCTTAGGTCCTAAAACTCTTCTAACCTACTGACCACAACAAATAATTGAATGGTCTTCAGATTTTTTAAGACCAATGATAGCATTTCATTTCTTCTGAATTTTATCTAGGGTTTTGACATGATAATCTGCAGGAAACACTACTGCCAAGTGCTCAGTAAGTAATGAGATTCTATGACTAATAACCCAAAGAAAACTGAATAATAGAGCTATAAGTACGATTGCGGCTATCCCCAAAGATTGTAATTTTTCTCTAATTGTGTACATGATATATATCACTTACATTTAAAACACCATATGTAATGTATAGCTGGGGGTGAATTACATTGCTGAAATGGAAAAGGACAACTCATCTCAGGATCTAATGCTATCAAATTACCCTCTGGTGAAGAGCCAAATTCCAGAACTGAAAAAATTATATACTCTGATGTTTTGGAATATTACACTGCCTGAACCTCCAGTTATAGTTTCATTTATATACAGATAAACCACTAAAGATTGTTATATACAATTTATACCTTGTTGAGAAAACTCTTCAGGACACTTGCAGCTTTTACAGACAGAGAACGTGGTATGCGTATTTGTTTTTCCAAAATAACTAGAAAGATAAAATTATGGCATTATATTTAACTTTTACATGGCTTCGATCTTTACATTTTTATTATGAGGTACATAAGGCATTCTAGCAGAAAAAATAAGACATTACATCTATCACTTCAGCGTCTGCTTGTTTTTATCCAGTACGATTCTTTGTATTTCTAATCATGGGCCCCTTTTTTTTTTCCACCTTTTGATCCTCCTATATTCTTGGTACCCTACTTTTTCTCCATATTGTTCTTGGACTTATGCGCTCCCCCTCAGGGTCCATGTGAAAAGACTGTCCTCTCTAGCCACAGGATTGCTTCCTCCAATCTCTGTGGTATACAACCCGAATGAACCTCTTTGTTATATTTTTGAGTATGAGAAAGTAGTTGGCAAATGGACTGAAAGTACAGAGGTAGGAAGATTTTTTTTTTAATTGAAGACTCACATATTAAGAAGTACACTGTCCAAATTATTTTCCTTTTTCTTACTCAAAGTAAAAACGTGAGCCATCCTCATTCATGCTCTAGAATACGTTATTCACAGAGAATCTCTGTAAAATACTGTAAATTACCTTGGAAGAGATAATCCTCTGTGTTTTGATCAGGGTTATCAGAGCTTCCAACAATATCAAATGGAGATCTTCCTGCCATCATCTCAAACATTAATACTCCAAGGGCCCACCAGTCAACACTGAAACCTTCAAAAAAGAAATTTTTGAAGCAACAAATTATCTATTCTGCATTCTTGAAAGTCAGTAACTTGAGATTCATTTTATTATATAATGAAAAAATAAACATAATGAAAAACTAAACTCTAAATGCATTATAACTATCATGGTAGGCTCTGAAGATTACAGGAATAATTCACTTATCAACAAGGAGGGGTACCTAAAAGATAACTTTTAAAACAAAATATTGGAGGGACACCCAAGAGTCAGTTCAGCGCCTGACTCGTGGTTTCAGCTCAGGTCATGATCTCAGGGAATGGGTTTGATCCCTGCATCGGGTTCCAGGCTCACTGCCGTCTGCTTGGGATTCTTTCCTTCTTCCTCTCCCTCCCCCTCTGCCCCTCCCCCCCCACCTGCATAGGCTCTCTCTCACTCTCCCTAAAATAAGTGAATAAAATCTTTAAAAATAAATTTAAAAAAATAAAATATTGGAAATGAAACATAAGTTTCTTTTCCCAAATATGCCTGTAATTTCAGACTCATGATCTGTTTCTAACATGTTGTTTTTGAGGATGTAATTAAATTGTACTTGAGAATAACTTTTGTTGGTCTGAAACCTGATCTTCTGCTAGCTGATTAAAGATCCTTGAAGGACCTTGGAATCAGATTATGAACAGCTGTCAGAAGTACCCATCCTCCTTTACATCTGCTGAAATCAGAGGGCCAGAACCCAAGAAGTCAAATGTGTTCTTAAGATAAATATATCCTCTGGTTCCTGACAAGCAGTCAATCTTTCCCTCATTCTTCAGATTCCTGGAGGAAACATCCCAGGAAATATGAACAATCTTCTAGGGGTTCATGACTCTGGAGTCACACGGCTAAAATGTAAATCCCTACTCTGCCACTTTCTAGCTGTATGACCTCAGGCAAGTTATTTAAACTTTCTGTAAAATGGGCATTAACAGTGCTTACCTCCTAGGATTATTGAGAGGCTTAATTAATATGTGTAAACTGCTTGTATTAGTGCCTAGTACTTTTAGTGTTGCCATTAATAAAATATTATTCAAATCTGTACCCCCAAATACTGCTAAGGTCCTACTGTCTCCAATTTCATAGTTTAGGGTTTTCATGTAGGTTTTAAGGGGATCAAGAAAGCTTATATTAATAAGATTAGTATTTAAATACTATAGTATAATATAATGCAATTGGTACCACATTTAACCACCCATCTAGCACATAGCTAAAATGCCACCTATTTATTTATTACCATAATCTTCTCCTCTTAAAATTTCAGGAGCAATGTAATTGGGAGTACCACAAAAAGTGCTGGTTGTATCTCCTGGCCGTAATCCTTCCTTTTATAAAAAAAAAAAAAAAAAAAAAAAAAAAAGAAAGAAAAGAAAAGAAAGATATAATAAGACAGAAAATTATCTTCTAAATTCATCTCTTTTATATCATCTATTATATAAGCTCAGCATCTATAGGTAATATATTAAGCTTAAATAAAATACCACTAGCACAGTTTTCCATATTATTAAAATCACAGGTTGCCACTAAATAGCTTAAAGAAAACCTGTCCTCATTAGATGTTGGTAGAGTTAAGATAAAAATTGACCTTGAAATAATTTATAATTAAGTAAAAATTTAATACAAAAATTTAAATTGTATGAGTAAAAGGAATCATCATATTTTTGAAGAAAAGAAGCACTGTATATCCCATCTCCTCACACAAGCACTGCTGCCATAATGATGTTTTCCTTCTGGTTGTTTTTCCTAAGGCATAAATTTTTTGGTTTTGTACTTCAATTGAAAAAATTAAGCCAAACATACTAATGGGTATAAATAGAGAAACTACACAATAACAAATGGAACAATCACCAAAAAGTTATAACAAACTTGTATGCACCTAACAACAGTCTCAAAACACAAAGAGTAAAAATAGATAAATTAGGAGAATTTCACAATCCCTGCTATGGAATGAACGTTTGTATGCCCCCAAAATTCATATGCTGAAGCCCTAATGTGATAACACTGGGAGATGGGGCCTTTGGGAAGTAATTAGGTCATTAGGTTGGACCTAATCCTGATGGAATTAGTTATCTTTACAAGAGGAAGAGAGCTCCCTCTCTCTCTTTCTGCCATGTGAGGATACAAGAAGAAGATACATCTGCAAACCATGAAGAGTGCCTTCACCACACACTGGTTCTGCTAGTACCTTGATCTTGGACTTCCCAGCCTCCAGAAGTGTGAGAAATAAATGTTTGTTGCTTAAGTCACCTAGTCTACAGTATATTGATATAGCAGCCTGAAGTGATAATACAATCCCCAATCATGACAAGTGATTTTAACACATCTATATCAGAAAATGATGTATCATACAGACAAAAAAAATTTAGTAAGCAGAAAAAGATTTAGACAAAAGCTGGAGCTAAATATAATATACATACTTAGAGAATATGTATAATCTATGTGCATGTGAGGACAAAGGGAGGAGAGAAAGAGTGTGAAGGACAGAGAGACTCCTTGCATGGAAACAAGAGATTATCTATCTTTTTTTAAGTACATGTGGGATACTGATCAAATACTAAGTCACAAAGGAAACCTCAATATATTTTCAAAGAACCTGTATCATTCAAGACCATATGCTGGCCACAAGGCAATTAAATAAGAAATCAAGAATAAAAAGATAGTTTAAAAACAAGCCAAATAATATTAAATATACAATTAAACAAGCAAGAGAAATACAATTCATTTTCATGAGTTTCATTGTTTAAGTAATGCATGCCCATTATAGTAACTTAAAAAATATGTAAAAGTAAACAAAATAAATGTGTAATGCTACATAACAGAACAACACATATAGAATTAGACAATGCTCTACTTTAGAACTTTATTTAATGTTATATTATAAACACTTTACATTGTTATGAACTTTTGGTAAACATCTTAATGATTTCATAATGCTCTGTTCTGTAGTCATGCCATAATTTCCCTAATCATTCTCCTTACCAGTGGCCATGTAGATTATTTATAATATTTATCACAAACTATAATAAAAAACCGTGGTCATAAACTTTTCCTCATAGACCAAAATATTCACTCAGAATATCCCAGAAGGAGAAGTACTAGATAAAAGAGCATGGCTGTACATCTTTAAGAATTCTGATACATCACCACCAACTACTTTCCAAAAGACTGTAACAATGCATACATTCACCAATGATACAGGAGAATACCCATTTCTTTAAACTCTTGTAAGCAGACTACTATAATTTTAAAAACCAGTATCTGGCATGCAAAAATGAAGTCTCATTATTGTTTTAATGTGTACACTTTGTAACAAGGTTAGCATTCTTCATGGTTTTTGGTGTGGTTCAGCTTTATTTTCCTTTGACAAATTATAAGACTTTTATATTATTGTCATTTTTCTTTTGAAATAAGAAAAAAATCCACTGGGGGGAAAAAGTGACAGAGAGGGGTGCCTGGGTGGCTCAGCTGGTTAAATGACTGCCTTCAGCTCAGGTCATGATCCTGGAGTCCTAGGAGATGAGTCCTGCATCCGGCTCCCTGCTCAGCAGGGAGTCTGCTTCTCCCTCTGACCCTCCCCCCTTTCATGCTCGCTCTCTCATTCTTTCTCAAATAAATAAAATTAAATCTTAAAAGAAAAAGATAAATGTCTGAGTTTTGTATCTAAAAGCAAAAACACTTTATAAAGATTTTCTTTTCTAATGTTGCTGAACAGATAATAAGGTCAAATCTTCAATACTATTAGAGTGTCTTAATGTTAACATTTAAATAATCTCCAACCTCTGGAGGCATTTCCCTCAGGTGAATGGGGGAGTGTAATTCATACATTTACATGTTTGTTGCCATATTACTGTGTGAGGATAATTCTGTCCCAGCTACTTTTAACAAGGAGAGTAGCTCCCTACACATTTTTGTGCAAAAACACTCGACCCTTAAATGAAACACTGTTACAAAAAGAATAAAGTACCAAGAAATAAAGGATATTGCCCTGACAGTAACTGAAATTCTTATTTTGTTCTACTGTACCTTATGTCAGATATTTAAACCTTAAATATAAAAAATGATAGACTTCCTGGGAAAATCTTGAATGCATTATCAAGAGTTACAATTAAATGGCAAAGACTGGAAGGTGACATGCAAGTAGTTATGCTAAAGTCATGGGATTGCAGACAATTTTTATTTCCAAATATAAAATTTCTATCGTATCACAACATTCAAGATAAAAAGTTACAGACAATAAGAAGAAATTAACTCTTATTACAGTACACATAACACTCACAGAAAATACGGAATTTTGTAAATGGTTAGAAAGTATGTATGTTTGTCCTTGTGCTAAAATCCCAAAAAGTATCCCAAAGTAGCAGTCATTTCCTCAACTTTAAATACTATTATTTTACCAAAACAAGTTTATGAGCTGCTGAGATCTTCTGATTAACTAGAAATTTCCCTCACCTTACACATGCCATAGTCAGTGAGTTTAATGTGTCCTTCTGAGTCCAGCAATACATTGTCCAATTTCAAATCTCTATAAATTATCCCTCGTTCATGAAGATAATTTAATGCCAGACTGATTTCTGCAGAGTAAAATCTAAAATGAAAAATAACTCATTTGATTCAAATTTTTAAATTGTGATAAGTTTCTAGAAGTCCTACCCCCACCTGCAAATGAAAACACCAAAATCATGTCAAAAGATTTTTTTTCTCCCAATGTTTTTAGAAACAATACCAAAACACAAATTGAAGTACCACTTTAAAATATCTAAGCCCAAAAGATAATTATAAAAGTTCCAGTCTACATGAAACTCATACTTTTCATAAAATTATTAATTTGCAAGTCTTGAACAGAAGTTCTTAATCTGGGTCCTTGGCTAGACTTCTGCTGCTACAACTGGAGGCACAGTCGTATGTACATGTGTACTTTATAGCTCTTCTATAGGGTTTCCACAGCTTTCATCACTTCTCTAAGAGACAAATGATCTCCCCAAATGCTGAGTCACTGATTGGTCTAGAACAAATACTAAAAGTTCTACTCAAACTATAAAATCCATACCAAAATTCTAGAGAGGGAATTAAATTATTCTACAACCATACCATTTAATATTAAAGAGCTTTTTAGAATTGCCACTAACTCATTGGTGATAATGAGAACTTTTGACCTGAATAATGAAAACGAAACACCCAAGTTGGTTTATGGCTACTTTGGTGAATGTTACCATGATCATGGTTGGAGGTGCTTAACACATACCTTCTCAGCTACTTAATTCTATGCATAGAGAACCTAAGCCTTTATTTTGCACTTTGGTTCCCAGAAAAGTGAAGATGAAATAAAACCAGAACTGGCACTTGAATACAGTAAAAACTACTTTCCCCAAGTCCAACTGAACAAACAAGAAACAAATACAGGCTATGGTCACAATTAGAAATATCATTTGTGGCTTTGCTATGAAGTGTGATCATTTAACAAAGACTAAAAACAGGAAATTAACAAAACAAAACACAGTTTGGTCCAAGATTAGATTAGTACAATTTCTACCTTATAAAATTGAAGGATATTATCTCTTTTTGACAGAAATAATCAATGTCCTCACAAGATTTCCACAAAACAAGTATTTATAAAAATAATATCTTTAACCTTTATTACATGCATATACAAACTCATATGCTTCATTTTGGCATTACTTTTATGGAACACAAAAGGGTGAGGATTATTCCTAATTCTGAGTACAAAACAAAGCAATACATGGCACAGACGAATTAAACTTATCCAAGGCCATGATCCTTCCCCACCTAACTCCTCCAATATATAAGCAATTTACAATCTTATATAATAATATCAAATTAAAGACACAAAATAAACAAGTAAATAATATTTAATGATCTTTTCTCTTATTTATCAACAGGCATGAGATCAGAGAAAAAAAAGTCAAAGGCAGAAAAATTCAGAAATTACAATTACAGGAAGAATAGTCAGAATTACATAATAGCTTAAGAGGAATTGTTCTATTACTCTAGTATATATGAATAATAATCAATGAAAAACTGTCAGAGATCACTGCAAACCTTAGATGAATAAGTGTAAATTCATCAATTATTTCAGTTGTGGATGTTGAATAGACAAAGTATTTTTAAATAACTGGGTTTAGTTATTTAGTTCTCCCTTTAACACTGTTTATACTTTTCAACTGCTTATATTAATATATAATGTAAACTAACTTTTAGCTTAGCCCCTACATGACTTATAAAAAACTAGCATGAAAATAAATAATTTATCTAATCTTTTCAACCAGTGGCACATAAAAAGTCCCATAGCATTCCCTACCTCCAACCCTCCCCACCCCCTCCCACCCCCAGCCCCACTTCCAGCAAAAATCTAACACAAACAGTACATATTTACCTGGCATGTTCTTCAGGAAGTTTTCTTTGTCGCTGCATATGAAACATTAGATCTCCTCCATTTACATACTCTATGACAAAGAACAATCTAAAACACAGGAGAGATAAGAAGCAAAACAAATGAATGTGGGGTGGGGGGAAGAGGCAAACCAAGGAACAGACTCTTAACTCTAGAGAACAAACTGATGGTTACTAGAGGGGAGATGGGCAGGGGCAGAGGTGGTAGGGATTAAGGAGGGTACTTGCAAGGAGTACCAGGTGTTGTATGAAAGTGTGGATACACTGTATCATACACCTGAAACTATTATCACACTGTATGTTAACTAACTGGAATTTAAATAAAAATTTGGAGAAAAAAAGTATTTTTTAATAAGAAAAAATCAGTAAGGCTTAAATCCAGGAACTTTACATGTCAGGCTTAAAAAAATAAATAAATACAGGAGAGAGCACATGAAACCAAGATCCAAAATAAGGCACTGTCACATTGCATTTTAAATACTACAGAGACCAGTTACAACATAGAGAGCATTCTATAGATTTACCCTTAACAAACATTCCAGGAATCTGGTGGAAACAAAGGGTAGCTGGAGTCGAAAGCTGTTTAATCACAGAAGATACAAGAAAATGAACCAGTATAATTGTGTAAACTGTTTCTTCTATTTGAAAGTAGTACCACTAGCAATCCAGAGCCTCTTGCTCTCACCCCAATTTTAGCAATTGCAAGATAAGTCATTTTCAACTGTCACTTAAGGTAAAGAAGTTAGGATTTCTCCCTCTAGTTAAACTTTAGGAAACTTTAAGTACTAAAACTAGAATCTTGGAGATATTTATGGCTTGGTCTTTCTTTCTTTTTTTTTTTTTTTTGCCTAAAGTGGGTAATTTCCTAATGCCACTCCAATGTTAAAATGATATCACTGACTGGAGTCTGAGTAGCAGGAAATTTTAAGCATAATACTGTTGTGTCCACCTCCACGTCTTCCACTTCAGGCTTACAGTAGAAAGCAGCTGTCATTGTGTAATAACACCAAAATGTGTAAAGCCCAGTAATCATTCCATTATCTTTCAATCTTACCTGCTTTCTGTCTGAAAGCAAGAATGCAGCCCAACAAGAAAAGGATGATTGGATGCCTGCTCAAAAACATGCTTCTCCGTCTGTACCCAATCAATATCCTATTTCAAAATATGGAAGAAATCTATGTCAAACTGAATTATCATCAAAACTATGATAAATGTTCTTAGTAATTCATTTACCACATACGCAGTTAGTAACTAGGCTAAATACCAAAAGCACTGATAATCATGAAACAAGAGCTTATATACAAATAGAGAAACACCACCAATAAATCTTTCAGTATTATGAGACGGTCTAAAAAACTTTTACAAGGCTCCCATACTTTCCCTTGGTAATAATATGGTTTGATTTTTATTTTTTAAATATCTAGTAATCACCACATTACATTAAATCTATCTTATGTAATCTGTTTGAAGCATATATTTAGAATAGACTGAAATTATAAGACACAAACATTGAGGTTTTCTCTGAAATAGTACACCTAAGCCAATTTAACAGTTCAGAAATAATAAATCATTGTGCTTACCTCATCATCGTTGACCAGCTCTTTTTTCACAACTTTCATTGCATAAATACGATCTGTTTTTTTTAATCGCACCAATAGTACTTTGGCATAACTTCCTCTACCTATTACCCGAAGCAAATCAAAGTCCTGAAGACCTAAACTGGATGAAGCTTTGCCACTTTCCCTGGTATTCATTGCCTGTCGAGAACATTTACATCAAAGAGTTATACCTAGAGGAATTTTGCATAATACATTATATTTCTAAGACCTGGTTATACCTAAGATGATTTTACAGTATCTTCTGATTTAAGTTCTTAATAATTCTTTTCTTACATCACACGATATAATCTAACTACGCAAGAGGGAGGATGAATTCATGAGTTGAGGTCAGAGGGATAGTGATGGGAAGTTGATATCTGAGAAGTGTTAAAGGGTACTTTAAGATCTGATAAATTTTGGGTCTGGAGGCAATGAAGATACCTGAATTTAAAAAATGACACTAACTTTGATGACTGGGAGATTGGAGGTACTACTGACAGAAAAACAAAGTGTGCACACAGGGTAAGATTGACAGAGCTGTTGAGATAACAGGCTTGGTTTTTCATCCTGAAGATACAAGCTACAATGGGATATCAAGATTAAGGAGTCTACTGGAAGCTTGATATACGACATCGGAACTCATGGGAGGACACATTCAGAGACATTTTTAAAAGCTATAGACGGAAAACAAGCATGAGGCAGCTTAACTAATGGAAAACATTCTTTTCTACACAGTACCAAGGCTCCTTTGGAATGAGAAAATTAGCCTTTTCATTCATTTACAATTAAAAACTTAGGCTTCTGGTAATTTATAGAGAAGACCGAAGATAATCATTTTAAACATATCTGCAAAATCCTCCACATACAATCAACAGATGTACCCATAAGAATTAAGTATGAATTTTCTCAAGTGAGGAGTATCAAGAAAAGCAAAGAGCAAATTTTAAGAAAAACGAGTAAGCACAAATCGGAAAAAAAAAAATATGAAAACTGAAGGAGAAGGATTTTTCAAGAGAAGGGTCATTTACGAAAATCTAGAAATAAAAATCTGATGTGGTAACAAGGATAAATAAAGAGGAGTGAAAGAAATCAGATTAGAGCAGATTAAGAAAGCACAGAATGGTAAGAAGATAAGACAATATACAGACTTTAAATATGGTTAACTGGAAACTATAAAAGAGAATGGCATGACTGAGTTCTGTTCTGCTGGCATTCACTCCCTCTGGATCTTACTGCTTACTTGCTCCGATGAAATGAAGCAAGCTACTTTGTTGTAAGCTGCCTTACAGAGAGGCCCCGGTGGCAAGGAACAGAATCCTGCCAACAATTAGCTAAGTATGGAAGCGGCTTCTTTCCCAGTCAAACTTTGCAATAAAAGCAGTCCTTGTCAGCACCTGTATGTGATTCTGGGGCAAAGGACCCAGATAAGTCATGCTTAGATTCCTGACCCATAGAAACTATGACATTATAAATCTTGTTGTTTTAAGCCACTAAATTTTGAGATTATTTGTTACATAGCAATTACCTAACATAAGGACTTTAAGGCAAAAAGCATTACTATAAACAGAAAGGGATATTTCATGATGAAAAAGCATTAATCCAATAGATATTATGATTCTAAATTTGTATGTATTTAACAACATGGCCTCAAATATATAAAGCAAAAGCTAACAAAACAAACAAGGAACAGACAAATCTATAATGTAACCTTGTGGTTGAGAAAGAGCAAGCAGTCAGTGAGGTAACAGAGATGGAATAACATTGTTAATGATCTTGACCTAACTGACCTGTACAGAACACCACACCCAATAACTATTAAACATACTGTATTTGAAAATACATATGGAACATATACCAATGCCTATGTGCTTGGCCTTCAAGCAAGTTTCAATAAAATTTAAAGGACAGAAATCACACCCAATGCATTTTCTGATTTTTAGAGGAATTAAGTTAGAAGTTAAAAAATTTTCCAAGTATGTAAAAATCAGTATACTTTAGAGTTATGTTCTGATCAAAGAAGAAATCATAATAGAGATTAAGATATACTTTACAGTGAATGACAAAAAAGCATAAGGAGATCATCAGAGGAGAAATCAATGCACTAGAATAGTAAATAAGCATTCAATAGAGAAGAACCAAAAGTTAGTTCTCTGAAAAGACATAAATTGATATCCCCCTAGCAAGAATGATGAAGAAAAAGGGAAAGCACAATAAATTTTATCAGGAATAAAAAAGGATGTCATTTCATATTCTCAGAAATGGAAAACTTTATGTCAATAAAAATCTGAAAATTTAGGTTAAACAAATTCCTAAGAATAACATAAACGCAAGACAAAATAGAGATATCTAAATTGTCCCAGATCTATTCAGACATAAATTACAGAATTAAAATCCTTCCCACAAAGAAAACTCCAAGCCCAGAGTGCTTTTCTGATGAACATTTTAAAAAATATAAGAAATAATGCAGGGCGCCTGGGTGGCTCAGTCGGTTAAGCGTCTGCCTTTGGTTCAGGTCATGATCCCAGAGTCCTGGGATCGAGTTCTGCATTGGGCTCCCTGCTCCGTGGGGAGCCTGCTTCTCCCTCTGCCTCTCCCACTCCCCCTGCTTGTACACTCTCTCTGCCAAATAAATAAATAAAATCTTTTAAAAAAAAGAAAAAGAAAGAAAGAATGCAATCTTATAGGAATTCTTTTTAGGAATACAAAAAATTCCAAAATCATTTTATAAATGACACCAAAACTAGGCAATCCAATTTAAAACAGGGAAATTACAGGTCAATGACTCGCATTAATATTTAAAAGAAAATAAAAAACAAAACCTAAATATTGGTAAATCAGATCCACCATTATATAAAAGAATTATATATCATGACACACATGGAGTTTATTCCAGAAATGAAAAATAGGCTCAACAACTGAAAATTAATGAAATTTACATATGATCAACTCTACAAATGTCATAAAATGTTTTTGATAAAATCCAACATCTTGTCATGATAAAGACACAAGTCTTAGCAAACTAGAAATCGAAACAAACTCCCTCATTTTGATAAGGGGTATCTATAAAATAAAAACCTGTAGCAAACATCAAGCTTATTGATGAAATACTACATATTTCCTCTGAGATATATAACAAGACAATGATATCTGATCACTACTTCTTTTCAACATCATTTTGGTCACCTGTAGAGGTCCTTGCTAATTCAATAAGGCAAGAAAACTACAAGTCTATAAGATTTGAAAAGGAAGGAATGACACTGTTATTCACTGACAAGATGATTATACATGTAGAAAATCTAAAGGTATCTATAGATAAGCTATCAGAATTAATAGGTAGCAAGGTGTTGGGATAAAAGGCAATTTAGGAAAAAAAACCTTATTTCCATATAACAGTATTAAATAGACAATTCTATTTTAAAATAATACCATTTAGGGGCGCCTGGGTGGCTCAGCCGTTAAGCGTCTACCTTCAGCTCAGGTCATGATCCCAGAGTCCTGGGATCGAATTCCCACATCGGGCTCCCTGCTCAGCGGGAAGCCTGCTTCTCCCTCTCCCACTCCCCCTGCTTGTGTTCCCTCTCTCGCTGTGTCTCTCTCTGTCAAATAAGTAAATAAAATCTTTAAAAAGTCAATGAGAAACTCCAAAAAGAACAAAAAGCTGTAAAAGAGTGTCAAGGATTGAAAAGAAATATTAGCAGTTCATGTGCTAGAAGAATAGAGAATTCATTCCTTATTATTAGGAATTTCTTCTTTTGAATGATTCATTCAACTTGTGAACAAAATATGGAAGATGTAGTTACGGTTGCAGGACAGATTATAAACGTTAACAACCTTGGCAATGTAAAAATAAATATGTATGTAAAAGAGGAAAGTTGGAAGAAAGAAGGAATAGCTAAAGGAGAGTCAAAGTATTGACTTAAATAGAACAAAAAACTAAGTATGAGATTAAATACAGAATCAACAGATGTGCCTCAAGATAATACAGGAGTGAAGGAAGTGAGTAGACAAAACAACACTGGCTGTATACTGATAATTTGTTTTATCTGGGTAATGGATACAGGGGCTTTGTTATACTACTCTGTTTACTTTTAATTACATTTGAAATCTTCCATAATAAAACGTTGGGTTTTTTTTTTTTAAGGTAACCAAGAGTAAAACATAATGCACCTATCAAACAAAAGAGAAGGGAAAAGGGGGAGGTACTGTGAACTAAATCTTTATGGCCTAAAATACATAAAGTTGGAAAACTGAAAAACAGAGGTATAAACATTATAGGCACAACTAGAAATGATTAAAAACAGTTGCCTCTCATTAGTCAAAGCGGGAGTCGAAGGTGTGAGGCATGATAAATCTTTTTTAACTACAAGCTTTTTTTAAAAAAAATATATAATTTTAATTAGACATTTTAATAAAAATCTATTGTTTTAAAAGCTGATCAAATGTTTAATAGAAAAAATAGCAGTTAAGATGCTTATCATTATACTTTAAATAAACAATTAGCTCATAAAATGGAAGGATTTATAATATATCTTAACAATACTACCAAGTATCCTAAACGTCATTCTTAATTATATTTTTTAGGTTATGCTATTTTAAAAATGAAATCAGTTATCCCTGTATGCTATTAAATTTTATTTTCTCTTGTTAAAAAAAGAAGTTATCTCACCAGATTTAATTTAAATGAAATTAATAATTATTAGATTAAATCAGAAAAAAACTCTAGCATCATTAAACATCATTCCTGCATTTTACCATTATGATTTAAAATCTAAGCAATTGTCATATTTTTTAACTGTCAAGTCTTATTAAAAAACTGATGATGTAATATAAAATAAAACTAATTATCTTACCTCCTTTTCTTCACCAACTTGGTCCAAACTCTCATGACTTGAAGGATTATATGGAATTACTGAAAACCCAATCCCAAACATGGGGGGAAAAAAAAAAGAAAAACATAGCACCCATTAACTGAGTTTGACTTAAAATGTTCTCATGATATAAGTTTTTATTTCAGAATAAGTTTTCATTATTTAAAATTGAGTACCTGTCTGCTAGTAATAAATTGTATGTATTCCTGAGTTAAATCCTAACCTTTAATGAGAGGGGAGAGCAAGAACCAATTAGCAGCCAAGTACTAATTTTAACAAATGTTTTTGGTATTTTGAAAATATTTCTCTTCACAAATTAATCAATTCCTTCTATAAGGGTGACTCTATAAACCTTATTCAGTTATTTTAGTATGACTGAGGCACAGAGATAGGGGCCTTTGGTTTTTACTCCTCACTTCCCTCGTACTCAAAATGTTCCTAACTACCAAACCACATAGGTCAAGTAAAGAACTGACAAAAGATTGAACTCTAGGTATCTATTCCTTAAAGCTACTTCAGGCAAAAAAAACCCCCACATTTCATATAACCAGCCTCTTGAATGAACAAGAAACTATATTCTGTCCTTCCAGAAAAACTCCCTCACCTTCCCTTTCTTGATTCATCTGAGATCAGTACGCTCTGCCCAGTTAATTGCTCCCCAAACTTCACAGATACATATTTAAGGTTCTGTATCTATTTGACATCTGAGCTCACATGATCTTTTTTGAATTTTCAATACTGCATCTTTGTGTCTTTTACATAATTTCACTTCTGATAATAAAGCTTTTAATAAAAACAGATCACCTGAACATTCAACACGACCCACAAAATCAGTATGTTTCATTATTGAAAAAAACTGATTTGCTCAATTTAAAAAAAGTCTTAGAAGAAATTTATCTGAATTAGAGAAAAGAGTCATTTGTTGTAGTTTACACAGTTGTCTTCTTAAAATGCCAAAGGTATATGTTAAATATTGTGACTGACAGTACCACTGCAAAATAGGGTTAACTAACTTTTATTTGTGAAGAACATAACTGGTTTTAAACTTAAGTTAAAGAGTCACCTAAAGAAGTCTTTAAATGATACTCTGTGGATGAACAATGGTTCCTACCAGTGTCATTCTTACCTGTCTGTGCATGGTCTGAATGCATGGATGACTGGTCCATGGGCATCATTGGTTCCTGCAAACATTTCCAAAGACACAGTAACTGAGTGGGTTCTTTCTAAATCCCAATACCACTATAAATTCAGAAACATTATTTCAACGAGACACAGCATATTAAAATTTAAACTTGAAAGAATATAACTTGGGGCGCCTGGGTGACTCAGTCAGTTAAGCGTCTGCCTTCGACTCAGGTCATGATCCCAGGGTCCTGGGATGGAGCTCCGCATCGGGCTCCCTGCTCAGCGGGGAGTCTGCTTCTCCTCCCACTCCCCCTACTTGTGTTCCCTCTCTTGCTGTCTCTCTCTCTCTGTCAAATAAATAAATAAAATCTTTAAAAAAAAAAAAGAATACTCAAGAATATCAACAGTAACCTAAATAAATTATGTTCACAATTTTTGGCCTTGTTTTTTTCCTAAAGATGAGATTTTCACCTCCCTAACAACAAACCCACTCCTAGGCTTATATGAACTAGCTAAATAATTCTAATACCAAAGAGCCACCAATAATAACCTACATTCACAATGTCCAAAGAAGATACTATGAATAAATATGGTGTACTCATTCTAGAAGACAATTTAGAAAGATGCATCCAGATTTTTTTTTTTTTCAGGTGGGGTAGGGAGGGACAGAGGGAAAGGGAGAGAGGGAATCCTAAGCAGGCTCCTTATGCAGCGTGGCGCTCACTACCCTGAGATCATTACCTGAGCTGAAATCAAGAGTCAGATGCTTAACTAACTGAGCCACCCAGGCCCCTGCATCCAGATCTTTTAAAAAATGCGTATCCTTTAAGCCATTAATTTACTTCTGGATACTTAAGGAAATAGTAAGATTTACTTACCAGAAAGTTCATTATGATTTTTTTTACAGGAAAATGTAGAAAACAACTCAAATGTGCAATCATGGGGAACAGGTTAAGTAAATTATGACATAGATATATAACAAAATATTATTCTAAAATTGATAAGGATATAAATATGGAAAGGTGACCAAGATATAAAGTTAAGTGAAAAAAATGGGTTAGAAAACTATATATATGATCTCACTTTTGTTAAAACTATGTAAAAGAATGAGACTCAAACATTATGCACATTCTGATAAACACTCCACCTTCTATGAAGCAGTCTCAAAAACAATCTACAAAACTTCTAGATCCAACTGTAATACACAGAAATTAAAGAGGACAGGGGAACACTTTTAAACATAACCATAAAGAAGCAAAGAGAAAAATACTGCAACACTTTAAATGACAACATAATTTCTTCTATATTTAAATTTTAAGGGGTGGGGGAAAGAGATGTAAGAATCAGTAAGTTAAAAAATATCTAGGACACATATCAGTCAACTGCAGATATGGACTACATTTAGATCCTGATTCAGAATGAAAATTGTAAAAACAAAATTTTCACATTTATGAGGCAAATTAAATTTTGAACATCAAACAAGGAATTTGCTTTTTAATTTTTAAAGAGTCCTTCTCTTTTAGATTTGTTTCAAAATAATACAGGATGAAAGCAGGTTATATGGGTGGGGGCATAGCTGAAATAGGACTGGTCATGAGCTGGTACCTATAGAAGCCAGGTGACTGGTATACGGAAGTTCATTATACTGTTATATCTACAAAAATATTTAAAACTTTTCCACATAGAAATTTTCTCTATGGAAAATTTTAAGTATTTATGCATATAAATTTGCAAAGGAAAAGTTCTGGAAGGGCATACACCAGAAGACAATTACCTTTAGACCGTAGATCTCATGGGGAATTTTTATGTAATTTTTCTTTATTTATCTAGATTTTCTATTATGAACATGTTGTAACTGCATATTTAAAATAGAAAGTGAGGGGCGCCTGGGTGGCTCAGTCGTTAAGCGTCTGCCTTCGGCTCGGGTCATGATCCCAGGGTCCTGGGTTCGAGCCCCCCATCAAGCCCCACATCGGGCTCCCTGCTCAGCAGGAAGCCTGCTTCTCCCTCTCACACTTCCCCCTGCTTGTGTTCCCTCTCTCGCTGTGTCTCTCTCTGTCAAATAAATAAATAAAATCTTTAAAAAATAAGAAATAAAATAAAATAGAAAGTGAAAAAAGAAATTTTAAATTCAAAAACTCCCCAGTAATCGCACACTTTAAATAGCAAACATGAAGCCTCTGACTGTTAACTGATCTGTTTAGTGTAGATGCTAAAACAATGAGAGCTTTAAACTAGTGAGTTTATCTTAAGAGAAAAAAGTCTCTTAAATAGTTCTCCCTACCTCTTCCTAATTTAACCAGATGATTTTGTAGCAGATTAAATCAAGAAGTTAACTACATACCACAAACAAATTTATAATAACAATTCCAAAACTCACAATACGTCAACTGGACTGTAAAGTTACATTCTGTAACAACACTGTTGAACTGTGATTCCTCATCACCTCTGTATTTTAGCCCTCTGTCCTAGCAGTGTTACTGAAAATGTTCTGTTAAAATAAGACAGTTGTGTCTTACCGGTGGCATAGAATGCCGCCCACATTCGATTGTGACAAGTTTGTGGCACTTCTTATGAACCAGGAGTTTGCAGTTGATGCACTTATATCCCTGACGTCCAAGTCCCCATATTCGGTCAGTACAGATGGCACAGTGGGCACGCTGGAAGGAGTAATCAGCACTATTTTATTAACAAATAAAAAGTCATATTCATTTGCCAACAGTTTGCTGAGAAAATAGTGAAAATAAGGGGTGGCTGGGTGGCTGAGTCAGTTTAAGTGTCTGACTCTTCATCTCGGCTCAGGGCATGATCTCAGGGTGGTGAGAATCTAGCCCTGTGCCGGGACTCCACGCTGGGTGTGGAACCTGCTTGGGATTCTCTCTCTTCCTTTCCCTCTGCCTCCCACCCCCACCCACCCACTCTCTCTCTCTCTCTCAAACAAAGTGAAAATAAGTGGCTTCCTTCTCTAACTCAATTCCCTTCATCATACATAACTTTCCCAAAGCTATGATGGTCACAGAAAAATTTTAAAAAAGTTTTATTTGCAAGAGTGAAATCTGCAACCATGTTGTTTTCTGTTATTAGTTCAAGAATTTTTAGTCTTCACATAAACTCAGAGTATTGAAAATAGTAAAAGTGAATTAAACTTGAAAAACACAGGCAGAAAAAGCTATGCAAGGACTCCCAAGCAAACATAAACCTTCCAGACCGGTCAGAGGTCAAACCAAAGCCCTGCTCTCAGAGCAATTCCTGAAGTGACTTGCTCATTTCAAAGCTTCGTAAATATCAGGACTACCGAGAAAAGGATTTTGGGAACCTCAGGTCCTAGCTTTTCTTTACGTAAATGAATTCAGAACATGGTACTACTTTCACAATGGAAATGGGGTCCATGTATTTGTAGATATCAAGAGTAGCTAAAAACAATTGACTTCTTTCAAACCTTGGCTCTGCCACTTACTAGCTGTGTCATCTTGGGCAAGTTATTTAACCGCCCCACACCTCAGCTTTTTCATCTATAAAACAGAAATACATAGTACCTATCTCACAAGGTTGTTGTAAAGATTAAATGGGTCAATAGACGTCAAGCATTTGGAAAAGCACCTGGTACATAGTAAAAGCTAGGTAAATGGTTTGCAATTATTTTTGAAACAGTGAAGTTAAAATTACATTAAAAGGTTTGCAAAATAAACTTTGCTTATTTTCTGGTTGCCTGGAATTATAGTAAAAAAGCCAACTTTCTTTTAGCTAAGGTAACTATATAATTCAGTCAGGGGTATTTTTAAGAGTGAAAGGAGATGCTATTAAAAATTACCTCAAGATAACAGGGATACTGCCCCAGGCAAACTGGGAATGTTGTCACCCTACTGACTCCTTTAAAAGGGAAAACAAGACTACCTTTCTTTCACAGTAGTGAGGAAAAAAATAGATATCTCAAATTATTAATATTTAACAAACTAAGGTTTACCCTGTTGAAACGTTTGGCTTGAAAAGTGTGGCCATTTGCACAATAAAGCTTTCTCCAGCGGCGTGCACCTCTGCGGTAGATGGATTCTAAAGAGAGATAAAAAGTGAAAAAAAGAAAAAAGAGCAACTGTGAATAAAAGTCTTTTTATAATTAAGTCTGTGATTTTTTTCATGATATTCACTTCAAGAAAAAAATATTCTGATAAAAACCTGAAAGTGAAAAAAATAAAATAGATTCACCAAGGGACTAAATGAAAAAGCCCATGGAGTAAAAATGTATTAAAAATTACTATTCAGGCTTTTCTGTCTTTTAATTTCCTCCCCAATTTTTGGGCACCTAGGTGGCTCAGGCGATTAAGCGTCTGCCTTCAGCTCAGGTCATGATCCCAGGGTCCTGGGATCGAGTCCCGAATCGGGATCCCTGCATAATGGGGAGTCTGCTTCTCCCTCTGCCCCTTCCCACCCCCACTCCCCACTCATGCTCACTCTCTCACTCTCTTACAAAAGAAAATAAATAAAATTTAAAAAAATTTCCTCCAACCTTTAATTTTGAAAAATCTTAAGCCCACAGAAAAGTTGAAAGAACAGAATAATAAACAGCTGCGTCCTTCACAAAGACTTACCAATATCTAACATTATGCCGCATTTGCTTTCCTCTCTATACACACGTCTTTTTTATGTCTACATCAGGTAAAAATAAGTTGCAGATATAACACTTCACCCTTAAACACCTAAGTATCCACTCACTGCCTTAGATTAAGGGCGTTTCCCCTAATTCTACTTAACCCTAATACCATTACCATGTCTTAGAAGATCAACATTAATTCAATATCACCTGATAGACAGCTCAAATGCAAATAGCCCTGCTTGCCCTCAAAGTATCTTTCATAGCTTTCTTTTTCTCTCCAGGATCCAATCAAGACTCAAGCATTGCCTTTGGTTGCTATACCTTTTTTGTCTCTTGAATGTATGCTGAAACGGTCATGCTGCCATATTTGCTGTTGTTTATTCTTTGTGATTTTTTTTTTTTTAAAGAGTCCAGGCAGTTGTCTTATTTTATGTCCTACATTCTGGATTTGTCTGTTTCCTCGTTAGAATCAGTATCAAATATTTTTGGCAAAAATAATACATAGGTGATATGTATTCCTTGTATCACATCAAGAGATAAACAAATGTCAGATTGCTGACTCCCAGTTCAATCACTCTGTTTAAAGGCAGTGATTGTTTCTTCTCTTCACTGTAAAGGTACATTTTACTTACTTTCATAGATGCTCTAAAAGGGACACTTTGCAACCACATGAATATCTTCCCCATTAATCTTTTTTTTTAGAGGGGGAGGGGGCAGAGGGAGAGGGAGAGAGAGAATCTTAAGCAGGCTCCATACCCAGCACTGAACTAAGGTGGGGCTGATCTCATAACCCTGAGATCATGACCTGAGCTGAAATCAGAGTCAGAGGCTTAAACTGAGCCACCCAGGCACCCCTCCCCATTAATCTTTAATCCAATGGTTTTTATATTAATACTTTTTCTAAACAAACTAAGAGGTTCCATAAGACCAAATCTAGTTGACCTGTGTAATTCTGGTTAAGTAAGTCAATCACTATTATACATATTGTCTATTAGTCATTAATATTCCACAGTGATAGTTAACACTAGTAGAAAGAGTCCACTGGGTTTCTAAACTCATATTTTAAAGCAGATGTAGCACTGGGTTTACCATTTAAAATTAAGATAGAAAAAACGAGTTGAAATGCTCTGAATTAGAAATCTTAAGATAGCATAATACAGAACTGTAAATACAGATGCTTGGGGTACCTGGATGGTTCAGATGGTTAAGCGACTGCCTTCGGCTCAGGTCATGATCTGGGGGTCCTGGGATTGAGCCCCACGTTGGGACCCTCTGCTCAGCGGGGAGTCTGCTTCTCCCTCTCCCTCTGCCTCTCCCCCTGCTTGTGCTCTCTCTCTCAAATGAATAAATAGAATCTTGAAATAAATAAATAAATACAGATGCTTTTGTTTTTATTTACTTATTTACTCTGTTAGGAGTAACCAAAGCAGAAAGTTTCTGTTAATCGTATCTGAACCTAGGGGTGCCTGGGTAGCTCAGTCTTTGATCCATCCATCATTAGAACTCTGGCAAAATATTCTTAACTGAATCCAAACCTAAATTTTTCACTATTGCTTCAGGGTTCTACCTACTTCCTTAAATTTCCCCATTTCCTATATAGTACATGGCCCCCATTCAACTCTATACAAATACTCATAGCTCTTTAATTTTTCCTTTTCACCAAGTTGCAGGAAGAGTCACAGAACTGGGGCGCCTGGGTGGCTCAGTCGGTTAAGCATCTACCTTAGACTCAGGTCATAATCCCCGGATCCTGAGACTGAATTCCACATCGGGCTTCCTGCTCAGCAGGGAGCCTGCTTCTCCCTCTGCCTACCACTCCCCCTGCTTGTGCTCTCTTTTTCTCTCTCTCAAATAAATAAAATCTTAAAAAACAATAACAACAAAAGAGTCACAGAACTAAAAGTTTAGAACTACTTTACTTAATTCAAAGGAAAACACCACTATTCTTTCTAAAGTCATGGCCATGTGCAGAAACCACAAATGAAAATGAGTAAAATCCACAACTACTAAGTTATACTGAATATCAAAAGCAATAACTTATGATTGTAAGATTACATATTTAAGTTCCATCAGACCAGACAGTTGACTCTTTCAGTTCTTCTCACTAATGATAACTATCAGCCTAGACATTCAAAAGAAAATCGCTAACAATTTCTAACTACACATGCTCAAGTATTTAGAGAGGAAGCATCATGTTACTTTCAAATGGTACACTAAAAAAATAAAAATAAAACAAGCATGTTTCTTATGTATATACATGTATGCCTATGTGTGAACACATACAGATGCAGAGATAAAGCAAACACAGAAAATGTTAATAATTGGTCAATGAAGGCAAAGGATATCTTTGTGTCTTTGTTTTCAATGTTGTTTCAACTCCTCCATAGGTTTGAAAATTTCCAAAATTAAAAACCAGGAAGGAACATGACTTAAAATTCACTTAATTTTCCTTTCAAATGCACAACAGACACGTCAGTAACTTTTAACTAAGAACTGCCCGATTTTCATCTGGCAAAAGCAGAGAATTTAGGCAGTTGCTAAGATAGTCTAAATTAGACTGAAGAATGGAAAAGAAATCAAATAGACTAAAAGTTCTATTTCTGATTTCCTTTCACTTGTGCCATTGTGCCATAAATAACTCTACACTCAAAGATATGAAGTATATACACACTCACTGTCTTCTCCTGGACAGGGCATTCCAGGACGTTCTGGTACACAAGGGAAGACTGAAAGAAAAGAAACTAAAATTAATATAGCAAATTTAAAACATACAAATTACATAGGATTTTAATTTCTAATATCAAAAAAATTGGCCCAAATTTCAACCTGACCCTCTCTTAGCATGTGGTCAGTAATATTTTTTCAAGGGATTCATTTATCAAGGCTATATGAAAGAAGTTTTCGTGAAAGTGAACAGCCAAAATCAAGCACACTAGAAGCTCAAATTATTCATGCTAGTCCCTGTTATGTTACGAATTGATTTTTTTTTGTCCTTAGAGAAATCATTAACTACTATTTCCCTAAATCTTTGTTGTACTGTCAAGTGTGCTACAACGAAGAATTAAAACTGAATTACAAAAATATATACAAATATGAACATAAACCATTACAGTTCTTAAAAGATGAATTTAGGAAAACTGAATTTAGGAAAAAATTTACACCACTAAGAGTACCCAAATCCAAAAAAATGTAAGTTTTATCTTAGGAACTATAAATTTATAAACAGGCTAATTCAGACCATTTTTATAAAGAGACAGAATATAAAGACATAGTGTATTTATGAACTAGCCAACTATTTGTAGTCTGTGATGTACAAAAGGACATGGCTTAAAAAAAGCACAAAACACAATGTATGGGAAGCACAGGTCCCAATATATTCTTAAAAGTTGAAATATAAGCTAACTTCTGAAAATAGTTCTGTGATATGGTATAAAAATAATGAAAACTTAAAACAAACTGTTAATGCTACTGATCAATTCACTTCTTTAAACATTCACTGTAGTTTTATTCTACAAAGAGATGACTCAAAATGGATGACTTCTGAAGTTCTGCTAGGACCTCAATAAGTTAGATTATGGATCCCTTAGGAGTCACTATGTCAAACTCTGAAGGTAGAAAAATATTAAGCTACTATTTTTAAAAAACACACTATAAAGAAAAGTACATGGGAATCATAACAAGGGGCTGACTCATTATACTTATGGGAGATTTATATCTGTTCAAGTTTTAAAGAGTTCTGTACGTCTGGTCTCCTAAAAATGTTACATGAAATATTGCCAATGAAATGCAATATATAAGTGGGTTTTACATGACATAAAAAATTTGAGGAGTAGCATAGTAGAATGAAAAGCACATTGACTTGCAAGCAGAATACCTAGATTTTATACCCAGGTCTACAATGCACCATTACATGATGGCTGAGTTTTGTCTCTTCTATACCACTACCCAGCTTGTGGGCCTGCAGATGTTTAACACACTAATCTCCATAACTATGTAAGTAGTTTCACTGTTAACCCTCAAATGAAAGAAAGGACATTTCAGATACCTTCTCTTTGGAGATTATTATTTGCATACATTACCAAACTGCAAGGGAATGACTTAAAATTCTACTAGGCACTCAATTTTAAATTCTCTCCTAAACTTTGCTGTGAAACACTTGAGAGATGATCCGTTTAATATCCCTGAAGGCATACCCAAATAACAAATTTCCCAATATTATAAGACGATTGATTTTATTTTCTCTAGCATTTGAGAAGCTACTAAATAAGAACAGTTACATAGCAGTGAGGGATAGAGATTAAGAAAAAGACATCTGAATTATGTTTTAAAAGGTCAAGAATATTCGGTTATTTAAAAAAAATTATAGCTCTAGAAGAGTAGGAAATGACTACTCCTTTACCATGAATCAAGAGTTCAGAATCCTTGTTTAGCTCATAAAGCCTAAAGGCTTCTTCTAACTCCAACTGAGATGATACTGTACACGGGTCCCCTAAAAAATATAAAAAATAAAGCAAAGCTCACTTTTTAAATCCTCTAAAATGTAATGTTTAATAAACAATTTTCATTGCATAAAATCTTGAGCAATAACAATTTCCATTATATAAAATCTTGAGAAAAACAACTATATATCTATCTATCTATATATATACACATAGAGAAGTATTTGACAAGGACAAATTTTAGATATTTATTTAGACAATTCTATTTTCTAAAGTAGGTAACATAACTTCCATTTCTATCACTACAAAATATTACATGAGGCTCATCGATACCAAATTTGATACATACAATAACCATTTAATTCTCAAGAACATGTATATTCAAAATATAGCAAACGAATCTACCCTGACCACATCTGGACTGTTACTACAATATGACTAATGGCCAGGGACAAGTTTCTGTTACCTACCTCTTCAAAGGAGGAAGTGAAAGTGGTTTCACTGCCATAATATGGTTGGTTAGAGGCCTCCATGTAATCATTCTGTCAAATTTTTCCTTCACCTGAGAGGCTTTCCTCACCCAAGAGGCTCACAGAAAGGAAGCACAGCTACTAAAGTACTTTGGACGGAATAGCAGTCCTGCTTGAGCGGCTTTTAAATGTGAATGCATAGTTTTAGTAAACTTACCCACAAAAAGGCCAAGGGAGAAACACCTCCCTAGTCAACCAGCCAAAGAACTGAGTCATCCCTGCTAAACAATGAGATGGCACATCTCCCCAGATGATGGCATTCCTCAATGAAAAAGTCATTTTGATCACAGTTGGGGCCTGAGCTGGGTCCTCCACACTGCAATGCTTTTGCACATTCCTGTGGTTCCACCAAATGTGACCACACACAAGATGCCACCAACCTTATCCAAACCTCAATCACTCTCAGCAGAGAACTATGTCTATTACTCAAGAGAGAAACACGAGGCCATCTCCTTTCCTGCAGTCTCAGGGAAATGAGTGCTTCTGTGCCTTTCTCCACCTTGGAGACTCCCTTATTGAATCTCCTCCTTTTATCTTCTCTGGCCCCTTATCCCATTAGGTCCCCTTCAGTTCTATTTTCATTTTTTCTTTCCTTCCACTAGCTCTTCTCAGGCAAAGGCATGTCTGAGTCTCCCTCCCAATAATCTCCCTCACACTCAGGTTGCCATGCCATTCATTCAGTAGCCACATGTCTCAAGAGCAAACTGAAGACTGAAACTGGAGGGGGTGGGTGAGAAGAAGGGGAAGAAGGGTAGGGCCTTCGGTTTTTGACCTCATACTTTCCTTTCGTGAGTTTAGTCAGAGGTTTATAATCTTTTAGATTTATTAGAAATAACTTTTCTTAATATCAAGAGTGACCCCACCCTGCTTTCTCCATGTTCCTATCCTCTCAAAATTCTGCTAACCGGTTTTAGTCCATACACTCTACTAAAGCTGCTATATCCAAGGTCACGAAAAGAGCTGCTAAAGTCAGTAGCACCTTTTCTGTCTTTACTCTAATGGACCTCTCTATAGCATCTAACAAAGTTGCCCACTGACTATTTAGAGAAACTCTGCATCTAGGTTTCTTTTTTTTTAAACTTATTTTATTTCAATTCAATTAGTTAACATATAGTGTATCATTCGTTTCAGATGTAGAGTTCAGTAATTCATCCGTTGCGTATAACACCCAGGGCTCATTACATCACATGCCCTCCTTAATGCCCGTCACCCAGTTACCCCACCCCTCCACCAACATGCACCTAGGTTTCTTTCTTTCTTTTTTTTTTTTTTTTAAGATTTTATTGGGCGCCTGGGTGGCTCAGTTGGTTAAGCGACTGCCTTCGGCTCAGGTCATGATCCTGGAGTCCCGGGATCGAGTCCCGCATCGGGCTCCCTGCTCAGCAGGGAGTCTGCTTCTCCCTCTGACCCTCTTCCCTCTCGTGCTCTCTCTCTCTCATTCTCTCTCTCTCAAATAAATAAATAAAATCTTTTTTTAAAGATTTAAAGATTAAAGCCGAAGGCAGTCGCTTAACCAACTGAGCCACCCAGGCGCCCCTGCACCGAGGTTTCTAAACACCATTCTCCTGGTTTACTAACTCTCCTTTTTAACTTTTCATTTTGGAAATTTTCTTTTCTTTTTTTTTTTTTTTAAGTAGGCTCCACTCCCAGCCTGGAGCCCAGTGCGGCACTTGAACTCATGACGCTGAGATCAAGATCTGAGCTGATAGCAAGAGTCAGGCACTTAACCAACTGAGCCACCCAAGTGCCCCTCATTTTGGAAATTTTCAAACATATTACCAAATCTGGCTTCCCCCTACAAATCCACTCACTTATTCCCTTCTACCTTATCATTCTGAACAAATCCCTATAACTCTCGATTAAAATTCCTTACTATAGGGGCGCCTGGGTGGCTCAGTCGTTAAGCATCTACCTTCGGCTGGGGTCATGATCCCAGGGTCCTGGGATCGAGCCCCGCATCGGGCTCCCTGCTCGGCGGGAAGCCTGCTTCTCCCTCTCCCACTCCCCCTGCTTGTGAGTTCCCTCTCTTGCTGTGTCTCTCTCTGTCAAATAAATAAATAAAATATTTAAAAAAATAAAATAATAAAATAAAATTCCTTACTATAATCACAATTCCATTATAAACTTATAAAGACTAACAAAAATTCACTATAAAATATCCAAACATAACTATAGGCAAAAGAATAAAGTTGAACTTTTATCTTATACCATACACAAAAATTAACTCAAAATGGATCAAAGACTTAAATTTAAGAGCTAAAACTATAAAATCCTTGGAAGAAAACATAGGGAGAAAGCTTTATGACATTGGATTTGGCAACGATTTCTTGGATTTGACACCAAAAGCATAGGCAAGAAAAAAAATGAACATTAGTCCAAAGAAGATATACAAATAGCCAATGAGCACACAAAAAGATGTTCAACATCACTAATCATTAAGAAAATGAAAATCAATGAGATACCTCCTCCTTGTGATGAGACTACACAGAGAGGGAGAGAAAACCGACCAGGCCAGCATGTCTGGTGAGCCTGCGTGACTCCAGACCCAGCTGCCCTCTGGTTGCCACTGCATGAGAGACCCTCTTGTGAGACCAGCAGAGCCAGTCAACTCACAGAAGTGTGAGAGATTATAAAATAAAGTGGTGGGGGTTTTTTAAAGCTACTACACTTTGAGGTGAGTTGTTATGGAACCAACAACTTACTACCATCTTTTAAGTTGAATCATGAAATTCTGTGAATCTTTACAAGACCCAGGACAAATGCCGCCTCTTCTGAACAGCCTTACCTAAGGAGGTAATATTTCACATTTTATGAAAAGCTTAAGGATAATCTAATTTTTAATAATGGCTTTATTGAGATATAATTCACATAGCATTCAATTTACCCATTTGAAGTCTACCATGGTTGTCAGTATGTTCACAGAGCTGTCAAGTATCAATATAATTAATTTTAGAACATTTTCATTATCTCCTCCTCAAAAAAGCCCCTTGCCCACAGCGGTCACTCTCTATTTCCCCCCAAACTCTCCTCCTACTGCCAGATCTAGGCAACCACTAATCTATTTTCAGTACCTAGATTTGCCTTTTCTGGACATTTCATATAAATGGAATCATACAGAATGTGGTCTTTCATGTCTGTCTTTTTTCCCTGAACCTGTTTTCAAGGTTCATCTACGTTGTACAGTGTATCAGTACTTCAATCTTTTTTATTAGTGAATAATATAGCAAATATTCTTGAAGTATTTGTGTGTTTGAATAACTTCTCATGATGACTTCCTAAAAGTAGGATTGATTGGTTTTAAAGTATGCCCATTTGGGGTGCCTGGGCAGCTTAGTCGGTTAAGTTTCCAACTCTTGATTTCGGCTCAAGTCATGATCTCGGGGTTGTGAGATTGAGCCCTGCAACAGGCTCGGTTCTCAGTGTAGAGTCTGCCTGGGATTCTCTCCCTGTCCTTCTCCCTCCCTCTCTGTCCCTCTCCCTGCTCATGCTCTTTCTCTCTCTAAAATAAACCTTTAAAAAAAATAAAGTGCCCCCATTTAAAATTTTGACAATTATTCCAAAATTTAGAATGACAGGAACTCCAAAAGGTTATCATATACACAATCAACAGCATATCTTTCCTAACTCCCTATAAGTAATTATTAAATTTTAAATCTCTTCTAATCTGATAGGTGAAAATGTCTTATTTTTAAATCTTTGGTTTTTTTAGTTATTAGTAATTTTTTAGCTTTTTTGGGTCATTTATGAATTAGCTATCTACACTTGTTTAAGTAGATTTTTCATCTATTTTTTGACCTAATTATTTTACATTAGAGAAAGCAATCCTTTGTAAATGTTACAAATATTTTCTGTCAGTTGTTACTACTCTTATATCTGTGATTATGGTGTTTCCCAACACACAAAATTAGGAAAATTCTTCCCTTTTTACATTTCCTTTTTCAGAATTTTCCTGTTTATTTTTCCAAAAGAAACTGTCAGTTTTTTAAAATTCCTATTAGAATTTTTTGGGGGGATCATGCTCTTTATAGATTGATCTGTAGGGAGCTCTCATTTTACACGATGCTTCTTCCTAACCCCATTCATTTTAAGTTTTGCTTATGGCATCCAGTTGTTTTTGTTTCAGTTTTCTTGACATGGTTTCTTCACATTTCTTTATTTTTTTTAAAAGATTTTATTCATTTATTTATTTGTCAGAGAGAGAGAGAGAGAAAGCACAGGCAGAGGGAGCGGCAGGCAGAGGGAGAAGCAGGCTCCTCTCTGAGCAAGAAGCCCGACGCGGGACTCGATCCCAGCACCCTGGGATCATGACCCGAGCAGAAAGCAGATGCTTAACTGACTGAGCCACCCAGGCATCCCTCTTCACATTTCTTTAAAGTTTATTCCTAGATTTTAAAGAAAATTTTTGTTGTTGCTATGGATGAAATCTTTTCTTCTGATATACTTTCTGAGTATAATCTACATAAAAGAAAGACTGGTTCTCTCATATATCCACTTTATAACTTAGTGCTATTGATATCTTTAAAATGCTAGATGAAAAATAGTGAGTCAAAATGATTCAATCAGGTTACATAGATACACCAGTTTGGGATCAACACTCAATACACTGATAATAATAAGTATTGGAATCAATCCTCATATACTGCTGGTGGGAATGTAAAATGGTGCTGCCATTTTGGCAAACAGTTCAGTAGTTCCTCAAAAGATTAAACATAGTTACCATATGACCCAGCAATTCTACTCCCAGATATCCAAGAGAAATGAAAACATATGGCCACACAAAAAGTTGTAACTAAATGGTCATAGCGGTATTACTCATAACTGGCAAAAAATGGAAATAACCCAAATGTCCATCAATTGAACAAGTACCAATATGACACATCTAGATTAGGCAAATCTATAGAAACATGAAGTAGGTTAGTGGTTACCTAGGTCTAAGGGCTGTGGGGGTAAAGAGCTTAGGGGGAAATAGGTAGTGAATGCTAATGAGCATGGGATTTATTTTTTGAGTGATGATGATGAAATGTTTTAAAATTGATTGTGGTGATGGTTGTGCAACTCTGTGAATATACTAAAAACCCCTTTAAATAATAAATTATATCTCAATGAAGCTGTTTTAGAAAAAATGTTTACTGCAGCATTTTTATAAAAGTGAGTCTGATAGCAAAGTAACATTCTAGTCCAAAAGCAAAGTTTTAGTTTGCCTCAAAAAAATAAATTCATTCAGAGGCTCACTTTCTCAGTTACCCAAATTTCTCCCACTTTGCCACATTTATGAATGTGAAAATCAATATAGTTACATACCATTTTTTACATAGGTTAAAAAAACTTTTGTTTCTACAGAAGTTGATTTACGTATAAGCCAAAAATAAAACAGCAACATAAAAAATAATGAAATTTTCGGGGTGCCTGGGTGGCTCAGTCGTTAAGCGTCTGCCTTCGGCTCAGGTCATGATCCCAGGGTCCTGGGATCGAGTTCTGCATCGGGCTCCCTGCTCGGCGGGAAGCCTGCTTCTCCCTCTCCCACTCCCCCTGCTTGTGTTCCTGCTCTTGCTATCTCTCTGTCAAATAAATAAATAAAATCTTTAAAAAAAATGAAATTTTCACATATCAATGTAATATGTCATTCATATGTATATATATGCGTGTGTGTGTGTGTGTGTGTATACTTATTTATCGCTCTCTGCATGCCTATTATCTATATTGTGAGGATGACAGGAAAACTAAAGATCGTATACTTAAAGTGACTCATAGTATGCTTGGTCCATTAAACATGTGGCCTTTATTATTGTGCTTTGACTAAATGCCATGAATGGAATTAACTATTGTTAAAAGTATCATTATAACTATATTTTAAAAAATCAATCTTTCCCTTCGGCTAGACATTGTCTTTTTGCCAGACCAGTACCTGTTTGCTGTTGGTTGAAACCTAGACCAGGTGAAGAAAGTACCTGTATTCAGTATTTACCTAGAGATTGATACTTTTGAATAATCACAAAGAAGTGTGAAAATCGGAGTTAATTACTGACATTACGTATACTCAAATCTATCTTGTTTTTATTGGACTGAATGTCTGTGGTTCAAGTATTACCCTTTTGGGCCAACTGTTTAATGCCTGACAGAGCAGAACACGTAACTCAGAAGTAAAACATTCCATGAAGAGTCATCATGAAACAAAGATAGGAGGAAAAGCTATTTCTCAAGGCCCACTCTATTACTAAAGACCAAATTCACATCCTGAAAGGCATACGGCCAGAGTGAGATATGCTCAGGTCAATGAATTTCAAGATAATAAAATCTGTGTATTATAACCAGCAGATCAAGTCTTTTTTGCAATGCATCTATATTTTCTTTCACCTATTAAAAGAAAGAACCAAATTAGGGCACTGGACTGCAAGTATTTGATAAATATGCAAGATTCAGTTATTTATGAGATAACCTAACAAGATGCGGAACTTAAAACACATATATGACACCAGTTATATTAGGTCTTTTAGCATGACTCAATTCAGTACCCCACACTTGAAAGAATCAACACAGCATAAAACCAAAGTTGGCAACCTTTAACATTTGTCTGAGATAGCATCACCACACTCCTCTCCCTGATGTCTGAGTCTGCCATAGATTTACAGATTTAGCCTATTCCCACCGGACCCACCTCTGGATACTGGTTTCAGAACACTACATACCACTTGTGAAAGTTCCTGCACTCCCCACTCTGAAGGGTTGCATTGCTTAAAACATAGATTTGCAAAAACTGTCCAAGAATGCTATAGTGTTTAAGTGGCCATCCTTTCTTTTTTTTTTTTTTCTTAAATGAGGTTTTCAAAGTTTTTTTAAAATTTTTTTTAAGATTTTTATTTATTTATTGAGAGAGAGAGAATGGTAGAGAGAGAGCACGAGAGGGAAGGACAGAGGGAGAAGCAGACTCCCTGCTGAGCAGGGAGCCCGATGCAGGACTCGATCCAGGGACTCCAGGATCATGACCTGAGCTGAAGGCAGTTGCTCAACCAACTGACACACCCAGGCACCCAGTGGCCATCCTTTCAATATTAGGCCCAGTCATAATAGTAGTGGATTTTGGCTTCTGGCTTCCTTTCTTCCAGGAGGCGGAAATCAGTGGTTACAGAAGCATATGCTATTCTATCGAGTTGCCCATCCCTCAACTTCCACTTCCAGAGATGATGAGGTAATAGGAACTGGATTTAACCCTCCACCTAAAACACAAAAAAAACTATACAAAACAAGTGAAAAAAATGATTCAAGATACTGGAAATAAGCGACAAAGGATCAATTGTTTCTAAGTAACTTAAATGAATCCCTGAACAAAACTCAGAAATATTTAGAAAAATACAAATATATCCAACACCCAATAACGCCAAAGTCACAATGTCCAGGATCCAATAAAATATACCCAGCATGTGAAGAAGCAGGAAAATATGACCCACACCAGGAGAAACATCAATCAATTGAAACTGACCCTGAATTGAAAGATGAAAGAATTTGTAGAAATGGATATTAAAAGTTATTATAATTATATCCAATATGCTCAAGAAGCTGTAGGTATTGGGCATGTCAAGTAAAGATGGAAGATACTTTAAAATGCCCAAATTGAACTATACTAGATGGGATTAATGGCAGAAGAAAAGACGGGTGAACTTAAATAGACAGCAATGAAACCATCCAAAATGAAAAGCAGAGAAAAGATTGGGGGAAAAAATGAACAGAGCATTAGTGAACTTTAGGACTCTTCAAGAAGCCTAATATACATGTAATTGAGTCCCTAAAGGAGGGGGTCTGGTGACAGAAAAAAAATTTGAAGAGATAATGGCCAAAATTTCTCTAATAAAGAGAAAAATCTTAAAAGCAGCCAAAGAGACACATTACATAGAGAAGAACTAAGGTTGCTGCGTAACAGATTTGCATCAGAGACAATGCAAGTTAGAAGACAGTGTATAGAATGCAAAAAAAAAAAAAAAAAAAAAATTGCCAACCTAGAATTATTTGCCCAGCAAAATTATCTTTCAAAAACAAAGGTGACCTAGACAGCAAGAAGCCAGAATTCCATTTCACAGAGAAAATTCATAGGGACAGAAAGGCAAATTCATAGAGACAAAAAGTATAAGAGAGGCAAGTGAGGAAGAGGAGCTGGAGGAGAGGAAATGGGAGTTTTTTTTTTTAATTTAAATTCAATTAGGGGAGTTATTATTTAATAGGTATAGAGTTTGTTTCAGATGATAAAAAGATGCTGGAATAGGGTAGGGGAAATGGTGGCATAGAACTGTGAATATGCTTAATGTCCCTGAATTGTACACTTAAAAAAGGTTAAAATTTTGTTAGGTATATTTTACCACAATAAAAAAAGAATTTTAAAAAAGAAGTATACTAGTTCTCTATGGCCATGAACAGGCCTTAAGACAAAATGTCCAGTGAAAAAAGGGAAGTCTCAGAATATGTGCTGACTAATACCATTTATATGAATTTGAAAGCACATAAAAACACCGTATTTTGTTATTTATATATATAGAATAGTGGCAGAAAACAGATCAGTGGTTCCTTGGGGATGGAGGGATGTGAGTGAGAAACAGTTTGGATTATAAACTTATCCTATGATAGTAGTTGCCCCATAAAAAGCGAAGGAATACAATGCAACTGGAGGTGGGACAGACCCTCCCGCAGACCAGAGCACAAGTTGGAGTCTGGGATCCCTGGTGCCCAATCAGGCTCTTATGGCCCCTCTTGTCTCACCTCTCAATTCATCTCCACCCCACCACTGCAAGGGATTTCTCCCAGGTGGGCCCCAGTCTGATGCCTTTGCCTTTCAGGCATCTACACGGCCGGCTGTATAAATGGCAGCAGCCAGAGTTTACCAGACAGAGTGCCTGGAGCACAGATTTGGGGCAGAGGCCAGAACTGAAAGAGGGCTTGAGGACTTCTCTAAGTCAGCCAGTTGTCTTCTGTGTGGGGTACTCTATCCTTGGGAGTGCAGGAAGACTTTCCAGGGATGACCAGGCTTAGATGGTTTTTAAAAGGTATCAATTTCCATATCCTCAACTTCCATATAAATTCCTTTCTAAAAATCATCAGCCCAAGAATGTACCTGGGTTGCAGTATCCCACCTCATCTCCTTTTCAAATATTTCTTTTCCTATTTATTTTTTTAAAAAGAATATATACCGGGGTGCCTGGGTGGCTCAGTTGGTTAAGCATCTGCCTTTGACTCAGGTCATGATCCTGGGGTTCTGGGATCGAGTCCCGCATCAGGCTCCCTGCTCAGTGGAGAGCCTGCTTCTCCCTCTCCCTCTGCCGGCCGCTCTGCCTACTTGTGATCTCTCTCTCTCCATCAAATAAATAAATAAAATCTTAAAGAAAAATAAATAAATAAAAAGGGATCTATACCTACCAGACGATCCAGCCATTCCACTTCTAGATATTTGCCCATGAGAAAAGAAAACATATCTATACAAAGACTTATACGTGATTGCCACAGAGCTTTTATTTGTGATAGCCCCAAATTGGAAACAACCTCAATGTCCATCAACAGAGGAACAGCTAAAAAATTGTGGTACACCTGCATAATGGAATACCACTCAGCAATAAAAAGAAGTGAACTACTGATAAACACAACACACACATCAATAATTTTGCCCAGTGAAAGAAACCAGACTAACCCGCCCCTCAAAAAAGAGTACGTACTGTATGATTCCATGCCTACAAAACTCTAGAAAATGTAAACTAATCTATAGTGACAGAAAACAAATCACTAGTTACTTGGCATGGAGGGGTAGGAGTGAGGAATTGCAAAGCACACTGAAACACTTGGGGGTAATGGATATGGTCTTCATCTTGCTTGTGAGGATGGTTTCCTGGGTGTCAAAACTCAACAAATTGTACACTTTTAATATGTACAGTATATTGTGTGTCAATTATACCTCAATAAAGCTGTTTTTTTATTTTTATCTCTTTTTTTTAAGATTTTATTTATTTGAGAGAGAGATAGAGCACAAGCAGGGGGAGCAGCAGAGGGAGAGGGACAAGCAGACTCCCTGCTGAGCAGGGAGCTCGACGTGGGGCTTGATCCCGGGACTCCAGGATCACGACCTGAGCCAAAAGCAGATGTTTAACCGACTGAGCCACCCAGGTACACCTTTTTTTTTTTTTTTTTTTTTTTTTTAAGTAGGCTCCATACCCAGTGTGGAGCCCAACAGAGGGGCTTGACCTCATAACCCTGAGATCAGGACCTGAGCTGATATTAAGAGTCAGATGCTTAACCAACTGAGCCACCCAGGCACCCCAATAAAGCTGTTTTTTTAAAAAAAAAAAAAAAAGATGAAATAAAGATATGAAAAAGAGGAAAGAATTAATCAAACACCAACCTCTACTACAGGAAATGTTAAAAAAAGTTCTCTAAAAGGAAAATACCAGTTACAAAACAAGATCTGTTCAAGGAGTAGATTTTTTTCTTATTGATGTCGATTTTTCATTTTTTAATTTCCAGGTTTTGATCCATAATACTGCTATCTAAGTAAGTGAAGTCACACTGAATTCAGCCAAAAAATTTTCTCCTCACTGTTTCTTCTGACATGATTACCACTGTCAGTATACAGTGTTAGGTGATAGAGAAAAAGTATGAAGAATGATTGTTCTTTACACACCAGCTAAAAGTACATCAGACTAAAGATGTTTGGAAAATATCACATAAGAGAAGTATGTTTCTTACCATCCTAAGTGTGGTTTTGTTACGTCTTGACATTCAATTATCCCCCCTGTGAACACATCAGATTTAATAAGGCAAACAGGAAGAAGTTTAACCTGTGGAATTCAGAAACACTCCACACATACTCTTTACATCAAAGAATGCTTAATGCATTTCAAATTTCAATGAATCTCACCTACTGAAGCCAAAAGGATATGAATTAAAGAATTACATCCAAATAAAATCCTTTCCCACTCTCTGCAAATCACCTACTTTTTCTCTCACGTAGCCTCTTACAGGGTGTAAATGAAATAATAATTTACATATGTTATTGGTGAGAAGTATAACAAAAGGTACAATATTTTTGGAGGTCAATTTGGTACCACCTATTATCAAGGACACATTCCATTTCAGGGAATTTACCCTATAAATAATACAGTGCAGGTGTCCCAAAAAAACACATGCACAAAGATATTCTCTGTACTAATATTTTTATATGCTACAAATAATCCACATATCCATCAAAGGGGGATTGGTTAAATAAATTATGGTACAACCATATTATATAAACATTATATAAACCATGTTATATAAATCTACGTACACTGATATGGAAAGATAATCCACAAGATGTTAAGTGAAAAGGTGGGTTAAATAACAGCTTGTACAATATCTGGCTATTTGTAAGAAAGAAAAAAATTGTTACCCTATCCCTTCTAGTTGTATATTCACCAAAATAAACATCATCAATTTGTTTATAGGAGCTATTTGGGGGGATCTGAGGATCCTCAGAGTTACTTTTTCCTTCAAACAAATCAATATTTTTGTTAAAAAGCAAGCACCACTCTTAATGAAAACTTAACTAAGAAATAAAATATCCAAAGGCTAGTTTCTAAGAAAAGAGAAGTGACTGGGTGCCTGGGTGGCTCAGTTGGTTAAGCAACTGCAACTCAGGTCATGATCCCAGAGTTCTGGGATCGAGCCCCGCATTGGGCTCCCTGCTCCTCAGGGAGCCTGCTTCTCCCTCTCCCTCTGCCTGTCGCTCCCCCTGCTTGTGCTCTCTTTCTGTCAAATAAATAAATAAAATCTAAAAAAAAAAAAAAGAGAGAGAGAGAGAAGTGACAGAATAGAAGCAGTTAAATATAAACCTGGTAATCAGACTCTGAATAAATTAGAAATTGACAGAATTAGAAATTTAGAAAATAATATTAGATTGTGAGTATAAAAAGGCATATTCTTATGGAAAAAGTCACAATTAAAATATGATGAACTAAAAAGTCATTTATCCTTCTCTGTCCCCTCTCTTCTTACCTGAGAAGGGAGGTATAATTGTTACAAAATTACTATTCATTCTAAAATGTTTAGTTAGATTAAGCAAACCAGTTTTTCTACAAGCACTTCAAAACAAATCAGTAAAACTGGTTTTGAACACAAGGAAAAAGAATGGCTGTCATAGATCTATTTAAAGAAATGAAGTAAGTTTATGATCACTATTTGCTCTAAAATAAAAAAATCCCACAATTAAAAGCTTAGCTTCTAGACAGTGTTGCTCATAAACCAGAGAAATCATAGTCCTGCGTTCCACTGATTCTAGACAGAATTTTTTTCTCTAGATAAGCATGCCCCAATGCCCACCTGGCTAAAAATAAAGGTAACAAAATTACAACTGAAAAATAATTGCAAGGAACTTAAAAATAATTACGACTGGCTCTATATGCCTAAAATTAAGAAGAGACTGGTATCAAAATTAACCAGGGTAAGAAGGATCACATGGGAATCAGCAGACTTTAATAGAAAGTTTAACCTTTTCCTTGAATGAGGCTATAGATTTATAGTTTTCCCCCGAAAATTAGGACACTTAATAGCTATTTAGAGACAAAGAACTTTGAATTGCATTATAAAAGGATAAGACTATTTCACCAGAGAATTAGTTTAATTTACTATGTGAATCTGTTAATTAAAATATGCTATAATGTTAAGAAAAAATAGAATAAACCACAACTCCCAATGCTTAAATCTTCAATAATGAACATAAAACTACAGGAAAGGCTTGCTATTAGTCTTTTCTACAATTCATATATGTTTTTTGAGCATACTGTTACTGAGTACTGCTCTAGGCACTGGAGCTCCATGGCAAAGACAAGATCTCTGTTCTCATGGAGCTTACATTCTACCATAAAACAAGATATAAAATGAATAGGAGTGAAAGGCTTCTTGGAGGACAGGACATTTGAGTAACCTGAATGACAGGAAAGAGACAGCCATATAACAATTTGGGAACAGAGCTCCCCAGGTAACGGCAATACGAAGTATAAGAGTACTATAAAATTTATTTTATTTTATTTTATTTTAAGAGAGGGGGAGAGAGAGAGAGATGGAGGGGGGGGGAGAGGGAGAGGGAGAGAGAGAATCTTAAGCAGGCTCCATGCCCGACCTGGGGCTTGATCTCGCAACCCCAAGATCATGCCCTGAGCCGAAATCAAGAGTCGAATGCTTAACTGAGCCACCCACGCACACCAAATTTTTAATGGATTATCTCTAAATCAATTTAATAAAATGCATTATCTATGATTCCTATGTACATTAGCTTGAAAACCACCAATTGAAAAAAATCCTAAATGGCATGAAATGATCAGGATAGGATTAAAATGAGAGTAACATTGGGGTGCCTCGCTGGCTCAGTTGGTAGAGTATGAGACTCTTGATCTTGGGGTCGTGAGCTCAAGCCCCACATTAGGCATAGAGTTTACTTTCAAAAAAATGAGAATAACATTAGTTCATGATAAGAATCAATTTATTGATGTTAACTATATTGTATATACTGTGCTAAATTATATAGTCTCATGTTCAGGCTGAAGATATACTGTGAGATATCCACACCATTTAGAATTAACAATATTTAAACTAACCTTGTGGTCAAAAGTGGATGAATAGATAAAGATAATCTTATCCGTAAGTAATACAGAATTTAAAATACCAAGCTAGTATTTCCCTTACTAGACTTCAAAACATTTTTAGTCTTAACATTTTAAGACTGATAATATCTGAGGCTACTGAGGGCAAGAGCAAAGGGATGCTCTCATTCAAAGTAATTGTGCCATAAATTGGTTTAAACTTTTTGATAGCAAACTGTCACTAGCTACCAAAATTTATGATGTGCATATCCTATGAATTTGCTACACAAAGTCCCATACAATAGCACAAAATTACATATAAAGATGTTCATTATGTATTGCTTATAGTGCCAAAAAAAATCCCTGGAAATAGTCCAAATATCCATCAATAAGGAATTAAATAAATCAAGAAATACCTACAATGATGTGGTATAATACACAGCATTTAAAAAAAGTAATGCTGTCGGGGCACCTGGGTGGCTCAGATGGTTAAGCGTCTGCCTTCAGCTCAGGTCATGATCCCAGGGTGCTGGGATCGAGCCCCACATCGCGCTCCTGGCTCAGTGGGGAGCCTGCTTCTCCCTCTCCCTCTGTCTCTCCCCCTGCTCATGCTCTCTCTCTCTCTCTCTCTCTGTAACTCTGTGTCTCAAATGAATACATAAAATCTTTAAAAAAATAAAAATAAATAAAAAAATAAAAAGTAATGCTGTAGGGGCGCCTGGCTGGCTCAGTCAGTGGAGCATGTGACTCTTGATTTTGGGGTTGTGAGTTCAAGCCCCACTCTGGGTGTAGAAATTACTTAAAAAAAATAAAATTGTTTAAAAAAAAAGGTAATGATGTAATTCCACTGACACTGAAATGAAAAAATATCCAATTCACAATGTAAAAGGAAAATATCATTTAATGGTTTGTAATGATTTAATTCTTTTGTATAAAAAAAGTACACTTATAAATAATGTACAGAAGCAAAAATATTTGTATATACAGAGAAAATATCTCAAAGGATATATACTAAGTTGTTACTAGTGGTTTTCTCTCTTACGCCTGGAATTGATGAGGAAGGAAAGAAGAGAAAGGGCAAACGGAAGACTTCTTTTAAAATTTCAAAACATCTGTACTACTTCTTTTCCCAAACAGCAAACATGGATTACTTAGGAAACTTTTAAAAATGTCTTTAAAGGGGCGCCTCACTGGCTCAGTAGGAGAAGCATGCGACTCTTGATCTCGGGTTCATGAGCTCGAACCCCACACTGGGCACAGAGATTAGATAAATAAAACTTTAAAAAAAAAAGTGTTTCAAAAGTGCTAATGGGTTTTGAGTTTACGTATAGCTTGGATCTGGGATAATATCTTTCCAGGGCTCTTCTTATCAGGAAACATAGAAATGGCCCCAAATATTGAGCTACATATTATAATGACATTCCTTAAAAAGAAACTCCATTTGCATTACAATTAATAGAGGGCCATAATACAAAGCTAGTATATTTAGGGTATCTTTAAGCTATACTTCAATGACATTCTATCATGTAAAATAAAGTCTAATGTGGTTTGCAAAGCCTTCCAGGATTGAGTCAACCCTAAGCTTCTCCAAGTTTAATATTCATGCGACTTACCTGTAATTCCTGTTAAAATACAGATTCAGATCCAGAAGTCTGTGATGGGGTCTTTTCTAAAAGTTCTGCAGACCACACTCAGGAGCAAGGATCTAGTCCTGATACCACACCATTCCCCACACTTTAATTTAGTGAATTACTGCTCTTCCACACACACCATGTTGTTCATAACATGTCCTTTCTCTGTCTTATTCTTTGTCAGAAATGGTTTTCCCTTCACCTCCACTTCAAAAACTTTTTTTCTTTGTTACTGTTTTAGTCCAAATGTCACACATATTTCAGGCACATGTAGATGCTACTTCTTTTGCATTCCAAGATCCCTATGCATTTATGTTCAACTTACCACATTTGTTATTTGCATGTCCATCTCCCTATGAGACAATGAGTTTGAGGATAGAAAATATCTATCTTGAGCACACAGATACTCAATAAATGTTTTCTGAGTCCAAGTCATTAAGGCATCAATGCCACCATCTTTGAAATCATGGTGTCACAATCACTTTTATTCTGTCACATTTTCTTTGAGGTAATATTCAGAAAAAATACTACCAAATTATTGAAGGTAATCTCTAAAGTATAAAATAACATTCACATTCAAAATTAAAGTAAAATATAACACAATTTGATGAGATGTTTATGTTAATGGTGGAAGAAAGTCACATTAATTTCACTCTATTTTGGGGTATAAAGGACAAAACAAAGATTGTACCCTTTGGTATTCTTTTCATTTAAGTACTTGAAGCAAAATTAAAATGGCATCAAATTTCTAATTTACCTAATAGTCCTAATTAATTAGGACCTTTACTATATTTTAAAAATAAATGACAAAATAGTATCTTAAATCAAATGCTTACACACATAGCCCTCTCTTTATCACTCACCTTCCTCATCTATCCATTTCATGGTGAAAAGCTGTTCGTTGTCAAAGGAACACATATCTCGAACCTCATTGCAAAGGCCCTCAAAGGAGATTGAAGGTTCAAAATGTGTTATCATGATATCCCTGAAAAAGAAAAAGAGTTTTAAGTTTGAAGATGACTGAAACTAATGATGCTCTACATACTACTAAATGCCTGACGATCTGAAGAATGTCAGATATTTTGTGAGTACATCATTGCATTGTTTCCAGTAAACAATCCCTGTAAAGTTAAAAAAAAAATCCATATTAATAATGTTTAAAAATAAAAATAGTGGAATATTAACTAAATTGAATTTAAATAAAAAATTTAAAAATAAAAAAATAAAAATAGTGGATTTGTGAGAAACTTTAATTCAATCTCCTCCTCCTTCGGGAAGCCCACCCTAACTGCTCTGATGGTCATCCCACTTTGCTTTAATATTAGTTTTCAGAAGTGCTCTCTTTTGTGAGGCACTGAACTCCACAGATGAATAGCTCAGTTACTGATTAGCTTCTGCCTTATATTTAACTGAAATCTGTTCCAATCGCTGGTCCCAGATCGCCCCTCCTTAGGAAGTCTATCCTTCGTCTAAAAGATGGCTCTTCAATAATTGGACAAAGATCTGATATGCCCTCCTCCTCAGCCCTCACTTCTGCAGATTAACCACCCATAAGACTGTCACCCATTCTTTGTGCAGCATGATTTTTAGACCTCACACCTTTATTTTCACTTTTTCCCAAAAACCTTCCATTTGCCACAATTATAGTATGACTAATATTTTAAGGTAGATACCCAAAATACATAGGAATAGACATAAATGTGTATTTATGTTTGTTTTAGTGTAAGATAAGCAACAGTATTCAAATAAATCTACCTAGCAGCTACTCACTATAAAACTTAAAATTGCAACAAAATGTTTTAGAGCAGAGGCCTGGGGTTTCCTCCAAGGAGCCAGGAGAAGGTTCCCAATGATCTAATCTCTGCCCAGTAGCCAGCTACAGTATCCTTTCAAACGAAAGTCAGATAGACTAAATGACTCTAATTTAACAAACTCTTACAGAGTGATCTCTAGGTGTCAGACTGTTCTAACGGTTTTACAAAGATAATGTAGTTCACGTCCTTCCTGTTTTAAACTCTTCAAGTGCCTTTCTTTCCCATGCAGAGTAAAATCCAAAGTCCCCAGCAGGGTCTACCGGGCCTTGACTACCTCTCTGACCAACCTCTTCTACTACTTCAACAGGTAAACCATCTACCATCTACCCCAGCTAGAATGTAAGTTTGGTGAAAGTAGGGATTTTGTTTTGTTCATTATATTCCTAGTGGCCAACACAGTGCCTAGACACAGTGCCTAGCACAGAATGGATTCTTGACAAATACTCACTGAAGAAAGGAAGGAACTGTGAACAGACATGGGTAGCTAGAACACAGAACATAGAGTGGGAAATAAGGAATTTAGAATTTTAAGTTATCTGTAAAAAAAAAAAGTTAAAAAACTATAGTCTTTAGGGGCTGTCAAAGGTAAACAGAGAGCAGACATGAAAATTGGCCTTTTTTTGATAATCATTCTAAGCATCTCATAGCTTTCTGCCCCTGCCTCAGAACTCTCCTGCCTTGGCTTTCATAATAGTATGTTGCCCTGGCTCTCTGTCTGCTTTTCTGAACTCTTAAGTCTCCTTCGATTTTCGATCACAAGATACTCTTTACACCCTTGTTCACATTCATTCCGTCACTCTTCCTTTCTCTCTAAACCTAATTCACATTCAATGTTTTAACTACTATCTCTGTGTAGGGTGTCTCCTAAATCTCTAATTCTAGCTCTCTGTGTGGTATTTAAGTCTTTTGATAATCTGGTTCTATTTTCAACTTGAACCCACCATTCCCAACACAAATACTCTTCTACAGACATCTGGTTTACTCATAACCTCCACACATAAGACCTTGATAATCCAAGTTTTAATTCTGACCTTTCCGCAGTTCAAGGCCCAGTTTATATAGGGAGGTGGGGATCAATTCTTTAAGAAGTGCTTCAACACCAACTTCCATTAAACCTCTTTCAACCACACAAGCCCAGTGGTCTATACTTCTAAACCTGCCCGACATGTATCTTATGTTCCATTTTCTGTTATTTAACTCATATACTGATAACACATCCTCAACTAAGCTGTACACAACTGGAAGACAAAAATTCTCGGACTTTTTCATAGATTCACATAACTATTAACATAATAAGGACTCAAACATTTCTTAACTGAATGCAGAAGAAATACTCTCTAGGAGAAACCCATCTTCCAGAAAATGCACTTCTGACAAGGAAATATCATGGTTTATGTTTCCTTTGCCCGTAAGCATTTATAGAATACTGAGTGTACTCTGGGTGTTGAAACAAACTTTATCTTACATAACCTTCATGATATCTATCAAACCAGACATACTAATCTATTTTACAGATTTAAAAAGCAAAGGACAAAGGAATGTTTGCCAGTCTCTCCCAGTTGAAAAATAGAATATGACTTCAAATCCAAATCTAATGACACCTATGGTGGACACTGTGATCTGACGCTCCCCCTCCCCATCCAACCTTCTAAAAGCAACACACAGAGGCAACAGATGCTTCTAGTTTAATATGGCAGAGGGAACACATATCTATATCCCTTCATTCGAAGGGCCCACGGAAACAACAGAAAATTGAAATGGCAAATTAAGTCTTAGAAATCAGAAAAGGCACCAGCAGCAGACCAGAAAGTAAAAATCCCAGATGACTGAAAACAGATGGCATAAAAGTAACGAAGAAAACATACCAGCCCCAAACAACAAAGTTAAAGGAATCTTTAAAAGAGAAAAGTTTCATTTACACAAGATTACTTTTCCTTCTTTACGCATCTACTCATACTACTGGGCTCTTCAAGCGCTTAACACCTACAAAAGCATTCATTATAAATGCTTGTTTTTTTTTAAGATTTTATTTTTTTTTAAGATTTTATATAATTATTTGAAAGAGAGTGAGAGGGGCGCGTGGGTGGCTCAGTCGTTAAGCGACTGCCTTCGGCTCAGGTCATGATCCTGGAGTCCCAGGATCGAGTCCGGCGTTGGGCTCCCTGCTCAGCAGGGAGTCTGCTTCTCCCTCTGACCCTCCCCCCTCTCATGTGCTCTCTCTCTCAAATGAATTAAAAAAAAAAAAATCTTAAAGAAGACCTGAGTAAGGGGCGCCTGGGTGGCTCAGTTGTTAAGCCTGCCTTCGGCTCAGGTCATGGTCCCAGGGTCCTGGGATCGAGCCCCGCGTCGGGCTCCCTGCTCGGCACGAAGCCTGCTTCTCCCTCTCCCACTCCCCCTGCTTGTGGTCCCTCTCTCGCTGTGTCTCTGTCAAATAAATAAATAAAATCTTTAAAAAAAATTTAAAAAAAAAGAAAGAGAGTGAGAGAGCACCAGCGTGCAGGGCAGAGGTGAAGGGAGCAGAGGGACAGGGAGAAGCAGGCTCCCTGCTGATCACGGAGTCTACTGCGGGCTCGATCCCAGAACCCAGAGATCATGAGCTGGGCGGAAGTCAGATGCTTAACCGCCTGAGCCACCCAGGTGCCCCAGATTTTATTTTTAAGTAGTCTCTACACCCAACATGGGGCTTGAACTCACAACCCCAAGATCAAGAGTCCCACGCCCCACCAACTGAGCCAGTCAGGCGCCCCACAAATCCTTTTTTAAATTGCTTTAAACAAACATTTATAAGTTAAAGAACAGAATAATGTTACAAACTTTTAGAATGTAAAAACTACTAAGAAGAATCAAGATGTGGAGAAGATAAAAGTATAAATTCAAAATGTTTCTTTCCTAGTAGAGAGTCAATACTCTTATCTAAAACTAATCATTTAAAAATAAAAACAGGGAACAAGAAAAAACCAAATAGGGGCGCCTGGGTTGCTCAGTCAGTTAAGCGTCTGCCTTCTGCTCAGGTCATGATCCCAGGGTCCTGGGACTGAGTCCCACATCAGCCTCCCCGTTCAGCACGGAGTCTGCTTCTTCCTCTCCCTCTGCCCCTCCCCCTGTTCGTTCTCTTTCTCTCTCTAATAAATAAAATCTTGAAAAAAAGAAAAAGAAAAAAACAAATAATCCAAATAAAAGATGGGCAAAGGATTTGAACCAACATTTCTCCAAAATGATATACAAATAGACAAGTTTATGAAAAGATGTTCAACATCGCTAATCATTAGGGAGATACAAATCAAAACCATAATGAAATATCACCTCATACCCATTAGGATAACTACTATCAAAAACAAAACAAAACTAAACAGACTAACAAGTGTTGACAAGGATGTGGAGAAACACAAGCCTCGCACACTGTTGGTGGGAGTGTGAAACGGTGCAGCAGCTACGGAAAACAGTACAGAGGGTCCTCAAAAATTAAAAACAGAATTTCCATTTGATCCCATAATTCCACTTCTGGGTACAGGTCCAAAAGAACCGGACACAGGGACTCCGACAAATTATTTGTACACCCATGTTCATAGTAGCATTACTCACAATAACCAAAAGGTGGAAGCAACCCAAGTGTCCATTAACAGAGGAATGGATAAACAAAATGTGATATATAAACACAAAGGAATATTATTCAGCCTTTAAGGAAATTCTGGGACACCTGGCTGGAGCAGTCAGAGGAGCATACGACTCTTGATCTCAGGGTCCTGGGTTAGAGTCCCACACTGGGTGCAGAGATTACTTAAATAAATAAATAAACTTAAATGAATGAATGAATGAATGAATGTAAGGACATTCTGACACACGGATGAACTTTGAAGACATTATGTTAAGTGAAATGGGCCAGTCACAAAAAGACAAATACTGCAGACTCCATTTAATTGGAACAGTGGTTCCCAGGGGTTGGGGGGAGGAGAAGGAAATGGGGAGTTGTTCAACAGAAACAGTTTCAGTTTTACAAAATGAAAAAGTTCTAGAGATTGGTTGCACAACACAGTGAATATAGTTAACACTACTGAACTGTACACTTAAAAATGGTTAAGATGTAAATTTAGTGGTTTTTTTTAACCACAATTAAAAAGAAAAGCAGAAGGTACATTATTTAAGTTACAAACATAACCATTAGAACTAAAAATAGGAGAGACAGTGATAAAGAAGTACTAAATTCCTCATCTTTCATATTGAGCAATGGATATAATAAAACAAAATTTTACAGGTTTTTATTTTTATTTATTTTTTTGAGAGAGTGAGCATGGGGAGTGGGGAAGGGGTAGAAGGAGAGGGAAAGACTCTTAAGCAGGTTCCATACCCAGCGCAGAGCCCAACGCTGGCTCAGTCTCAGGACCCTGAGATCATGACCTGAGCTGAAATCAAGAGTCGGATGCCTAACTGACTGATTCACCCAGCCACCTCAAAACAAAACAAAATTTTAAAAGTAGTTAACTCTGGGTGGTGGAACTGGAGATTGGAGAGAGATTAGAGATGGAAAGAGGATGTACTTTGTATTTAGACTCTTCTGAATAGTACAGATTAACAATTTATTTACCATATAAAGGTATGATTTTATTATAAAATTTACTTTCTAGTAAAAAATATAAATAAAATATTTACAAAATTTAAAATGAATTTTATGAATAAAATTGTCTTAAATTTTTTAAAATTTTATTTTTAAAAAAGAAAATAAAAATAGAAAATAGTTCGTTGGGCGCCTGGGTGGCTCAGATGGTTAAATGTCTGCCTTTGGCTCAGGTCATGATCCCAGGGTCCTGAGATTGAGTCCCGCATCAGGCTCCCTGCTCCTTGGGGAGCCTGCTTCTCCCTCTGCCTCTGCCTCTCTCTGTCTCTCATGAATAAATAAATAAAATCTTAAAAAAAAAAAGAAAATAGTTCCTTCTTCTAACAACATTATAAGAGAATATGCTTACCTTAAAGCAATTTCGTTTTTGTAATTCAATTTTATTTATTTTTTTTCTTCCAAGCTTTTATTTAAATTCAAGTTAGTTAAATATAGTATTGGTTTCAGGAGTAGAATTTAGTGATTCATCACTTACATATAACACCTAATGCTCATCACAAGTGCCCTCCTTAACATCCATCACCCAATTAGCCCATCCTCCTGCCCACCTGCCCAGCAATTTTTCTTTCAAAATACCCTCAAGGTTATTAGTATGAGGGAGTAAGGGTTGAGAGAATGTATTTTAGAATTAAATGAGAGAAGGAAAGGCTCCCACAGACTTTCTCTGGCAAAGAACAAGTATGGCATTATGTTTTTTGAATGCAAGGGAAAAAAATTAGTATCAGATATCATCAAAACATGACTTCCTTACTAAGGTCCACATGAACTTACAATTAACACATACATAAGCATGTCTGTAAACAATAGGGACTTTTAAGAAATCTTACTTTTCAAGAGCTAAAAAATATTTATCAGAACAAATATTTTCTAAATAATCCTTAAAAAACATAAGTACAAACATCCTAAAGAGACTCAGTGAAGGAGTCATGCTTTATCAACTGCCACTCCTTAAGTTCCAGGAACTAAAACATTTAAGGGAGTTTTATATAAACACTTCTCTAAGTAATTGAGAAAGCACCATGTTCATACCCTCTACAAACACCAGATCCTTATTACAGCACTAAAGCTAAAAATGAGCTGCAAAATAAAGATATTTCATTCTAAAGGTATAAAACCAATTATGCATGAAAGATTTTTTTTTTCTGGTTTTAACTTCAGTGTTAGCATAAATTATCTTACCACTGGTCTTCGACAGAATATAGTCTGCTTCACCACAAAGATTCCCAAAATGGCAAATTTAGATATAGTTTTAGCTGAATTTTTAAAAAAGAAGAAAAAAAAGGCAGTTTTAATTTTGCTACTGGGCTTCAGAAGACAAACTGCTTTAAGCATTCATTATGTTCCTATGTTCTAAAATATAGACTCTAAAGTTTTTCTGTAGGATTAATTGCTTTTAAAAATAAACCTGAAAAAAGAACCACCGGTTCAGTCCTTCTGCTATCTCAAAATAACCTTTTCTCCCAAATTAAATGTAGTATAAAGAGAAAAAAGTCTTATTTGTAATCACTGATATAATAGATTTAGATAGAATTATCCATGGATGGTAAAATCACTGGGTTAAAGGTTCTGAGGAAACAGAATATTCATACAATCTCATAGTATCACTCCTCAAATTGTTATTCATAAGAAAGTCATAAAGCAACTTCCATTTTTTTAATGATCAAGATGATAGATGGGGCCCTTGGGTGGTGCAGTTGGTTGAGTGTCCAACTCTTGGTTTCGGCTCAGGTCATGATCTCAGGGTCCTGAGATGGAGGCAAGCCACCCTCCCCCCCGACTCTCCTCACTCCTGTCAGGCTCTGAGCTCAGGGAGGAGTCTGCTGGAATTTCTCTTTCCCTCTCCCTCTGCCCCTCTCTGTGCTCACTCTCTCTCTCTCTAAGTGAATAAAAAATCTTAATAAAAAAATAGAAAACTGGCTCAAAAAGAACTGTGAAATATGAATTTGACAATAAAGCAAAAAAATGATTTTTAAAAACCCCGTCAATAGAGTAAAAGGAGAAAAAGAAATTTCTCTGAAGGGTAAAACTCAATGTTACCATCCATACAATGCAGATAATGATATCTGCCTCTGAATACTGTCGTGAAGATTAAATAAAACAAAACACTTATCATAGTTCTTGGAACAACTGGGTACATTATAAAGATTAGTTTCTATGCTCTTTAGCATATCTCAAAGGGGCAAAAGGAGACTGGTATGTTTGAAGATAATTTGGTGAAATTTTTCTAACTAATGGTAATATTTCATTAAGATAAAAGATCACTGCTGGGGTGTCTGGGTGGCTTAGTCAGTCAAGCGTCCAACTGTTGATTTCGGCTCAGCGCATGATCTCACGGTGGTGAGACGGAGCCCCGCACTGGGCTCCATGCTGGGCATGGATCCTGCTTGAGATTCTCTTTCCCCCTCTCTCCTTCTGCCCCTCCCTGCTCCCCCTTTCCTTCTCTTAAAAAAAAAAAAAGATAAAAGAATCACTGCTAAAATTCAGCACTGTCTAGAAAACCTAGCCAAATAGTAAAGATAAGAAAAATTAAATAAGTGAGATATATAGTAAAGAAGAGGCACAATTGTTATTTCCAGATGACATTATTTAGCTATAAATTCAAGATAGTTAACTAAGAAATTATTAGAATAAGGTGGGTGACCACTTAAATATTCAAAAATAGATGGTATTTAGTAAGCCTATGAAAACAAAAGATCCCATTCACAAAAGCAATAAAATTATAAAACATTTAAGAATAAATTTAACAGGCAATGTGTAAGATTTAAGGGACAGGAATTTTACTGAAAACCGTGAAAAAGATCAATAAATAGGGATTATACTTACAAGGCAAAGCTCAATATTATAGAACTATCAGTTCTCACATTAACCTATAAATTCAAAGCAATTCCAAATCAAAATACCAATTAGATTTTTTTTTCTGGGGGCCCTTGGGTGGCTCAGTTGGTTAAGCGTCTGCCTTCGGCTCAGGTCATGATCCCAGGGGCCTGGGATGGAGTCGTGCGTCGGGCTCCCTGCTCCGCGGGGAGTCCACTTCTCCCTTTCACACTCCCTCTGCCTCTCCCTCTGCCTGTGCTCACTCTCTCAAATAAATAAAATCTTAAAAAAAAAAAAATCAATGAAACCGAATAAAAAGTACTTACATTCCATCTGATAAGTTTAGTATACAACAAAGTTGTCCTTCAACTCAGTGGTGAAAGAACCTATTTTAATAACAGTATTAGAATACATTTTTAAAAAACTAAGCTGTGTCAGTACACTACAAATAACTAAACCCCCAAATATCAGATTTATTGAAAAGATAATCACTTGAAAAGCTGCATAATTAATAGATGAAAAAATATTTTTTTAAAGATTTTTATTTATTTATTTGACAGAGAGAGAGAGCACAATAGAAGGACAGAATCCAAGAGAAGAACTGGGCAAAAGACATGAATAAACAAACAGAAGAACTACAAATGATCAGTAATGTATAAAAGAGCTATAAAAAAGTTAGCATGTGTTGCCTATTGGAAAAATTTTTATTTTTTTTGAAGATTTTATTTATTTGAGAGAGAGAGCGCGTGCACATTGGGTGCAGAGGGAGAGGGAGAGGCAGGCTCTCCGCTAAGCAGGGAGCCCGATGCGGGGCTCGATCTCAAGACTCCGGGATCATGACCTGAGCGGAAGGCAGACGCTTAACTGCCTGAGCCACCCAGGCGCCCCCTACTGGGAAAATTTTTAAAGACCAACAATATGCAATGGGAACACAAGGAAAACACTTCATTTGTACACTGTTGTTTGGAACAGAAATTGGTAAGTGTTTGGAGGACAATATCAAGTTTTAAAACAGGCAAATTTTGGACCATGTTTGCAGGAATATATATTAAATAAAAAGGAGGTTCCTTCAGCATAATTTGAAATAGTGATTTAATGAAAGTAATTTTTTATGCTCATCAATCAGGAAAAAGATTAAATTATGGTATAACAATACTATAGAACACTATATATCAATTATAAAGTAAGCAGATTGCTCTCTATATATGTATCTATTTATCCCTGTCTACCTTAACATGGAAAGATGATCATGAATGAAAACAAATCAAGTTGCAGAAAAATGTGTAGAAATAGAATCTGTTTACTTGAAAAATAAAAGGGTATGTGTGTACACAATATCTATACTTACAGATATATTAATACGATGTAGACTTCCCCAAACTATTAACAATGGGTACCATTAGGAAGTGGGGGTGAGAGGCTACAAGGGGAACCTTTCACTTTCTGTACATCTGCATTTTTAAAATTTAGTTTTAGTGCCTTGCCTTTGTCATCTGCATTTGGTCACTGGTGACATTTTTGTTCCTGTCATCATTCTCAGCCACATTCCTGCCTAGGTTAGCTGCCAGGTACAGGGCTTGGGACATACAGCAGGCACACAATAAATGATTGTTCAGTTAATTCTGGGCATTTCCACCTGGACGCCCACAAAGCATGATGAACTCAAAATTCGGTCACTTGTTCCAGGTAATGAATTACCTCCTCTCACTAATCTCTTCCTCCTATATTCCCTAGTCTCTCTCAAGCAAGAAACCTATTATTGTCAGACTCCTCTTCCCCACAGGAGTCAACCTATAATTCACACTGATTCCATCCCCTAAAATCGCTGTTCAATCCATATCCTCTCCTCCTCTGAATTCTCAGCTGGACTACTTCCAAAGCCTCCAATTAGTCTTCATCCACTGCTAATTCATCGCCCATACTGGGTCCAAGAGTGATCCTTCTAAGATGAAAATCTAAGCATGGATCTCTTACTTAAAACCCTCACCAATGGAAAAAAGTCCGAACCCAAAGTATGATATTCAAGAATCTTCACGAGTAGTGCTTGTGAGCCTTCTTCTTAGCCTCACTTCTTATCAGTGCCCACTTCAAACTCTATGTCCTAATAAGGAATGACTATGGGACTAACAACTAAACTGATCTGAATTCCCCAAACATACCACGCAGTTGTGCAATGCCTGGAATGACCCCCACCCAACATCTTCATCAACCAGGCAAACCTATTTACCCTTTAAAAGCCACAAACATTTCATCCTCTAGTAAGGTTTCCCAAACCCCAAACACCTCCCCGGTATCCATCCCTGCAAGCACCTTACATATAAACATATACACACTCCTTTATTAACTCTTCTATGTCTTTCCTCCTAAAAGTTTCTCAGACCCTTGAGGGCAGAGCCTTAGCTTATTCACCTCTACACCCTCTGTGTCCACCCTAGCACCATGTGCCTACCTTAGAGTAGGCAGTAGGTATTCAACAATATTTATTAAAGTGAGTTTAAACACACTTTAGGTAATATGTGGAATCCTAAGCAAGACTGGAATTTTAAAAATTCAGGTTTTAATTATGCTCATTTCAACCATTAAAAAAAAAAAAAAACCCAAACACTCAAGTTACCTTAACAAGAGGATTGGGAGTTGTATTAGAAAGCTATTATGGATCTCCAGGAAGAATTTTTTCTGCAGAAAGCTGCTTCCTTCTCCTCTGCTTTCTCAGACCTGACGTTTGCACATGGTTGGTCTTGGCCTCACTAGCCTCTCCCTTAACTCTTCAGCTCCAGTCTTCACTGCTAACAAGCAATTTATCTCCATATTATCTGATTCAAATTTCTGAGAGAGCTGTTTTGGTTTTTGGCACCAGGCCACCAAGTCCTTTCTCTTTCTCTGATAAAGCTATGATCAGTTGTCCTGTGGTTAGGTACCATGCCAGAAGCTCCAGGACCAATAATTAACATTCTATCAACTCCCAACTCAATATACTATTTGTATTTCCTTAGAACATTATAGAGATATGCTTTATATTGCTGAATTTATTTTGCAATACTCTTAAAAACAAGTCTTGCCAAGACTTGTTCACAGAAAAATCCTGCATACTTCTTCACTGAGCCAGCCATACAATCCAAATATATAAGGAGTTAATCTCCTCCTATTTGTAGACGTGCACAGAAAGAATCCTCTAGATTGTTAAAACCGTTCAATGGCCGTGGTTTAAAAAGCGTTTTTACGAACTTTTTACAAAATTTCCCATACATTTATAACGTACAATGAAATAAGTAGTCCAGACATCTTGTTAAACTCTATCCCACAATATCAAGTAACTTTAATATAAGGAAAAGCACATACAATAGCAATTTATCACTAACCAACAAAACCTGTTTCTCTTCCTCCTAACACTACTAGGTAATGATTGAAGAAGGAAGGCCACTCACGGACAAGCTCCCATGTCAAGGAAAGAAGGGTGTATAGGCCGTGACACAGTCAGATTCTTTTTTTTTTTTTTTTAAGATTATTTATTTATTTTAGAGAGAAAGTTCAAGTACGTGCTGGGGGGAGGAGCAGAGGGACAGGGAAAGAGAATATCAAGTAGACTCCCCAACGAACATGGAGCCCCACACTGGTCTCGATCTCACCACCCCAAGATCATGACCTGAGCCAAAATCAAGAGTCAGGCAACTAACCAACTGGCACCCCAATACAGTCAGATTCTCAATGTTATTAATCTCCTGCTTAAAAACTAGAAAAAAATCTAATTAAATCTCTGTTATATCTAGAGGGACATCACATTTGCACTAAGAACAAATTTAACTGAATGAGAGAACACTATACACATCTTTGAAAGAAGGCAATTTATTCACTAAAAAGTTCTGGCTATGGGCACCTGGGTGGCTCAGTTGGTTAAGCGTCTGCCTTTGGCTCAGGTCATGATCCCAGAGTCCTGGGATCGAGTCCCACATCGGGCTCTCTGCTCAGCAGGGAGTCGGCTTCTCCCTCTCACTCTTCCATTCTCTCAAATAAATAAATAAATCTTAAAAAAAAATTCTGGCTATTCCAAGATTCAATGTTCACTGGAAAGAAATACTGTTAGAAGGGGATAAGGAGAAAACTTTCTGATAATGACCTTTCATAAGATCTGAAAGAAAAGAAACTTTTTTCAAATGCACATTGTCCTTACATTTCTTGATATAAAGGAAGGATTTTCTATTTTAAAATCAGGTAGGTGTTCTAGTTAGCCAACCTGTTTATTAGCTATCCTCACTGGTGACTCATTTTAGTTTCATCTGTAGTAATGAGCAGCTGACTATGTAATATCAAAACCACCAGGTTAGACTATTGTTAATAAACATATAATCTTAACATCTAATTTCAGGGGAAAGAAATTGGTACAATTTAGAGAGTGCTGATGTTGTCTTTAAATGAGGCTTGAAATGAAGGCACTGTTAGAAAGCTTTCAATGAATAAAAAGCAATAAAGGGCAAGGGTTTGATTGTTTCACTCTTTAGCAAAAATTCATTGATTTTAAAAAGCAAAATGTTAACTTGAATGTCTTGGAGAAATTTTAGTCAGGCACTAAAAGGGTTATATGTCCTTTTTTATTCTCTTTTATAAAAATAATTGTAGCAATAAGCCAAGACAATATGACACCTACGTTACTAAAATATAACAGACTGATTTCTTTCCAAAGGAGAAGTTTATAATAATTTTAATTTACTAACTAGGCCTATCTACATTTATCAAACCAGTAAAAATGGGGGGAAACTAAATTTCTTCCTCTTCATAGTTAAAATCATTGCAAACTATCTAAATTTAATAAGACAAGAATTTACATTGTTTAAAGTCATAAATGTAAACCAGAGAACTGAAAATAATAGTTTAACTATCAAAAATTGAGACGCACCAACCAGGAGAAGAGCAAGCAAAAGGTAGTATTCACCCTATTTCTCATCTTTGAGAGGATGGGATTAATAGGTACTATCTAAAGTTGACTCATGAAACAGAAGTATAACTTTTAAATAAAGGCAACCTCCAGAAGAACAGAAAAACTGTCAACAGGATACCTCTGGAAGCTGGGATGATGGGATGGAAGACACTTTTTTTATACCTCTGTACAATTTGCACATTCCTACCATGTGAGTATATTCATTTAATCCAGTTTTTTTAAATTGTCAATAATGAGACACCTTAAAAAAAAAAACACCCACTATATATTTCATTCTCTGGGCCTAATAACTCATGGACTGTCAACTTTATAAAATGGAAAGTGAGGGGCTCCTGGGTGGCTCAGTCGGTTAAGTATCTGCCTTGGGCTCAGGTCATGGTCCTAGGGTCCTGGGATTGAGCCCCAAGTCCACTCCCAGCTCAGCGGGGAGCCTGCTTTCCCCTCTCCCTCTGCTGTTGCCCCTGCTTGTGCTCTCTCACTCTCTGTCAAATAAATAAAATCTTATTTAAAAAAAAAAGTCTGTATGTCCAATCAATATTCTTAAAAAAAAAAGTGAAATATCTCATCTATCAAATTAAAGGTAAGGTAAAGGAAGAAAAGCTTCTTTCTGCCACAGTCCAAAGTTCATAGCTGGCCATATTCAAGTCAAAACAGTTCTTGTGACTGCTACAAACTTTTGAAAAACATACACACACTTCTTGGTATTGTTTTAAAATGAAGACCTCCTTGATCAATTTAAGCAAAAACACTGACACTGTCCAAAATAATTCTTGTAAACTACTGCTGAATACAGTCAAGCTAATAAGAGGTCAGAGGCTACATGGCAGCAAGCGAACTAGTAAGTCGTTACATAAACCGATAACACATTTTAGGCCTTCTATTTCCTTCGAAATCAAAACAAGAGAGGCGTTTTGAAAGTTTGCTATCTTCCCTGATCCCCTCAGGAATGTAAAAGTATGCAACGCAGTTTCAACCTCTTAGTGCTTGAGTTTTTGTTTTGTTTTTTTTTAAGCAACTTACTTCTGCTTGGACAAATAGTAAGACAGGCCAAAGCCACTGGGTTTTCAGTTAACCCTTAGCTTCAAATCTTCATGTTCACACTAACATTTCACCTTTCTAATGCTACTAAATGTAATTATCCCATATTTCAAACCACAACTGAATTCAAGGGAAGGGGGATATTTCAGGTCACTGATTATAGAACATGATCTAATACCACAATATTAGGACTGGATTATTCCTGGTAAGCACAGGAGTTATAACTTGGATAACAATATGAGTAAAGATCACAGATTTTAGAACTATGCCTCCGTTCATCCTCTTCTCTCCCTGCAGTGTTTCCCCCCATCAAATGGTCCTTGAAGCAACACTGACAAAGCAGCATTCACAAATTTTTAATTTACACACATACAACCTAATCTTGGCGAGACATAAGCACCTAATGCACATCTCTAAAAACAGTTCAACTTTACTCTTAAATAATAACTCCTATGTCTAATACACAGGCAGCCTGACCATAGTCCAGATACACTTTGTGAACTCTTCTAGGCGAGGAAGGTAAACCTGACTTAAGAGAACCAGAGGCTTTAGGCCTTCTGGTAATCAAAAGAGCCAGCAAACTAAAGTAGTACTGTCTTTTAAGCCCATAGCAAACTTAGTTCACTGAGGCATCACTCGGAATCAACTCTCAACCCCAAACACATCCAGACTTAATGACGTAAAGCCCTTGTAAATCTCTTAGTAGGCGAGTCTCTCTCGAACCCACCAGGTGGACCTGCTTTATTCCAAGACTCCTCCCTCGGACCCTAGGCTGGACCATCAGCCGCGCGACTCCCGGGCGCCCTGCAACACACCTTGGGGTGCCCCAACGTAGCGCCCCATGCTCCTCCCCCGACCACTCCGACTGATCCCGAGTCCCTAGAGTCGCCCGCCCGGGCCAATTAGCCCACATGTCCAGCCCCTCACCCTCCCCTCCTCCAGTCCAAGTCGGGCGGGCCTTTCCCCTCCCCTCCCACCCCCACCCCTACTCTGAGACACTCACCCGCGATAGTAGGCTTTCACCCGGACCTGGTGAGAATGGTCCCCGCTGCCGCCGCCTGCGATCGGGTGAGACATGGTACTGCTGTCCCTCTGAGTCGGCATCTCCTTACTCCCCCGCCTCAAAGCCGGAGGCCGAGGGTGCGGGGGGCGCGCCGGGCGCCGAGGGGGGTCTCCGCTGCCCGAGCCTCTTCCAGAGCCGCGGCTGCCGCTTGCTTACCTGTCCACTCCGCCCGCGGCGCGGACCCAAGGGTCGCCTCGCCGGGGCAGCCGGAACCGCACGGCTCCTCCCGCCGCCCGGGCCCAGCACGCCTCCCCTCTTCGGTCCCTCCCACCTCGCTAGCTCCAAAGGCCCACATTCCGGGGGAGGGCGGGCGCAACCATCGATCCACCTCGAGGAGCCTCACCGCCCGGCTGAACCATTCTTACGGGGGCTAGGAAAAGGGGGAGAGAGGATGGGAGACGCTGGCTCTCACATCAAATAGGCCAGGAGGGAGGCTTTCCTGGAAGCTGTGACGAGAGAATGCCAAAGTTCTCCCTAAAGAGCCCCCTTCCTGCCGGGAAAACATTAGGGACAAAGGCTGCGGCATCTCACCCCGGTTTCCTAATTTGGTCGCGTCTGCGGTCAGCCGACTAGGGACTGGGATAGATTTGCCCTGCCAGCTTTCTGGGATTTGGAGTCCCGATGGGATTCTGGGACTGGAGGTTCTTTACATAGGAAACCATCCTCCCCTTCTAGCCGAGTGAATCTGTCTCCAGCTTGCACGCCGCCGGGAGTGTTCGGCTTGGAAATCCTGAATGTAGCTTGGGCATCTGAGGTCACTGGAAATGATTGGGCTTCGTCACGATCTACAGTTTGTTGCCTGATGAATTCTTCCTTCCAGTTGCATAAACCATCGCAATTATATAGCGCCTTTTTGGGAAACAAGACTGATTACCGGCTCAGCACAAGCTCTTTTATGGAAAGAATTTAATAACATATGTAACAAATGTAATAATGAACGTAATAAAGGAGGAAACTCAACTAGAAGGTATGATGAAAGACCGACATTTCTTTCTTTGCAGCCCCCATACCTAGGCCCTTGTATAGTGCCATCGCATGACACAGGTGCACAGTATTTATCCAATCCATCCATCAGCATTTTAAAAAATTTTTTTTCTAGCACTGCCTCGCCAAAGATTACAGTATAAACGATCCGACCTTGTAGCCTAGTCTCTGACCTTCCACTGATCTTGGCTCTGTCACATACTGCAATTACAGGTAGCAGGAATCCAGCTCCTGCCTCAGTCCTGGCACCAACACATGCTAAAAAGGCTGGAATAATCAAGGAAATAACTTTCTCTACTATGATAAAATAGGATTGGAGCATTGACTCATCAGTTATGTCTGACAGTCTGACATGATGTCCTTCAACTGCTACAAACTTGGATTATAAACACTTTTTAAAAAAGATTTTATGTATTTATTTGACAGAGAGAGAGAGAGCAGCACAAGCAGGAGGAGCAGCAGAGGGAGAGGGAGAAGAAGGCTCTCCACTCAGCAGCAGGGAGTTGTGGGAGGAGGGGTTGGATCCTAGGTTCCTAGGATCTGAAGGCAGACCCTTAAGCGACTGAGCCACCCAGGTGCCCCTGGATTATAAACTCTTAATAAAAATTCCTATTGAAAGACTTGGTATCAGAATATTGGGAATTAGGGACCGCATCAACATGTTAAATATGAATCAATTAGCTATGAAATATAAACTATTTCTGAAGTGAGATTGTGAAATTTTAATTGGATTAATAGAAAATTTAGTATGCTGTGACATTTGAAAGATTATATAATGCTCTAAAAAAGGAAAAAAATTTTTTTAAAGATTTGATTTATTTATTTGACAATGAGAGAGAGCACAAGCAGGGGGAGTGGTAGGCAGAAGGAAAGGGAGAAGCAGGCTCCCAGCTGAGCAGCGTGCCAGATGTGGGACTCCATCAGAGGACCCCGGGATCATGACCTGAGCAGAAGGCAGTTGCTTAACCAACTGAGTCACCCAGGTGCCCTCTAGAAAAGGAAATTTACGTTATATGGGAAATGAGAATTTAAAAAGGTATGGCGTGAAAAGCTTTTTATTTTGGATCCTTAACAGTTTGAAAAATCCTTCATCATTGGCCTCAGCATGCTCTGAAGGTAATTACTATTTTCAGAGGAGGCTTATTGCTTACTTTTGTCATCAGTAAGAATCTATAAATAGTAAATATGTGTTTCCGTGTCTTGGCTATTGTAAATAATGCTTCATGGGGGTGCAGATATCTTTTCAAGGTAGTGTTTTTGTTTTCTTTAGCTAAATAACCAGAACTGAGATTGCTGTATCTTATCATAGTTCTCTTTTTTATTTTTAATTTTTTTAGGAATGTCCATTCTGTTTTCCATAGTGGCTGTGTCAATTTACATTCCCGTCCTAATTTCATTTTTTGATTATTCATTGCCAGTGTATAGAAAATTAATTTTGCACACATCTTGTATCCTACGAGCTTGCTGAACTCATTTATTAGTTCTAATAGTGTTTTGGTGGATCCCTTGGAATTTCCTATACACCAGATTATGCCATTTTAGAATACAAATTGATTTACCTCTTTCCAATTTGGATGCCTTCTGTTTCTTTTTCTTGCCTGAATGCATTATCTAGAATTTCTAGTACTTTGTTGGATAAAGAGGAGAGTGTGAACATTTTTGTCTTGCTCTTAATCTCATGTGGCTAATTTTCAGTCTTATGCCATCAGATGTGATTACTCTAGATTTTTTTTTTTTTTGCAGATGTCCTTTGTCAGGTTGAGGAACTTCTATTCCTAGTTTGTTGACTTTCTTTCTTTCTTTGTTTATAAAGTAAGCTCTGTGCCCAACATGGGGTTTGAACTCAAGACACGGAGATAAAGAGTCGCGTGCTCTACCGACTGAGCCAGCCAGGCGCCAGATTATTTTTATTTTGAAAGAGTGTTGGGGTTTGTTTAGCGCCTTTTCTCTACCTATTGAGATAATCCTGTGGTTTTGTCCTTTATGCTATTGATATTGTATGTCACAATGGTCATTTTTTATTTATAATTGTCACCAGTTCTGGTTGTTTCACTGGGGAGAATATATGGGGAGATCCTCATGTTTCCATTCCAGAAGTGCTCTGACCTTAGTGTTTAAAGGCAATGGGATGCAATTCAAACAAATGTAAGGCACAAAGCGTTATGCATATAGGATGATCAGGACACAGAAATTGTTATTTTCAGTACCAAAAAAAAAAAAAACCCTGAAAAGTATTGAGCCGTCTCTTTAGTTTAAAGAAAAGAGGACTCTGTAAAAGGGCTTAAAAGGAACCTGGCATCACACTAATCATATCTTTAGGAAAATTCCACTTCCTTTCTATAGATTGAGCTGCTCTAACACAAATAGTCAGAAGAGGTTGACCTTTATATTCATTCTTAATGAGCCTCACCAGTGTATCTTGTAATCAGGATCAAATATGAAAACTTGTTTGCCATGTTCTTTATGTCATCTAATAAATCCTGCTACGGTATTTCTGATGCCTCTTCCGCAATGTACAAAATGTAAAGTCAGTGGTAGACACTGTGACCAAGTCTCCCACAGCCCATTTAATTTCTGTTGGTGCTTATTAATGATGCTTACTAATACCCTCAGCTTTGGGTAAGCCTGCTGCCCTTAACCTAGCATTCTTCAGTGGTTACACTGAGCATGGGATAATGTCATTAAAAGGAGAAGAAAAGTGTTCAAACTGCAAGTCCAGATCATTTGCGGAGGATGGGGGGGACTTTGTGACCTGCAGAGATAAACACTGAGCACTGGGCTGAAATAACCTGCCTTTGGCTCACCGCATTAACTTTAATAGGAACAATTAATTAATGCGCAAATCCACAGGCTTAAGAGATTTAAAATATTTTGGCTAACATTTTCTTATTTCGTGATCACAAGAATACTTGTCCCAGTGTGGAGCAAAAATAACCTATTTGGAAAATGACGAATGAGATAATAAATAGTAGACATGGGTCCCGTGTGGTGTCTTAATAGCACATTTTTGTACTTAACCTTCAAGAGCAGAAGCCATGACCAAAACTCCTGATTGGAGTCCTGGCAGCTGAGGTTAGGGAGAGAGTTTAGTTTTTATTGTGTTAATTAACCTTGCTGATTTAGAATGGAGAATACCCTCATGACTCCTTCCCCCTTCTTCTATGCCCTCTCACTGCCCCATTGACGTGGCCTACTTTATCTCCAAGTTAACTGGGTACTCCTTCACTCCAGCCTCACAAACTTATTCCTATTATGTTCCCCAGTCTCACTCCCACACTACAGATAATGAAATATAGCAGTTTTAGCCTTAACTTATTCAAAATGTCCTCACTTTGGGGCCCCTGGCTGGCTCAGTTGGTAGAGCATGCAACACTTGATCTTGGGGTTGTGAGTTCAAGCCCCAGGTTGGGTATAGATATTACTTAAAAACAAAATCTTTTTTTTTAAGATTTTATTTATTTATTTGACAGAGAGAGGGTACAAGCAGGGGAGTGGCAGGGAGAGGGAGAAGCAGGCTCCTACTGAGCAGAGAGCCTGAGATGGGGCTTGGTCCCAGGACCCTGGGATCATGATCTGAGCCGAAGGCAGACGCTTAACTGACTGAGCCACCCAGACACTCCAAAAAACAATCTTTAAAAAATAAAATAAAATGTCTTCACTTTGAACTTAAAATAATTTTAAGATTCATGTCATGTTCCCTGACAATCACAGGAAAGGAAGCTCATTTATTTATGTCAATGACAACATATCCCTGTCTTTGTATCTATGTTACCCTCTGCTTGGTCTGAAATGCCCTCCCAAACTCAGTCCCCACCAGGCCTGGCCAACTGCCACCCTCTTTCTCTAGGAACCATTTGCAAACTCACCTCTGCTCCTCTACGCTGTTAGGTATCCATTCTCTTTGTTTTTCCTCTTTGTACTCTTGCTCTGTATTCTGTTTTATATATCGAATAAAGCACGTCTCTCACAGTATCATAGTTTACTTTTTTGCTGGCATGCTTATGAGGCTGGAACTGTAACTGGTTCATCACTGTGTCCCCTGTACCTAGCCCATATCGGGTTCTCAATAATGTTTGTTGATACTGAACAATACCACTTTGCTTCATTTTTCTTACCTGTAAGACGAGGGTCAGACTTTATTTGATAAGGCTGTCCCGAGGCTGGACTAATTATTTAAATCTTAAAATATAAAGTAGTACTATGTTAATACAAAAACACATGAAAGAAGAGGTTTGTTTTAATGAGCCATGGAGAGCTTTAATGGAGAGCTCCATTAAGTGGAGTCAGTAATGCAAAAAAATTTTAAAACATTTACTTAATGAAGGTTGCTGAATATTCAAAGAGGTCTAAGAAATCTCGACATAATTAACTCCTATAAGGTTAATTGGTGTCAGGCAGTATTGTCTCCTTTTCAAGAAAGATATAATCCAGGTAGAATGTCAGGACATATACCAATAAAGAGGAAAAAAATGCAAAATAGCAAGCTATGTGCCAATAAGCGATAAAGAATAATTGCAACAGTTCATGAATACTACCTTGTCTTCTTTGGGAACCAGAAGAACCCACTTGTGTCTGGCTAGATTGAAAGGCACAAAGTTGACTAGTAAAACAACACGTTGAAGGAGCCTCCATCAACACATAGAAACTTCGTTTAGAAGTATCATTGTCTAATGACGTTTGCATACCCAGGATGCTGTCACTAATAGCAATCAACCATTAAATACAAGCTCCCCTCCAATTTGAAAAAGCAAACCGTGAGGCTGGCACATTCAATTGAAAATGTAAACTTTATCTAATAAATTCTCACTGCTCCAGCTGCTCACTCACCCAGCACTGGCCTCTTCAGTGACCCAGCTCTTTCTCACAGCCTCTACAGTCAACCCTTCTCCCCAACAAGGTTGCCAACCCCTCTCCCCTGCCACGGACGACTCACTCATTTTCTCTACAGCCACCACCCGCTTCCTATCGCACTCAAATACTTTTCATATTGAATTTCTGCTGATCTTGAATTAAACCGTATTCTATTTTGGGCCACAGAGAAATCAGAGGAAAAAGCCGGGTTCATAGTTTATAATGATTTCTGGCTGCTTAATCACACATACAGTGTCAATGGGAACAGCACTCCAGAGATAAAGCTGCCTGTTAGTTCATCTGCACACTGGTCTTATCATCCTGCAACTTGAGCAGGAGGTATTTCACTGAATCGGTATGGCTTCTTCTTCCAGATAATAACAAATTACACATCAGTCTATAATTAAATCAGCAAAGGGCTCCAGACACGGAGACTTTTACAGCGAAGCTAATATTTTCATTAGGTGCCTCGAGAGCAGGAATGTTACCTTGTAAATTCTTTTGGCATTTAGAAAATTCTAGGTATTTAACATATATTAAATCATAAATTTATTTATGATAAATTTAATTTGATATTTAAATAATTTTATATTGGTTTACGTCCACTTAAATACTAAAATTAATCTTAGTGAAAGAGGAAGGAAGCTGGCAACACCAAACCAGCAGAGCGAGTCTTTATTTGCTGTTTGCCTTAAAGCTGTTAAAGCTGTGACCTGAAAAGTTAGTTCAGCTTGCTGAGCAATCTATTTACTCAAGTCAAACACAGCTTGTAAGGAAGTGACTCTGATTTTACCTAACTCGGAACCTTTCAACTCGAATCATGGGTTGGTAGAGTTTACTAGATAGAATTTACTTTATATCATCTAATTCAGTCTTCTGAAGCTTTATTTTTATTTTTTTAAGTTCTATTTTCTTTTTTAAAAGATTTTTATTTAGGGGTGCCTGGGTGGCTCAGATGGTTGGGCGTCTGCCTTCGGCTCAGGTCGTGATCCCAGGGTCCTGGGATCGAGCCCCGCATCGGGCTCCTGGCTCAGCGAGGAGCCTGCTTCTCCCTCTCCCTCTGCCTCTCTCCCTGCTCATGCTTTCTCTCTCTCTCTCTGTATCTCTGTGTCTCAAAGAATAAATAAAATCTTAAAAAAAAGATTTTTATTTATTTGACAGAGAGAGCGCACACAAACAGGGGGAGCTGCTGGGAGAGGGAGAAGCAGGCTCCCTGCTGAGCAAGGAGCCTGATGTGGGGCTCGATCCCAGGACCCTGGGATCATGACCTGAGCTGAAGGCAGACGCTTCACCGACTGGGCTACCCAGGCGTCCCTGAAACTTTAATATGCATACAAATTAAGTAGAGATTTTATTACAGTGAAGATTCTGATTTAAAAGATACAGAATGGGACTCAGATTCTACATTTCAAACCAGCTTTTGTGGGATACTTATGCTGCTGGTCCAGTGATGAGTTTGAGGAGCAAAAAGTCTGGGCTTCATTTTACAAATGAAGTCCAGAGAAGGGAAATGACAATGATTTTTATCATTGCCTCAAAGCTTTTCATTCATTAGCATAATTTTACATATCATGAATTTGAAACAGGGAATGAATGATTTCTGGCAGATGAAGAAGAAAATTAACTTCCCAAAATTCTTAGTTTCATATTTTGTTTTTTATTTGTTTTCTATGATCTAACCATGTATGAAAATGCTGTCCGGATCTGTTGTAATTAGAGAATCACTTTAACCCACACATAATTTGTTCTCATCACAATCAATTAATAGACTCACTGTGTTCCTATTGATGCATGACAGTATACTGAGTAGCATCTCCTGATATACTCATTCTTTCTCGTTTAGCAACCTTTTATTTAGTCTTAATTTAAAATTTTAAATCAGGGGAACTCCTGGGTGGTTTAGCGTCTGTGTTCGGCTCAGGTCATTATCCTGGCTCCCTGCTCAGCGGGGAGTCTCCTTCTCTCTCTGCCCTGCCCCCATGCTCTCCCTCTCTCTCTCTCTCTCTCAAACAAACCAATAAAATCTTGAAAAAAAACTAAAATTTTAAATTGGGATGCCTGGCTGGCTCAATCAGTAGAGCATGCAACCCTTGATCTTGGGGTTGTGAGTTTGAGTCCCACATTGGGTATAGAGGTTACTTAAAAAAACAAAATCTTAAAAAAATAAAATTTTAACTGAAACAGTTCCAAAGATTTTGGTTATGTTCTAAAAGGCACTATTCAATATGAGGCTAGATTATTCCATCTTGTTTCTCCATCTCATAACTAGAAAGCAAGCTTGAGATAAGAGAAACAGGGTGTCTTTCTGTACTTTCTACCTCAGTAATTTAAAACTACCACTCAGAGTTCCCTTGAGAGTTAAATTTACTCAGTTCTTGGGAGAATTCTGCCAATCTTTTTTATCCTTTTAATAGAATCTTAAAACTTGAATAGTAATATTAAAGAAATATTTAAATATATTTATGCACTAGTTATTGGGTCTCTAGTCTCTCCATTCCTCCAGGAAAGCAAGTGGAGGGGCACTAGAAAATTTCCAAATGAGAAAATGTGCTTTTCCCCTAGAGCCTCTCACCCTGAGCATCTGAGTAAGCTGCCTTATTATCTATGGAAAAGGGAAAACAGAATGACACTTAGGCCAACTAGCTTCTTATTTTAAACATGAATTATTTAAATACACAAATAATATCAAGAAACATGTACCACATGTCCCCTAGATACAAGGCTCTCTATTTCATACAATAAAGTAAAATCCAATTTTTGCCCCTAAGGCTAGTTGGAGCAGTTTACGTAGGAGGGTCACACATAAACCTGTGATAAGTAACAATTCAAGATAATGTAACAATCAAAAGCAATAGCGCAGTCCAGAAGAAATTGCTAATCTTGTGGAAAAGCAAGTCTGATCCATAGAAATTCAGAGAAAGGAGTAATTATGTGCAGCGAGGGTGGAGGAATTTTGTTTTCAATCTCTGATAGCAGTTATCGCAGAAGATAAGTGTGGTATAAAACAGAAGCAGTTGTCTTTCATCTGGAAGGGACTTTATCAAGGACTAACTGAAAAAATGCCTTATCAAGGACTCACTGAAAAAATCCTTTGTTAACTTGTAAGAGAATGTAATTTCAAAGAGACCCGAGTCCCTTGGCAAATTTACATGAGATAGGCCACAAGTTGCTATGCAGCCTTTAGAGGTCTGCTTTTTCTTACTGGAAAATGAGGTCCATGATCTCCAAGACCAATTCCGGTCTAGAACTGTAGGATTCTGGGAACTCTTGGACCCTTTTGGGTTTGAAAAAATTCACTGGACTGTGAACTTTCTTTATGTATAAAATTTTCCCAGCACCCAGCAAAGTTTATGGCACTTGATATTTGTTGGTCAATACTAGGAATCTCCAACCAGCTTTTCATTCATTGACACGTTTGTTGAGGGTTTACTATGTCATAGTCCCATGCTGGACATGGGGGTAGGAATACAAAAAAACTTGCCCCCAAGTTCACAGTAGTAGATGTGTGTCAACATTTACTTAAAAACATGTGGTAAGGAAGATTCCTGGGTGGCTCAGTCAGTTGAACGTCTGCATTCTGCTCAGGTCATGATCTTGGGATCCTGGGATTGAGCCCCACATCAGGCTCCCTGCTCAGTGGGGAGTCTGTTTCTCCCTCTCCCACTGTCCCTCACCTCCCACTTGTGCTCTCTCTCTGTCTCTCAAATAAATAAAATCTTAAAAAAAAAAATGTGGTAAGAGTCAAGCCATTTAAGTGGGGGAAATAATTGTAGTTGTTTTTAACAAATGATGCCACAACAGTTGGATATCCATGTACAAAAAAATGAAGTTGGACCCCTACCTAAACCATTTACAAAATTTAACTCAAAATGGATTAAAGATCTAAATGTAAGAGCTAAAATTATAAAACCCTTAGAAGAAAACATAGTAAATCTTTATGACTTAAGATTAGGCAACGGTTTCTTAGATTGACACCAGAAACACAAATAACAAAAGAAAAAAATAAATTGAACTTCATCAGAGTTAAAAACACTGATATTTCTTTCCTTTTTTTTTTTATAGAGAGAGAGGGCACGTAAGGGGTGGGGTTGGTGGGGGAGGGACCAAGGGAAAGGAAGAGAGAGAATCTTAAGCAGGCTCCATGCCCAGCGCAGAGCCTGATGTGGGGTTTGATCTCACAACCCTGAGATCATGACCTGCACCAAAATCAAGAGTCAGATGCTTAACTGACTAAGCCACCCAGGTGCCCCCAAAATACTGGTATTTCAAAGGACACCATCAAGAAAGTGAAAAATCATCCCACAGAATGTGAGAATATATTTGCAAATCATATATCTGATAAGGTACTAGTATTCAGATATATAAGTAACTCTTAGAACTCAACCGTAAGAAGACACGTAACTCAATTTTTTGTGGGCAAAGAACTTGAATAAATATTTCCCTAAAGACAACATAGGATGGCCAATAAAAACATGAAAAAAATCATTAGTCGTTAGGGAAATGCAGCCCTAAATCACAATGAGATTCTACTTCACACCGTCTAGTTTGACTATAATCAAATGGTGGATAATAACAAGTGTTGGCAAAGATGAGCAGAAGTTGGAACACTCACACATGGCTGGTGGGAATCGAAAGTGCTGCAGCTGCTTTAGAAACAGTTCCTTAAGGTGTAAAACAGAGAGTATGACCCAGGGATTACACACCTAGTTATATAACCGAGAATTAAAAACATATGTCTGCACAAAAACTAGTGAAGGTAGGGTGCCTGGGTGGCTCAGTCGGTTGGGCGTCTGCCTTTGGCTCAGGTCATGATCCCAGGGTCTTGGGATTGAGCCCCGCATTGGGCTCCCTGCTCCACAGGAAGCCTGCTTCTCCCTCTGCCTCTCTCTCTCTCTCATGAATTAAAAAAAAAAAAAAAAGTGTGTGAAGGTAAAAAAATAAAGTGTTATTCATAATACCTAAAAAGTGAAATCAAACCAAATGTCTATTAATTGAAGAATGGATAAACAAAGTGTGATATATCCATAAAATGGAATCCTATTTATCTGTAAAAAGGAATAAGGTACTGAAAGATATTACAACGTGAGTGAACCTTGAAAACACTAAGCTAAGTAAAAGAAGCCAGATACAAAAGACCACATACTGTATGATTCCATTTATTTTATTTTGTTTATTTTATTTTTTTAAAGATTTATTTATCTGAGAGAGAGAGAGGGAGCATGTGAGTTGGAGGGGGGACAAAGAGAGAGAATCCTCAAGTAGACTCCACAATGAGCAGGGAGCTTGATGCGGGGCTTGATCCCAAGACCCTGAGATCATGACCTGAGCCAAAATCAAGAGTCAAGCACTTAACCAAATGAACCACCCAGGCATCTCTGTATGATTCCATTTATAGTAAATGTTCAGAATAGGCAAACCCAAAGAAACAAAAAGGAGATTAGTGGTTGCCAGAGGTTGCAGAGAAGGTATAATGAAGAACGATTGCTTAAGGATCATGGAGTTTCTTTTAGAGTGATGAAAATGTTCTGAAATTATATAGTGGTGATGGTTATACAACATTTTGAATATACACTGAGTTATACGCTTTATTTTATTTTTTTAAAGATTTTATTTATTTATTTGAGAGAGAGAGAATGAGAGATAGCACGAGAGGGAAGAGGGTCAGAGGGAGAAGCAGACTCCCCGCTGAGCAGGGAGCCCGATGTGGGACTCGATCCCGGAACTCCAGGATCATGGCCTGAGCCGAAGGCAGCCGCTTAACCAACTGAGCCACCCAGGCGCCCTATACGCTTTATTTTAATTATTTTATTTTTTTCAAGTAAACTCTACCCCCAACATGGGGCTCGAACTCATGACCCCGAGATCCAAGAGTCCCATGCTCTACAGACGGAGCCTGCCTGGGGCCCCATGAGTTGTAACTTTAAGCAGATGGATTTTATATTATGTAAATTATATCTCAATTAAAAATATAAGTACTAATAGGGGAGTATAAACAGGGTACTATGCAGCTAACTATATCTGAGAGAGGCTGTGTAGGCCAAAAGAAGAAAACGTTGAGCGAAGTCTGAAGGATAATGCCCGAAGACAACAGTGGTTGGAGAGTGTCAGCCATGCTGAAAAAGGCCAGAACATGGATCTTGGAGTTGGACTTTGGCTCCGAAGCTAGTCCTGCCATACGCTAGCTGAGTGACCTTGAACGAGGTTACTTAATCCCGCTAAAATGAATATCCTCATCAGCAAAATGGAGGAAACTACCTCATGGGTTTGCTGTGCAAATTAGATAGGATACGGTAGGCAGGGCACTCAGTAAGTATTCAACAAGTATAGCCTTCTCTTTCTCCCCTCAACCTCTTATTGCTATTTTAGGTGGAATTAATGTTGAGTGCAAAGGCAGAGCAAGGAAAAGGCCTAGCTTGTGTCTGAATGGCAAGAAGTTTAATGAGTTTAAGTATAAAGGGAGTTGGAAGCAGGGGAAGGTGTTTTAGAGTCAGAAAATAGAGACTTTGTAGCCGAAGAAGGAGCTTTGTACTTGGTCCTTTGATTTAGTTCTAAATCTGCAGAGGTTTTAGAGAAGAAGAATGTGAAGATGTTCGTTCTTTAGATAAGAGCAGAGGGAAGGGTGGCCCAGAGTAGACAAGAATGGTCACTCTGGGACCTTAGGAGAGGATATAGGTTTTTAACTTCATTAAGTGTAAACCAAATGCCTGAATATTAGAGGCACTTGATGGGGCCTATTTGCTGATGAATTGTTAATAATTATTTTATGTCAGATTTTCTTTTTTAAAAAAAGATTTACTTCAGAGAGAGAGGGCAAGCGCAGGGGGTAGGGGAAGGCAGAGTTAGAGAGAGAGGGAAAACAGACTCCCCACTAAGCGCAGGTCTGATGATGCGGGCTCAATTTCCCCCAACGAGCCGAAGGCTGACGCTTAACCATCTGAGCCACCCAGGAGACCCAGAAGAGAGATAGTCTTAAGCAGACTCCCTGCTGAGTACAGAGACTGACTCGGGGCTTGAGCTCACCATCCTGAGACGCTTAACCAACTGTGCCACCCAGGTGACCCTCTGGGCTCTTGTTCTAAATGTGATGGGAAGCCATTGGAGGAATTGAGCAGGACAGTGACATGATCCTCCTTACTGTGTGGAAAGTAGACAGTAGAGGAACAAGACTAGAAACTGGGTGACCTGTCAGGAACCTATTGCAGCGGTCCAGGAAAGAGATGATGGTGGCTGGGCCTAGGTAGATAACAGCGGAGATGGTGAGAACTGTAGATTCGGTTTGTATCTTGACGATTTCATGCATGTTCATGGTGGTGTGGCCAGGGATGAGATTATATGTTGAAGGTGGAGCTCACAGGATTGCAAGAGGTCACACAGCTCGTGAGTGGTGGAGCCATTATTCAAATCTAAGTCTGTCTGATTCCACAGCCATGCTTCTAACGACAATTCTAGGTACCACAATGCTAAATGACAAAAGCGTAAAGGCAGAATGGAAAGTACATAGTATCTTTAAGTGTTTATTGAGCACCTATATGCTTGAAGTAAGGCTTTGTGGCACAACACAAGAAAACTCTGGACTGGGCAAATGGGAGATCGAGGTTCAAACTCTGCTTTTGCCTTGGATTCTTCATCAGCTTGTGTCATATGACATCTAATGTCCCTTCTAGCTTTGATGCTCTGTGTTTCCATTATTCAACACCTGGGGAGATACAGTTGACTGTGTATGGTGCTGCCCACAGGTGTACAAGGGAAGATAACACAGATTAGCATATGATTTGCATACCGATTACTGCGAGAGCAGATGAGAGGCTGCAGGACTAGAGACTGTCTTTTCAGTTTCAACACTATTTGGCTTAAAGTATTTGGTTTTAGGAGATTACTTTCAAAGAAAAGAGAAAGCAGGTCTGTACATTGTTGTCATTCTAATTTTCAGGATATACTAAGGTTTTACGCCTCATTCATTAAGTATTCAAACATTTATTCCCTCAACAGGCATTTAAAACCTATTGACTATTAGTCATACTCAATAACATTTATTGAGCAAATCTAGGTGAAGGGAGACCATGAGAAAAAGTTACAAAATAAACAAGAGAACTTTTTTAGACTTTACATTTGGCCTTTTAAGACTTCACAGCAATCTTTTTTTTTTTTTTTAAGATTTTATTTATTTGGGGCGCCTGGATGGCTCAGTTGGTTAAGTGGCTGCCTTTGGCTCAGGTCATGATCCTGGGGTCCTGGGGTCGAGCCCCACATTGGGCTCCTTGCTCAGTAGGGAGCCTGCTTCTCCCTCTCCCACTCCCCCTCCTTGTGCTTGCTCTCTACCTCTCAATCTCCGTGTGCCAAATAAATAAATAAAATATTTTTTAAAAAAGATTTTATTTATTTATTTGAGAGAGAGAGTATGAGTGGGGTGAGGGGCAGAAGGAGAAGCAGACTCCCCACCAAGCAGGGAGCTTGATGTAGGGCTCGATCCCAGGACTCCGAGATCATGACCTGAGCTGAAGGCAGAGGCTTTACCAACTGAGCCACCCAGGCACACCAAGACTTTGCAACAGTTTTATAAGGCGTTGCTGCCCCCTTCTTTTCCGTATTATAAAACTCAAAACTGAAACAGTTTAATCACTTGTCCAAGGTGGCTCACTTGGTAAGGTAGTGAACCCCATCTTCAGATCTGGGTCTGCTGGATTTCTTGTCTCACCCCATGGGATCCTATGAGAGTGATCACAGTCTAGTTGGGATATGGGACAGTGTGTATGCTGTATTAACTACCCTCAAAGTGTCTAGCAAGGGGGAGGGGAGGTGTCAGTGATCTACAATAGAGGCCAGCAAACTCTGTAAAAGGCCACATAGTGAGCGGATCCTTATATTGTCTGTTGCAGCCACTCAGTCCTGCCCCTTGTGGCAAAGAAGCAGCCACAGACAACCAAACATGAATGAGTGGGTATGGCTGTGTTCCAATAAGATTCTACTCAATGGAGAATGAAATTTAAATTTCACATAATTTTCACTTGTCACTAAATACCGTTCTTCTTTTGATCCCCCCTACCCCCCCCAATTAGAAATGGAAAAACAATTCTCCTCTTGAGAGCTGTACAAAAACAAGGGGCAGGCTGGATTTGGCCCATGGGCTTAAGTTGGTGAGTTTGGGCTGCTATAACAAACACCACCACCTGGGTGGCTCAAACGACAAACAACCAGTTCTCACAGTTCTAGAGGCAGTGAAGTCGAAGATCGAAATGCTGGCAGACTTGGTGTCTGGCAAGAGCCTTATGCCTGGTTTGCAGATGGCCATCTTATTGCTGTATCCTCACTTGGCAGTGAGAGAGATCATCTTCCTCTCCTGTCTCTTCTTACAGGGGCACTAATTCCATTTATGAAGGCTCCATCCTGATGACCTAATTACCTCCCTAAATACTATCACACTGGGGGATTAAGACTTCAATATATGAAGTTTGGCGGGGGGACGCATTCACTCCATTTCAGTTTATGAGGGAGCCCTGGCATCCTGAAGAGTTCTGTGCTCACTCTTCTCTGCAGGCCAGACCTTACAGTGTGAATTGCAGCCACTGACTTGGGAAACTAAATGCAGTAGGAGTAATTGGATCCTAAGGGGGCAGGGCCAAGTGGCAGCACTTAACTGCCAAAGGCTAAGTGGGCATGGTTACCATGATGGACAGCAGAGTCAAAGCAACAATCAGAATAGTCTGACTTGTGCAGACCTATGTCATTAGCTAGTTCATCATGGTGTTCCTAGAAGGGAAATAGGAAGCTTACTAAATTCTTACTTGAACTGGATCAGTAGAAAAGTTCTTGGTTAAATAAACAAAAGTTTGACCTCTATCATAAGAAAAGAGTCATAGCCCCTCAATCAATTCTCAGAATCCAGCCAGTTTATAGACCCTAGAAACCCCTAAATGAAGGGGAGGCCACATGCCTTAGAGGAAGGATGCTGGGGCACTTCCAAAAATTTATAGTTAATCTTTCTCTAGCCTTTACCAAAGGGACCTACAACCTTCCACTAGGGTAACTGTGCATTGGGGTAAAGGAAATAATCAGACCCTTTGGGGACTACTGAACAATGGCTCTGAACTAACATTGATTCCAGGAGACCCAAATGTCACTGAGGCCCATTAGCCAGAGAAGGGGCTTACAGAGGTCAGGTGATTGGTGGAATTTGGTCTCAGGGCTGTCTCACTGTGGGCCCAGTTGGTCTCCAACTCTATCCAATGGTTCTTTCTTCAGTTCTGGAATACATACTTGGAATAGATATATTTAGCAGTCAGCAGAATCCCCACATTGGTTCTCTGACCTATGGAGTGAGGGCTGTTATAGTGGAAAAGGGCAAGTGGTAGGCCCTGAAACTGCTTCTACCTAGAAAAATAGTAAGCCAAAAATCAGTAGCCCTTTCCTGGAGGGATTGCAGAGATTACTGCTACCGTATACCTATTCGACTCCCCTAGTTGGCCTGGGCAGAAGACAGAAGGATCCTGGAAAATGACAGTGAACTATCATGAGCTTAACCAGGTGGTGACTGCAGTTGCAGCTGTTGTACCAGATGTGGTTTCCTTGCTCAAGCAAATTAACACATACCCTGCTGCTGGTTGCATAGCTATTGATCTGGCAAATGCTTTTTTTTCTTGATACCTGTTAGTAAAGACCACCAGAAGCAACTTACTTTCAGCTGGCAAAGCCATCAGTACACCTTCACTGTCCTACCTTGGGGGTATACCAACTCTCCAGCCCTATGCCATACTTTAGCTCCCAGAGATCTTGATCAGTTTCCCTTCCACAAGGTATCACACTGGTTCATTACATTGATGACATTATGCTGATTGGACTTAGTAAGCAAGGAGTAGCAACTACTCTAGACTTGTTAGGAAGGCATTTGCATGTCACAGGGTGGGAAATAAATCCAAAAAGACTTTGGGGCTTCTACCTCAGTGACATTTCTAGAGGCCCAATGGTATGGGGCATGTCAAGATATCCCTTTTTAAGGGAAGGATGAATTGTTGCATCTGGCCTCCTACAAACAAAAACAAGGTACAATGCCTAGTGGGCCTCTTGGATTTTGGAGTCAACATACTCCCCATTTGGGTGTTTTACTCCAAACCCAAGCTGCTAGTTTTGTGGGGTTCCAGAACAAGAGAAGGCTCGGTGACAGGTCCAGGCTGCTGTGCAAGCCGTGTTGCCACTTAGGACTTACGATCCAGCAGATCCAATGGTGCTTGAAGTGTATGTTGCAGACGGGGATGCTGTTTGAGGCTTTTGATAGGCCCCTAGAGTGAATCACCATGCAGACCCTTAGAATTTTGGGGGACTCTAGTCTGTCAGAGAGTGTTACTCGGTGGTCCAGAAATCCAGGGAAGTCGTTGTCATTTAATTTTTGCAGGCTCTCGAGCACTTCCCCCCTGGCGGGTGGAAGTGCAGAGAGGAAAGTGCGAGATGAGCACCATGTTCGCGGACACACTGCTCATTGTTTTTATCTGCGTGTGCATGGCTCTTCTTGCCGAGGGTATAACCTGGGTCCTGGTTTACAGGACAGACAAGTACAAGAGACTGAAAGCGGAGGTGGAAAAACAGAGTAAAAAACTGGCAAAGGAAACAATAACAGAGTCAGCTGGTCGACAACAAAAAAAGAACCTAGAGAGGCAAGAAGAGAAACTGAAAAATAACAACAGAGACCTATCCATGGTCTAAATGAAATCCATGTTTGCAATTGGCTTTTGTTTTACGGCCCTAATGGAAATGTTCAATTCCATATTTGATGGTAGAGTGGTGGCAAAGCTCCCTTTCACCTGCCTTTCCTATATCCAAGGACCGTCTCATTAAAACCTGCTGGGGGATGACACCACAGACTGTTCCTTCATTTTTCTGTTTGTTCTCTGTACCATGTCAATTCGACAGAACATCCAGAAGATTCTTGGTCTTGCCCCTTCACGAGCTGCCACCAAGCAGGCAGGTGGATTTCTTGGTCCTCCACCTCCTTCTGGGAAGTTCTCTTGAAATCAAGAAGAAACCTGTAATTCCTGTCACTCTTTTTAGACATTCAAATTAGACTGGCAACTATTTTGTAGCAAGAGCCATAGACAGCCTTAACACTTGGGCCACTTTCTAGTTCTGAGTTACTTGTAGACTTTTTGGAAATGATTCAAATGAGAATGGCACCCAGCAAACACGATAGTACTTTCAGTCACAGATTAATTTTTAGAAAAATAAGTTTGTTGGTTAGATAAGTTCAGGCAATGTTTATGTAATGAGAAGCAAATAGCATCTTTCTTGTTTGGCTTACATGGATATTTTCTGTGGGCCTGACTCTCAAGCCTGTGCTGTGTGCCATGTACCATGGAAGTTGGCTCTCCATGAGCATTTAGAGATCTGGAAGAAAAATTTAGTTTGTGATATATATACATATTTTAAAGATTTTATTTATTTGACAAATAGAGACACAGCGAGAGAGGGAACACAAGCAGGGGGAGTGGGAGAGGGAGAAGCAGGCTTCCCGCTGAGCAGGGAGCCCAATGCGGGGCTTGATCCCAGGACCCTGGGGACCGTGATCTGAGCCAAAGGCAGACACCCAACAACTGAGCCACCCAGGCGCTCCTAGTTTGTGATATCTTAATTGGAACTATTTGTTGTACATTGTTTCCAAGCCAAATATATGACCCAAGATCAATAAAGAGGCCAAAATTTTAGCTACAAAAAAAAAAAAAGAAGAATTTTGGGGAAAAAAGCCCTACCATCCTCTGCAGATAACTTCTTTTCTTTTTTAAAGATTTTATTTATTTATTTGACAGAGAGAAAGATAATGAGAGTAGGAACATAAGCAGGAGGAGAGGGAGAGGGAGAAACAGGCTTTCCGCCCAGCAGGGAGCCCGAAGTGGGGCTTGATCCCAGGACCCTGGGATCATGACCTGAGCCGAAGGCAGACGCTGAACGACTGAGCCACCCAGGCGCCCCAATAACTACTTTTCTTTTGAGAACCAGCTCTTGGCCTGCTCCTGGGCCTCAGTAGAGACTGAATGGGTCACCCAGTTACCATGAGACCTGAGCTATCATAAACTGAGTATTATCTGACTTACTAAGCCATGAAGTTGGGGGTGCATAGAAGAATTCCATCATCAAATGGAAAGGGCCCAGCAGGCTGTGAAGGCACAAGTGGGTTACATGAAGAAGTAGCCCAAATGTCTATGGTCCCCATGTCTGATACACCGTGAAGATACAGCAAGGAGGCAGCTGTCTGCAAACTAGGAAGAGGGTTCTTACTAGACACTGAATCTGCTGGCATCTTGATCTTGGACTTCCCAGCCTCCAGAACTGTAAGAAATAACTGTTTGGTGTTTAAGCCACCCAATCGATGGTATTTGTTATAAGTGGCACCAACTGACTAAGGCAGAAATAGTGGTTTGCTAGTAGAGTCCAAACTGGCACTCTCCAGTAGAATGTTCTGTAATGATGAAAATATTCTATATCTGCACTGCATAATATACTTGTCACTATTGAGCACTAGATGTGTGACTCATGCAAGTAAGGAAATAAAATTTTAATCTAGCCCTTTCTTCTACTCCTGTAGCCTTTACCATTTCTCTTAGGATTCATACAGTGTCTCAGTTAGTTGCCATGTATGCATTTTCATTTTCTTCCAATCCATTCTTCACAAAGCTAGAGGGGTTTTTCTAAAATCAAATAGGATCCTAGCACTTCTCCAAGGTAATGGTTCCTGGAAACTTTAGAAAGAAGTTCAACCTGCTAGCACACCATATACATCCTTTCCTTAGGAAATCACAAGAAGTAAAACATCTTCCTCTGTCTGATCAGGTAAGTGATGATAAATTTCTTAAGAGTAGTCCCTTATACTTTTTCAATTCTAACATATCTCACAGGGGCTTGCTGAACGCTGCTGTGAAAAAAAAACAACAACTTGGCTTTGGAGATGGGAAGCTTAAATTAGAACCCTGCATCTGGTACATTCAAACACAGACAACAATGGTACTTAATCACCTCACTATACTTCTGTGCTAAATGGGAATGATGATAATTACATCACAGGGTTGTTGCGAAGAGTAAATGAGTTTGTGAAAATCCTCTGCACTTAGTAAAACGCTATAGAAATGGTTGATGTTATAATAACTATTGAGTTTGGAAATGTTCTTAAAAAGCAATACTGGTCTGACTTTACCTAACATCCATCTGGAGTTTTAAAGCCGATCTTCACTAGGTGACAATATAGACATAGGCCTTAGATGTTCAAGGAAAAGACGGATGAAAGGAACAATTTTGCCCCATTTATTCCAAACACTCCTTTGAATTATGCATTTTCCATCTTTAGGTTTAAGACTGTGCTTTCTTGGGGCCCCTGGGTGGCTCAGTTGGTTAAGCTTCTGCCTTTGGCTCAGGTCATGATCCCAGGGTCCTGGGATCGAGTCCCACATCAGGCTCCTTGCTCAGTGGGGAGCCGGCTTCTCCCCTGACTGCCATTCCCCCTGCCTGTGTGCGTGCGCGCGCTCTCTCTCTCTGTGTCAAATAAATAAAATCTTAAAAAAAAAAAAGGACTGTGCTTTCTTCACTTTTGTTTCTCTAAACAAAAATTTCAGCAATACCAATGGACAGTTGATTCTTGAGAGTCAAATGACAATGACATCATACGGGCAGGTCAGAAAAGAAAGAAAAAGTGGTAATATTTTATTTTTTTTTTAAGATTTTATTTATTTATTTGAGAGAGAGAAAGCATGAGAGGAGGGAGGGTCAGAGAGAGAAGCAGACTCCCTGCTGAGCAGGGAGCCTGATGTGGGACTTGATCCCGGGACTCCAGGATCATGACCTGAGCCGAAGGCAGTCGCTTAACCAACTGAGCCACCCAGGCGCCCAGTAATATCTTATTTTTAAGTATCTACAGGGACTTTTCCAAAGGGGACTTTCTCAGTGAGTTCTCCTAGGAGTAGTAGGAAAGGCACTGCTCTCAGAGAGGAAAATAAGGTAAAGAAGCCACATTTTCAGGGGTGCCTGGCTGGTTTAGTCAGCATAGTGCACAACTCTTGATCTAGGGGTTGTGAGTTCGAGTCCCACGTTAGGTGTGGTGATTACTTAAAAAATAAAGTCTTTTAAAAAAACAAAACAAGGGGTGCCTTGGTGGCTCAGTTAGTGAAGCGTCTGCCTTCAGCTCAGGTCATGATCCCAGGGTCCTGGGATGGAGCCCCCCATCCGGCTCCCTGCTCAGCGGGAAGCCTGCTTCTCCCTCTCCCTCTGTCCCTCCCCACTGCTGTGCTCTCTCTCTCTAATAAATAATTAAAACAAAACAAAACAAAAAACCCATGTTCTCAGAGTGGGGGAAAAGAGGTAAACTGACAATTAAGTTTACATTGGAAGTATTCTTTTCCCTACCCTAGGGAGAGCCGAAACACAAGATTTCTAAGATTAAGTATACTTTTCATTAGACCACATTACACTTTATGATGGATTTATATCAATACTTCATTTCTCAGGTCTTGAAATTAGGGCAGTTCCACCATCTTAAGAAATACCAAAAGAAGACATTGCTTGTTATCAGTACACTTTTTTTTCCCGTTAAGGGTAGTAAAGATTGATTATTCCGTGAACTTAAGGTTGCCAAAGCACTTAATGAATCTGTTTCAGAACACTTATATTGCACGGATATTTCTACAAACCTCTCTCCACTCTCCAGATTAAGACTTCCTGGAAGACAGGGACTTTTTATACTCATCTTTGTTTATCTCATTCTGCCTCAGAGTACTTGCCATATATACTGCACCGTAAAACATATTAGCAAACTCGTGGCCTTTCCTGCTTATTCTCTCTGGTATTCAAGTTTGCAATGCCTACCAAGTGCTCAGGAAATTCATGTCCTAGACATGAATGATATTCATAGGGTCATTAGGGTGATTCCTTAACCTCGCCAGCGTCTGGAACACTATCTTTGAGCCCGAGAGAGGAACCGCTGGTTTGGACCCACAACTCCATTGAGCCCCAGGTAACAAGCCCGGCAGCCACCACAGCATTTCCTTTCCACTGAAACTTCAAGCATCCAATCTTCGTTGTATTTTCTTTCATCTCCCTCTCTGCAATTTACATAGGCTTTCGTATATTTGAGATGTTCTTTAAATTTGTAATTTAACAGTCTAAACAGAACTTTTTATATCTTGGTTACAGACCCCACCTCAAGAGTAAGACCTTAGGCAAGAGAAAGCGACGGGCTGGAGGGGAGACACTGGTATCTAAATTGGGGAAACCTGCTCACTTCGCAGAGCGAGCAAGGCCTCAGGTGGGAGGGGGGATTGGAAACCGACGACGCCACGTGACCTCGGGGGCCCCAGGGGTGAGTCGACCCCGCCCCTCCGCTCGCCGCCGGGGGGCGCATGCGCAGCCCGTGTTAGTGATGGAGGAGAGAAGATGGCGGAAGCGGAGTGAGTGACTTGCTGGTGACTGATGTCGTAACCGGGGGGCGAGTGGGGCAGCGACATGTCCCCTAAGGGGAAAGCGCAAGGTTCTTTAGCGGGCAGTGCAGGGAAAGGGATAACCAAGAGCTTCCTTATCGTTGAGAATCCTGCTTGGCCCAAATCGGGGGGCGGAGGCCAACTGTAAGGGTCTAGTTACCTCCAGGCGGGAGCGCCCCTTCCGCCGTCTGATCCCAAATCGGCGGGGCTCTACGCGCAGAGTCACCCCAGGGACCCCGATTGCTGCGTCTTCCGGGAGCTAAGCCCCGGTGGGTTCCTTAGGCGCTGTCATCCCTGCAAGTGGGCCCCGCGGGCAGCCTTGTCACAGATGCCCGCGCCGGGGGCCCGCGGAGGCTGGGGAGGGTTGGGCGGGCACTGCCAGGCCTCCTTCGCGCTTTCCTCCTTCCCGCCCCGGCGTCACCCCACTCCTCCTCAGTGGGAGAACCGGAGACGAGGCTGCTCACCGCCCTCCCCCGGGAGGCGTGGAGAAGGTGTCCCACCCAGCGTGGGCCTTGGAGCGGAGGGGGGGGGGGTCGTGTTGCTGCGGGTCTGGCCAGGCAGAAAACACCCCAGATAGAAGGACCTTATTTCCCTTGGGTCTCTGGCTGCAGTGTTGATGCCTCCTTAGAGGGCCATATTCTTGTGTGGCGGTGTGGTGTGATGGTATCCTTAGCTAGCTACTCAAACTCAGTGTTTCCTGGGTAGGCCTCTTGTGTACCAGGACTGCCAGCTCTATTTTGCAGACTGTACTACGCACAGACGGTGGAGTTAGCAAAATTGTTCTTTTGTGCCAGGTCTCCAAGTGCAATACAATGGTTTGGCCAGTTCTACTCACTGCTGTTTAGACTTGTGCCTAGAATTTGGATTATCTGTGACCATTTTTGGTTTGTTTTCTGAACAAATCTACCAAGGGGTTTGAGTTTGAGGACATGGTTGCATAGAATAGCACTCTAAAAAGAACAGAATTTAAACTGGCTTTTTGCATGTCACAGCTGCTATGTGTTTCGGCAGTGTTAGGACGTTCAGTAATTTGGTAAAAAGTTTACCTTATCTACCACTAAATCTGAATGATGTTGAACAGTTACCATATGATGCTGTGATTTGATGATTGGAAGGCAGTTTGAAAAACTATAAAAAAAAAAAACAACAAAAACCCAGAGAAGCATGAAGATGTGTGAGTCATTACAATCAGAAAAGTAAAGTCAGCTGTTTTCCTCCGCTGTTTTCCTTTCACTTTTCCTTTTATTAAATTGAGGGTTTTTTTTTTTTTACTTGAAGAGCATATGAGTACTATTTACATAAATGATGTAAAGAACAAAGAATATTTGTACATAAAAGGACACCATATGGATATAGCGTATGTATGCACAATTAGTGCCAAATTCCTTTGTCTTTTCATGAAGTAGAAAGTGTTCTTGTTACATTCTTGTCAATGATGCTGATTGTGATGGGTGTCAGATTTTGTTTCTCAGAAGAAAAGAGGGGTTAAGAAAGGCAGATAAAACCGGTGTATTCTCAAGTGTGCATTTCACCATTCTGGTGCATTTCTAACCCTACAAAAACTGTTGTAGTTCTTCTTTCTAACAATATTGAGGCCTTCAGAATTGACTTAAAATACAGTGTTGTTTGAATATATTCAAGTATAGATTCAGTGTTAAGTGGAAGTTTATACCCAATAATGAAGTGAGTTTGCAATATTAGAGGGGAAGGAATCAGAAAGCCTGGTACAAAAATATAGTTTATGAACTTTACTGTTCATACATAAGGAAAGTGACATAATTGTGCTGTTTTCAGAATTTGGAGCAATTTTTTGTGAAAAGAGGTTTTTGTAAAGAAGCATAAAGAAATTGTTGTCAGCTCCTTCTCTGATTTCCCAGCCTAATCTGTTAAGTATAACCAGAGTTATTAGATGTAGTAAGGACAGTTGTAGACTAATTAGGGAAAAGCCAGTGTGAGTTAAAGAATTACTATTTTTACTTTTTTTTTAATAATGTAAGTTCTGTGCCCAACGTTGGGCTTAAATTCAGGGTGACCCTGAGATCAAGAGTCGGATGCCCTACCCACTGAGCCAGCCAGATGCCCTTTAGAGCCCCACGTTGGATGTGGAGATTACTTAAAGAATAAAACCTTAAAAGAATTATTTTTTAAAGTAACTTATTTAATAAGAGAACATATTTTTATTTTTTATTTTATTTTTTTAAAGATCTTATTTATTTGACAGAGAGAGACACAGCGAGAGAGGGAACACAAGCAGGGGGAGTGGGAGAGGGAGAAGCAGGCTTCCCGCCCAGCAGGGAACCTGATGTGGGGCTTGATCCCAGGACCCTGGGATCATGACCTGAGCCGAAGGCAGATGCTTAACGACTGAGCCACCCAGGCGCCCTGAGAACATATTTTTAAAGCAGAGTGCGGGTGCCTGGGCGGCTCAGATGGTTAAGCGTCTGCCTTCAGCTCAGGTCATGATCCCAGAGTCCTGGGATCGGGTCCCGCATCGGGCTCCCTGCTCCTTGGGAGCCTGCTTCTCCCTCTGCCTCTCTCTCTGTCTCTGTCTCTCATGAATAAATAAATAAAATCTTAAAAAAAATAAAGCAGAGTGCATATGGTAACCAGAAATAAGCCAATTAACACAAGTCCTTAGGCATCCTATTTTTTTAAAAAAGATTTTATTTATTTATTTGAGAGCACGAGAGGGAAGAGGGTCAGAGGGAGAAGCAGACTCCCTGCTGAGCAGGGAGCCCGATGCGGGACTCGATCCCGGGACTCCAGGATCATGACCTGAGCCGAAGGCAGTGGCTTAACCAACTGAGCCACCCAGGCGCCCCAAATGTGCTACATATTTGTGAAGTACCTTTCCTTTCTAAGTGTTTATGGTGACTGTGTGCGATTCATGCCATTTTAGGAGGGTCTTCTTAAAAATTTAGATTGTTGCTGATTATTTCTTTGAAATAATTAAATATTCTTTAAAACCCATGAAATAATGCTTTTGCCAATGCAAATCCTGTGTGTTATCTGACAGATTCAAGGACCACAGTACAGCTATGGATAGTGAGCCAAACCCTGGCACATCTTCTGTGTCAACAACAACCAGCAGCACTACCACCACCACTATCACCACCTCCTCCTCTCGAATGCAGCAGCCACAGATCTCTGTCTACAGTGGCTCAGACCGCCATGCTGTGCAGGTACTTCAGTTAGAATGAGGGGTAGGCTGGGACTTAGCATGTCATTACTTTTCTCTGAAGCCGGATGAAGCTATTGTTTCACACCCTCAGATGAGTCACATGATATTCTCTAAATGAGTACAGGTAGGGTTGTTAATGTTTGAAACAATCAAAAAGTTATTTAATAATCATTCTATTGAGAGGGCTTATATTTGTCATCATGTGGCTTATAAAACGATAGGTCAGGACAATTATAATTGGAAGGTCTCTAGGTGCTGCTGCAATGTGAAGACACTCAACCTACAGCCTTAATGTGCAGAATGGCTCTAGGTTTTTCTGGGTTCTTTTGTATTTGAACTCAAAATAGAGACTTAGGAAGATCTATTCAGGTCTGTAGATGTGTTAAGAGGTTCATTTTAAACTCAAGTGGCCTAAGTACCTAAGTAGGAGGATCCATTTAAAAGCTCCTAGGGGCAGAGGGGGAGGGGAATATTTAACTAGGAAAAGTTTTAGGTCTTCACTTGGTTGAGAAAATTAATCTTTGTAATAACGGAGGTTGAGACAATATGGTATTGCATAAAAAGGACATGGGCATTGCAGTTTATTTTGCTCTGTGTTCGAATTCCATTGTCTTAATCATTAATAGCTATGTAGTGTTGGCTGAGGGGCGTGATCTCTGCGCATCAGGAAACTGTAAAATGAAGATGAGACCACCTAGTTCCTTAGTTATGAGGATTTTTAAAAAATACTTTATTAAATTTATTTATTTATTTTAGAGAGTGAGAGAGCAAGTGCATGAGCTCAAGCGAGGGGAGGGGCAAAAGGGGAGGGAGAGAGAGAAAATATCCCAAGCAGAACTCCTGGTTGTGTGTGAACTGGTCGTTGGGAGCTTAATCTCACGACCCTGAGATCATGATCTGAGTCAAAACCAAGAATCGGAGCCTTAATTGACTGAGCCACCCAGGCGCCCCAGTTATGGGGATTAAAGGAAGCATTAGAACTGTGTGGAGCACAATATATATGCCCAGTCAATAATAATAGCTAATATTTATTGAACAGTTGGTATGTGCCAAGCATTTGATGAATGCTTTACGTGGATTATCTCTTTTAATCCTCACCATACCTCTATGAAACAGATACTATTATTATTTCCATTTTACAAGTGGGAAAACCAGTGTTTTAAATGGGTTAAATAACTTTTCCTAAATTCACATAGCTAGTAGATTGTCTGGTTTTAGAGTTGTGCCTTTACCCACTCTGTGAGTTTTTATTTTTTTTTTTTTGTTATACCTGCTTACTCTCTACGATCTCCATAAATTCATTCTACTCTGAAAATAACTTATTGTTTGCAACATATTCCTCTCTCCACTCCATTGCTATTTAACGGTTCTGTTGTTCAGGATTCTGAAGTTACCATGGGGTGGAATCGGAATTGTTGGAGACTGAGTCAGTTCAGCAAAAGTTCCAACTGGAATGAGGAATGTGTTTTTAATGTTCTTCACCCTTCTTTGAGGAAAAGGATATAGGAAAGAGTATCTAGATCTTTGAGCATACAGATAATGTGGTATTTTAATGTGCCATTTTGATCTCTAGTTTTTACCTAAGCTGGATATGTTAATAAAAAATAAAGTGTTACTGGAAATGTGTAGATATACATGTATCTCACAAATAGCACTAACACTAGTTCTAATGAAGTCATATAATTGCTTCCCCTAAAATGTAATCAAATCAATAATTATTGAATTACCTAAGGAGTTCTTTAATACCTTCCAGCATTCTTTTTCAGCCCTGTGAATTCTCTTTGCCCTCTTCATTTCTTTAGAGGAATAATAAAAGAACAGTGTGTTGTACCTTTAACTTGTATTTAAAGAGTTTCTCCCATGAGTGTATGGTTGAATGGTAATGAAAGACTATGCTGACAATAGAAGAAATAACTACACTGCCAAAAATGTGTCAAATAGATTATTCATTTCATCAAACTGAAATGTTTGATTTTAGTTTTGTTATGTAATTAAAGAGCATATATAGATTTACCTGACCAAAAAGACATACTGTTGTAATTCTAAATCACTTAATGCTGGTCTATAGTCTTCTGCAACTAGGGGTCAAAAGCCTACATAGATTTTTGTGACAAGAGTCTGTAGCAGGTTTAGTAATCTATAGTTGGAGAGATGAGATAGGAATACATGAAAGTAAACACAGGGAAATATGTTTTCTTGGAATTTTGATGAAGAGATTCATTTCTTTGTGGTTCATGGTGTCCTGACTCAGACCTCAAGCTGTAGGATTATGGCTCTTACTCCCTTAGCTCTGAAAACTCTGTGGTTTGATGCAGAGATTAGGGTTCTGTGCTGTTTCATTGTCACTGGGGGCATGATACAACTTTGGGACGTGGTTGCAGAGGACTAGCGTAGTCTGACTTATGGGTTTGGACAGATAAAGGATTTTTCTCTGGTTTTAGAATACTTTTTTACATTTATGAAGTTTCAGGCTCAGATTTTATATTTCATTAACAAATATTGACAGTAATCAACACTTTTTCAGGTTTTCTTTTTAGTTAGAATAGTTTTAGTCTATGTTGAAAGGAATCTGACATTTAAAAAACATCTAAAGAAGTCATTATGTAATAATTTAAAACATGAAACAGCATTATAATTTTATGTGATTATTAATATAATACTACTCAGATTTTTTTCAGACATTTAAAAAAAAGTACAAATGAGAAGGTAAAAATCACCTTGAATCTAGTTATCTGTTGGTAGTCTTTTAATGTTTTTCTGAATATTCTTTCAAATATTTTAATATAAAAATGGTATCCTATACACTATTTAGTAATCTGCTTTTTTTCACCTAATGATATATTTGGGAATTTTTGTTCTTGTTGATAAATGTAGATATGTCTGTATCAATACACAGTAGCTCCTAGGTACATGTGGTTATTTATATTAAAATTTAGTAAAATTAAAAACTGATTTTCATAGTTGCATTAGCTACATTTGTAAGTACTCAGGAGACATGTGGCTAGTGGCTGCTGTATTGGGCAGCATTGATCTACATTACTATTTTTTTTTTTTTTTTGAGAGAGAGAGTTGGGGGGGATGGGGGAGAGGGAGAGAATCTTAAGCAGGCTCAATGCCCAGTGCAGAGCTGACACGGGGCTCAATCTCTTGACCCTGAGATCATGCATGACCTGAGTTGAAATCAAGAGTCAGAATCACAGACCTGTACCCCTGAAACAAATAATACATTATCTGTTAGAAAAAAAAAACAAAAAAACAACAGACCCTCAACTGACTGAGCCACCGGGGCACCTCTATGTTACTACTTGTAACAACTGCAGGGTTACGCATATTCCTCTCTACACCCAAGCCCCGAATTCAACTAAGTTTTATCTAAAATAGTTATACCAATTTACATTCTTACTAACACTGTATGGGAGTATCTGTTTTCCCATTTAGTGGTAATACTGTTTTAAATCTTTACTCAGCAGGGGCACCTGGGTGGCTCAGTGTTAAGCGTCTGCCTTCAGCTCAGGTCATGATCCCACGATCCTGGGATTGAGCCCCGCATCAGGCTCCCTGCTGGGCGGGGAGCCTGCTTCTCCCTCTCTCACTCCCTCTGCTTGTGTTCCCTCTCTGTGTCTCTCTCTCTCAAATAAATCAAATCTTTAAAAAAAAATCTTTATTCATCTGAAAGTTGGAAAATAGTATCTTGTTTTAATTTGTAAATTTTGACTACTAATGAGATTGAGGATCTTTTCAAGTGCTTGTTTGGCTCTTTTTTTCTTTTGTGAATTGCCTCTGGGTGGTTTTAATTTGTATAGAATAGTGAATCTCAGTGATATGTAACTAGGAGAGAACTGTGTTAAACTTTTTTTGTGTGTGTATTAATAAACTTGACATTGACTATTACAGTAGTGAAGTTTTCAACTGCCAGTTTTGTTATACTTTATTTTATGATTAAGATTAATGTTAAGATCATGGTTTGACCTTGGTGCAATTGGCTCATCACAGGTGATCCAGCAGGCCTTGCATCGCCCCCCCAGCTCAGCTGCTCAGTACCTTCAGCAGATGTACGCGGCTCAGCAGCAGCACTTGATGCTGCACACTGCAGCTCTTCAGCAGCAGCACTTAAGCAGCTCCCAGCTTCAGAGCCTTGCTGCTGTTCAGGTGAGACTGAAATAAATTAAGAATTTGTGAGACTAAAGTTGACGTTATTTGCAGATAATTACTGAAAATAAATACATTGGCTGTTATTTTACAATTCTCAAATGTCCTGTGATTATTTTTTCTTAAAGAAATTAATAGGTGGCCAAGTAGCAGTTAATTTAAAAAATATGGCTATGTTTTATATGGTACTCTGTCTCTAGCTTTTACCGCACTGCTTTTTATCGGCGTTGTAGAAATACTATGCTAGTGTCATGAATTTGTGTGTAAAATTCTAGGTACAACAGTGAATACTTCGGGTTACATGATTTGTATTTACATTTCAATAAAAAAGTTTTTTTAATGTAAATAATTTACATTCATTAAAAAAAATCACACTATAAAATTGTTTATAAGAGGTAAAGTGGAGGTGTTTCTTTTCCAGACTCACTACTGTTTTTCATTCTTCAATGGTGGCCATTGTTTAATATGTATCACTCCAGAAATTTTCTGTCTAAAATATGTATCCATGCACCTTTCTAATATCCACACATACTTTTCCTACTGATAACAGGATAATTTTGATTAAATGCTTTTTTAAAAAAGATTTTCATTATTCTGTTTATTTAAATAAAACTATATGTGAGATTTAATCTTAAATCTTCTTACTAGAGAAGGATCTCAGTTGACTAAACCTGAAAAAGAGTTATTTCTGTTAGAAACACATCTGCAGCTGTTGCTGCTTCTTCGTAGTGTAATTTTAAATAACCTCATGTTCATGATACAGGTTAGGAAACTGAAACCAACTGGCACTTCATGTAGCTCCAATTTCTTTTTCATAATGTTGGAATGGTGGTTCCACTTCAAAGAAGACAGAAAACTGATGAGTAAAACTGATGATGAGTGCAGCTATTAAAATACGATTAGCCTTTGGGTCCTCTGTTTTTATCGTTCAGCTTTTTAGTTTCTTCTTAATCTGTTTGGCCAAAGCTTAATCTATGTTGACTGTGAAATGGATTGGTTTATAATGTAGACATTTTGACTTTTATCGTGGTTTTGTGGTATCCTGGTACCAAAAGCTTTTAACTTCAGATTCTTATAGATCTATTATAAAGATCTTATTATTTTAGGCAAGTTTATCCAGTGGAAGACCATCTACATCCCCCACAGGAAGTGTCACACAACAGTCAAGTATGTCTCAGACATCTGTAAGTGCCCTAATTTTTTTCCTGGATTTAAAAATTTTAATTACTGTTTTCCAAAAGTAAACTGTTACTATTTACAAAGTTGCTATTGTGATTTGTTGATTGCTACTTAAGTGATAAGTGCCTAGAAATAGAAATGGTAAGTTTCAAGAATTCAGAACTAATGTTAAGCTTCTGAAAATCTGAGTCTTAAAAAAATGTTTTCGTATTATTTCTTATACATGTTTTCCCACTGATTTTGCTCAGATCTTATGTGATTCAAAATAATTGCCGTTTTCAGTGTGTATTGAAAGCCTGAAATACACATTGCAAGGGGTATTAGGCCATGCATTTACTATGATATACTAAAGAATAGCAATAGACACTCAGAGCAATTTGTTCTTTTCCCTGGTTTTACACTCTCAGGATAAACTCCGCAGGTAAGGGTGAGGATTTTAAAAGAAGCAATGTTACCTATGTAACCCTTGGTAGACATCTAAATGTTTCTAGCTTTTTCTGGGCACCTCACATTTTAGAAATTATTACTTTTCAGCTTATGTACTTATCTTGACCAAATTTACAAGTATCCATCCATGATAATGTAATTTATTTTGAGAAAGGAGTAAATCTGATTTGACATATATACTGGGAAATTGTGCAGAGTTGTCCAGTTAAAAGAAATTTGCAGGCATGGTAATACTTAAATTTTTATTTTGATATAATTTCAAATTGGAGGGCGAGAGAAAGGCAGGGGAGGGGCAGGGGAGAGGGAGAGAGAGACTCTTAAACAATAGTTTTTTTTTTTTTAAGATTCTATTTATTTGACATGGAGCGCACGCAAGAGAGAGAGAGAGAGAGAGAGTGAGCGAGCGCGCAAACACAAGCTTGGGGAACGACAGGCAGGGGAGAAGCAGGCTCCCTGCTGAGCAAGAAGCACAATGCGGGACTTGATCCCAGGACCCCGGGGCCATGACCTGAGCTGAAGGCAGCCACTTAACTGACTGAGCCACCCAGGCGCCCTGAGAGAGAGACTCTTAAGCAGGCTCTACGCCCATTGCTGAGCCCGTTTTGGGGCTTGATCTCACAACCCTGAGATCATGACCTGAGCCGAAATCAAGAGTTGGACACTTAACTTACTGAGCCATGACATTTTTTTTATTTATTCATTTGAGACAGAGAGATACAGAGAGAGCATGAGCAGGGGGATAAGGGCAGAGGGAGAGGGAGAAACAGACTCCCCCCTGAGTGGGGATCCCAGTGTGGGGCTCGATCCCAGGATCCCAGGATCATGACCTAAGCCGAAGGCAGACGCTTAAACATCTGAGCCACCCAGGTGCCCTGAGCCATGACATTTTTGATTAAAAAATTCTGTTCTTTTTTAGCATGAAAGTATCCTGGAACATAAATAAAATTAGTTAAGAAATTATTTATGACTTGAAAATGTTAGACTGAAGAAAATGAAAAATTTAAGTAGTATAATCTAGCCCTAAGCATTAATACTATAATTATGGTTATTGATGTTATGTCTGTCTTTAATAAGTTGGTAGTTAAGGCAAGCACTGATAAACATTTGTGGTCTGGTTAAAAAAAATCATAGGGGTGCCTGGGTGGCTCAGTTGGTTAAGCAGTTGCCTTCGGCTCAGGTCATGATCCCGGGGTCCTGGGATCAAGCCCCACATCGGGCTCCCTGCTCCTCGGGGAGCTTGCTTCTCCCTTTCCCTCTGCCTGCTGCTCCCCCTGCTTGTGCTCTCTCTCTCTGTGTGTGTCAAATAAATAAAATAAATTCTTTAAAAACAATTATAGACAATTTTTTTATTCTATGAAATACTGGAATAATGTTAGGGTATATATGTATAAAGGTGTTTTTGATTTTTTTAAAGATTTTTTTATTTATTTGAGAGAGAGAGAATGAGATAGAGCATGAGAGGGGGGAGGGTCCGAGGGAGAAGCAGACTCCCTGCTAAGCAGGGAGTCCGATGTGGGACTCTATCCTGGGACTCCAGGATCATGACCTGAGCTGAAGGCTGTCACCCAACCAACTGAGCCACCCAGGCACCCCAAATTACTCAAAAATAATTTGAATTTTTTCAAATTATTAAAAGGTATCCTTTTAAACTATTTTTTCTCATTATGATTTTATGTATCACAGAAATTATAATTCCAGTGATTGTCTTTATTTTTTATGATGTTAGTGCTGCTTGTCATAAACCAGGCAGCGTTGTATGATAAAGTATGCCAGAATCTGAGACTGGTTGGTGGGGGAAAAGAAGTAAGCAGGGAGAACAGATGTCCAGGAAAAAAAAAAAGGAGAAATGCATTGCATTTGCTTCGTTTTCTATCCCAGCTGAATAATAATAGCTCAAGTGAGTTGACTAGCTGTCCAAATTATGATACCAAGGTAGCTTAGTGAATATGGGTCAGTCTCCAAAAGAGGGGCAGAACATGGTAGCAGAAATCTCTAGGTAATGATACTAATGACTCATGTTAGGTGGCAGTCTAGTAGTTTTCAGAGTTCTGGTTATTTCGAGGTAGGGTTCCAGATTAACAGTGAAAGCCCATGGGGAAGGGTCCAGCCTCCAGTAGAAAAAGGACTAGAAGGTAGGTTATCAAGTCATCAGCTAGATAGCCTTGGGTTTAGAGTAGGAGTGGGGGACGCCTGGGTGGCTCAGTCGTTGAGCGTCTGCCTTCTGCTCAGGTCATGATCCCGGAGTCCCAGGATCGAGTCCCGCATCGGGCTCCCCGCTCAGCGGGGAGGACCCTGGGATCATGACCTGAGCCGAAGGCAGACGCTTAATGACTGAGCCACCCAGGCGCCCCATTGATTGTCTTTTTTATTCAGCTTTGGTCTTTCTGGTTCTTGGTATAAGTGATTTCTGAAACCTCAACATTTTGAGTATTATGTTATGAGACTATGGATCATATTTAAACTTTGTGTTTTGGCTGGCTTCTGAAAGGGAATGTGTGCCAACTCCTTAATACTGTCTGAGGGTAGAAGTCCAGGTTATCCATTTGGTCTCCATTGACATCTGAGAGGGTGCTTCTCATAATTGCTGAGTGAGGGTGAAAGTTCTGGCTCCTCACTAAACCTCCATGGATGCGTCCCTGGCTGGAGAGGGCGGGGGAGGGAATAAGAGTGCCATGTTATGGCTCCCCACTTGGTCTCCACTGATACACCTTAGGGGTGTGGTGGGTTGGTGGTGGTAGTCTACTCCTGCATGGCTGGGACAAAAGTCCTGTCTCTCTCTTCACCTTCTCTGATGCTTATCCACTGGAGGGATTAGGGGAGTTGGGTATAGGTGGAAGTCTTTGCTGGTGTGGGTGGGGCCACAGTGTTTTCTGTGGTGTTTGGCTGGAGTAGAGCAGCTGTCTAAAAGTTCTCTATGTTGCTAGGAAGTCTCTTTCTTGTTCCTTTGGCTAGAAAGAGCAGGCTTCTTTTGGGGCCTTTTTTTGTTTGCACCCATTTGTGTTTCTGAGTTACAGACTTTTTCAGCTCTAAGTTTGGCTTATATAAGACAAAAGGAAAACCCAGGGAGCTCACAACCACATGGTTCTGTGTGTTCTGAGGTCCCTAGGCAGTCTGCTTTTCTCCACCTTTCGGGATCTTACGCTTATTATATATGTTACATCCAGGGTTTTTAGTTGTATTTAGGGGAAGGAATAGGGAAAAGTATGTCTGTTCCATCTTTCTGGAAACAGAATTCCTGTCATTTAACTTTTTAAAAAATTATATATTTGCCTAATTATTCAGGAAGAAAATCTGTAATACACAACAAATTGTTAATCAGTGGTTATCTCTGAGGAAGTAAGTTGAAGAGCTTTATTTTGTTAATTTTAAGATTTTATTTGAGAGACAGATAGCGAGAGAGAGAGAGGAAGAGAGTGTGCGCAGGCGAGGGGGGGGGAGCGGGGGAGGGAGTAGCAGGCTCCCTGCCTAGCAGGCTCAGTCCCAGGTTCCCGGGATCATGACCTGAGCCAAAGGCAGACGCTCAACTGACTGAGCCACCCAGGTGCCCCTATTTTGTTAATTTTTATATTACCTAAATAAAACGTGAATATACTCTTGTTGTCTAAGGGAGAGACACTTCAAATGTGTAGAGTAAAAGGGACATCCCTTTTCAGTAGTCCCTTTTGCCGTGAAAAAGTTTTGTGTGAAGCTTTCCTATTTTATTACTGTGTGTTTCTACACATAAATGTAAATAGATAGGCCTATGGTTAATTTGTTTTACTGTAGGTGAAGTGGTCGTTCTCTATATACTTTTACATCATTGGGCATTTTCAGCTGGAAAGGATTATATAGGTGAAAATTGCAATCATAAGTCTCTAAATGACTCAAGGGCTGTTTGTATCTCATTCCCTTTCTCTTTCTTTGTTGTTTTTTGGTCCTGGAATCTACATTAATCCCAGATGTTTTGAGTTTAATTCACTGTACTATTTAGTCAAAAAGGGAAAGACCTTGTTTGTGATAGCTTTCTAGTTATGGTGCTAGACAAGATGAGCTTTTGAAGTCCAGTTAGTTTTATGATTTTTTTCATTCATACAACATGTATTTATTGAGCATTTAATATGTGCCAAAACCCTTTAGGTACTGGGAACACAGCAATACAACAAACTCTCTGTTCTTATGGAGCTAGGGATAGATGGTAAACTGGTATATGTCAGATGGTAAGTGCTATAAAGAAGAATAAAGCAAGAAAAGGGAATGAGATAAGGGAATTTGCTATTTTAATTAGGGTGGTCAGGGAAGGCATTGCTGATAAAGTTGGTATTTGAAGGAGGGTGAGGGAGGCAAACATGCTGAAGGAAAAGAAAGGAAGGTACTGTGGCTGGAGTAGAATGAGTGAGTGGGAGTATGGTTAGAGATGACAGAGAGGTAATTGTAATCCAATCATGAGGAGATTATAATAATATAAAACTCTTACTCGGGTTGGGAAGCTATTAGAAAGCTATTTCAGTAGGGAAGTCAGATGATCTCAGGTTTTAACTTAGTGACAGTGTTAGGTTCTACAGGGCAAAGATAGAAGCAGGGAGACCAGTTAAATGATTCTTGTAGTAATCCAAGAGAGATTGGTGGCTGGCACCATGATGGTGACAGTAGATGTGAAAAGTGGCCAGATTCTAGATTTTTTTTTTCAACAATATTTTATTATGGAAATTTATATATGTTTTAAAAGTAGAGCTAATAGGGTATGCTGATGGATTGAATCAAAGATGTGAGGAAGGGTGACGAGTCAAGGATAACTGTAGTATTTTGGCCTGAACATCTGGAAGGACCTGACAAAGCAGGTGTTGGAGAAGAAAATCAGGAGTTCAGTTTTGGACATTCTGACTTTGTGGTGGATGTTGAGTAAACATTGGATATATGAGTTTGGAGTTCATGTGGCGGTCTGGTGATTAGTGATGTCTTGTGCATCTCATTGAATATTCAAGTCCTAAGAAGTACATGATGACTTTACTACCAATTCTGGGTTATCATGAAAGATTGGTAGAATGGAGGAGATAAGGGACATGGGTTCTAGTCATCGTTCTGTGACTGACTGGTAGCATGACTTAGGGCAAGTCATTTAGCCTCCTTTGTCATTAATACCGCAGTTTTCTTCTGTGTAAAATTCAGTTGTCTAATTACATGGTTTTTATTACTATTTTCATCCAGATAACCCTGGGTCTAGATCAAGGAGAAGGTTCAATACAGGGTGTTACACACTGAATTGCATCTCCGCAAAGTTCATGTGTTGAAGCCCTAACCCCCACGTGACTGTATTAGAAATTTTGCTATTATAAGTAAACCTGCATTGGATATTCTGTTACATATTTTTGTATACATATGTAGTTATTTGTTTTTAAAAAATTTCTTAAGAGTACACCTCCTGGGTCAGTGAGATTGTTTTTTAGATCAAGAACCTTAAAAATGTTTGCTTTCCTCTAAAAATGTCTCAATCAGATCCACATATCAAATGAACCCATTATAAGCTTTTTCTGAGAGAAGATTACTTGCTTATAACTAGTCATTCTCAGTGGTCTATTGCTAATGGCCTCATCCTCATACCTATTTTAGGAGGTACTTTAATCAAGGATTTTTAAAAATGTAATTTTTTTTTTTAAAGATTTTATTTATTTATTCATGAGAGACAGAGGCAGAGGGAGAAGCAGGCTCCCCACGGAGCAGAGAGCCCGATGCGGGACTCGGTCCCAGGATGCTGGGATCATGACCTGAGCCGAAGGCAGACGCTTAACTACTGAGCCACCCAGGCGCCCCTAAAAATGTACTTTCTTTTCTTTTTTTTTTTTTTTAGAGAGAGACAATGAGAGAGAGAGAGAGCACATGAGACGGGGGAGGGTCAGAGGGAGAAGCAGACTCCCCGCTGAGCAGGGAGCCCGATGCGGGACTTGATCCCGGGACTCCAGGATCATGACCTGAGCTGAAGGCAGTCGCTCAACCAACTGAGCCACCCAGGCGCCCTAAAAATGTACTTTCAAGTGATTGAGTTTAGAAGTCTATTCCAAAACTTAACACTACCTTAAAATAAAACTGTAGCCTGAATATTTGTATGGTCATGAGCAGCTTTAGTGCATTCTTTTTTTTTTTTTTTTAAAGATTTTATTTATTTATTTGACAGAGAGCACAGATAGGCAGAGTGGCAGGCAGAGGGAGGAGCAGGCTGTCCGGTGAGCAGGGAACCCGACGCGGGGCTCGATCCCAGGGCCCTAGGATCATGACCTGAGCTGAAGGCAGACACCCAACGACAGCCACTCAGGTGCCCCGCTTTAGTGCATTCTTGTAAAATATTCCAATAGTACAGGAAAAGTGAAAAAGTGTTAAGTCCCCTTCAGCCTTCTTTCAGTCCTCTTCAGTCCTTCTGACGACTCAGTTTGCCGGATATCCCTCCATATCTTTACCTATGTGTTATGGACATATATTGCATAAAGAAATGTGTGTATATGTGTTAAGACACTTTTTTTTATACACTGGAAACAGTATTCTGCATTTTGCTTTTTATACCCAACAGTTTTGAGATCTTTCTGTGTTAGCGCACAAAGCTCAATCTCACTCACTTACAAGTTGTTGTATAGTGTTGCATGGTATGAATGCACTTTATTTTATGTAACCATCCCCATTGCTGAACACTTTATTTCCAGTATTTTAATTGTTTCAGCATTGCAACTTTTTTAAGTTATCAAAATCTGAAAGCAGATGGGAAGTTATGAGGCTTCTTGTTTTGCTGTTGTGTGTGGTTTTTTTTTTTAAGATTTTATTTATTTGTCAGAAAGAGGGGGAGAGGGAGAGCACAGCAGGGGGAGCGGCAGGCAGAGGGAGAAGCAGGCTCCCTGCTGAGCACGGAGCCCGATGTGGGACTTGATCCCAGGACCCTGGGATCATGACCTGAGCTGAAGACAGACGCTTAACTGACTGAGCCAGCCAGGCATTGCTGCTGTTGTGTTTATAGCTTGTATTGCAAATAGTAGAAATAATGGTTTTCTATAATAAATAGGATTCACATTTTATTTCATATTATTATCAAAAGAGTACAGTCTCTTAAAGGAAATCTTTCATGGGTAGATATTTTTATTTGAAATTTTAATATAGCATTTTGTACTTCTGGATACTTGAGTTACTCATATACAAATCCCCACTGAATAATGAGGCAAGAAAATGTATACACTGCTTTAAAGTAGTAAAAACAATGTAAAGTAAACATAAAAAAAAAAGAAAATAGCATTTCCTCTCTGATTCTAAAGTTCATACCTACACAGAAAAGACAAAAAAGATAAAACACACATTATCCCAGATTTTACCCTTAGTAGACATTATTCACCTTTATATTTTGGTGATGATTCTTCCAGAATGGTGTGTGTATGCCTATATTTCTATATCAAATTTAATCATATACAGTTTTATGAGTGTGCATTATTGTGTGTATATACAATGCATTTGTTTTTCTCTCAACATGTTTTTCACATGTGATATGTATGTATACATGGACACATTTTTATGTAATTATGTAAATGGGATTGTACTGTATATGTTATTCTGTAATTTTTTTCATTCAGTGGGTTATAAAGATATTTTCATGTCATTGAATAATACAGGTATGCATTATCCTTTTAATGTCTGTGTACTATGTTTCTATAGATGTACCTGATTGATTTTGATCAGTCAAATGGCAGCAGTGGTTCTCAAATGGGCTTTGGTTCTAGGGAGTACTCTGGGCCAGAAACCCTATGTAATCTCGTTTTGGAGGGACACCAAGGTGTAGATGTGAGTTAAATGGCTTTTCTTTGTAGACACGGTTTTCTCTGGTGACTCTTGGAATTAGTGCTTCCAACTGGGGAGAGGGCTTCCAGTAATAAGGGCTCAAGGAGTGAGTTCCTTTATGGAGTGTGGGGCTTCAGGTATGAAGTGACAGGATTGGCCAAGGGTTTAAAGTGAAAAGGAATTAGGAATGTTGGGATGGAATTGACAGAGAATATAATGCAAACAATTAAGGCCTCCGGTTCAGGTCAGCAGAACAAAGCAGAAAGTAGAGGAGAGACTTATCAGTTGTGGAAAGGAAGGGAAGTTTTTTTTATTTTTTTCGTTAGGCCAGTTGTGGAGATGGACTTCATGCAGAGGTATAATTGCCCTCATTCATGGATTGGGCATTTGTGAGTAGACGCTGCCTGAAATGTTACTTGCTATATGGAACTTAAAAATAAACATGATACTGGTTTTTTGATCTCACAACTTAGACAAAATGGAATGCAGGTGGAAGTTACTATTTCGTTTTCTTACTTCCTTTTTTTCTTTTTTAAGAAAAAGAAAAGCGTTCTCTTTGTACTTTGTGTTCTGCTTCCTTAAAGAGCACTCTCAGGCATTTTAGCTACCAGGCAGTCATTTTTTAAAAACACTTTTATTGTGTTTCTGTTTAAAGACTGTGTGGTCTATCCTCACTAGAATGCCTTCCTTCTTTCCCTCCCTTCCATCCTCTCTTCCTTCCACTGTCTGAAAAAAAGTGCCACGGCACTATTATTGCAGTGACCAAATTCGCAAGCTCTCAGGGTATAGGAAACCACTTTGAATGCCAGAAAACCTGGGTCCAGTTTTATCCTGCTAAGTGATTTGATCTTTGTAGCAAGGCTTTATCCAAAGTGTCCATTTGTAGAGGTGTAGGAAAATAGTAAGTTTTGGGGGGGCTTACTAATAATTTATTATGTAGCACATCAAAAATAGAGTTGAATTAATATCATCACACTGTCTCTGCATTTTTACTCTGCTTTGTTAAGGACTTAAAATAACATGGCATTCATTAACTTAATAAACTTATTGAATGAAAGTACTTTTGTAGATACTGGGTATATGAAGATGTAAATAGTTCATGATCCCTACCCTTACAGAAATTATTGTTTAGAAGAGTGAGATAGAAGTATATGAATGATAACAAGCAAAAAGGAAGGGAAATAGTTCTGTGGGATGTAGGGATGCCTGAAAAAGCTTATTAGAGCAGATGATTTTTGAGAGAGGGTTGTTCACTACGTAGGTACAGATGGGGTGGGGCATGGGGCTAGGGGGATGCTCAGACCTGTCCAGAGCATTTTTACTCAGACCACAGAGGCCTGGGACGTTACGATACTGCAAATAGCTTCATATAACTAATGTGAAAGGTGTGTGTGGAGGAGTGGGAGGAGATGATGCTAGAGCGCTAGTCAGGGGAGGTCAAATGTAATCCAGATTTTTAAATGATTAATTAATTAAATCAGGGAAAGATTATCTGGCAAGTAGAAGGAAACAAGATTTCAGGCAGGGAGGTCAGTTTGCAGCTGTTAAAGTAATCTAGCTGGAAGTGCCATAGGCCCAGACTCTCAAACTAAGTGATTAAGATGAAAATGAAGAAAATAAAGGTGTATAAACAGTAAGATGTGACTGATTTTGTATGTGTGGTAAAGGAAAAGGAAGAATCAAGGTGACTTAAAAAACAAAATCTGTTTTGTAGGATTTTAGGAGATGCCAGTGAGTGACTATTCGAAGAGAAGCTGGTTTAAGAAGGAATAATGAGTTTGGTGTTTGAACATGTTGAATATGAGTTGATAAGAGATATCCAGAAAGATATGTTCTGTAGGTATGTGGATCTGGAGCTCAGAGTGAGTTTATAATTAAGGATTCAGAGTCATCAGGTTTGGTTTTTTGAAACTGGGAGTGTGGATATGCTAATCTAGGAGTTCAAGAAGAAAAGTGTTGGGGGTGAACATTTTGGGGATGGGCCCAAAAGAAGAGCTGGTAAAAAAGATTGAGAGGGAATGGTCTAAAAAGGTCCATTGAATTTGTCAGATGGAAGGCGGTGATTATTGCTACTGTGACTTTACTGGTGTGCTAGGAGTAAAAACTGTATTGCAGAATAAGTCTGTGTATTGTATTCATTGCCTTTATGCACTGAATTATAGATTTAAATACAATGTATTTTATTAAAATTAAAAATACTTATATAGATAAGTTTAGAGAATTAGTTAACCAACTCTTGTGTGCCCCCATGCAGTTTTTTTCAGTTTTTAAAAAACTTTTTAATTTTTAAATAATTATAGACTCATAGGAAGTTAATGCAAAAACAGTACAGAGAGGTCCTCCAGTATCGCCTTCACTTAGCTTCCTCCAGGCACTTGTTCAGTTTAACAAATGTCCTGGACTGGTTTAAATGCTAATGTTTTGGATGGGTTATGAAATTGCAGGTAGGGTACATTTGGATTTTGTACCCCCCCACATGGCGCAAGCCTGGCATTTTGATTCTCATAGGAGGCTTTCTCCTTCCATTGCAGGCAAGGCAGATGGCAAGCTTCCTTGCTGGTTCTTAGGGCTGAGTGGAGCTTTTCCTGTTACCTTCTCACATACTGAGTACCTCTTTTAAAGATCTTGGCTCAAAATAGGGGTTTTTTACCTCCAGCTTTTGCCTGAAATAGGCTCAAAATCAGGTCTTCTATCTCTAGACCAGGGTCCCCTGAGATTGCCTTGGTGCTTCTTGTCAGCTACAGTTTCTTCCTTTCTGCAACCTAGGAATTTCCCTTTCCCCTTCCCTTTTAGGTGTTCAGTTGTGTTCTAGTATTTCATGTTGATTTGGCATTTCAGTGAGTATTTGGGCACATGGATGTATTAGTCCCATCTACCTTGTGTCTTGAATCAAAAGTCTAATAAGCTATTCTTTGTCCACAAAAAGTACTTGAGGTCAGATTATATTACGCATTAAAATATTTATTTTTAAAATGAATAACACATAAAAATGAAAAAAAAAACCCAAATAGAGAAATGAAACACAAAAGAAGAAAAAAAAGATAATATGCATGTGGTGTGAAATTGGAAAGATAAAGGGTATACTTGTCTCCCTTTGCCCTCTTCCCTACCTGCCTCAGCCAGTTTGCCTTCACAAATAAGAACCATTTATGAGGTTCTCATGTATCCTAGAGATAGACTCTGAACTGGTTTTCTTTTTTCTAACAGCAGTTTTAACTTTAAAGTAGTGCTTATAATTTAATTTTGTAACCAGAATTCAGGATTTTTCCATCTGTTTGACAAGTAGCAATTGTATTTTCTTTGAGAGCTTTTGAGAGAGAACGTTATACTAATTATATGTTACATGTATGTTTATATATATGTGAATGGATTATCTATATTTTAATTTTTGTTCACTTGAGAAACCCCTCAAAATGTGACAGAATCTGACAAAATAGTATAAACTCTTGATTCAGATGTTTTAGTATGTGGAATATTTAAATAGTGGAACATTAACCCTAATTTTTGGGAGGTAGTGGAAATGATATTTTAAGATAGTGGAATCTTACTGAATGAAACACCTTGAGGATATCCTTAAAAATTATCTAATTCCTAATCAGTACACTGTTGTTTGCATATGTGCAAATAATTGCCCAAAGAAGTGAGGGAGGCTCTGTCAAAGATGAAGCCCTCTCTTTTAGGTTCCTTAGCCATAGTTTATACCATTGATTGCCTAACTGCAGCTTGGTGAAATTCACTGGCATGGAAGCAAGAAATGGAAGCCTATGACCTAATATGTTTTCTTCCTTAGATCAACCTCTCCACTTCTCCTACACCTGCACAGTTAATAAGCCGTTCCCAGGCTTCCAGTTCTACCAGCGGCAGTATTACCCAACAGACTATGTTACTAGGGAGTACCTCCCCTACCCTAACGGCAAGCCAAGCTCAAATGTATCTCCGAGCTCAAATGGTAAGATATGAGCTACCAAATTTTTTCAGTGTTTAAGGACTTGAGAGAGATCGAAATGTTTCTTGATTTGATGCAATAAGAAGCATTTTTAATATTTCAGAAATGTTTAACAAATTTTTTATATGTGTGTGCTTAGCTCTTATACATTTATGTCATGAAAAATTCTTTTAATTGGTAGGCCTTCTTGGTGTATCAAATAGCAACATTGGGAAGCTAACAGGTTCTGTAACATGGAGTGACTATTTTTTGAATATCAAATTTTATGGATTTCAAACGTTTTTCACATCTTAACATCTCTGAAATTGAGATGCATTTATAATTGATGGCATCTTACAGTTATAATTAATATTTGCAGTAAGATTTATATATATATATAAAATCACTGTATATCTTGGGCATCTTAAGTTTGATGAAATAGTTAGCAATGTTAAAAAGTTAGTGGTTAACTATAAGTTAGAATTTATACTGTGGGATCTTCTTAAATCTGGATTGGAGTTCCTGGTAATTTACCAGATGATTTTTAGCTTTGGTTATTCCCATCTCAAAATTATTAGTAAGGTATTTGTGTTCTTACGTTCACTTTGATCTTTTGTTAATATAGGAATGTTAATTTGGCTGGTCTATATTTGAGTACCTACTGATTTCCTAATTTACCTGTTGAGCTTCTTTAAGGAATTGGTTGGCATTTATTTGATGTCTTTACAGGTAGCTAGACAAGAGCTTTGGTCTAGTATGTATTTACTTGTATTCTTTTTTGTCCAGTGTACTGAATATATATCTGGATCCAGTTCTCCACTAAAATTACAAAGAAAGTTTTCCATCATATTTCTGACAGGAAACAGTGACATGACCCACCTTTTATTTATAGATTATTCAGTGGACATTATCATATTTTTGTGTTTTTTTCCTCTAGGAGATCTTATTTAATTAATAATATGCTTTAAAATTAGGCTGAATCATTTGAAATGACCACTTTTGACCTCTTTATAAAACTTGCAGTTACATATGGTTCAAGCTAAATAGAACAAACATCTTCTCTTTATTTTTAGTGCTTTCAGCTGTTTGTTCTGGCAGTTACCTTCTTGTGAAAGTTATACTTTGTTGTTTAATTCACTTAAATTTAGTATTATAAAGAACTGAAATTTAAAAGATCCTTTAGTCAGTAATTTTAATTTAAACAGGAATGGCTGGAGGAACTAAGTAATTCCTAATGCAGTTTTGAAGTAGAGTATTTACACATTGTGTGAAACAACTGTCTTAATTTACTAAATTGGATTGGATAATCTCTGAGTGGATTGTAGTGCCTTTTTAAACTAATGGCATTGTTTCAATATTGAAAAATAACATTTGAAGAGATGGCATTAAGTAAATAAATCGAGTATGTTTTTTCTTCCTTATTTATTTGATGTGAAGCTTTTTTGCAGGCTGTTTTGTTGTTGCATTTTGACATGTTGTGGCATTTACATTTGGAATGAATATTTCTTTATGAATAGTTTTAAAATCAAGAGCAACCTAGGTTTGTACTTTAGATCCCGTGTAGCTGAGTGAAATAGTACAGTATGGGACATAGGTATCTTTTGTGATAAAGAAGACTGAAAAGACTTGTGTTTCTTTTCAGGTTTCTCACTGAAATTTGTATTCATGAGTGGTTGTCTATTAAAAATATCTTCCATTTTAGGAATCCTGCCATAGTAGTTTTTGAACTGGGAAAAGTTTGAGTGTAATAATAGCTTATTTGGGGCAAAATTTGGTATGAGGATTTCATATTACCAAAATACATTTTCTTTTTTGAGCACTGATTTATTTTTCTACTCATCAGAATCATGAGCTGTTTCAAAATGTTTATGCTTTTTTTTTTTTTTGAGTTCTCTATTAGAAACTTTTCTTTGTCACATAAAACCTTTTGCTTAGGAGACAATCCTAAACTGCATTGTCTTTCTGTCACAAATTTCAGTCTCTCTTGCCTGCTATACATTGTGTGTGGGACACGTTCTTTTGTCTTAGGGTATTTTTTTGGTTTTTCTGTCTGTACAGCTGATTTTCACACCCGCTACCACTGTGGCTGCTGTACAGTCTGACATTCCTGTTGTCTCGTCGTCATCGTCATCTTCCTGTCAGTCTGCAGCTACTCAGGTGAGCTTGTCTGCTTCGTAATGTGGTACTTGAGGTCTGGATCTTCAGGTTAAAGATAAACATACATTGTGTTTAAGTTACTGATGATTTTAGTGCTCTTTGTGCTACCTTTCGGATTGGAATTTAATGAAATACTGTGAGAACTTCAAGAAAGTTTTTTGGTTATATAGAAATTATATTACCATTAAGCAGATATTTAAGTTATTTGACATTAGTGAAAGTTAATGAGTTTTTGCTATCACATGGTATGTTTAGTTTTATTATAAAGCAGGCTTATTGTTCTTACTATGAGAATGGTATTCTTTTGTGTAGATTCCTTTGCAAGCAAAGGAAGTCAAGATAGATTTTAAGTTTAAAAATGAATTGGGGAAATTTTTAACTTGAAAAATGGAATAGTGTATTATTTTGTTTGGTACTATGAAAGAAACAAACGTTAATTTTCTCCTCACACCATTCACAAAAATGAGCTAGAAGTAAAATACAGACTTAAAGGTAAAAGCCTAAACTATAAAACCTCTAGAAGAAAACAGGATTATCTTCACAACTCTAGGGTAGGCAAAGCTTTCTGATGAGATTGGGCACATTCAGGGTGATATGGCCCCTAGACTAGGCAAAGCTTTCTTAGGACACAAAAAGCACTAACCATAAAAGAAAATAATAACACATCAGAACTTATCAAAATTAAAATCTTCAAAAAGCAGTTACAAAAGTGAAGAGGCAAGCCACAGACTGAGGGAAAATATTCATAATACATATTTCTGACAGAAGAGTTGTATCCAGAATATACAACGTAATGCTTACACCTCAGTAAGATCATGAGCAATTCAGTTAAAAATGGGCCAAAGATTTAACATATCACAAAGGAAGATATACAAAAGGCCAATAAGTGCAGGAAAACATGTTCAACCTCATTAACCCTTACAGAAATTAAAATCAAAACCACAATGAATATCACTGCACACTCACTAAAATGGCTGAAATGAAGGAGACTTATAATACCACATATTGGTGAGAACTTGGAGCAGCCATAATTTCATAATATTGCTGGTGAGAGTGTAAAATGGTGCAACAACTTTTGGAAAAGAGTTTGTCAATTCCTTATAAAGTTAAACATACACTTAATACGTGACCTGTCATATCTGCTTATAGTTGTTTACTCTGAGTGGTTTGGAAATGTATATCCATATAAAGACATGTAAAAACAAATATCCGTAGCGGCACTATTCAGAATAGCCCCAAACTGGAAACAACCAATGTCTTTTAACTGGTGAAAGGATAAACAAATTTAAGAAATAAAAAAGGACACACTCCTGATGCATCTTAGAAACATTATAATAGCAAAAGAAGGCAGATACCAGAGAGTACCTACCCTGTGATTTTTTTTTTTAAAGATTTTATTTATTTGAGAGAGAGAAAGAGAAAGCATGAGTAGGGCAGAGGGGCAGAGAGAGAGGGAGAAGCAGACTCCTGGCTGAGCAGGGAGCCTGATGCGGAGCTCGATCCCAGGACCCTGGGATCATGACCTGAATTAAAGGCAGATGCTTAACAAACTGAGCCACCCAGGTGCCCCTGATTTTTTTATTTTTAAGATTTATTTATTTACTTGAGAGAGAGAGCGAGCACAAGCAGGAGGGGCAGAGGGAGAGTGAGAGAGAATCCCAAGCAGACTCCACGTTGAGCGTGGAGCCTGAAGCGGGGCTGCATCTTACAACCCTGAGATTACAACCTGAGCTGAAACCAAGAGTCGGGCACTCAACTGACTGTACCACCCACGTGCCACTCCTGTGATTCTTTTTATATGAAATTCCAGAACAGGCACAGCTAATTTATAGTGAAAAAAATTGGATTGGTGGTACCTGGGTCAGAAGGTGGGAGAGATTGGGGACAGGCATGGGTGAACTTTTATAGTGATGGAAATGTTCCATATTTTCATTAAGGTAGTGGTAACATGGTGTTTACATATATCAAAACTCATTGAACTGGTTCATTTTATTGTATGTAAGTTACACCTCAGTAAAGTTGATTAAAATGAATTACATTGAATAAGTTTTATTTTTTTAATTTTATTTTTTTTTAAGATTTTATTTTTTTCAAGTAATCTCTGTACCCAATGTGGGGCTCAAACTCACAACCCTGAGATCAAGAGTTGCACGCTCTACTGACTGAGCCAGCCAGGCACCCTGAATAAATTCTAAATTAAAGCAAGTAGAAGGGGCGCCTGGGTGGTGCAGTCAGTTGAGCATCTGTCCCTTGATTTTGGCTCAGGTCGTGATCTCAGTGTCATGGGATCGAGCCCCACTTCAGGCTCTGTGCTCAGTGTGGAGTCTGCTTGAGATTCTCTCTCCCTCTTGCTCTCCCACTATCTCTCTCTCTCTCTCTCTCTCTCTCTCTCTCTCAAATAAATCTTAAAAAAGACCCAATTGAGTAGGATATTACTTTGTATGATACTATTTTGGTATTTTTTCCATAGCTAATGTTTTAGACTACATATGGCAGACATAGGTATAACTTAGAGTCATCCTTGGCTTTTTATTTTTCATTTAATCTTGATTTTTTTTAAAGGTAAAAAATGAGAGAGTAGTAATAGTCTTTGGTACTTTTCCTAGAACCTCTTTACTATTTTATTGAATAATAAAGGCCAATTTTCATATATCAGCATATAAAGATGGTGATTAGTTAAACTCAGGTTTCTCCTAATGTGCTTTCTGACCATCCACAATTCCTTAACTTTTTTGTACTTCAGTTTCCATATTTACAAAATGAGACCTTTCTTACCTTTACGGTTCTTTGAGCTCTAACCTTTATGATATCTCTTTGTGGAGTGATTTGTTAAAGTAATGATCTTCCTGTTTTCTTTTGGTTTTATAAAACCTAATAAAGATAGACCATTATCAACCTTCAGAATATGTTAAATTTTATTTTTTTAAATTCTTGACTTTGTTTCAACTAAGATTTTGATTTACAAGATGTATACAATAAAACAAGATAAAAGAAATTGAAAACATGCATAAAAAAGGCAGAAATAAAAATAGAAAAGTAGCGTAGAGTTAGGAGTGAGGTTCCTTTTCAGACTACATGCATGAAGTCCTCCATGGATGATTTCAGCTTCCACTTCAATTACTTATTAGTTGTGTGACTTTAGCCAAGTTATCAAACATTTTTATCATATATATGTATATATATATACACACACACATATAGTCATATATACTTGTAGGGTAAGTTGAAGAATGAATACTAGATGTATTTAGTGTCTAGAACATTATAGGTACTCAGTACTTTTTTTGCAAAGGGAGGAATTGAAAGACTTGGGTTGAAATTCTGACTTCAGCAACTGCCAGCTTTGTCACTTGCCAGTTGATTGATTTTGGACAAGGTCATAGTGTAGCATACTGTTAACAAGTTTGGGCTCTAGAGCCAGACTCTCCTGGTTTAAGTACATGCTCTGCCACTTTTTCATTGTATATCATTAACCTCTCCCCTCAGTTTCAACAATATAAAATAAATATTTATAAATGCTTCATAGGGTCGTAGTGAGGATTAACTGTTAATAATTGAAAAATAAGGGGCACTTGGGTGGCACAGTCAGTTAAGCATCTGACTGTTGGTTTCAGCTCAGGTGGTGATTGATCTCGGGTTGGGCTTCACGCTCAGCAGGGAGTCTGCTTGAGATTCTCTCTCCCTCTGCTCCTCCACCACGCTCTTGGGTGCATGTTCTCTCTCCCTCTCAAATAAATGAATACATCTTTAAAAAATAACTGAAAAATAGAACAGTATCTGATACTTAGCACTCACTAGGTGTTAGTTATTATCTATGCTGAGCCTCAATTTTTCTTTTTTTAAAGTAAGCTCTACACCCAGTGTGGGGCTTGAATGCATGACCCTGAGATCAAGAGTCCGCATGCTCTAGCGACTGAGCCAGCCAGGTGCCCTAAGCCTCAGTTTCTTTATATTTTTTTGGACATTTTAAAGCTTTTATTAAAGCAAAATATACATCCAGAACATATCTTAAGTGTTCAGTAATCTGTACCAGAATACACTTATATCCCAAGCCACCCAGTCAAGAGGAAGAACCTTACTAGGACCCAGAGAAGCCTCCTGATGGCCCATTTTGGTCCTGCCTGTGCTCCTCAAGGATCACACTGTCCTGACCTATGTTAGTTTTGCCTGTTTTTAAACTGCATTTAAATGAAATTATGTTGGATGTAATTTCTTAAGCCTCAGTTTCTTCACTGTGAACTAGAATAGCCCAGAGCTGTGAAAAGGAATAAATGAGACCATACTCAAAGTATTTAGCATAGTGCCTGGCACATATCACAAGCCACTAATCACTATTTTTGTTATATATTGTCTAAAGATAAGTCATGAATTCAGTTCTTAGCTTTCAGGTAGCTAATGGTGAAGGAGAAATACAGCCATTTAAATGATTCACAGTTTCCAAGGTAAAATAAACCAGTTGTTAGAAAAACAACTAACATGCTCTCTAGAGAGTGCTCTAGAGTCTGTCTTCTGGGTTCTCATGGAGAAAACATCTTAGCGGTCTTTAGCAGTACCTTTAATGTGAGCATAGTCAAAGTAATTTTATAAAAGTGGCTCTTTGGGGTCCAGTTTGATGTGATACAGGTATGTGGCTCTGTGATAATCTGACTACAGATTTTTTTCTTTGCTGTGCTTTTTGAAATGGCAGTGAATGAAGCTAGCAGTAGTAGAGGATGCTAATACTTTGCATATTCTAGTGGTAACTTCCCTCAAATTTGGGGCTGTTAGTTTTGAAAAAATTGGTGCTCTACTTTGTTAATTTTTAAACTTATATGAAATTTTTAAAACAATGAATTTGTGTAATTAAGAGATGCCAATTTTATTTTAATGCTCTTTTCCATAAGTCGGTATTATAAGTTAATTTTTTCTTAGTACTAAAATTCATTTGTAGCATACTGTCCAAAAATAAGAAATTTGGAATATCTTACCCTTATTTACTATTTTAAATGCTCCATTCCTTCTCCCGACCATGACCAAGTAAATAAAAATAAGCAAAAAAATCTGACTTTCAGAAAGATACAGGACTAAAAGTAACAAATCTTACTTACCAAGGCTATCTGGGGAATGCTTTTAGCATTGAGAAGAAAATAGTCCTTTGGATTTAAAAACTAGAAACTCAGCTCTACTGCTGGCAATATGACATTAAATCTTAGTTTCCTCATCTGCAAAGAAGGGATGCTACACAGTAATTTACACAGTATTTGTTAGAACCAAATTAGATAATAGATGTGAGATTTGAGTAATCCACTATAAAAATGTAATGTGTGAAATTAGCAGAAATGTCGTGCCACCTAGACTTTTTCAAAAGTTAGAATGTTTCCATAATTTGATCATAGGAAAAGTTCAGATGAAATGAAACTTGGACATTAGAGAACTGTTCTGTATCTAGAAAAGGGTGGGTTCTTCTCAAAAGTCAGGGTCTGTCAAGGACATCTGAATATGTGATCTTTCTATTAACAGTTAAATTAATATACTTTAGGAGTATGGTTCACATGTTTGAAATTTATTTTAAATAAGCCAAGATGACCATAGCTATTATGGCCATATTCCAAAATTTATTCATATAAATAATGTATATAATATATATAATAAGCGCACACATACATTTTCTTTCAGAATTCCAGAGAACAAAATTAGAAGAAAAAGTATATTACTCTATAGAAATGGACTGCTGCAGGTTTAGGGTTCATTGTGTGAAATCCTCATTTACTGTGAATATGCTTTTTATTTGAAAGAAAGTTTTCCAGTTTTTCAGATTATAATTTAGCCTTTGTATATCATGATTTGGTTCATTTTATAGATCATTTATGGCAGATGTTAAATTTTATGCTGTTTTTCCCTTGCTTCCTGAAAGATTTTAATGTGCCTTCACTAGAAATTTGTTGAGATTTTTTTGGTTAAAAATGAACAGATTTTACTGCTTGCCTAAAGAAACCATAAATAGAACTAAACACTTAGCAAAAAAAAGTTAATATATATTTTAAGATTAGAAATAGAATATCTCAGACTTGTGGAGTTTCTGTTATGTCTGTAGCACTCAACTGTGGGGAGTACAAAAATGAATGTCAGGGATGAGAGTCTGCCAGCGAGTGTCTCAGCATTTCACAGACACATTAGTAATTCTAAAATAAGCTAGACATTTGTCAGTGCTGTAGGCCAATATGATCCAAATTCTGTGGGAAAGGCATTGTAGAGGGGAGGAGAAATTATTTCTAACCAGGGACTTTGGAGAGGTTTCTCTGGGGGAGAGTGGGATTTTTACAGGGCCTTGAAGAAAGGATTGGGCTTCAGGAGACAGCTGTTAAGGAAAAATGGCATTTAGGCAAGAGAAACTTGAGCAAGGGCTCTAAATGGAGGAAGTATAAGTTGTGTTTGGAGAAGGGTGAGCAGAACAGTTTGGCTAGAATGTGAATATTGTGGATTGAAGTAGTGGAAGATGGGGCTTGAAGTGGTTTGGGCCTCGGCTGTGGAGGGCTTTGATTGGCAAGCTGAGAAACCTGGATTTTAGCACATTTTATTTTTGTATTAAATTTCAGTAATACAACAAGTATTAGTCCACTTACATTGCTATGAAATATTTGACAAAAATCCAAGAAGATGCTCCATATGGTCTCAGAAAATTCTTTCAGTAGCTTAGAATAGTCTGATCAAGCCTCAACTGATCTGAAGTGAAAATTTGTTTAGCACCTGCTGTTGGCTGCCCACTGCATTTGGCACTTGGGAAGAGAAGGTTTAGCCTGTGAGTATCAGTTAATGATACAGTTGTAGAGACAGAACACACATGAAACTGAAGAATGTTTATAAAGCAGCAGTATCTCATTTGCTTTGTCACTTTAGAATCTTTTGCTTCAGTTTCCTTCTCAGGGTCAGTGCTAGCATAAATGTATTTAATACATTCATTTCCAGATAGGTAAAAGGTCAGGCAGCTATTGGAGAGGCATTTTCTACCTGCCGTTTGGGAATGTTATAAACCTCAGGTGAAAGTCATTGGGATGATCTTGTCACCATCCAGGCTGGTGGTATGTTTAGAATAGCCCCAGGTGTAGACAGGAGCCATGACATAAGCCATTTCAAGGCCATGCATAGTCTTTTCAGTTCATCAGATCTAGTTCTCAAAGCCAAGTGAGTATTCCATAACAACATCAGGATTTTAAAAAGGAGTTGATAGGAAATGCTTTTCATAATTATCATAATGGGTAGATGATTTGATGAATGAGTTTTCTAATTTACAAGATGAGTGTTCCCTTATAATCTCTGTAGAATGGGTAGCTTTTCTTTTTTTTTTTTTGGAGTTCTCTTTCTGATCTTTATGAGGATGACTGTATTGTATATGCACACTCCTAACTGTATGTAGTAACTTCTCACAAGAGTATAAAGCACTTGTAACCTTCAATGTTTCACACTGCTGGCCTGGAGAAGTCAGAGCAGAGTTGAAGGAATTGCTCCTTCCCTAATGCCCCCTGGGCTCTTCTGCCTCTGAGGCTTTGCTCAAGTTTTCCCTTTTATCTGGAGTACCCTTTTCTCTCCTTCCCTTTGGCTCTCTCTGAGCTGGTAACTTCAAAATGCAGTATGTTGCAGAGTGATTTCCTCATATTCATAGTTCATTTGATATATATGTATATATATACTGTTTTCATTTTGTTCTTAATGATTCCCTTAATGTCTTTTTTAAAAACTTTTACTTAATATTACTTAGAATAATAACTCCCCTTTCTTTTGGAATGAATCAGTCGTTTCAAGTGCTTGGAACTTGATGTGTAAAAAACATAATATAAATGTATTGTCGTTGTTATAATGGTAATGATTATCACATCTCAATTAATACCATCTGTTTCATCCTTATTTTTTGTTGTGTGGTTCTTAGGTTCAGAATTTAACATTACGCAGCCAGAAGTTGGGTGTATTATCTAGCTCACAGAATGGTCCGCCAAAAAGCACTAGTCAAACTCAGTCATTGACAATTTGTCATAACAAAACAACAGTGACCAGTTCTAAAATCAGCCAACGAGATCCTTCTCCAGAAAGTAATAAGAAGGGAGAAAGTCCAAGTCTGGAATCACGAAGCACAGCTGTCACCCGGACATCAAGTATTCACCAGTTAATAGCACCAGGTGGGATAAACTTGTTGAAAATAGTTGCATTCACTTTATTAGCAGGCAGAGCAAAACAAAAGTGTCTATTACTTGAACAAGAACAATACTTCTAAAACATTTTTTAATGTGAGTTTCATGAGTTTAAAAAAAATCAGTATTGTAGCTTGAAAAAAGAAATCAAAAGAGCCCAACAGCTAAAACAAATAATAATAATATAAATTTTTTTGGTTAATTGACATTTGATTAACATCTTCATTATGTGCTGGTCTTCCATTGTATTGGTAAAACCAGTAGCTTTTATTTTTTATTTATTTAATTAAAAAGTTTAACTCCTGTATAGTTAACGTACAATGTTATATTAGCATCAGGTGTACAATATAGTGATTCAGCACTTCTGTATATTACTCCATGCTTATCAAGAAAAGTGTACTCTTAATCCCTGTCACCTATTTCACCCGTTCCCCCATCCAATCCCCTCTGGTAACCATCTGCTTGTTCTCTATAGTTGAGAGTCTGTTTTTTAGTTTGTCTCTATTTTTTTTTTCTTTGTTCATTTGTTTGTTAAATTCCACATATGAGTGAAGTCATATGGTATTTATCTTTCTCTGACTTATTTCACTTAGCATTATACTCTCTAGCTCTGTCTATATTGTTGCAAATAGCAAGATTTCATTCTTTTGTATGGCTGAATAATATTTCAGTGTGTGTGTGTATCACATCTTCTCTATCCATTCATCTGTTGATGGACATGGCTGCTTCCATAATTTGGCTGTTGTAAATAATGCTGCAATAAACAGTGATGCATATATCCTTTCAAATTAGTGTTTTCATATTCTTTGGGTAAATACCCAGTAGTGTGAATACTGGATTGTAGGATAGTTCTGTTTTTTAGTTTTTTGAGAAACCTCTATACTGTTTCCCGCAGTGGCTGGGAAAAAAGAATCCTCCCTTTAAAAAAAAAGGGGGGGGGGCGCCTGGGTGGCTCAGATGGTTAAGCGTCTGCCTTTGGCTCAGGTCACGATCCCAGGGTCCTGGGATCGAGTCCCGCATCGGGCTCCCTGCTCAGCGGGAAGCCTGCTTCTCCCTCTTCCTCTGCCTCTCCTCTCTCTCTCTCTCTCACTCTCATGAATAAATAAATAAAACATTAAAAAAAAATCCTCCGTTGATTCAACTTCATCAAGTAAGCACCTTCTTTCTGTCTTTTTATAGCTCTGTATTGCTTTTTAAAGATTCATTTTATACTACTGAAGTCTGTTTTTTCTCCACCTAAACCTATTTCTCTTGCATGTTTCCTCTGTGCTGATATTGCTTGCATTTTCTGAAGTACCCAATCTCAGTGTCTTGGAATTGTTTGAGTCCCCTAGTTAGAAATCTCTCATCACTTTGAACTTGTATAGCGTTTTTATACTTCTTTGTGGTTCTTTTTCTTTTGTAGTTATTTATATACTTACTGATCTTAGCTTTTCTACTGTATAGTAAGCTCTTTGAGAGTAGGATAATAATAATGAACACTTATGTGTCAGGTACTTTACACTTATTAACTCCTTTAATCCTTTTTCAGTTTCACCTTTTCATCCCTTTATCTTGACAGCACTAAGTTGTGCCTTATATGTACTTATCTGCAATAGGTGGACAGTAAATATTTGGTGGATTAATAGTTGATCTATTTTTCCATTTGAATTTTGGAAATTACAGCACAGTTTTTTTCATTCAAACTGATTGGGTATCACTGCTTGGAATTTTTAAATCTGAATCTTTAGATAAGTTCAGGCTTTGTTGTATAAATTAATAAATCCATTCATAGTATAGTGTGATGTGAATTCTTTTTTATAGACATCTGTGTGCCTAGGTCCTGCTCTCTGTATGGCTTCATAACAGGATTTTTGTACTGTACTGTCCAGAGTATTTTCAGCCTCAAACCAGCCTCTGGCCAGTTTTGATAGGAGTCATTGTGGAGCAGTAATGACCCACTGCACTTGACATGACTGCTTGGGACAATTTTTAGTGATTCTTATAGTTTTGATAGATTATAATGGAGGGTACATTAATTTCCTTGCAAAGAGAATGCTACCTTCAGATAAAGCTAGGACGTCATGCAGGGTTAGTTCAAGCAAGGAGATCTACTTTTAGATTTTTAGTTCTCCTGAACTCCCAATACCTGGTTCTAAGTTGACACTCTTTCCCTTTTCTTTCATTGATAGTGTGATAGGATCTCTATTGTTGCCTTCCTCTGATGGCCAATATTTTATGTAGGTGTGGAGGAGACCAGTAGGCTAAAACTATCAGACTCTAAGGACGATTGCAGTTCCAGATTTAGATCTCTTAAGTATATTAACCAAACTCTGGTTTCCCATGTGGTGTTGATTAGAAATAAAACCAGATGAAATACCCTAAGCCACAAAAACCTTTGCAGTTACCAAACTTATAAATTCACTCAAGCTTTACACTGCAGTTACTCAAAGCAATTTGTATCTTCTGGCTAGGCAATAGCTGGATTTTTCCACTCTTAGTTTTTCTGCTCTTGTTGGTGAGAAGTTAGCCTGAAGCTAAATTGTTTTTCTTCTTTTTCTTTCTTTTCTTTTTCTTTTTTTTTTAGATTCTTGGTAATTTATCCTGTTCCTTAGTTAGAAGAATGCCTATGTGTATAGGTCGCTTTCAAATATGAAAAAATTTACCTGGTGTTCTACTGTAGTAGAGACTAATAATTATTATAATGGATATGGTTATTGTTTCCTTAATTTATTTCTAAGGTGCTAAAATCATTTGGCTTTCTTCATTTCTTCTTGAATGTGTAGCTCTCACTTGATAGTTAATCTTTTTAATATATAAAATAAAGGTGAATTTTAACCATATGACTGGAAATTATGAACTGTATTCGAGTTAAAGTTTTTACACTTGATTTTAATATATAAAATAAAGGTGAATTTTAACCATATGACTGGAAATTATGAACTGTATTCGAGTTAAAGTTTTTATAGCAGTTTTTAGAGCTTTTATGACATTAATTGGAAAAAAAATATATACCACTTTTTGTAGACATTAATATATAGTGAAAAGCCTATGCTAGTCTGCTCAGGCTGCCATAAAGGATATCATAGATAGATGGCTTAAACAGTAGAACATTATTTTCTCACAGTTCTGGAGGCTGAAAAACCCAAGATCAAGGTCTGGCAGTGTTTGGTTTTTGGTGGGAGCTCTTTTCGAGGCTTGCAGATGGCTGCCTTCTTGCTGTGTCCTCACATGGCCTTTTATCTGAGTGCCAGGAGGGAGAGGATAGCGAGCTTTCTGATATGTCTTTTTGTAAGGGTCCCACCCTTCTGACCTCATTTCACCTTAATTACTTCCATAGAGGCCCCGTTACCATATAGTCACGTTAGGGTTAGGGCTTCAACATATGCATTTTTGGGGACTCAAACATTCAGTCCATAATAGGAACCCAGACTCAGCTAGTACTATGGGTTCTTTTAGACCCAGGGCTGCCCCTCAAAAGTCAGGTGATTTCAGGCAATGCACTTAACTGTCCAGTTTCTTCTCCAGTAATATATTGGATTAATGTAGTACCCTGTCTACCTCATGGGGTTGTTGTAACTACTTAGTAAAATAATATGTTTAATAATTTACAATAATATATAATCATTTAATATATTTAATTGTAAGTAATTATATAAAGAGTTCTATATATGTGAGAGATGATACCAATCATTAATTCTCCAGATAAAGGCCATCCTGACAATAATAAAGGGTTTATTAAAATCAGAGAAATTAACAAACATGGTATCATTCTCCAGAGCACTAGGGCTTTTCTTATGCAGAAGTATTCTTTCAGATATCCTCACAATTATTCTCTAATAGATATGGTTGTCAGTTGGGCTGAGGGACTAATATAAAATATATAGACTCACTGTGATTTCTCATCAAAGAATAACTTAGGTGAAAGAGTATTAATTGAATACTATTGAATTATCAGCTCTAGCATATAAAAAAAGATAGCTTACTAACTAGAGCTGAGAAAGAATTTTTATTGCCATAAATGTGATATACATTGTACATCAAGAATATGGTATTTTAATTATAACTTAAATGAATTAAAGTGGGCTTGAACAAGTGAGACAGAAATGTGAAAGCACCTTGAGCCCTTTGGAGGAAAGGCACTCTAGGATTCTAGGATTTTGTTGAATGCTCTATAATATAGAGTCTTTATCAACACATTTACAAAGTGCTGGCATACAATTTTCAGTCTGAGTTTGAAGTGCTAGTCTAGTTATGTGAAAATTACTTTGTTAGGTGAAATTTTAGACCTGTCTCTTTTTTTTTTAAATACAATTTGTGGGTATTTTTTGAACCTTTTAAATGCCTCTCTTTTGAGATGTTAATCAGATGTTAATTTCCTTAAAGGATCTCCAAAATTTTAAATGATAACCAACCAAAAGGAAGAATGTTAAAAAAAAAAGTTGTTACAAGTTTTTATAAGGCCTTTGTCACAAATGTGGTTAACTGGTTAAGTATAAAAATAGATGCAAGATGTTATAGCCTTTATGTTAATGTTCTGAGATTAAGAAAAAAGTTTTGCCCTCTCTTTAGACCTATTTTAAATGCATATAGGCTTTGTAGGATATTAAGCAATCTTTTCAGTTTATCTTCTAGTGAAGCCCGTTTTCCATTTTTCATTAGACAGAGAGGCTTTCACCAGCATCTCCCTCTGTGTAAACATACGCACTAGTATGCAGAAGAGGCATAATAATGGAACAACTATTTACTACTTGATTTTGCTAATTCTTATATGTATTATCCCTATTGTGAGTGACTCTTCTGTGGAAAAAACGGATACTGTCATTTATAGATTACTGTAGGGTTTTTTGTTGTTTTTGTTGGCTTTTTTGGGTGGGGGCAGGGGAGAAGTAAAACAAGATCCTTTATTTAGACAGCATGGACTTGCCTTATTCTCTCTGCAAGCAAAACTCTGCAGTGCTCTCCTGGATTTGGAATGGCCCCTGAAATTTTATTTCTTAGTTACAGTGCTATAGAATTCACACATGTGTTTTGCTTAGCTGAATTAACTTGTTATACAAAACATTTTCTGGGTCAAATAATACCAACTTTTCATCTTGGCTCAAATTTGGAAACATATTTGGGAAGCTTTATAAATAATTACATTGACTGTTATTTGGAAGACTAGACATACATTAGAAAGTTATGAGACCTTTATGAATTTTGATATTGCATTTTTATGATTTTGAAGTTATTTTTATAGATCTTATATTTGTTCAGGGATACTTCTCTTCTCCCCAAAGAAGGAATTCAGATGGATAAACTTCGTTAAAAGTTAATGCAGATATTCTGATGACCTCTAAAAATAAGAATAAATCATGTGTATATTTCAGATTTATAAATACATTGTTTTAGGCAGTTTTTTCTTTTGGAGCTTATCACAGTATAGTTTATTTCATGAAATCTTTATAGTATTCCAAGGAAAGGTTGTTTGTCATTACATTTTCAAATCACTCTTGTTGGGAAGACTTGTAATAGATTTCTGGTGATTATGACCTTCTGATGTGAAAACTTTTCCTCTTTTAGATTTATTTATAAATTTCTAGGATATTTTTGGAAAAAAATACTAATTGTCATTTTTTTCTCTCACAGCTTCATATCCTCCAATTCAGCCTCATCCTCTAATAAAACATCAGCAGATTCCTCTTCATTCTCCACCTCCCAAGGTTTCCCATCATCAGCTGATATTACAGCAGCAGCAACAGCAAATTCAGCCAATCACACTTCAAAATCCAACTCAAGACCCTCCCCCATCCCAGCACTGTATGCCACTCCAAAACCATGGCCTTCCTCCAACTCCTAGTAATGCTCAGTCACAGCATTGCTCACCAATTCAGAGCCATCCCCCTCCTTTACCAATGTCTCCTAGTCAGTCCCAGTCAGCACAGCAATCTGTAGTGGTGTCTCCCCCACCGCCTCATTCACCAAGTCAGTCTCCTACTATAATTATCCATCCACAGGCACTTATTCAGCCACACCCTCTTGTGTCATCAGCTCTCCAGCCAGGGCCAAACCTGCAGCAATCCACTGCTAATCAGGTGCAGTCTACAGCACAGCTGAATCTTCCATCCCATCTTCCACTTCCAGCTTCCCCTGTTGTACACATTGGCCCAGTTCAGCAGTCCGCTTTGGTGTCCCCAGGTCAGCAGATTGTGTCTCCAACATCACACCAGCAGTATTCAACCCTGCAGTCCTCTCCAATCCCAATTGCAACCCCTCCGCAGATGTCGGCATCTCCTCCAGCTCAGATTCCACCACTGCCCTTGCAGTCTATGCAGTCTTTACAAGTGCAGCCTGAAATTCTATCCCAGGGCCAGGTTTTGGTGCAGAATGCTTTGGTGTCAGAAGAGGAGCTTCCAGCTGCAGAAGCTTTGGTCCAGTTGCCATTTCAGACTCTTCCTCCTCCACAGACTGTTGCGGTAAACCTACAAGTACAACCACCAGCACCTGTTGATCCACCAGTGGTAAGCCCTTGGAAGCTCTTTGACTTTCTTACTGAACTGAGAGTAAATACTATTTTCTCCCACATTATGTTATATTGCTAGATCTAAATGCCTATGAATTTAAAAAGCTTGCAATTTCCATCTGTCAGTGTCTGACAAACATGCTGTATGGGCAAAAAAAAAAAAAAATGCCATTTGTTGTAGTATGGTTGCATGCTTGATAATTTGTGATGGTTATTAAAGTCCCTCGTTAATTTTATTACTATTTAAACAAATCCATCTGCTATCTTTACAGAGTTGATTTTTTTTCCCCAAGGGAATGCATTTGAACCAGTGTCATCTGCACAAAGTTTTTTCTCTTAAGGTGATTATCCTTCATAGATCCCTTCTGTTGGCTTGTATGTTCTTAAACGTATGGTTTATCTACCTAACCTTTTTGGTTGTGTGCATTCTGAAGTCCTGGGCCTTTAGGGGCTTTGGCTTCAAGGTGGAGGTATGCTTGTATGATGTAATTTTGGGGTAAAATTATATTTTGTAATCAAATTTTGTAAGAAAGACATTTACTCTAGGAAATAATCCAACTTCGCAAAAAACATTAACTGTAGCCCATCTTTTAGAATTATTAAACTTCTGATTTTTAAATTTCTGTATATAGTGAAAATATATACTTTACATATTTCTTATTTAAAAAACTAAAAAAACTGAGTGGATGAATTGAATACTGAGGATGAAAAAATCCATTGGGAGGAATAAAAGTTTTGAATAATTGAGATTGTGGTGAAATTTATCAGAATAAACCTCTAGCAATGGTACATGTTGCCTAGGAAAGAAAATTAGCTTGACGAATGTTTTTCTTTAAAACATTCTCTAAAAGGCTTTTTAAATTTGTAAAAGAATTTACAATAAAAATTGGAATAAGTTCTCTAAATGTTTAGGCAGAAGGATCAAATTAATAATTTATAACTGAGGAAAACAGTCTTCCCAAAGGAGGTTTCATATCAGATTTCACTGAAGAGATTTTATCACTTAAAAATTAATAACCATTAACTCAGGAAAGGAGTTTCATAGTCTGTTCCTTAATGGTTTTCAGGATGCAAATTTATAGATTCTTTATTCTTGTCATCCTCATTGATGTTGATAGGCATAAAGAGATTGAGTTCCACTTCTAATTTACTTTTATAAAAAACAACTTGATAGAAACAACAGTGGGCATCTAGAAATAAGTTTGTCATTCAATTCTCATGTCTATATCTTCTTTTAGATTTTTGAAAATTTACAATGGATATTATAAAACACAGGCTTCAAAGTTTATAGTAATTTCAAAGAAATCAAATTTAAATTTATATTCTTTCTAGTTCAGTGAATTGGGTTTTAATAAGTAAAAAGTAAAATTTCTTTTATGCCTTCTAATTTTCTAATTGTTTTTGTTAGGGGAAACTTCAGAGGAACATATTTGGGATAGAAGTATCAACATAATAAGACATTAAAGCTAAAAAATTTAAGGTCTTGTTCTTGCTGTCCTCTCTTAAAAATTTTTTTTTAATTTATCTCATTTTTGGAAGTTTTTGTTTTCTCCCATGAAAATAGTAACTTTTTCTGCTGTCACTGGTGTGGTCATACTTGCTATAGATGTTCCTATGTTATTTTTCTTACCTTTTATCTTTCTTTGAGTACCATAGCCTATTTATTAAGTTACCATGTTTTTCTTTTATTATCTTTGATCACATCTTACTTTTTTAATCAAATCATGTTTCTTCATAAATTACACATTTCTTCACAATTACCTGGTTGTTTAAAATATTTAAAGATAGTAATATCTATTTACTTCTTAAGAGATTTGAAGTTTTAAAAGATTAAGTATGAATTGTCAAAGTAAAAGATTTATAAAAAAATATATAAAAGATACATTTATAAAACTAAAATTTGTCATTGACATTTGAGTATGATAAGATATATGAGAGTAGATAATTTAGAATTAATAAATGTTCTACAGTTTGTTTAGGAAAGGGAGACAGATGGGACTAATGTATTTTATTGAGGTAAGTTTGGCAGTCATTGCTAGTTTTAGAATAGTTGTAGTTATGAACTAAACAAATTGCGTTGCACAGTCTCCTAATGATCTTGTGAGTAAAAGCTCTATTTCTTTGCTTTATTCAATATTTTAGTTGTTGCACTTAGATTTTTTATGTTGACGGTACCAGATGTCTGTGACAGATCTGTTTTTGCCTACTTTTATTAACTTATTTTGCCTTTACATAGCAGATTTGAGAGAAAGTTTGTGTAGTTAGGCTTACCTATAAAGAATGACAAGTATTTTATAATATTCTTTGATGGATTATTTCAGAATATGCTGTTTATGTTATGACTCTTATCCTTTAAAACTCTTTCATTATTTTTTAAAAACCAGACTTCTATGCATGATCAGACTTTGATTCTTTAAAAGGTACTGTAGTAGGTGTTTGAAAAACTTGTGACAGCATTAATATTAAAGAGAGGACTTCAACATTTTAAGAAAAGATAATATCTAATAAAGGAATGTTACACAGATACAGTTGAACTTGTTGGTAAAACCATACTTGTCTAATTACCTCTGAATCAACATCCCTACCACTGCCAAATTAAGGTAATCACCACAACAGCAGATGCTCCTCACTAGAAGATTGTTTTTGTTTTTTCCCCTTTAGCCCCCAGGACATTTCTTTTGGATGACTTTCCCTGTAGTGGACATAATCATCATTTAAAAAAAATTATGTGAACAGATACTAGCAGCTGTCATTCTGTAAGGATCCCGACATGAGGCAGGGAATCTCTCAGTGAAACAGGTTTCCAGGTGCAGGGTTGGGAGCAAATAACTTTTAAAAATATAGTCTACTTAGTTGAATCAGATCACAGTTCTGGATATTATATTTGGTATAAAATCTTCAATAACTAGAAGATTCTTAAATTTTTTTTTTTTTAGGATTTCTAAATTTTTAAAAAGACTTTTTTTTTTAAAGATATTCTTAATGGAGGCTTGGGAAATTAGGTGTTTTTTTTTTGTAAACTGTCACTTGCTGGATAGTCCTTTTTATAACACATGGTTTATGCTGATTTTAATAATCTTGACCATTTTTATATTTAACTTTACTTCAAATAATCAAACTTTTTAAGTAGTTTGATTAAAAATACATACAATATTATCACAAAATTTTTTGTGAATGTTGATTTTTTTCACATTTATTAGAAATATTAATCAGTTTAGGTAAGTAATCTTAAAAACTCATGACCTTTGAAAATTTAAGGAATAAGCTTTATATATAAAAGAAAGGAAGTGCTTTGTGACTTTGTTTTTAGTAAAATAATGGTTAAATAATGATGACAAAATAGTCTAAAAGTGGCCTTTGAAAACAGCCTTAAGTTTAATGAAAAATTAATGTTATTTTTAGTTACATAGTACCTTCTCAGATTGAGTCCATGTTTTCTTCTTACAGTATGCTCTTTAGCATTAGATAACAAAGTTGTTAAAAACTTAAAAACTTTATAAGTATGGAATAGTATTAAAGAACTAAAAATAATGTGTCAAATGGCTTAGGAGGGGTGTGTGTGTGTGTATGTGTATTTCTTCAAGGACATATATTTTCTGTTTACTTGGTACTAGCTTATAAAAATTCATTAGATTCTTGAGTAGATCAGAAAATTAAAGAATTAAAGATAAAATTGCATATCTTTTTTGTATGTTTTCAGACATTACTTTTCATAATTTAATCTTCAGTTCACATAAATATAACAAAGAAGAGAGCCTGGGGTGTCATCCTTTAAGCAGTTCCTGATATACGTCATTTTGGAGATTTACTTAGTGTGCCTGTGAAAAATACTAGTATTTATTTTGATTTATGACAGTTGAAGTTAATAGAAACAATAGTAAATTCCCCAAATAGTTACTTGAGTGTATAAAATCAAAACTTTTTAATTCTCAAAATTAAAAATATGTTCTGACTTGACTTTCACCTTTTTGAAACTTTAGTAATTTGTAGCTTAGATACTGATCCACAACTTGCTTTCAGTGAAAATTGTCAAGCATTATGGAAAACTTCATTTGAGCTGTTTTAAAGTTTTCCTTTCAGCCTGTCAAATAATCATTTTGCCTTTTTAAAATTTAAAACACTTAGAATTTATTGTTATTTTTTTCAGTTAAGTTAGGAACACCTTAGTAAAAATGTATTTTTAGAAACATTTTAAGGTGGTGTGGTTTGTCGTTGCAGGTTTATCAAGTAGAAGATGTGTGTGAAGAAGAAATGCCAGAAGAGTCAGATGAATGTGTCCGGACGGACAGAACCCCACCACCACCCACACTATCTCCAGCAGCTATAACTGTGGGGAGAGAAGATTTGACTTCTGAACATCCTTTGTTAGGTGAGGAAATATCTAAATTTGGGGGAATTTTCTATTAGGTAAATGTTAGTGATAAAGTTTAGTCAAGTTAGTGAAGTTTAATAACTGGAGATGGTATTAAGCTATTATGTAATTGTAGCAAAATATAAATAGAATTCAAGATTTTTTTAAGTGAGGAACAATTAAAACAGTTGATGAGGAAACACCCAAGTAAAAAACATTCTTTAGCTTTCTAATTTTTAGAGGTTTGCACAGATATATTTTATATGCCCATTCAGATTCATCTGTCAAGCTGTTTCTAAGCTTAAAAATTAGAATAAATAGAGTTCTATTAAAAGATTTCAGTTACGCTTTCCAGAAATTACAAAGCATTCTGAGTCATATCTGACATTCCTCATAATTGCTTGTGAGCTAGACTGAGTATGTTTTTAAAAGTGTTCTTTCCCAGACAGTTCTTAAATTAAACCTCACTAATTCTTACTAGAGACATGGATTAAAAGATCTTTGGCCTTAAGCATTAAATTTTTATTCACTACTTTAGTGCTACTCATGAGATGAAGTAAATCTTCTTTATGCTCCTCCTCATAATATTAAAGTGACTGAATCCTAGGTGTTTTACTAAAACATTAGTATGACCTAGAACCCAGTGTCTTAAGTCTTTTTTTTTTAAGGACCATGTTAGATTTTTAGTTTTATTTATTTAATAAAAGCTTTTCTTTTTTCCCCCTTTAAACGTGGGGCTCGAACTCATGACCCCAAGATCAAGAGCTGCATGCTCTACTGACTGTTAGATTTTTTAAAAAAATTTATGAATAATTTATTTAGATTGGGGTTGGCAGACTATAGCTCATCCTTTAAATCTTTCCTGCTGCCTGTTTTTGCATGGCCCATAAGCTGAGGATGGTTTTAAAATTTTTAAATGGTTGAAAAAAAAATCAAAAGAAGAGTAATATTTCATGCCAGGTGAAAATTATGCCAAATTCAAATTTCGTTGTCTGTAAATAAAATTATAACACAGCTGCCTTTCTTTACTTGTTCAAATATTATCTTTACTTTTGTATTACTGTGGCGAAGAAGAGCAGTTGCAGAGCCCATATGGCTCTTTAGAGAAAGCTTGCTGACCCTTGACCCAGATAATCCTAATCTTGATTCAGTCTTCCTTGTAAGTATTCAGTTTTCTTGAACTTCTCATGGCTCTGGTGATTATTTACAGTAAACAAGACCCACCGTTACCTACATGGAAACAAATTGTAATAGGACACTGACATTGCTACCAAAGCTACCCTTGCCCTCCCTCTCTTTTCAAGTGTGCCAGCACTCTAACCCTTCCCTTCTCTGATTTTCTCCCTTACTCTCAGTATGAATCCCTGGAAAGCACAGAAGGGGGAAAATCAGTTTTCTTCCAATATTTTCTCCCTCCTGAGAAATAGAAAATGTTTAGTCAATAAAATGATATAAAGTATTTAAGACAAGTTTAATAGTATTGCCTGTGTTTATTCATAATAATACCACAAGAGAAAGATTTAGGAACATCTATCGTATTAAATCTTTGTAGTTTCTCTGAACTGAAATGTATTTAATGTTGCTGATTTCCTGGAGTTTGATTTAAAGGCAGAAATAAAAGTTTAATTGGATACTAACCTTGCACTGTGACTGTGATTTAATTTACCTAAAAAGCATTACTAATGGTAACGCAAAGAAAATTTAAACACTTCTGAAATACTGGAATACAAGAACATCTTCACGTTTTTTTTCCTCAAGGATGCAGGGCAAGATCCTATCAAGCAAATCCTTCTGGCTAAATTGTCTGAGTGCAGTGTAGAGTTCTGAATCTTCCTATAATCTACTTCATACTTATTACTGTGTGTATGAGGGGGTAAAGCAAGCACAAGTTGATTTTTAGAATAACTCTTATCAAATCATGAAATAAACTGACCTGCAAAAATACAGGGATTGGTTTCCATCCAGTATTCAGTTTTCCTAAATCTCTAAAAATTCTTTAAAAGTGAAAAGCAGGGTGCCTGGGTGGCTCAGTCGTTAAGCGTCTGCCTTTGGCTCGGGTCATGATCCCAGGGTCCTGGGATGGAGCCCCACATCGGGCTCCCTGCTCAGTGGGAAGCCTGCTTCTCCCTCTCCCACTCCCCCTGCTTGTGTTCCCACTCTCGCTGTGTCTCTCTCTGTCAAATAAATAAATAAAATCTTAAAAAAAAAAAAAGTGAAAAGCATCCATAAAAAAGGTGGAAAAGCTCATAGATCTTGCTCAGAAAATGAGACTGAATAGGCAGAGAGTACCCTGTGGCAAAGTTCTGTCAGTTTTGTTTTCTCTCACAGTTATCTTAAATCTAGAGAGTGTAATAATTGTGTTTTTGTTCTCCTGTAATACATCAGTGTTTCTCAGTTTTATTTTAACAGCTGATTATACACTGGCAAGTAATAGCTATTAGCTTCTTCAAAAAGTCACTAATTTACAGCTCTAGTTTTAAAAACACTTAGGATGTTAAAAGATGGGCACATACAATATAAAAATTAATTCGAACATATACCAAGCAGTATTTTCTTAACAAACCATAATATACTTAATGCAGCTTTATAAACACACACACACACACACACACACACACACACTCTCTCTCTCTCTCTCTCTCTCTCTCTCTCTTTCTAAAGCTTTATTTCTTTTAGAGAGAGAGCATGAGCCAGGCGGGGGGTGGGGCAGAGGGAAAGGGAATAATCTCAAACTGCCCGGAGCTGGGAGCCTGACATGGGGCTAGATCTCACAACCCTGAGATCATGATCTAAGCCGAAACCAAGAGTCAAATGCTAACCAATTGAGCCACCCAGGTGCCCCTAGGCAGCTTTATATTTCTTTCTTTTTTTTTTTTTTTAAAGATTTTATTTATTTATTTGACAGAGAGAGAGCACAAGCAGGGGAAGAAGCAGGCAGAGAGGGAGAGGGAGAAGCAGGCTCCCTGCCGAACAGAGAGCCTAATGTAGGGCTCAATCCCCGGACCTGGGATCATGACCTGAGCCGAAGGCAGATGCTTAACTGACTGAGCGGCCTAGGTGCCCCAGCTTTATATTTCTAAAGTAACAAAGTATCTATAAATCTGTAAGGGACATTAAAATTTTATTTTTCAGTACCCCATAGATTTATATTTTCCTTCAAACAGGAAAAAAAAACCTTTCAGTCCCACTTTAGAGTTTTATAATTTTTATCCCTTTTCCTCTAGGAGTAAATGTGAAGATTTGGTACGTAGGATAGGATTTTCCTGGAGTTCCTCAGTTTGGTAATGCCTGTGTACAATACTGTGTTCCCGAAATCGGCAAACTAGCATTTTGTGTTGACTTTCTTGTTTAGTTTTTAATAAGGGATTGTGTAATTTTAAACTTTTTCCAATGCAGTTTATCTTGGTGGATTATTTGATGGAACTAGGTTAATAAATGCCTTATAATAGTGCTGTGAGAAGCTCTATTATATTAATCACAATTCCTGAGAGTGAATTGTTAGAGCTTTTCCATTTCTGAGATTATACAGATGATCAGTACACTATTTTCTTAGCTGAAATTTTTATTCTTTAGGGATTCCTATTCTTCTTTATCCAACTGGGTTGTATTTTGAGCATCTTTGATAGTGGTGTCAACCCTTTTCTTACTAGTGGAGAGGAGTTACCACAGTAATTAAGAGCACTGTCTGAAGAACTGACTCCCTGGGTTAGTATCCCAGCTCCATTACTTAAATTAGTTGTGTGCCCTTGGGCAAGTTACTTTATCTTTCTGTTTCCACACTATGAAATGGAGATAACAGCAGTACCTACTCTTGGGCTAGTTTTGAGGGTTAAATGAGTTACAGCATGTGAGGTATTTACACAGTACCTGGCATGTAAGTGCTCAGTAAGTTGTAGTATTATCTTTACACATGTGCTCTTTTTTTGTTATTTTTCTTAGATATCTGTACTCTCTGATATTTTTAGCTGCCAACCGGTTCCATCTTTCCACTTTAGTACAGTCACTACAGGTTTGGTGCTATCATATGGGTAGGTAAAGTCTATCATAGGCTGTGGGGTCTCTCTTATTGTGGTCTTCAGAGTTTGAAGGGGAGGGATTACAGTCATCCAACCCAATATTTTGCAGTTGCCTGGTACTAAATTGTTCCCCCAAATTGACATACACAGTGTCACTGAAGAGTTGTTAAAAAAAAAATTGTGCATGGATTTGGATTAGCCTTACTACTTGAAATAAAGGTGATGCTATGTAATCCTTTAAAAAATCTCTACTTATTCTGTGGATTTTATGATCCTTTTTTATTTAAGTATACTTTCAAAGTACTTTTTCCCCCATGCCATCTGGGATATATAAACAGGAACATAGGGAATTTAATATTTGTGTAGCTTGAAATTTTTTTAAAAAGTAACAGTTTTCATACTTATTCTTAAATTGACATTCTAAAACACTTTTCATATCTTATGGAATAGTTCTTTTTAACCAGAGTTGGAATGATCCACTTTGAGCAAGTTATCCCCTTCTGTAAAGTGGGGATAATAGTAGCTTCTATCTCATAAGATTAAATGAGATTAAATATAAAGTTCTTAGAATAGTGTTTTAAAGCGCCAGGTGTGGACGGTTATGTTATTAATGTTTATTCTTGATTTTCTTATTTGCCTGCACAGAATACTAAAGATAAAAAAATGACTTTTTTTTTCCAGAGCAAGTGGAATTACCTGCTGTGGCATCAGTCAGTGCTTCAGTAATTAAATCTCCATCAGATCCTTCACATGTTTCTATTCCTCCACCTCCACTCTTACTTCCTGCTGCTACCACGAGGAGTAATAGTACATCCGTGCCCAGTAGCATTCCCAGTATAGAAAACAAACCTCCACAGGCTATTGTTAAACCACAGATCTTAACCCATGTTATTGAAGGCTTTGTGATTCAGGAGGGATTGGAGCCATTTCCTGTAAGTAGTAAGCAAATTCGTATTTTTAAAATTATTCATATAGCATTATCTTTAATTGTAGTGTATTGTTCTCTAATAAAATGCTTATAATTTTATTTCAAAAAAGTTGATCCCCTATCTAGAATTTCTCTACCTATTATTTATATATTTCCAAATATGTTTCTAGAATTTTTATGCTAGCTATATATAAACTAAGGAAAAAATTTCAGGCTATTAAGGATATCGATTTTATAATTTTTTAGACAAAGATAATGGGAAGATTACTCGAGTGAAATAAATTTTTTTTTTTTTTTAAGATTTTATGTATTTATTAGAGAGAGAGAGAGAGCATGAGCAGGGGGGAGGAGAAGAGGGAGAAGCAGGCCCCCAGCTGAGCAGGGAGCCCCATGCGGGGCTCAATCCTAGGGCCCTGGGATCATGACCTGAGGCCAAGGCAGACGCTTCACCGACTGAGCCACCCAGGTGCCCCTCTTACTTCTTTTTAAGGGGACTGAAATGACATCTAAAGTGCATTATTTTTTTTAAAATGGTGTTTCTTATATAACGTGATACTTTGTAAACTTGAGTGCCTAAAATAATAACTTCCCAACCTGATAATTCTGAAGTTACTCAGTTGATGGTTTATAATTAGCAAATAGATTTTTCTCATCCTTACATCTCAGCCTTCAGTCAGATTTTAAAAATGCCTTAAAATCTTCACTTAACATTGGAGGTGCTATTTTTCTATCACTGAAAGTCTTATAAGTTGAGACTAGCAGTACATAATTTATATGCTAATATCTAGAGATGAAGGGCGCCTGTGTGGCTCAGTTGGTTAAGCGACTGCCTTCGGCTCAGGTCATGATCCTGGAGTCCCGGGATCGAGTCCCACATCGGGCTCCCAGTCTGCTTCTACCTCTGACCCTCTTCCCTCTCATGCTCTCTATCTCTCATTCTCTCTCTCTCAAATAAATAAAATCTTTTAAAAACATATCTAGAGATGAACATTTTTCCTTAGAAAATAAAAGACAAGTGGCCGAAGCAAAGCCAAAATCTAAGACAAGAAAACAAAAGAATTCATTTCAAGAGCCTTTGAATTTTACCTGGTATTTTAGATTCCTGGGTGGGGAAAATCTTGCATTGTGATAGTGGGTTGTCTCATCATTTGCCTTTGGCTTCAATTAACTGTGTGTTTTAAATTTGGATCTCCTGGGGCGCTTGGGTGGCTCAGTCGTTAAGCGTCTGCCTTCTGCTCGGGTTGGCTCGGGTTATGATCCCAGGGTCCTGGGATCGAGCCCCGCATTGGGCTCCTTGCTCTGCGGGAGGCCTGCTTCTCCCTCTCCCACTCCCCCTGCTTGTGTACCTTCTCTTGCTGTGTCTGTCTCTGTCAAATAAATAAAATCTTAAAAATAAATAAATTTGGATCTCCTGTAAGAATTCTGATAGTGGAGCAATAGTCTCTTTTCCCTGTTCCTCAGGGTTTGGATCTTGGCTGTGCTGCATACCGTAACCTTTGTTAAGTCACTCAATCTTTTTGATCTTAATTTTTGCTCATCTGGCAAGTGGAGATGACACTTGGCTCTGAGGGCTGTGGTGGGGATTAAATGTGCAGTTCCTGGCACGTAGTACCCATCGCTGCTATTACTCAATCACTAGTGACAATGACAACTTTCTTTTCTGATTATAAAATTAATAATGTGTTATTTTAAATGGAAAATATGGGAAATGTACAGAGCAAATCATCCCCAGTAATACCACAATGTGTATTTTTTTACATATATATTTCATATGATCAAGATTATTATACATATAGTTCTGCTGTCATTATATTTAGAGCTTTCGTTTTCTCGTATGATTAATAGTACTTTGGAAACATTTTGAAAGGTTACATAGTACTCCATTTTATGGACAGCCATAATTTATGTAATCCTTGCATTATTGTTGGACATTTTAGGTTTCCATATTTAGTAATTTCTTTAGCACGAATTCCTAGAAGTACAGATATTGAATCATATGTATTCATAAGGCTTATGATATATATTGCCAAATTATTTTCTGGAAAGATTATTTGCTTTATTTTTATTTTTAAAGATTTTATTTTTAAGTAATCTCTACACCCAGTGTGGGACGCAAACTCACAACCCCAATATCAAGAGTCACATGCTCTTCTGACTGAGCCAGCCAAGTGCTCCTGGAAAGATTATTTAAATATATTCACACAACAGATGTGTAAACTCAGCAGCACTGAGTATTACAGTTTCTTCAGCAATACCCTTTGTAAATTTTACATGAGGTATATTAAATATATTAACTGAAGTGAACAAAATTTAAAAGTTCGTGAGTGATTATTCTCTGAAGTTAAATGTAGAAATTTACAATAAGCTGTCGTTCACCATCTGTGGCAGATATCGGAGACTTAACCAGCATGCATTCTTCAAGGAGGTTCTTGTTTCAGATTAGCTAAAGGCTCACTCGCAAATCAGTAAATATTTTTGGTCTGGATTGTTTTTGCTGAAAACATTTCTAAAATAAGTAGTATTTATGCCTTAACCAAGTATATTGAACATAAGCAAATATTTTGTTGTTGATTTTCATGTTAATGTTTGAGGATTTTTCCATTTGTTTTTGTGATTATAGTGGATTAGGTTGCTGAACTGGAGTCAGGAGACCCGAGTTCTAGTCATAATTCTGCTTTTGTAAAGAAATCACCTAAACACTTAGAACATTAGTTCACTTATCTTTAAAATACATACAATAGTGATCTATCCTGAGGAGACAACCCTACGAGTAAAAAGCTTTGTACATGAAAAATAAATCTTAAAAGTTGTTGCAGAAAAAAAATAAGGATACTGGCTAATCAAAATTTATTACCGATTTTTATTATTTTTTTATTTTTATTTTTATTTTTTTTAAAAATATTTTATTTATTTATTTGAGAGAGAGAATGAGATAGAGAAAGCATGAGAGGGGGTAGGGTCAGAGGGAGAGGCAGACTCCCTGCTGAGCAGAGAGCCCGATGTGGGACTCTATCTTGGGACTCCAGGATCATGACCTGAGCCGAAGGCAGTCGCTTAACCAACTGAGCCACCCAGGCGCCCTATTATTTTTTTATTTTTAAAAAGACTTATTTATTTCAACGAGAAAGAGAGCATGAGCTAGCATGGGGGTGGGGGGGAAGGGGTCGAGGGAGAGGGAGAGAGTCATCGGCAGACTCCGTGCTGAGCGTGGAGCCCAATGCAGGGCTTGATCTGATCTCATGACCCTGAGATCACGACCTGAGCCAGAACCAAGAGTCAGATGCCTAACTGACTGTGCCACCCAGGTGCCCCTATTACTGCTTTTTAAAGACATTTTTTTTTTTTTTAAGATTTTATTTATTTATTGGACAGAGAGAGACAGCGAGAGCAGGAACACAAGCAGGGGGAGTGGGAGAGGGAGAAGCAGGCTTCCTGCTGAGCAGGGAGCCCGATGTGGGACTCGATCCCAGGACCCTGGGATCATGACCTGAGCCGAAGGCAGACGCTTAACGACTGAGCCACCCAGGCGCCCTAAAGACATTTTTTAACTACTTGCCTAAACTAGGACACTAGGTTCCATTTGACAGAGACTTTGAAGCATCTGCACTGCTGATGACTTGAAATACAACTGTTGATGTCCAGATTGCCTAAAATCTTCTAAGGAATAAAGCACGTAGTGGATCAGTTCAACTTATCAGTTGAACAAGTAAATTAGTACAGATATTATTCATTCCAAGAGGCTTTTTAACCAAGTTATTTCTGAAAAGCCTTTTAAAAGATTATTTTATTCTCTGTCTCTTTTGAAGGTGAGTCGTTCATCTTTGCTAATAGAACAGCCTGTGAAAAAAAGGCCTCTTTTGGATAATCAGGTGATAAATTCTGTATGTGTTCAGCCAGAGCTACAGAATAATACAAAGCATGCAGATAATTCATCTGACACAGAGATGGAAGACATGATTGCTGAAGGTTTGTGGATTTTACTTAAGATACTGTTTAAATTAACTTTGACTTTTACCATTTGAAACAGGATATGGATTTTTATTCTACACATATTTTCACACTCTAGGAAGCTGTTCACTTTTATTCTTATATAATGCATTATTTAACTCAGGTAAATGGAAAGCTAATCAGACCTTTAATGGCCAAATAATTCTAATAGAAAGATTGATGTTTAATTTGCATAATGTCAATTTGACTTTTGAAGGAGTGTAGAGGGAAAGTTCCACTATATATGAAAGTAATTTAGAATTTTAGCATCAAAGTAACCAGTTCTGTCTTTTTTTTCCTAAGCAGACTTAACTAAGTGACTGCTTTACTGAGTTTGCTTAAAAATTTAAAGCTTCTGGGTTGTTTGGTTTTAGACTTTCCATATCCTGATGTTTGATGTCAGGTAAGTATTACAGTTGTATTAAGGATGTACTTGTCAATCAAGAGGCGATTAAATTTGTTCAAAGAGGAAAATATCACTAAATCTTCTTAATGTCAGAGATTCCTTCTTTATAGACTTCAGTCTAATAGTGAAATATTCCAGAAAAGTCAGTTGTACACAAAATGACTATAGGAAAACAAACACAAATAAATGCAGAAATGATTTATTTTTTATTGATTCTGATCATGGCCCTGTAATTGTGATACAGTTTAATCAGATAGCATTTAGTGTAGTCAGGGCTCTACAGTAGTGTTTTAGTTAACATCTGTGTCTAAGTAATTATCCTTAATATCTTAGTATATTTGATCTAAAATTAACTTTCACATGTTTATTGAGCATATGCTATATGTGCCTGAACTTTGGAAGTTAAGCAAAATAGCATGCTGGTAAACAAAATAGTCTTTGCCCACGGTTTTCCTGTTTGTTCAAAGGAAGGCACCTCTGTTTGTTAGTAAGTTATAAACTGTTGAAATCTGTTCATCCCTGGTTTACCTTTTATTTGAACAGCAAAGAGTATCATAGCAGTGTAAAATTGGGTTTTTACTGTTAACTGATATTGAGATCAGTTTTTTTTTCACTTTAAAAGAATGTTAACAATGAAAAATTTCACACATACATAACTTAGAATTGTATAATGAATCTTCACTCACCCAGACTCAATATTGCCCAATATCAAACTTCATTTTTGCCATACTAGCTTCATCTATCCCTTCTGTTTTCCTCCCTTCATTCCCCCGTCTCTTTTTCTCTTCTTTTCTTCCCTCCTTCTTTCTGTTTTTTAAAAAGAAATCATAGTCCTCATTTCATTTCACTGGTATGTAATTCATTGTGCATTTCTAAAAAATACACATTTTCTTATGTAGCTATAATGCTATATCACACAAAACAGTATAGTAATTCTTTGGGGTCATCTAGTACCTGGTTCATATTGAGATTTCCTCAATTGTATAATTGTATAGATTGTTATAAATATCCTTTTATAGTTATTTTTCAAATAAGAATCCAGGCAGTGTCTACATTTTGCCTTTTGTTATGAACTTAATTTCATTTAATTCCTAAATACTTTTAGTTATGCTTACTATTTTATCTGAGAAAATATTTCATTTGAGATGAAGAGTAGTAAAGTTGAATATGCAGGGATTTTTCTTTCTTTTCTTTTCTTTTTTTGGGGGGGGTGGGGCAGAGGGAGAGGGAGAGAGAGAATCTCAAGCAGGCTCCAGGCCCGGCGTGGGGCCCGATGTGCAGCTCAGTCTCACAACCTCAAGAGCATGACCTGAGCCAAAACCAAGAGTCGGACATTTAACCGACTGAGCCACCCACATGCCCTGCAGGGACTTTTTTTCTTGCCTATAACCACAAGAAGTGTATAAATGAAACTTCTGGGCTAAAAAGCACATATAATGTGCCCTGTTGTGTGTACACATTGGAGAAAAATGGAAAACCGCTTAGGAAGTTTCACAGCATATGTCATGAACTTATGGTTTATAATATAATAGACATACAGCATATGTTAGACTGTAGTAGAACCTTGAAAGGAGCTTTTGTTTTAGTAGGAACTAGTGAATTTAAGATAACTAAGGAGTAACATGTAAGTTTTAAATGAATTGTATAGACGGTAAGAACTTGGGACTTTAAAACTGATTTTAAAACCAGTTGAGATAAACCACACTGTGGTTTTAAAACCACAATGAGGTATCACCTCACACTGGTCAGAATGGCTAGTAGCAAAAAGACAAGAAATAGCAAGTGTTGGAGACGATGTGGAGGAAAGGGAACCCTCATGCACAGTTGGTGGGAATGTAAATTGGTGCAGCCACTCTGGAGAATAGTGTGGTGGTTCCTCAGAAAACTAAAAAAAGATGTACCATATGATCCAGTAATTCCAGTTCTGGGTATTTATCCAAAGAAAATGAAAACACTGATTTAAAAAGATATATATATGTACCCCTATGTTTACTGCAGCATTATTTACAATAGCCAAGATATGGAAGCAACCTAAGTGTCCATCATCAATAGATGAATGAATAAAGAAGATGTGGTATTATTATATATATACACACACACACACACACACACACACACACAAAATGGAGTATTTCTCAGCCATAAAAAAGAATGAAACCTTGCCATCTATGACAACATGGATGGACCTAAAGGGTATTATGCTAAATGAGATAAGCCAGACTGAGAAAGACAAATACCCTATGATTTCACTCCTATGTGGAATCTAAAAAATAAGACAAGCAAACAAATAACAGTAGAAAGAAACAGACTTATAAATATGGAGAACAAACTGGTGGTTGCCAAAGGAGAGAGGGTGAGAGGATGGGTGAAATTGGTGAAGGAGATTAAAAGGTACAAACTTCCAGTTATAAAATAAATAAGTCACAGGGTTGAAAAGTGTACAGGATAGGGAATATAGTGACTAATATTGTAATACACTTGTAGCAAGTATTTCATAATGAATATAATTGCTGAGTGACTACAGTGTGCACCTGAAACTAATATTACATGTCAATTATATTTCAGTTAAAAAAACCTGGTTGATGGAATGTTCTGAATATGTCTGTTAAATCCATCTGGTCCAGTGTGTCATTCAAAACCATTGTTTCCTTGTTGATTTTCTGTTTGGATGATATGTCCATAGTGGAAGTGGGGTGTTAAATCCCTTACTATTATTATATTACTGTCGATTATATCCTTTATGTTTGTTATTAACTATTTTATGTATTTGGGTGCTCCATGTTGGGTGCATAAATAATTACAGTTGTTATATCTTCTTGTTGAATTGTCCCCTTTATTATATAGTGTCTTTTGTCTCTTCTTACAGTCTCTGTTTTAAAGTCTGTTTTGTTTGATTGCTGTCCAGCTTTCCTTTGACATCCATTTGCATGATAAATGTTTCTCCATCCCCTCACTTTCAATCTACAGGTGTCTTTCTGTCTGAAATGAGTCTGTTGTAGGCAGCACATAAATGGATCTTGTTTTTTTAATCCACTCTATCACCCTGTGTCTTTTGATTGCAGTGTTTAGTCCAGTTACATTCAAAGTAATTAATAGATATGTACTTATTGCCGTTCTGTTACTGTTTTATGGTTGTTTCTGTAGAACACTTGAAAAGAATGCAGACTGGTACCGCCACCATGGAAAACCGTATGGAGGTTCCTCAAAAAATTAAAAGTAGGGGCGCCTGGGTGGCTCAGATGGTTAGGCGTCTGCCTTCGGCTCAGGTCGTGATCCCAGGGTCCTGGGATCGAGTCCCACATCCGGCTCCCTGCTCAGTGGAGAGCCTGTGTCTTCCTCTCCCTCTGCACCTCCCCCTGCTCATGCTCTCTCTCTCTCTCTCTATCTATCTATCTATCTATCTATCTCTGTCTCAAATGAATAAATAAAAAAAAATCTTAAAAAAAATTAAAAATAGAACTACTCTATAATCCAGTAATAGCACTATTAGGTATTTACCCCCCAAAAAACAAAAACACTAATTCAGAGGGATACATGCACCCCTGTATTTATTGCATCGTTATTTACAATAGCCAAACTATGAAAGCAGCCCAAGTGTCCATCGATGGATGAATGGATAAAGAAGATGTGGTATATACATATAGTGGAATATTACTCAGCCATAAAAAGAATGAAATCTTGCCATTACAGCGACATGGATAGAGCTAGGGAATATAATGCTAAGTAAAATAAGTCAGAGAAAGATACCATATGATCTCATTCATGTGGAATTTAAGAAACAAACGAGCAAAGGAGAAAGACAGACCAAGAAGCCAACTCTTAACTATAGAGAACAAACTGGTTACCAGAGGGGAGGTGGGTGAAATAGGTGATGGGGATTAAAGAATATGCTTATCATGATGGAAAACAACAACAAACCTGGCTGAGATTATTGCCAGTTTGGTAAGTTTTCTGTAGAGATGGGATTTGATCTGGATCTTGGATGATAAAACATAGATAACAAACAGGAAGAACCTTTCAGATTGGAACCATGAATAAATGTACAAAGGATGTTCACATAACTTCAGGAGGGGACAGTAAGGAATAGATTGTAGGCTTAGAGAAATAGTAAGAAGTAAGACTGACAGAATCAGATTCTAGAGTATTTTGGATATTTGATCCAAGTCGTTAGGAGTTATCTTGTTGTCAAGAGGATGGTTACTGAAGATTTTTAGGCAGATTACATGAAAAGAGTGTTTTTGGAAACTGCAGATCATCTGTAGGATGAATCTGTAGGTTTGATATGTAATTGATACTTGTAGTTATAGTGGGAAGAGGAAGGAAAGAATTTATGGAAGACAAGGCAAAGGGTAGTTTAACATGATAAGTTACCAGAGTAATGAAAAGGGAGATTTAAAGATGATTAATCTGTGCACTGAGTAGTAAATAAGCCATAGAGATCTAATACATAGTATAATGAATATAGACAACAGTATTGCTTAGAGACTAAAACTTAAGTATTCCAATCACTAAAAAGAAAGGATAATTATGTAAAGTGATAGAGGGTGATGGAGGTGCTAAATATTGCTACAGCAACAATCAATATATAAATGTATCAAATTAAAACATTGTACACTGAAATTTGCACAGTGTTATAAGGTAAATATAGTCAAAAAAGATTAATCTGTTTCATAGTGGAGCTTTATTTACATAGAATATGCCAAATTTTTAAATACTTCATAATTTAATTTCCCAAGGTAATTATATAAAGTGTTTCTATTACTGTGTACTTCAGTGTTTATGGGAAGTACTGTAGAGGGAAATGGTGAAGTCATTTATTTGCTGGCTTTAGTAGTATATACAGTTTAATTCAGTCCTTAAAAAGTTAGTGTAAGGATTATTTTCTTTTTAAAGGATTATTTCTCTTTCTATTTGGACTGGTTCTATAACTAGAATTTCCAACCAGTAGACTGATTTACCAAAATATCTTCTGTCTTCCCTGGTAAATCATATTGATCATGATTTCTATCTCACTGCCTCTCTCTTTTGCTTCTTATCATTAAGTGATCTCAAGTCTTCAGGAAAATTAAAAAGTAACTACTCCTCACACACAAAAAATGGGGACATCTCTTAGAATATATGTTGGGCCACTCCATTAGAAACCCAGAATAATATTTGATTAAATAAGGTAGAAGTTCAGTTTTTGCCCAAAGGCAAGCAAGTGTTGGGCACCTATGCTGCCAGTGTTGTGGTTTTCTCTTCCCTAGAATGTTCCTTTCGTTTCCAAGATAGCTGATTTTCATTTTCACATTCTAATCAGTGAGTTGGGGGAAAAGGGCACCACCTGGAGTTTGCACGTATTTCCATTCACATGTCATGGAAGGCCACACCTAGGGCAGAAACTGAGTTTTTATTTTCAGAGCCCATATGCCTTGCTGAAAATTAGGATTTTGTTACTGTGGGAGAAAAGTGAAGAATGGATGTTGGGGAGAATTGCCAGCTCTCTATGCCATAGACTTCCATCTTTATTAGCTAAAGGAACAGTTTTTGAACTCATTTGGCTCTGTAATTTTTTATTCACAAGTGTGAAAAAGTAGCCTTGGTAATACCAGATTTGTTAAAATTATGACAAACATGAGAACAGGGATTTTTGAATGTTAATATTCCTCTCTTCATTATGAGAAATAAAAACTGATGTTCATTTTTTGTTAGGTTGTCTGTCCTTAGACCATACCTGTTTGGATCTCCCCTCTCTCACCAGCAAAAACATGTTCTCCTTTGTAAGGGATTCTAAACTATTATCAAGTGTTACGTATTGCTACATTAGTGAATACAAGCTTTTTAAAGCTTTCAGTATAGTCTGGAAATGGAACAACTTGATAACTAGATTCTTTGGGGCCAGACTGGTGGCAGTGGTGGTAGCGAGAGGCTCTGTCACGTGTCAGACCAGGTCACAAGCATGACAAAGTGAAAACAATACTGGAACTTATGACATCAGTTCCCAGGGATGTGTTGTTGAGCCACAGTTGTGTAAAAGCCATTTCTAGGTCACTGGAAGGAGCAATTTTAATTTTACTTATTTTGAGACTCTTTCTCATTGCTGCTCACCAGATGACTTGCTTATGAAGGTAGTCCTGAAAATTTTTTTACAATGAACTCTTGCTAGTTCATTATTTGATCAGTCATGTTGATAATATTTGGCTGTCCCTTGGGACTGCAGATATTTCACAGTATGTTTTTTAGTAGTTCTTGCTGTCTTATCTTGATTTAGCACTTTGGCATTTGCTTCTTCAGTAACACTAGGATAATGTGACTGCCTAAATTTTCTGAGTACATGTCATTCATGTCTACATTTCAGAGTCCCCTTCTTCATCTTAATAAGCCTTTGGTTAAGTGAGTAACATAGAAAAGCACACAGGGGACTCACAGCTAAAAGCTTTAGTTAGTAAAGTAGGCTTTTTTATGTATTCTCCATGACTTGGCATAGGAATTATCGTGATGCAAGAACATGGCAGAATATGATGGATTTAAGAATTTAACAGTTAAAAAAAAAATTTAGGGCACCTGGGTGGCTCAGTTGGTTAAACTTCTGCCTTCAGCTCGGGTCATGATTCCAGGGTCCTGGGATCGAGTCCCGCATCAGGCTCCCTGCTCCACCGGGAGTCTGCTTCTCCCTTCTGCCTCTCTCTCTCTCTCTCTCTCGCGAATAAATAAAATCTTTAAAAAAAAAAGAATTTAACCATTTTTATTTCTTAAGTACTTATTAACAGGTCTTGGTACTCTTAATTCTTATGTGGAAAATAGAAAACGGAACTGTCACTTTTTTATGCCTACTATCTACTGGGTACTCATGAAGTCTTCATTGCAGTTCTTTGGGAAAGGTATTATAAACTTCATTTTACAGATGAAGATACTGTGGGTCATGAAAATAAAATTTCTTGCTTATAGGTGATTGCTGCTGGATACTTGAGGATTTAGGTAGAAAGTTTCCTTGGGTCTAATAATATGGCTTGAGGAAAATTATGGATATAGAGGTGGAGGGAAGGACATTCTAACTAAATAGGGAACACTGACAAAAAGCAGAGGTTAGAAATTACAAAATTACTTGTGATGTTTAAGATTAATCTAAATTATTTTTGTTTTAATATGATATACCTCAAAGGGACTGCTTTACAATTAGATATATGTATCTATATTTTGTATTGTACACTGCAGACCTTTGAAAATGTTCTCTTACATGCTTCTCTAAAATCAAGCATATCAAAAGTTTAGCTTCTTTTTGAAGTCACCCTCATTCTCTCCAGTTACATTAAGTGTTCTTTGCTGTGTGTCTTCGTAGCACCATGCACCTAAATTTGTATCCTACACAGTGCTTTTGAGAGTGCTCCTCCTGAAGGTTGTTACTTTGTCTTACTCATCTTCATTTCTTTTACACTGCTCAGTAAAGTTATTTGCCCATTTTAGGTATGTTGAATTCTTAGCAAAATGAACCTTTAAAAATGCATTGCTTATTTATACAGCAAAAACTCCATAAAATGTTTATGGAGGAGTAAGAGGGCATTGGTGGTTGCAGTTGTTTTTGGAGTATTTTCCCTGCCATAGTGGCTTTGGGTTGAAAAGTTAAAAGACCATTCCTTTAAGTTTCCTGGAGGGACTGAACTAGCTGTATCCAGCCGAAGTAGATGCTAGAAGAAAATCTGCCACAATTAAATTTTTGGAAGTTTTTTCCTTTGTTTCTTTTTTAGAGACATTAGAAGAAATGGACAGTGAATTGCTCAAGTGTGAATTCTGTGGGAAGATGGGATATGCTAATGAATTTCTTCGGTCAAAACGATTCTGCACTATGTCCTGTGCCAAAAGGTATTTCTATTCCCTTGACTTTCCTAAAGTGGAAACCAACAACCATTGTAAGAAACCCAAAAACTTGTAGAGTTTACTAGTAGCCAAAACTAGATGCTATAATATACAGGAAGAATATCAAGTAGGCATTTTCTGGAGCTACTTTGATATTTAGTTACTAAATTTTGCTCTGTGAGAGTTACATATTCATAACGTTTACAGTGAGTTTCACCACATATTCTAACATTGAAGTAGCAATCTCCTGGCAAGAATATGCTTAGGAGAATGTCTCCTGTGAACAGACCTGCTAGTCCTTAAAGTATCAAAACAGTATTTGTTTTATCACCTTATTGTTTGATCAGTATGAAAATACCAGGATTTACTTTGTTTTGTTGTAACTTGTTTTCATTATATCCTGTTTATCCTAGGTTTTTAAGTGGGACAGCTGCAGCACAAGTTCCCCACATTGTTAAATCATCAGAGAGGAAAATAGGTCTTTTCTAAATCTATTATCAATAGTAATATTATAGGTAAACTGTGTTCATAACTAAAGGAATGTTCAGTATCTTTATTGTTCTCGTCACAGGTTTAGTATAACATAAAAAAAAAAACCTCCTCTGATTCTGATAATAAATCCTAAGATAGGTATTTACCACTAGAGGTGAAGTGTATGCACAGGTTATTTTGAAGTTTGTTCTCTGTTCCAAAAAGTGATTATTCTCTCAAAGAATATAAGATCTTAATTGTTTGTATCTAGGGATTTTTCTTGCATGAATATATTATTTTGTATGGTGCCACTACAATATACTTAGTAAATCTTTTTTTTTTTTTAAGATTTTATTTATTTATTTGAGAGAGAGAGAATGAGAGAGAGAGTGCACGAGAAGGAGTAGGGTCAGAGGAAGAAGCAGACCCCCCATTGAGCAGGGAGCCTGATGTAGGACTTGATCCTGGGACTCCGGCATCATGACCTGAGCCGAAGGCAGTTGCTTAACCAGCTGAGCCACCAAGGCGCCCTATACTCAGTAAATCTTAAGTTAAATAAATAATAGGAGTATTTTTCTCCAAAAATGGCTTCATTTGGTTTCTCAGTTGTTAGTCTTCTATTCACATATTATCTTGTGTTATTGAGAGCCCTAACTCAATTATTTAACTCCTGTTTTAACTTGGGAGTTTTTCCAGTTTGCATACACCACAAAAAAGATGAGTAACTCTCTAAGTGATTAACAACTCTGAGGGAAAAGGATGGCCTTTCAGAATATTTTAAATGTCTTGACTATTAAATATTTCAGAACATTTAACACTACCATCACTCCTTCCAGGGATGATTGCTGAGTTGTCAAGTTATTATACCTTTAGGTGAACCTCTTTCAGGGGGGTGAGGGATCCTAATACAAGGGAAATGCAGATGAGAGAGCAAGGAGGAAAGGATAAGTTAGGTTGGGGAAGAACTGCTATCTGCATGTCTGCCTTGGAGATCTAAATATTTAGGGACGAAATAGCAAGTGTAAGGTTAGTCTCTCTGTTCTCTAGTCAGTGGAGAAGGAAGTTTTATAGGTTGCTGTGAATGGAAATCGGAAACATATAGAGCTGAGCGCACAGATCAGCATACTGAACACAGCAGGAGCTTGTTGAGTCGTTTAGGGTAAAATGAAGTGGCCATCTGGGCATTTTTTTAAAAAATCTGTTTTTAGGGGAAAAAAATAGCCTATTCATTTTCATAGTACTCCTTACTTCCATTTCCTGCTATTTTCATAAAACATAGATGAGGAAAATTTGTTTTGGTATCTGTATATTGGTCCTAGAATAGTTAATAGCAAAGTTCATTGAAATTTATTCTTGTCTTTTTCCTGAGAAATCTTCTTAGAGCAAGAGTTTTGAAAATAAGAAATTACAGTGGCAGTTTTATGTGTTTAAGAAAGGAACTATATGTATTTTTCTATGCCTTTCTTTAGCTTTTCAGAAATTTGTTAAATTATTTCTTTTCACTCTTCTTTCTAGGGAAGGGGTTGGCAAACTGTACCCAGGCCAAGTCCTTCATTTAGCCTATTTTTGGATGATGCCTGAGCTAAGGATGGTTCTTGAATTTTTAGATGGTTAGGAAAAAATGAAGAGAGTAATATTTCATAACATGAAAATTATGTGAAATTCAAATTTTGGTCTAAAGTTTTATTGGAACGTGGTCATGCTCATTCATTGTTTATGGCCGCTTTCATGTTACAGTTGCAGAATTGAGTAGTTGTGACAGACACTTGTATTGTCCACAAAGCTTAAAATGTCTGGCCCTTTGTAGAAAAAGTCTGTCAGCCCTGTTCTAGGCCTTGAAATTCAGTAAACAGCATAGGACTCTTTTAAACTGTCATCATGCCTTATACAGGTCTATATTAAAAAAATACTAGTCTATTTTGATAAAATGAAAATAATCTTTCAGCTAATTTTAAAGAATTATGTGTATTTGAATTTCCTGAACAGTGAGAACTATGAATTCCTTGTGTAACTCTGAAATCAACTTTACATTTTCACTCTTTGATTTCAGTAATATTTGAAAAAATCTTTTACTAGCCATTTGGGATTTCCCCTTCTCTACTCCCTTAACTTCTTTATATTAATCTCTCTTCAGAAATGATTACTTGGGAAAACATCAGTGTGAACATCTACATAATTCATAACTTCGTTTTCTTCTGAACCTTGAATTATTTTGCAAAAAATTGGTTATCCTCTGTATTTTGCATGAAGTTTCCCACTATCATACTGTTATTAGGAGAAAATATCAATACCTTGTTATAGGTGTCCAGTAATGTATATTACCATATTGTGCAATATTACGAAATAAACAGGCCATTTTTTGACTGTCAGCATAAGTAAATCCACTGAACACTGTGGTTTACTTTCTGAGGTATTACAGTCCTTAATGAAGTATTTGGCACTTACTGATTCACAAGTGCACTTTTAAATCATAATTAAATACTAAACGGAGTGTTCCACGTATCGCTTAATATTTTTTCTTACTTGAATTTCTTAGGTACAATGTTAGCTGTTCTAAAAAATTTGCACTTAGTCGTTGGAATCGTAAGCCTGATAATCAAAGTCTTGGGCATCGTGGCCGTCGTCCAAGTGGCCCTGATGGGGCAGCAAGAGAACATATCCTTAGGCAGGTCTGTAGAAACCTTGCTTCAATGTACTATACCCTTTTCCGAAATGCAAGGAAAGTGCAATGCTGTATTTTACTTGTACTACATTTTCCAGCTTCCAATTACTTATCCATCTGCAGAAGAAGACTTGGCTTCTCATGAAGATTCTGTTCCATCTGCTATGACAACACGCCTGCGCAGGCAGAGTGAGCGGGAAAGAGAACGTGAGCTTCGGGATGTGAGAATTAGGAAAATGCCTGAGAACAGTGACTTGCTACCAGTTGCACAAACAGAGCCATCTATCTGGACAGTTGATGATGTCTGGGCCTTCATCCATTCTTTGCCTGGTATGTAATTCACCACTTTGGCCTTATATTTTTCTTGTGCATTCACACACAGGAATAATATTAGATCCAATCCACACCTATTGCACAAAAGGGCTAGAGAAGTACTATGTATATGTATTAATTAAATGGCATTTGCTATTGAAATGTGATCTGTTTCCTCTTGCTTATTCCCTCAGCACAACTGGGTATTTTCTCATACCCCCCAAGTCGATAAAAACTGACTAGTCCTGCTTCTGCTGTGACACCTCAGCCGGTGAAGATATTAAAGGTGCTCTCTTCTCTTCAGTCTGATTTCTCTCGAGAGGTCAGTAGAGAGATTGAGTCAGACACTTCTTCCCTTCTGCTCTTCTATTTTTCTATTCTATTTCCTCTTTATTTCCTAATTTAACCTTTTTTAAATAAAATAAGAGAGACTATATATATATAAATTTTTGCATTTTTGAAAGCTAATCAAGACCTTTTAGAATATGATAACATTTTGGTTTCTTTTTAAAAAATCAAGCTGGTTCTTTTAAAGGAAGCTGCATTCCTTGATTCTTTTCAATAAGTAGCCATCAAGAACACTTCTAAAATTTGATTTTTTAAGTAGACAACTAAAATTCAGTTATGATATTCCATTCCAATATTGAGGGTAACTTTCTTATGTTTTTCTGCTCTCTCGTTTTGGTACTCTTTCCATCAGCTTAATTCTTTATGTTCTTTATCTTTTTTCTTTAATGCAGCAGTCTTTTATATCTACTTTCTCCAAGGGGCTGGTTACTAAAGATAACTGCACCGTTGCTCATGATGAGACCCACATTGATTATATATGTTAAGACTTTTTTTTTTTTAAATCAGCAAATCTTACCCATTTTAACCTTACGAATGTGGAAAACAAGGAGATTTTTTAAATGTTTGCTCCGTTTTGATTTTATTGTGAATCACACTATTTCTCTTGATATAAGCTTTCCAGAAAAATATATCCCCTTTGAACTCTACAGACTTATTAAAATTAATCCAGCTCTTTTTGCTGATTAATCTTTCTGTGAAGGTAACCACTACCTCAGAAGCAAACTTACAGTTAATGTGCTGAATGAAGAAAGTATATTCAGAACTATTACTGCTTTAAAAAAAAAAAAAACTGCCATTTTACCTTATATAAACAGAATTCTATGACATTTTATTATTTTTTCAGTAGCTTGTTTTAGAAATGCTAAATAAGTTTTTTTTTTTTTAAACAAGATATGGTCACTTTTAAAGGAACATTGCAGTTGTTCAAATAAAGAGAGGATACATTTTTCATGGAAGATTTTTAAACATGCACCTAAGGAAACTTAGGTATGAGTTAAGTGCTAATAACCATATAGGTTTTGAATCTGCTTTAAAACTGATATGTTAGAAGATTGTGAGTCTTCACTGGTTGTGATTTTAATATTTAATGACATAAATTTTAGTTTTTAGACAAGTCTAGATATCTTGAGAATTAACACCGGATTCTACTGATTCCTTGGGGTTGGACTTTGATTCTGTCATCTTCAGAAGTAGTCTCCGTCTTCCACATGGGGCGTGTAAGCTGTTAGCCTGATTTCTCATTTGGGGAAACTTTCCTTTCCTTTGGGGAGGAGCGTTGGTTCATATCCTGAGGAAAGTAATTGGTCAAATAATTAACAAATAATAGGTATCTGATTCTTCTGTCATTTCATATGCTTTTGTTAGGGCTAATTTTCAAACTTTCCCCAATACCCATTTGCTGTGTGGTTACTCTTGGCTGCTATATTAGAACAAAGGCTAAACTCCTTTGTCTCATTCTTGCTTCATTTCAGTTTAAAAAAAAAAAAAGATTGCTTACATTTGAGATGCTTGTCTTAGTTCATCAAGACAATTTTGTTGCCAGTTGTTTAGAGAACATTACTTATCATTAAAGGGAAACTGCTTTATAATTTAGAATTGTTTGGTGCTGTGTAAGAGTCTGCTTTCCTTTAGCTGATTAAATGGGAATACTTCTGAACTGCTTTGACAGGCTAAATAACAGGCTTATTTGTGTGATCACTTATATCTTCTTTCTCAGTGTTTCTCTCTGAATAATCCCTGTGGCCTAAAGTAAATCTCATATCAGAAAATGCTTTTATCTTCATTTCTCTATGCTCCTCTGGCCTTTGTAAACATCTTTTGAGCCTCTTTCAGGCTCATTCGCGGCTGCATTGTTTTTCTTCCAGGTAGTCTGCTTCCAACCTTTCCTCATAGAATGAACAAGCTTATAAATTTTGTAATCTCTTGTATTTTCTTTCTTTCCAGTTGAGATAGGCTTCCCTCTTTCATCAGGGCACCTATATTTACTCCTGGAGTTTTCTCTTTGTATAATGTCATCTTGTAAACCATACTGGTGGGACCATATTAGAGCTGTATGCTGTAATATCCAGTCTCAGAGCTGCTACCACAGTGAAAAATTATTTTCTTCTGGGGTGCCTGGTGGCTCAGTTGAGTGTCTGACTCTTGGTTTTGGCTCAGGTTATGATCTCAGGGTCTTGAGATTGGAGCCTGCTTAAGATTCTCTCTCACCCTCTCTGTCCACGCCCCCCCCCTCGTGTGCGCACTCTAAATTAAAAAATATATTTTCTTCTAATTTTTGTGCATTAAAAAGTTCTCTATGGAAATGATTCTTCTTTTCAATTAACTGCAGTATCTTAACTCTTGATCAGTGCAAAGGTCAGTTTATTCTGTATATATTTGTGACTCTGTAGGAGATTTGGTTTCTCTGTAGGCATATAAAGTAGGAATTAGCCTAAAAACATATGACTATTGGTTTTCATAATACTAATATTGGGACTTTTTTATTATGTAATATTAAGTGGCAGGTGATATATTTTCACCAGCCTTACTGAGATCATTTTTGTGCAGAATGTTTTGTTTTGGGTTCAGCTAGAAAAGTGACTGGACTGAAAAGTTCAGTTGGGACTCATCCAGTCGCAGAGGTCCATGCCCACCCTGATAGCTGCTTCTGGTGACATAAAGCCAGCAATGCTGACTGGGTGCTGCACTTGGGATATGTTTTGTACGAGTCCCTGGGGCACCAGTCATTTTACAGAAGTAGATTCTAACGTCAGAAACTCATTGAACTTTTAGCTCAGTATACCTTGAGCATCTAAACATTTTTTTGAAAATTCATTTTTCTTTAGTGAGTTTCGGAAAAATATTTGCTTCTGCCTTTTTTTTTTCTAAGTAATTTTATTTTTTCATTTCTATACTCATGTATAACTGCTCTTTGTTGTGGTTGGCTTATGGAAGTTGTGATCTAAAATTCTGAAGATAATGCATTCCTACACGATCATGGTGTTTCCCGAAACATATTTTGTTCTTTATTATTTTGCTAATACATTTACTTACTACAAGAAGACATCTGAAGAGGGATCTCCCAGTACAGAGGAACAACACATGCTATTTATTTCCTCATGGAGAACTCCTTGTTTCTATTCCCAAATGTAGCTCTTACAGTCCTCATTACTTCTCATTGCTCCTGTTTTCTGAATCTAAGTAAGTCCCGCCCTGTCTTTCTCTCTCTTCTTTTCTTTCCTGTGTTCTTGTAAGTAAGACTGAAGAGAGAAGAACATTAGTTCTTTCATAAAAAGAAGGATGAAGTCACAACTAGATGCAAGATTAGTCAGTTTTGTCTGCCCAGTTTTGAGAGCTACCTCTGGGAAAAGAAAGGGAGCTTTTCTATGGTGAGTAATCCCATTTTAACTGTATAATTTCTTTTATATGGTAAATGGGCAAAACCATCACATTGTTTAGGGTACTTTTGAAATGTCAGTTTTTTAGTCTGAGAAATTAAAATAGAGAAATTGAAAAGCTGGCTGCTATATATGAAACAGGAAAGAAACAACAGAGAAGATGGGAAAAGAAATAACCAAGAGAAAAGATGGCCATACAGCTGAATACAGAAGAAAGTGTATTACTCTTACAAATAGCTCTTCCGTAGCAGATCCTGTTTTGGTTTATTGATTATTCACTCATCCAGTCCTTCACTTATACAGAAATGTATGTATTTAGCACCTAACAATGCTTTGTGCTTGGTACCAGGGTTATAGGGATGACATCATTATCTTATGTAAACAAGTGGATGACACATTTGCAGTAGAAAGGATAATCATTCCAGCAAAGTTGTGCTCTCCAGCGGTGTAATGTAACCATTTCCATTATTCGTTATCTTTGTGTTTTCTCTTAGAATGCTGATTTGAATAAAATAGACTTGAAGCTGTTAGTTTTTACTCTTAAATTCATTATTATAATTTCACTGTTTCTTATAAGGAAGCTTCCACATTATTGCATTCTCTCCTTTCTTGGTACCTTCCCTGGTTGTTTCTTTACCCTTAGTGGGGAAGTTTATTGAGTAACCTGGCTGTGCAAAATTTGGTAGATAATAAAAACGTTTGAGGTTTAAGTAGATGTTAGCATTGTTACCTGCTAAAGCACCTGGTTTACACTGAGAGATAAAATATTATTTGGCAAGAGATTAGGGGGCAAGTTCATAATTTCAATGGGAATTTATGTTTTTTTATCAAAAGTAGAGACAAATCCAGTGATACTAAGATTTGAAGTTGACATTACAAGTCCAGCAGTGTAATACATTTCAGCAGTGTTGCAATAGATTGATACTACAATTTTGTTGGTTTGGTTCTTTCCTGAGTAAAAAATAAAAATGTTTTACATGTGCTTGGTAATTGAAGGGTGTAAATTAGAATAAGGTACAAATGATAATGAAAGTGGTACTCTGGTACTTGAGAAAGTATTTCTAAGTTGTTAAATGACAGAACATTGTATTTTATTTCCCTACACCTGTATGTGAAGGGTATATTATACAAAGAAAAGTTCATGAGGTATAATAACTAGTTAATCCAAACTTGTTATATGTGTGACATGCTTTGAGGTAATTGTCTTTTTTGTCAAGGTATGTTATATCTGAACTGATGAATCTACATTTTTCCTGACTCTATTTCTGTAATATTTTTAGAACAAGAATTCCAAGTAAATTGCTTTACCTGGATTTTGAATTAATTCTTATTTTCAGAATGCCAAGAAATACTCTCTTCTTCAGGAGTGAACCCAAGACTACCATAAATAAATTTCATTTGTTTCTCAGCCTGTATTTCAGATACTCAGACCCACTGAGAACATAACTGTGACTGTTAGAAGTAACATCTAATTATTTTGTATTAATGCTAACTTCTGTCCTCTGATCGAATTCCAGGCTGCCAAGATATCGCAGATGAGTTCAGAGCACAGGAGATTGATGGACAGGCCCTTCTTTTGCTAAAAGAAGACCATCTTATGAGTGCAATGAATATCAAATTAGGCCCGGCCCTAAAGATCTGTGCACGCATCAACTCTCTGAAGGAATCTTAACAGGATCATGAGGCTGTGAGAAAACAGCAGTTTTTACTCTTCTTAAACAGACTTGTAAGGTAAAGGCTCAAGTTGGCCTAGAATATTATCATATATTGTGGTGGATAGCCAAGCACATTGGGATCTCCACATCAAAAGCTGACATTTCTTCTACAGATATGATTCATCATACATTTTCATAAGTAGTCAACATTGGTAAAATTAATTTTACAGGTTACATGCAACAATGAAAGACTGATATAGAGGGCCATGATATTTTTCAAAGAAACGTGTTATACTAGATAATTTTTTAAAGGTGATGTTTATCGTTAATATAAAGAATCCTTTTAAAAGTAATTTAATGATTTACATTTCTCCTCTTTTGATTCGGTTTTCTTATACATTTTTCTACCCTGTAAGTTTTCTATAGGTTGTCATGAGAGAGATAATTTAGGAGTAATTTAGGAATAGTTTAGGAGTCCAGTGACTGGAATTGTATGCAATGAGATATCAGTGTGCATTTAAAAAAACGTCTGTCAGACAATTGCTTTGTCTATAAAAAAAGGATTGCATTCTAGCATGAATAATACTGATCTGGAAGTCAGAAGAGTTGGTTTCTGTTCCAAACTTGACTAAGAATTTGGTGCGGCTGAGAAAGTTTTCCTCTTAGTTTTTGTACATTTAGATTAATGGTTCTCAACAGAGGTTAGTGTTGCTGCCCAGGGGACATTTGACAACGTCTAGAGACATTTTGGTTGTCATAGCTTGGAGGGGCTGGGTAGGGTTGTTATTGGCATCTAGACCATGGAGCACAGGGATGTTGCTAAATATCCCACAGTGCACAGGATGGTCCTCCAAAACAAAGATTTATCGGGTCCAAAATATCAAGTAGTGTCAAAGTTTGGAAACCCTGGTGTAGGAGTGATAAATGTTGCTCTTTTTTACCCAAAGGGATAATTTGAAAAGATGGAGCACAATAAGGAATACATGATACAGTGGATGTATTTCAGATAGTATTAATGTTCTGCTGAAGTATTTTTCCCAGTTTTACGCATCCCAGAAAAAAGGGAAAAGTCCACTAAATTGACCTGTAAAATAAAGACTAGGATACAAATAATTTGACTCTCTGAAAGTACAGATTTCTATTAATTATCTTTCATATCTGCTCTTCTGCACTGATGAAGGCATAATGTGATTATACCATATGAACCAGTGCATAGCCTTACAAGGAGTCCAAGCTTACTTGGTGTGACAGTAGTTTGTAGTGGATATGTGGTTGGTCTTTAGATTTTTTTCTAACCTTGAACATGCTGGGTCTAGCTAGAATGCACATTCCTTTTTCTTGACTAAACCCTTGCATGCTTCCTACAAAGTACCCACCAAGTAATATCTCTTGGATTATCAGACCTAATTTTGTAAGTACATGGTTTAGGGAAAAAAGTGTTAAGGCAAAATTTTTCACTGAATAGTGTCCTATCAGAATTATGACAATAAAACAAAATTGTTGTGGGAGCCGTGAGAGCCTGATAGTCCTGGACATAAAAAATTTGTTTTAATCTTTTTTTTTTTTATCTTTGCCACATGATGGAAATGTTTTAAAATAGAAGGAACATACACAGATATTTGGCAGGAGTTCAGTAAGTGGGGAAGGAAGAGTCCATGGGTTTCAGTCATTGTCACTGCTCTTTTCAAAAAGATTGTGTTGAGCTAGTAGAGGACTAAAGATGTCATTAAAGACATCACAGATATTTATCTTTTGGCTTTGTGTACATTAGAGAATGTTGATTATTTTTATACAAAAATACAGCGGGTAATTTTTTTAATCTTTAGATGCCTCTTGTTTGAATGTATGCTTTGTGGGATTCTTTTGTGTAGTAATGTTTTAAAAAAAGATGTTTACTGACAGTTATGTGTAGGATTAGAATGTGTAATATAGTGTAAGGCTCATTTTCCAGACCTACAATAGCTTGTAGTCTACGTTACATTATTTCTTTATATCACATTTTTAATTATTGGATTAAAGTTTCAAGGAAAGGTAGGTACTCTGTATTCAGTTTTCATTTGTTAGCAGTTAATCGTTATGACAGAGTCGTCATATGCTTGACTTCCCCCCCCCCATCTTGCAGTTTCAGAACACAAGTATAGACTGAGCATTAGTAGGAGATGGTCCACTGAAGGGGTAGGGAGGGCGTGGAGGGCACAAAGGAAAATCTCCCCTGGAATTAAAACTTTTTCATAGATAATCCACAAGCAATTGATTATTTGGGGATAGACTCCCCTAGCAATAATGATTACCTCCCATAACTATATTATCTCTAGCCTTTAAGGTATTAACTTTGAACTATGTACAGGTTCTCCTTTTATTTACTCCCTTTTTTAATATCAGTCATTATATACTAACTGAAAGCCCCCGTGCCTAGCACTGTGTTAAATATCCAAGAAAGCTTATAAGAATGGGAGGGGGTTCCATTTGATGAGAGCACCTTATAATCTTAAGTCTTGTAATAATCTCAAAAGTAGTCCAGATCTTCTCTTGTCCTCGCTCAAAACATACCTAGAAAATCTACTTGGTTTTTCACATGAGCTATTTTATTTAGAAATGGCTCATTTGCTCAACTGGTAGTTTTCCCTGTTGATGCATGTTTCTTTCTAGAGAATTAACCATCTTAAAATCAGAGCTTCAGTTATATATGATGGACATGGACGATAACACTGGGCATCCACCTCTCTCCTAAGTTCTGAGCACAGTTTTGGGATGATGTAGGTGGGGAGAGTGTTTTCTTTTTCCTTCGTGCTAATAATTGTTTTAGGAGGAGAAAGAATGACAAACAAAAAGGGGACATGGGAAGTTCTTTCTACTTTTGCTACCTGAGTTTGCATCTTCTGACTTCTTTAAACTGATGTACTCTTTTCCCATTGAGGGAAATAAAACCTACATGTTTCAAATTTTATTTGCTTTAAGCCATGTTTTCTAAGAAAGTAAACACCCTCAGAGAGCTGGTTTGTAAACACTTTTACATGATACGGATTTTCATCATGCCTTGTGTATGACAAGCTCTGCAGCTTTGATATCATCACTGTTGTAAAAGGCAGAGTGCTGTCCCCAAACCTGTCACTTCTTAAGTGGCATATAACTATTTCCAGGATGCTGTGGCATCGCTAAACAGATGCTTTTCTTAGTCTCAGCTTAAGAGCTGTCACATAGGAGTAGAGAATGTGGAACGGGGAGAAGACATATTAGAGAAGAAGCTTGAGAATGGGAGAGAGGCAGACAAGAGACCTGTCGCTTTGCTTATCCCACTTCAACACTGAACAAATTTCTGCACTTTTGAAGAAGTGATTTACCTAGTTTTAAATAGAAATGATTTTTTTAGGTAGCCCATTGTTTTTGTTTCCTAGTTTGTTTAAACATTTAGAACTGTATGAAGTATTGTTGTGCCCATGCCTTTGAATAATTTTTGACCTAGCTAATCTTCATAATATCAAGTGTGAAATGAGTCAGACATTTATTCAAATACCAGTCTGATAATGAAACCTGTCACAGTGTCCCATATCAGAGACTTGTTCAGTTAAATGTTAGGAAGTCCTGTTATTTGCATTCGGAGGGTTCTGATACCATCATAGCATAAATATGGTAGGAAGGCAGTATACAGGTGGCATACTCTTAGGTTGTGTTTACATGTTTGTGAGCCGTTTTGGAAAGAATAAACTATTATAGATGGATGTGAATGATGCTGTCCTCACAGCCCTATTGAGTAGCTGAAATCCTGATTGGACACACTGTTAAAAAGTTGTAAAGACATTTTAAACTAGAACCATGTGATTATATACTGTGGTTTGAAGATCCTCACCCTTAATGACTGGCAGGAATGCATGCTGCCTGTGTGTGGCTGGCCCTGAGCCTGAGCCGAGAGCCTCAGAGGGCCTCCCCTACTGCTTCCCTCCCCTACTGCTTCCCTTCCCTCAAGCCTGTTCTAGGCCCGTGAGAACCGTGGGAAAACTTCTTAGAGACCTTTGCCTGAAAATCCTTAGAGAGGATTTTGTAGTAGAGTTAATTTTAGGAAGGCAGTTGGGGCAGGACTTTCTAAGACCTAATGGTCATGTTTCAGTGAAACCTTTGGGCAGTGGAAACTGGCCCATCAACGCACAATGTTCAGTCTGTTTCCTGTGCACCATCTATGTAGCTGGGCCTCGAGGAGGGTTTTCCAGGGGGAAGGACAGGGAAGTGGAGGAAGAGACAAACAGGAGGAAAAGCATTCCAGACCCAAGGGGATAGTACAGTTAATGGAGTGAGGGTGTGTAGTATAGATACGACCTTCAGTAGTTCAAAATAATATGGTGTAATGGTTGGATCCCAGTTACAGCAGTAAGATTCGCCTGTAATCACACTCATTCTTTCACTCTCTATCAAATGATCCTGCCCTAGGAGGACTTCCTGCCCCTAAAAGGACTATTAATAAATAGTTCCAGTGATATGTAAGTTAGTGATTTTTGACTTCAAAGAAAGGTGGCAACCATTGTACTTGGAGAGTATCTGTCAAAAACTCAAAGGTTAATTATTATAATTGAGTTATTGGAATTATAGAGGACAGTATCCATTTTCAGATACCACAGTTGAACCAAACTTGTAGATTGTTATAAAGGCATTTTAAGATAGTATTTTATTTGTTAGGTTGTATCTAAGAATTGGATGACTAGAGAGCTATAGCTTGCTTGTTATTAGTATGGATTTCAACAGAAGCCTACCTCTATTTCTTTGATGCACAGTAGTGTGGATCATGAAATGAACTGTTTAATTCACATTCATCAATATTGGTATTTTATGAGTCTATTTAAGAGCATTTGATTTAATCTTAAAGATTGTGATCCAATTTAGATAAGCACAAATACAGTATTAGAAAAATAAATATGCAATCTTACTAAAGTTTAATTTCAACCTATTATAAACTGTACATCTTAAAAAAATTCTTTGGGAAGATATTCCTTTTTTGTTAGTTCATAATATGTACCACTATATAGTTTCCTTCATACCAGCAATACAAGCCATTTCTTCAATAATAATAAAAAAAATGTTGAAAATTATATTATCTTCTTTGGAAAAAGTTTCCTAAATTTTTAAGAATTTAAAGTTTTACATATTATTTTTTAGAGCTTATTTAATCTATTTTAAAATAATACTATGAGAAAGCTTTTTTTGAAAGTTGTAAAGCACTAATACAAATTAGCGTCATTTTCCAGAGCACGGTGTTTGGCTTTTTCTGAACTTTCACTTGAACTCACAGACATTAAAAGGGAGCGGTCTCCCTCCTCCTCAGCTCTGAGGCCCAGCTTCTCTAATGAAAACCCCATTCTGCTCGAACTCATGAACACACACCTCTTCAGTGCCATGTTTATAGGTCCTTTTAGGAAAGGTTTTCCTTGAATGTTTCATTTTTTTCTTTTTTTATAGCTTGTGAACATTTAATTTTATTTAAAGATGACAATTTTAATCTCAGATGTTGGAGAAGAGGGTACATTAGAGAAGTATTTGTTCCCACTGCTTTTGAAAAGTATAATTGCTCTCTGTGATATTGATGTCAGTATGAATCCATAGAAAACCTTTACAAGGGTCCTAAAATATATTGTTGGAAAGAAGTCTAGTGATGAATTTTAAGTCAGAAAAAAGAACTTAATATAAATTTAACATACTGTTCTGCTAACATGGCATAGTTTCAAATATAAGCGGAAGTCAGTAAGTCCTTTGAGACCGCCTACTTCAACTGACTCCAGTCATCATCTTAAGAATTGATAGTAGCCATCAGTTATTGGCTGAAAAGTTATGCTCTAGGGACTATTATCAGTGTTAAACCCATGTTTTGTGGAGCTTTAATTAATGGAGGTGAAGAAGTTGGTGTTTATAGATAGTGGTGGGCCTGGTAGTGAAATAAGCGTGAATCTGTTCTAGAAAGAAGGAACTTTTTTTAGTTTTGCCTCAAGCAAACCAGAAGTGTCCATTGCTTAAAATCTTTATTTAGAATGTGTTGTTAAAGTCTTAATTCTTTTTGTTTTAGGTAGTACTAAATAGTCTACTTCAGTAGTAAATAATAGATGAACATAATCATTAAATTAACATGAAAGAAGATAAAACGCTGGTTGGGGGGGCTGGGCGTTTTACTTGCAGTTGGTGATTTAGTGGCGTGTGACACCTTCAGCCCTTCCTTTGCTTTTAATCTGTTCCATCTTCTGAATACACAGTATGGAGCCTCTACTACTCAAAAGGCTGATTTTGGTTTAAATCATCTTTAAGGTACCTCCCAGCTCTAAAACTATGATTCTCGGCCACATAATGGGGTATTTTTAAAGTTGCTTCTACTTAATTCTCTTTCCCTTTGGAACGGTTCATTACATACTAAGAGCTTTTGCTAAAAGATAAATGTTAAGCATCCATTTCCTGGGCCACCTGCAGTTTTTGTTCTCTTAACGGTTTAAACTAGAGAAGGAAAATTGTACAGACAAGCAAATGAGGGCATTTTTGTAAATGCTTCCTACTAGTTAACCACTGAACATACAAACACATATGAACATTGTCATTCATGCATTTATCCATTCATTTAGCAAACCATTTGAACACTTACTATGTGCAGCGTGTGGTATACATGACTTAAGGAACTGCTAATAAGTACACAAAATCTTCCCAAACAATTCTGATTGTGGCTTTAAACAAACATGGACATTATTATTACTATTACTTACTGTACTGAATGTAAAGTTGGAACTGAGAAGGAAATTTTTATGTACTGGGTAAATAAAAGTATTAAGCTAGATGACATCTAAGGGGTCAGAATGAATCACAGCACAATATTCCTAAAACACATTTCACATACAAATCATAGTCAGTCATATACCTGATTATTGGTTACACAATCCAGGGTACCTGATAAGGATTTACATTTTGAGACTGTTGTGACAGCTCATATTTCTCAGAATTATTTTGACCCTTGAATCTATTCCAGAGGTGTTACTATACAGGGTGTATGACAGAACAATACAAAGAAAGAAGCTGGTGCTGATTTACTATACATTTGTAACTACAAAAGCTTTACACCCAGTATTGACAGTGGAGTAACTTTCTAAAACTGAAAAGTCTCAAAGGAGAATCTCGCTAAACAGGTTTGTTTTTTATTGTCTTTTGTTGATAAAGCAAGAAATTACACAAAACTTATTGTTATTACAAATACCTACTTTTTAGAAAACACATGTATTACATAGTTAAAAAGGTTTCCTTTAAAATGCAGAACTGGTAATTAAAAAAAAAAAAAAATGCAGAACTGGTCAACATAAAACCATTCCATGCTTGAATTGACAACTATTTGGGGAATAAATATTGAATGGCATTAGCTGGGTAGTTTCCTAACCACTTGGGGGTTCTGTGAAATGTTCTAATTTCTGTTGTTCCAGCAATACAGATTAACATCATGCTAGCATTCTCCATAAAAATACAAAATGAAAATATCTTTTTTTCTCACCCCCTCAAAATAAAAATACCTAATATTAAAAAAGATCTTTTTTATGCATCACTGTTGCAGCTTTTAAAGCAGGAAAATGTCCCAGTACATGTTAGATTAGAATCTAAAACTGATTGAAAATAGAACACTGACATCCAAGTAACCAAATAGTCTGGGTTTAAAAGAATTTGCCATGGTCCTCGTTAAAATTTACTTTTAAAATGTTTTAATTCACCTAATTTTTCAAATATTTTATGGTGTTAAATATCTATAGCATACTTTTTGTATATGTATTCTTGAATTTTAAAAAAAGCTGATGCAGTGTGCATAATTACAGATGTCTGATTTTCAATACACTTAAGATTCCCAGTCACCTCATTCAGAAGCTTGGTCTTTTTTCCACAGGAAAAAAAAAGTCAAAGTGAGTTCTAAAAACTATCCTCAGAGTGAGGAGTGAGCTGTGGTGAAGGCTGGAGTTGTAGACACAGTGTGTGGAGAGGTACTGACAGGAGAGGCGAGGGTGGGCATTTCAAGCCTCTGTTAAATTACTGCTTTTTGTCTTCTTGCTTGTTAAAAAAAAAATGTTACTTTGTTGATTTAACAGAGGCAGATTGTTGTAATTTTTTTTTTCTGATGCTTCAAGCACACATTAACTGATTTTTAAATTCCTTTTGGTTCCTCCTATTGTTCTAAAATAGGACTTTCATATTACTAAAACCTCAAAAGCTCATCTACCCAGGTTGAACAAAGCATCACCAAGGGGAAAGGAAACCTTTTTTACTTTTACAGAAAACAGATGTTAAGATTATATATAGATGTATTCTTTCCATTGGATATTGTATTAGAGTCCTCCTTACAGGAAATGAAATAGTTTTAGCACTCTTAGCATTAGCGTTCCTAGATTGGTGTCTATAGCTACAGTTTTAAAATGTATAACCTGAAAATGAAGTTAATTTTGCATTATAAGAGCACACCATGATCTATGTAAAAAGACTGTCCATTTGGTGTATTTTTTTAAAAGAGAAAGCACTTTCATAATAACAAGTAGCATGTGTATGAATTTTAGATTTTCATATTTGTTGTGTCTGTATTCAGTGAAGTAAAATTGAACATTCAAATGTTTGTTGATGGCAACATTAACTGTTAAATTAAAGCACCTTATACTCTGCTGCTTAAACTTGCTTGTAATTGCACCTTTGTTACCTGCACATTTTCATATAGAATATTGTTGTTAACATTGCCTCATGTGGGTCTGGATGGAAGGTTAGTGGGCCTACAGGATCATTTATTTATATTGTTTATATTACAATAATATATTGTAGACCAGTTGTAAGTTCATTTCTTTACAAATAAAAGCCTCTTCCATTTGGCTGGTCTATTGATTAATTTTTTCTTTAAGCTTATGAGGGCTTTGAAATAGTTACAAGTTTGCCTATTTATAATCTGCAGAGTATAAATCTTTACTAAGTACGATATATTTTAAAGTATCTCAGTCCTAGGTAATGGCCAGTTGGAAAGTGGTACAGTCAGAGGGAAAGTAACCCAAGAGAAGTAGAGGGGACAAGGTTTAGAAATGGTGACAGTTATAGACAGTATCTACGTAGTTGAACAAAGTGACTTCAGTTGATTCCTACCATTGAGATGGCTTTACTCTGGCAGTTCTGCCCACCAGGGGAGGTTTGGCAGTGTCTGGAGATGTTGTGGTTGGCGTGTCTTGGGCAGAGAAGGCACGCTGGTGAAGACTCTGCAATGCACAGGGCAGTCTCCCACAACAAAGAATTACCCAACCCAAAATGTGAACAGTGCTGAGGATAAGAAACCCTCCTTTACTTTTACAATGTGATACATTGCCCATGTGATTATGATTTGATATGCAAGTATGTGACATATAAGTTATAAATGAAAATGAATCTGGTATGTCATGGAAAGAGACCTAGTCACTACTCCCAGTTCTGTAAGGTGAGCAACAAACTTTTCTTCCAGGAATATCTGTATTAAGAACAGAGATATGTTTTTGAAAATTACCTAAATTTAAATCGAGCTAATTTTCCCTTTATGTTAAAGGAGTATTTATACCAAATTGTAAGAAAATGATCTTGATTTTCTTGCTCTGAATTTAATAAAAATGTTTATTTACATTTGTATATCACTGGCAGAGAAGCTCAGATTTACTAACAGTTTGCATCCACTAGTTTTTTGGGTAACATGAAATCAGTATGGCCAAATATTAACTCGCTTCACTTTTGTGTTAAATTAATATTGGTAACATGCTGTGTTCCTGAACAGGTATAAAAAGTTTTCTTGGAATTATTTTGTTTTTAATACCATAGTCCCAAAAGACACATTCTGAAAAGGTATGAAAGTTGGGGCCGGGGAGGGGAGCTTCAGTTCAGTTCAATCTTTATATGTCCTTTCCCTTTGTAAAATTATGATTCCTACTGTAGTTGTCAGTTTTAATTAGTTTTAACATGGCAACATTAACAAATTATTATTGATATAGGCTTTTCAATTTGCTCAAGATTATGAATTGTAAGTGGAATGAAGCAGCATTTCCAGTTGACGAATGGATCCACAGGTAATGTGACGTCTCTTAAATTAAGCTTGTGACAATTAAACCAATAAACTGTAGCAATGAGAAAACTATTGACGAAGTACAACCACGGAATGTTCATCTCAATAAATGCTGGAATCTGTACTTTAAGTAAAAGGATAATTACTTGAAGTAGTACAAATGGTAACCAGGTACCGAGAAAACAGATAATGAACTTGGGCAAGAGTGTTTTTTTAGAGCTCAGAGTATAACTACAATGGGATGAAAAGGGAAAATATAGGACAGTCTCATTCATATAGGAAGTCATCCTAACAGCCTGTACCAAGGCAGTAACTTCTGACCAAGAGGTTAGAAAAGCCATAAATAAAATCACCACCATGGAAAATGACAGCCAGTAACTCTGAATGCTAATGTAGAAAGGACACTGATAAGAATAAACATTCTGTGCCTTCAGGCTTTGGTAGATAGCTGGATCTCCCAAAACATAAGCAAGGACTGAAATCCAAATTAAAATTACTATAAAGAAATAAAATTTTTGACACTTAAATGCTAGCTTTGTGGTTCTGGAGAAATTCAGGTAATAATCTATACAAGCTATCAGGAAAACTGGATAATGCAGAAAACCGTAAGTGAAAGAAATAATTTGAGTAAATAGGCAGATGTGGTATTTAGTAAACCTAATGCCTAAAAGTACAAAATCCCTGAAATAGGATATAATGGAAATATTTACTAAAAGTAAAAGATCGATGAATGCTAGTGAAATGCAGAAATATTCCATAAAATTTTGATAGGTGATTTTTCTTCTCATTCCTAATGTGAGGATATTCAGTAGTATCTTCCCAAGTATAATCAAGAATAGCAGACAGTTACCATCTAGAGGCTGATTTGCTTGATGTAACTGGTACTGAAAAGAGCAGTTCTCTGAAGAAAGAGCAGTCATAGTTTTAGCTGAATTGCAGAAGGTCTGCTGAAGTACATAGGATAAAACACTGCTTCACTTTTGCTTCCATCCCTGTAAGGAAAAACGAAAAGAAAACCTCATGGTATGTCTAATTTAAAGCTTTATTCTCGGGTGCCTGGGTGGCTCAGCCAGTTAAGTGTCTGCCTTTGGCTCAGGTCATGATCTCAGGGTCCTGGGATTGAGCCCCACATAGGGCTCTCTGCTCAGCGGGGAGCCTGCTTCTCTTCCCCTCCCCTTGCTTGCCCCCCCCAATGTCAAGTAAATAAAATCTTTAAAAAAACAAGAAAACTTTATTCTCAACTTATTTAATCCACTCATTTCCCAAATAATTACAGTTGATTCTTGAACAAGGAAGGGGTCGGGGTGCTGATCCCCTGTACAGTCAAAAATCTGTATATAACTTTTTACTCCCCCAGAACTTCACTAATAGCCTACTCTTGACCAGAAGCCTTACTGATAAGTCAGTTAACACATATTTTGTATATGTGTTACATTACTGTATTCTTACAGTAAAGTAAGCTAGAAAGAAAATATTAGGAAAACCATAAGGAAAATACATATGTAGCACTGTCCCATATTGGAAAAATCTGCATATAAGTGGACCTTTGCACTTCAAACCTGTGTTGTTCAAGGGTACACTATAAATATATAAATAGGAATTTATATTTCTCATAATACAGAATATGATCAGAAAGAATGTGTACACTTTGGTCATTTTTTGAGACCCAGATGGTCCAGAACTCTCAGATCTATAAGCAAAAATTTACATATAAGTTACTACAACTTCTGTAAAAGTACAGGTTTTAATAACTTGTAGAGACAGAAAAGTACTTTTATCTATCAGAACCAAAACAAAGGATTAAAATAGCAGCCTGAGAGGAATAACAGTAACAATCACTGATGGCTGTTAACCCAGTTTTACTCTGACTCCAGACCATGAACATTATTATCCACCCAGCTTTCTTTTTGTCAGTGAAATGTAGGATAGCATTTTGCCACAGGATCATCATTCTGAAACTTGAAGATACAAAGCAGATGGTAAAGCTAAAAACACTGGGGACATAGGTAAAGGAAAGAAAAAGATTTCACTTTGGGACATGATCTTCAGATACGGCACCTGGACAGATGACAGAATCCGAGGAAGGAATAGGGGTTGAGTATGGATATGAGAGAACATTAAGAATTGCTAGGTAAAGGCCAAGGAACAGGAGTTGAGGCTTGAGGGACTAAGGCATTTGGAGGCAGGAAAAAGAAGATGATGAAAAAGAAAGGTCAAAGGGGAAGAAATCAGAAAAAGGATGGAAGGAAGGCACCTGGCTGGCTCAGTTGGTAGAGCTTGCGACTCTGATTTCAGCGTAGTGAGTTTGGGTCCCACGCTGGAGGTAGAGATTACTTAAAAAAAAAAAAAAAAAGGATGGAAGGTAGTTCAAGAAATTTATCATTAAAAAAAAAATCACAGGGTTGACCAAAAGTTGTTTCTGTAAGGCTGTTCCACCAGTGTTTATAAATAATGAAACAGTAACAAACCCACTCACAAATGTCAACAACTGGAGATGGGTTAAAAATGATACATGGTACATCCTTATGATATACTGTTAGGCAGCTATTAAAAATGCTTCTCCAGATAGGAGGAAGACTTAGTTTTCACTCTTCCTCTTTTGTACTCGTTAAATGTTAAGCCTAATGAATTTGTTACATGTTAAAAAATATAAATTTCTACAGTATGTTTAGTTAAGTGAATTGCAGGTTACAAAATTATGCAGCAACATCTAATTATTAAGACATTACACATGTAGAGAAAAAGACTAAAAGGGTACTCATTGAGTTATAGGTTTCTCTGAATTTCTCAAAGGAAAAAAGGGAATATCAAGTCTGAAAAGTAAAAAAAAAAAAATGAATTTGCCTAAAACCAGATAAATGATGATTAAATAATTTCAAGGGAGTAGTTGAGGATACTGACTGAGGGTAAAGAAAAAAAATCAGGGTGAGGGAAGGCTATCCGTTCTCTTGACAGACTGAACCCTATCTTGACAGTCTTTCCATCCGTGTTGAGAAGAGAGTTCAACTGATTTCTTGAGCTTCCGTGTTCTTTTCATTGTCCAACTTTATCAAGAATCCTGCTGAGTGAGGTTAGCCAGACTCTGTCATTCTCAGGATCTGACCTCTTTCAATATGATTGGGTTCCTTATCCCACACCATCTTCCAATGATGACCTATCACCCTGTCCTGCCTTTAGCAAGAATCCCTTATTATCCCTGATGTTTCCTCAGTAATATTCCACCCACTAACCTCCACCTTGCTCCTTGGCTATAAATTCCCACTATTCCTTGCTGTATTCAGAGTTGAGCCCAATCTTTCTACCCAACTGCAAAATCCCACTGTAGTGGTCCCTACACCTAGCACAAAGGTCCTGGATAAGAGTCTGCCTTACTGTTCTTTAACAAGGGTCATGAATGATTTTTTCTTTACCACACTGTCATGGCTATAAATCTACCATTTCATAAGCTGACTTACTAAGGTACACAAATTATATGTGTGTGTGTGTGTCATATACACACACACGTGTATATAAAAAAGTATAAAGACAGTTACAAAAATCAGTTAATACCTATTTTCATAATCATAAAAGAACCAATGAAACAAGGTCTTTTGGATGCTCAGTTTTTTTCCAAATTATATATGTAGTTTAACTTGACCCTTTACCAAAAAGTTCCATTCAGATTTGATGTACAAAGGCATAGACTCATGGCTACCACACCTTGACAAATGCCACTGGCTTTATAAGTGGTGATGTTTGGATAAGGAAGCCCAGATGGGATGAAGAATATATGACGTACTCCTTGTGCCAAGAAGAAAAACAGGCTGTTTTATTTTTTTTTTAAAGATTTTATTTATTTATTTATTTGAGAGAGAGAGAGAATGAGAGACAGCATGAGAGGGAAGAGGGTCAGAGGGAGAAGCAGACTCCCTGCTGAGCAGGGAGCCCGATGTGGGACTCGATCCCGGGACTCCGGGATCATGACCTGAGCCGAAGGCAGTCGCTTAACCAACTGAGCCACCCAGGCGCCCAAAAACAGGCTGTTTTAAATAGCCAGTGTTGTTTAGAAGGGGTGTGAAGAAGGTAAATAGAGTAGGTTCATATTTATAAAGACCCATCTAAAAAAAAAATCTTTAGGATAAAAGAAATAGAATTATCTGTATAAAATGATTTTATCCTTTATAACTCTCATCCGAAATTAAATTAGGCTAAGGAATCCATGTTTAAGTGGTCAGCATCCAAGGGATATTTCCGGAGTTTCCATTTCCTCACTGGCTCTCGGGGGCCAACTGGAAGGACAGGAAAGCAGGCCAGTCGGAAGAAGAAAGTACCTTGAGGAGAAGGATGATCAGTGATAGCCACCCAAGGCACCAGCCATGAACCTCTTTAGAAGAGGAGTGGAAGAATAAAGACAAGTTTGAAATGGAATGTGTAAGAGAATCAGAAAGCTGAAAGAAACAAGAGATGAGGGGAAAAGGCCCTGGGAAGATATGCAACTCGAGGCAATAACAAGCAATCAAAAGGATATCGGAACACAAGGTTCTAGTCGTTTTACACTGGTTCCTGAATATCATGATCCTGGAAACCAGTCAAAACTTTCTCATGATACCAATTTTATGCCCCACTTCCCCATAAGCTGTTATAAAGTATACATAGAAAGTATTATAAATAAAGTATATACATAAAGTATTCAAAATTCCAGTATTTTGTTCTTTAAGCAATCTCCCAAGACAAAAAAAAATCCTTTGATAGGCTACCTGTACTGAATTTTCCCTTGAAAAATGTTCACCATAACTGCAGGAATCCAGAGATTTATAAGATACGGCTCTTTTCCCAAATGATTTTTTAAACTATGTATGAATCAACTCCCATGTTTCACATACAACGTGAATAGTTAAAGTGGAAGTCCTTTTAAGGCATCTTTGGGCTTGCTCTGCGATCTGGCCAGTTTAGAAGAATTAGCAGGAAACAAACCATGATTTCTTTTCACTGATCCAGTCTCTGGGTTCCTATTTAAAGCCCAGGGACGCCTGGGTGGTTCAGTCGGCTAAGCGTCTAACTCTTGATTTCCGCTCAGGGCATGATCTCAGGTTCCTGGGATCCAGCAAGCCCTGTGGCCCCTGCTGGGCTCCAAGCTCAGCAGGGATTCTGCTTGTCCCTCTCCCTCTGCCCCACCCCCTGCTTGAGCTCTCTCAAATCAACAACAAAAAACCCCAATTAATTCTTAACACACGACACTTAACATACTTACTTTGCTTTCTCCAGTAGTCTTTCTTGGCTGATAATCTCAGTTTTACTGCTTTCAGTGATCTTACTTTTGGTACCTGGCATTCCAAAATGCCATGTGACTAAGCTGTGTGTGAAAGAAAACATAAATAACCATCATTAATAGCAGTCGTAGTGGGACTTCAGTGTATCTAACTGGCTCCAACTCTCTTAGAAAAACGAACCTTCTGTGGGATTAGAGCCAGTAATTAACTGCTTATATACTTTTTTTCCAGGGAAAGGAAGACAGGGGATACATTTAGGTTGAAGCCCCCAAAGACCCTGAGATACGGGTACATATCACATGGCATCTATTTAAAGAAGTCTTGCTTGCCTTGCAGTTTTTGCCCTTAGCCTTCGGAGTCTAAACTAGTAGTTCTCAAACTATTTAGTCTCAGGACCTTTTGACACTTGTTGCATGTAACGTAAGTAACATTTTAATGAAAAATTATATTTTCCCAAAAGGAAAAATTTAGTGAGCAGACTGGCATTTTTTCACATTTCACAAACTCCTTTGGTGTTCAGCTCAATAGCAGGCAGCTGAATTTCTCATCTGTAATCAGTTGTGATATCACACATCATGTAGCTTTTGCAAAGTCATGTGTTACATGAGAGTTTGAGAATAAAAATACATAATATTATAATCAAAGAGTTGTGTTACGCAGTCTCAGAGAAGTCTGACAGAACCATTTGCATCAAACAGTGGTATGTAAAGAGGAGCAGGGTTAACATTCTGGTCTACTCTTGTACAGAAAATGGAATTAGCACTGTAGCTAGATTTGCTGATCCCAATGAATGGAGAAAACCTATAGTAGAAATACCATACTGAGCCTTGTTCACAGGTGTACATACCGTTTACCTAATAACCCTTACAACAATCACAAAAAGATATTTTTCCCCATGAGGAAGCAGGTGCAGGGGTAAATAAGCCCATTTCCTGAGGGTGTCATCGATGACTGATAAATGATGGAGCTGAAATTCAAGCTCAGGTCTGAATTCAAAGCTCATATTCTTCAGTAAGTTACATTATGGCTCAACTCACAACTGGAAATGTAGAAAGAGATCAATTTATGTATGTGAAAAAGTTCTGAAAAGGTAACATCCAAATAAAAGTGACTATGTGATTACAGATACCCAAAGGACCATAACTAATCTATGTGGATAATGTAATTTTATTCCTTCAAAAGGTAACTGTAAAGAAACTTTTCAAAATATGGTCCTTGCTTGATGATATGTCAAAGTTAAAAGATAAAATGTCATTCAACTCTGACAACTTTTTTTAAATTTTTTATTTTTTTTACTGTCTTCTCTTTCCCAGCTTTTTTGAGGTATAATTGACAAATAAAATTGTAAGACATTTAAAGCATATGACATGATGATTTGGTGTACGTATACACTGTGAAAGGATCCCGCTGTCAAATTAAGTAATCAGTTGCGATACTTATCTCACATATTTTTGCTCTTGTTGTTGAGAACATTTAAGTTCTTCTCTCTTAAGCAAATTTCAGTTATCCACCAATACAGTTTTATCAGTTACAGTCACTACGTTAAACATTAGATCCTCAGACCTCATTCATCTTATACTCGAAAGTCTGTACCCTTTTACCAGCCTCTCCCTGTTTCCCCCACCCCCCAGCCCCTAGTAACTATTTTTCCAGTCTCGGTGTCTGAGTGGAACTTTCTGTTTGTTTTAGATTCCCCATATAAATGACACCATCTGACAACTTTTAAAGAAACATGTTTTCATTCATTTACATAGTATAATGAAATTCAATATAGAAAGTTAAGAAAATACAGGAAACAGGTTTTTATTTAACTTGTTTTTAAAAATAGGTAATATAATTTACATGGTATAAAAGTCAAGTTATAAAAGTGTATGCTGTGAAAATTATTCATCCCGCCCACTCTTTCAACACCCCTTACCCCAACTCCTATCCAGTCCAGTTCCCTCCCTAGATAAAACTATGGTTACCAGTTACTTGTCTATCTTTCAGAGATACTCTAAGGCAAGGTTTTAAAAAGAAACTTGAAATTTCCATGTTGCTAAGGCAGCTAGCAAAGGATTCTTGATTTGCCCTTCCTCAAGTCTCATTTGTATACTGATAAAATCACATAAGAGCTGCAAAGGTAGAACACAACAAAATATGAATCAATGATTAGTCAGATCACAGGAGTAATCCCCATCAACCCCAAACATAAGGCTGACCATGAGGAAGGGCAGCGAGGCCAGGCAGGACGACAGGAAGTAGGGATTATCTCAGGGTAAGATGACAGGTGATCTGTTTTTTCCTGGAGTATAGAATTACAGTGCTCACTCCTACCTACTTCTCTGCTTCTGGGTCCATAGGGAGATTTCAGTTCTTTGACCCTTAAAATTAGGTGGGCCCATGATGTGGCTACCTCTAACCAAAGCGTTATGAGGCCAAAGCATTTAATTGCAGAGAAGAGTCCCTTCAGTGTTCTCTTCTCCTGCCACAGGGAATAAAGAGGCCATGTGTTCCAGATGGTACAGCTTGAAATGGTGGGGCCTCTGTTAACCTGGGTCCTTGAGTGACTGTGTGGAGCAAAGCCCCTGATGATGCAGTGGATGTATGGTATACACAAGAAATTAAAGTCTGTCATATTAAGCTGCAAAGATTTTGTGATTATTTCCTATGGCCTATCTGAACACATTTCCATAGAATTTGAAATTTTCAACAGCATGTATTATTTATATTATCAGAATTTTTAAAAAGCAATAGAAGAAAACAACTTTGAAAAGCAACAGTGCAAATGTCCGAAAATTGGTAAAATAAAAACTCAGTTTTAATTTCCAATACATTAACTGCCTTTGCATTGTTTTGTTCTGATTTTCTTTATATTTGTCTATATTGGAAAAGAAGGTCTCAATTCAATGACCTAATAAGTTTCTACCTTAAATAAAGGGTGAATTAAACCCAAAGTAAGCTAAAGGAAGGCACTAAGAGCAGAAAACAATGAAGTTTATAAAACAAACAGAACAACCAGTGAACCAAAAGCTGGTTCCTTGGCAAAACAACAACAGCGAATTGATAAAACTTCAGCCAAACTAAGCAAGAACCTAACAAAATTAGGAAAGAGAGGACCTCACTACAGATCCTACAAACATTAAAAGGATAATAAGGGACTGTTATGAATAATTTTAATAAATGAGACTACTGTCACAGGACAAATTTCTGGAAAGATACTACCAAATCTCATTCAAAAAGATCCCTAACAATCTCTATTAAAGAAACCGATATTGCACTTAAAAACCTTCCCACGAAGAAAACCTAGGCTCAGTGTAGATGAATTCTACTGACATTTAAGGAAGAAATACCAAACTTGAAAGAAAACAGTAGAAATACCTCCTAACTTCTTTTACCAGACCGAAATCACCCTGATACCAAAAGCAAAAACATTTCAAAAAAACTAAATTATAAATCAACATCCTTCAAGAACAGAGTCAAAAACCCTTAACAAAGTATTATCAAATTAAACCCATATATATATATATATATAAAGAATATACCCTAATACATCACAGCCAATGCAAGCTTGGTTTAACATTAGAAAAATCAATGTAATGTAATTCACTATGTTAACAGAATAAAGGAGAAAAACTGTACAATCACCTGAATTGACACAGAAAAAGCACTTAACAAAATCCAACATGATTAAAACTTCCACAAACAAAAAATAAGAGGGAACTTGGCAACCAGATAAAAAGCAGCTGTGAAAAACCTAAAACCTACATCTAACGTCATGCTTAGTGATGAAAGAATGGCCATTTACCCCCCTAAGATCCACCCTTCACTCAACATTTTTTTGGAAACTTTATCCAGTGCAGTAACGCCTTAAGAGGAAGTAAAAGCCATGAAGACTGGAAAGAAAGAAGTAAAACTGTAATCATGGATCACGTACTTAGAAAATCTAAATCTATAATAAAGCTACTAAAAGTAACAAATTTAGCAAGGTTGCAGGTTTTTTAAAAATCCTATTTCTAGACACGTGATAAACAACTGAAAAATGAAATAACATTTTAGTGGTAGCATTAAAAATATGAAACATTTAGGGATAAATTTGACAAAGCATATGCAAGACAGTATTCTGAAAAAAAAAATTTTTTTTTTTAAGATTTTATTTGACAGAGCCACAGCGAGAGAGGGAACACAAGCAGGGGGAGTGGGAGATGGAGAAGCAGGCTTCCCACCGAGCAGGGAGCCCGATGCGGGGCTCGATCCCAGGACCCCAGGATCACGACCTGAGCCGAAGGCAGACGCTTAACGACTGAGCCACCCAGGCGCCCAGTATTCTGAAAAATTTAAACAATATGGAAAGAAATTGAAGATCTAGATCAATGAAGATATATACCATGGGTTGGAAAACTCAGTATATTTTTTGGTTGTTGAAACTGGCAGGCTGATTCTACAATTTATATAGAAATGTAAAGGACTGAGCAGAGCCAAAATAATTTTTAAGAACAACAAAGTTGGAGGACTTATACTACCTGATTTTAAGACTTGTTATAAAGGTACAGAAAGAGGGAAGAGGGGGTGGTATCAGCATAAGGATAGTCCTATATCAATGAAACAGAAGAGGATCCAAAAATAGACACATATTTATGGTCACTTGATTTTCAAAAGCAAGGTAATTCAATGGGGGAAAGGACAGCCTCTTCTAAAAATGACGCTGGAAAGTGGATATCCATATGGGAAAAATTACATCACATCATACACAAAAATAAACTCAGAATGGATAAGACTAAATGTGTGTGTGGGGAGGGAGATGGGTGAAATAGGTGATGGGGATTAAGGAGTGCACTTGTGAGGAGCAGTGGCTGTTGTATGGAAGTGCTGAAATCACTATATTGTACACCTGAAACTATTATTATACCATATGTTAACTAGCTGGAATTTAAATAAAAACTTAAAAAGACTTAAAAATTTTTAAAAACTTAAAAATGCCAATGTGAAATGGAAATTTCTGGAAGAAAAAAGAAAATCTTTGTGATCCTGGGTGGGTGTATCTGATTCCTCAGCCTGCCATAACAAATTAACCACCGGGTGGCTCAAAACAACAGGAATGTGTTCTCACAGTTCTAGAAGCCAGAAGACCAAAGTGTCAGCCATGTCACACTCCCTTTGAAGGCCCCCCGGGGGGAATGCTTCCTCATCTCTTCCAGCTTCTGATGGCTGCTGGTAATCCATGGCCTGTAGCAGCACACTGCCAATCTCTGCCTCTGTCTTTACATGGCCTTCTCCGGTGTGTCCGCTCTTTTTAAGAACGCTACTGCATTTAGGGTCCACCTTAATCCTATATGACCTCACCTTAATTACATCTGAAAACCTAGTTCCAAATAAGGCTGCGTTCCAGGTGGACATGAATTTTGGGGGGATCCTAGTCAATCCACTAAAGTAGGCATAGCTTTTCTTAGGACATCCATGTGCATATACACAAATTGAAAAACTGGGCTTGTTAAAAAAAATACTTCTCTTTAAAAGCATAGCTAAGAAACAGAAAAGGAAAGCTACAGACTGGGAGAAAATATAATAAAAATGTGACCAGTGACTTGAATCCAGAATGTAAAAGTACTCTTACAACTCAGTAAGACAATTAGCCCATTAGCAAAATGGGCAAAAGGTTTGAACAGACACACTGAGCAGACACAAATGCAAATGAAAACCACAATGAGATGCTGTTGCACACCCACAAGAATAGTAACATTTAGAAGACTGACAGTACATGTGTGGCAAGGAAGTAGAAGGACCAGACCTCTCAAACACTGCTCACTTTGGAGCCTTCTGACAATGTTAAACATTCAATTACCATTTCATCCAGCTATTTACCCAAGAGAAATGAAAACAGATGTCCACAAAATGTGTACACAAATGTGTATAGCAGCTTTATTCACCATGGGTCCAAACTGGAAATGTTTCATATGTCCATCAATAGGAGGATGAATAAACAAATTGTAGTGTACCCATATAATGTACTTCTCAACAATAAAAAGGAATTAATAAAAAGGATATATGCTACACAGGGATAAATCTCAGAAATGTGCTGAATGAAAAGAACCTGACACAAGAGTACAGACGGCAAGATTCCATGGAATTCCAGAAGAACAAAACTAATCCAGGAGCCAGACAGACAGACCATCAGTGGAAATCTGGGGCTAGGTGGGGGCAAGGGGGTACCAGGGAGCTTTCTGTAGAGATGCAAATGTTCTATACTTGGGATTGAGGTGGTGGTTCAACAAGAGGATACATTTTTCAAAATTCAAACTGTACCCGAAAATGAGTGTATTTATTTTTTAAGGATGTTCATCTCACAGTATTGGATATACAAGTGAAAGCCCAGAATTAATTTAAATATCCAACAATAAGAAATTGTCTATATAAATTATAATACAACTTCCAATGAAAGATGGCATTTTGAATAAATGCAATTACCTCTACTTGCTCTCATAATGCCACGAAACTAACAGTAAATTGAATTTGTACCTGATTCTACAATGAACAAGCAAACCTAATTTGTTACATGTGAGGACACTAGAGAACCAAGTCACTATGTTTTTAAACTGGTAAAAATAGGAAACAATCAAGCATTTTCTTCTGCCTTTTCTTTTTTTTTTAAACTGTACCACTAGGTGACAGAATAGTGAGGGGATGTTTACTTTTATAGAAGCACTCTAATAAGTGAATAAGGAATAATAAAATTTGAAAATCACCATTCTGTAAATCCTGATGTATTAATGGAGGCAGCCAATAATCATCAGTAGCTACTAACATCCAAAGGGAGAGATGGAAGGATGTACCACCATCTCTATGAAGGAGACTTGCCGAAAACAGAACCTGACCAAGCCTGCAGATTCAACTACTTACTTAGAAAAAACAGAGGACAAAAGAACATGTCACATAGCCCCAGGAGATGCAGTAAGCAAAATCCAGATGGAGGTCAACTCTCCAGGACAAACAACTATATGTTCAATAAACTGTATCAGTAACAAAAGATGAGACTTCAGGTACATCAACTAAGTGCAACGCGTAGAACTTACCTGAATTCAATGAAACAATTACATTTATGGGGTGCCAGGGTGGCTCAGTTGGTTGAGCGTCTGCCTTCGGCTCAGGTCATGATCCCAGGGTCCTGGGATCGAGTCCCGCATCTGGCTCTCTGCTCAGCGGGGAGTCTGTTTCTCCCTCTTCCAGCTACTCCCCCTACTTGTGCACACTGTCTCGCTCTAATAAATAAATAAAATCTTTAAAAAAAATTACATTTATAAGAAACTGGAAATTAGAACACTGCCTAGAAATTTGAGGTATTAATGAGTTATTAATTTTTGGCATTATAATGGTATTTTGTGATGGCTGAACTGTGGTCCCCGAAATTCGTATGTTGAAGCCCTAATCTCCAGTACCTCAGAATGTGACTGTATTTGATTATGAGGCCTTTAAAGAGATAATTAAAATGAAATGAGGCCACCTGGCGGGGGGGAACCTTATCCAATCTGATTGGTATCCTTATAAGGAGAGATTTGGACACACACAAGAGACACCTGGGCTGTGTGCACACAGAGGAAAGACCACACAAGGACATGCCAAGAAGGTGGCTCCTGCTAGCCAAGGAGTGCAGCCCTAAACAACTTCTATGGTAATTCAAAAAATGTAAAAATACATACTGAAATATTTACAGATGAGATATGTTCTCTGGAATTTGCTTCAAAATAATACAGTATATGTGTTTGGCTGGGGTGGGGGTTGATGGGAGTACAGATGGGGCAGGACTGACCACAGGTTAATGGTTATTCTATTTATTTGTATGTATGTCCGAAATTTTTCATAAATTTTTTAAAAGCAAAAACTTCCGGGGCACCTGGGTGGCTCAGTCGGTTAGGTGTCTGCCTTCGGCTCAGGTCATGATCCCAGGGTCCTAGGATCAAGCCCCGCATCGGGGTCCCTGCTCCGTGGGGAGCCTGCTTCTCCCTCTCCCACTCCCCCTGCTTGTGTTCCCTCTCTCACTGTCTCTCTCTCTCTGTCAAATAAATAAAATATTTTTTAAAGAAGCAAAAACTTCCTATGACAAAAGAATTTATAGCAGACACCAGGCCAAAAAAAAAAAAAAAAAAAAGTCCAGAGGCTGGAAAATGAATGGATGAATGGTAAATGACTTAGCATCCTGCTACACAAAGTGTGGTCTGAGGAGCAGAGGCATAGCATCACCTAGGAGCTGTTATAAATACAAAATCTCAGGCTCCAACTTGGACCTACTGGATCAATCTGCATTTTTATTTTTTATAAGATTTTATTTATTCATTTCAGAGAGAGAGCACAAGCAGGGGGAGAGGGAGAAGCAGACTCCCTGGTGAACTGGGAGCCCAACGTGGGGCTTGATCCCAGGACCCCTGGGATCATGACCTGAGCCAAAGGCAGATGCTTAACTGACTGAACCACCCAGGCGTCCCTCAATCTGCATTTTTAATAAAATCCTCAAATGAACCCCATATACTGCTAACAGACCGAAGAAAGCTAGCAGGGGAACAGGCACAGTGGCAACCTAATTTCTACCTCAGGGCCCTCAAAAGGCTCAGGAATTGCTGGCTTAGGTAACCTTGGAAAGGGATGCAAAGGTGGGTCTAAAAACAGGACTGTTGCAAATGAAAAACAGATCCCAGATCCCTTCCCTGACTCAATACAATAGCTGACTGCCTCTTCATGGAATAAGAATGGAGGTTTTCTCCTCTGGCAAGAGTAAAACAGATGGTCTCTGGACTCTGGAAAGAGTTCAGAATGGAGGGATACTATGCTGGAAAAAGAGGGAGACCAAGGAAAAATACACATATTAAAAGTTGAGACCTCTCCAGCTTCTTTTCCCCACTTGGATTTCTGAATACTATTAATCACAAAAATATCTAATGATACTGACCTTGAGTCTTCCCTAAGGAAATATCCTAGACAATGCCCTATTGATCAATATGATTACATATCCAAAGATCATCAGACATTCAAAGAAAATCTCCACTATGAAAAGTCAAACCCACAAGGAGAAAAAGACAACTTGGAGGAAAGAGACGCAATCAACATTAGAAGAAAACTTTATTTAGAAACTCATTGTTTTCAGGGAGGAAATACTACATCCATGAAACAAGAAGAGAGGCTATTTAAAATGACAACAACAGAAAACAAGAAAGCACTCTTGGAAAATAAAAATATGATCATGGCAGAAATGATAAGCTGAACATAAAGAATTCAGGAAATTCCCCAAAAAATTTAGAAAAAGAAGATAAAGGACAAAATTAGAGAACCAACCCAGCAGGTGCAAAATCTCAGTAATGGGTGTCACAGGAAGAGAATGAACTAGAGGGGAAGAAATCAAAGAAAAGGCTCTAGTATTTTCTAGAACTGGTTTTCCAAGAGTAAGAGAGTCCATCAGTGCCCACCTTGATGGAAGAAAACACTGAGATACATCACTGGAAATTTCAAAACAGGTGCCACAAAGAGATTACCAGTTTTTCCAACAGAAAAACAAAAACAAAAACAACAGGTTTCATTCAAAGAAATGAGAGCTGGGTGGGTGTCTTGAAAACAGGTAAATTAAGGGAAAGGAGAATTTACCCTACCCCATATGAGATATACCACTGGACAACCAAGTAGCAGATGAGGGGAAGTAGCTCTTTAAAGAGTGTTCTGACTTAAAAATGAAAAATAAATTGTAAACTTAGAATTCCAATCATTTTGCAACCAACTCTTCTTCCCCAACCTCCCACCCATGAATTAACAGGTATAAACCTTAAGCAACTATTGCTACTGTCATCACAACAGGAGAGAAACCAGACATTCTGTGTCTCCTACAGACTGACCTGGAGTCTGATAAAAATCTCCAGCTCAGCTGCCAATTTGGAAGAAATACAGAGGATATAACTTGGGAGTAATCCAAATTTCTATCAATAACTGAATGGATGAACAGTAGTGTATCCACACAATGGAATATTACTCAGCAATAAAAAAGGAAGAAAGTACCCAAACTTGCAACAGGGATGAATCTCAAAATAATTATGCTGAATGAAAGAGGCCAGGCCAAAAGAAAAAAAAAAAAAAGAATGCGCACTGCATGATTCCATTTATGTAAAATCTTAGAAAATACAAACCTACCTATAATAAGGAAAGCAGATCCTCAGTTGCACAGGAGATAGGGAGAGGCAAAGGGAGAAATTACAAAGGGGCACAAGGAACTTTTGGGGGGTGATAGGTGTATTTATTATACTGATGCTGGCGATCTTTTCGTGGGTGCAGACATATTATGCAGACACAGTCAGTATGTGCTGTTTACTGTATGTTAGTTAGACTTGAATAAAACTGCTTTTAAAAAAGGAAAGAAACACAGAGGACAGAGGGACCTACTGGGTGGTACCATGAGCATGTAATCAGCAAAAGTCACACTGTGGAAAACTCTAAAGGTCAAATGGTTCCGTTCTTCAATAGAAGAACAGGGGAAAGGGGAATGGAGAAGTCATCTATAGAGCAAAAAAGAAACTTAAGACATCTCAGGGGCACCTGGGTAGCTCGGTCGGTTGAGTGTCTGACTCTTAAATCTCAGTTCAGGTCTTGATCTCAGGGTTGTGAGCTCGAGCCCCCCCGAAAAAAGACATCTCAAATAATTTTTTTTAAAAGAGTAAGACTAAAGTCTCCAGGGATACACATTTGGGTGATTAAACCATCTTTTAGAAATACAAGAAAGTGACTGCTCTGTGAGCCGTGTTACTTTGGGGGAAAGGAGCTGGGAATGGGAGAGGCCGCACAGAAGGGCTGTATGGGGCAGAGGCCTAGGTCTTCATCTGAGTGGTAGTCACGAGGGTGTTCACCTTATAATCCATTAAGCTATACACTTTTGTGTACAGCACACCATCTAAATTAGAGAAGGGCATATGGCTACAGAGAAATTTCTAGAAGATGGACATTCCAAATACCTTTGAGTGTACTTGAGATTTACAGAATAGGAAGAATTTATGGTTGAATTAATGATAAATATAAATAAAGAAAAAAGACCAAAGGAAAACAAAAATGTTGTTCAGGAAAGGAAATGCAACTGTAATATACACACAACATTGGTTAGCTGTGGATGGTTTTTGCAGAGTCCTACTAATATTAACACTGGATACTGCTCTAAACATGATTAGAACATAATGATGTTGACAGCACGGTGCCTGGGAAATGTGCATGGGTACAATGGTGGTAGTGGGGCTTCCCAGCAAGACAGGAGAGGCCTGGATAATCACCTTCCCTTTAGGAAGTAAACAGCTAATGCTTAAAGTGAGAAATGCCAAACGTATAATAAGCACATTACCAGAGGTATGAAGGTAAATACCATCAGCAAAAGGAACTGAAGTTGCCCGTGAGGAGCAGAGGAGCAGGCAGAGAAAGGACTCTTTTTTTTTTTTTTTAAGGAATAAGCCTGTGACCCAACCAGGTAATCCTTTTGAACAATTTACCTTTGTCACTTGGGTAAAAATTAAAGTTATATTTGAAAATGACAATAAGGAAATTTTACTTTAAAACAAAAGTCTGTATTTCACCTATTTTTAGGGTACACTGTTCTCCACCATTTTTTATCTCTTAAGCCAGGATGCTGATGGCCTCTTACAGTCACTGTCCCCAGCATAAAACATTTTTCACAGAAACACTAGATTATGCAACCCATTATGTCAGTTTGTCTTGTAACCGCTCCTGTGAAGCTAGATCATTTGAGGTGTGTGTCATACTTCTCTACCGGAGGGGTACTTTCTCCCTTTTGTAATCAGTACGTGACTTCCAGGCTAAGACCGTGAGACTGTCAAACTGTGCTGTTCCACAACGAAGTTTCACCTCATGGTGTATCATCCATTTATCATCCTTGCCTGAATCAATTACCATATTGGGAAAACAGTGATTTTTCTAATTCTAGGATTCATTCTGCTTTCATGAACTGGCAGTTTTTCTTTTTCTGGAAATACATATTCGATTTGTTTTTATTCAATGTGTTATAATCCAGCACCATCATTATTCTTTTGAATGCCTGATTTTTCCCCAAATTCCTCCTGTCAGAGTTCCTTCAAGCTAGCCCCTGTGTCTTCTCGACGGGTCTCTCAAGTGCCTGTTTGCTTTCTGGCATCTTGAACTTCTGCTGACCCAGAGTCATTTTTTTTTTTTTCAAAGAATCCTAGTTCCTTTTATTGAAAAAACGGTATTGAAAAAGCAACATCTGAGCTCCAGGTACGCACATTACACTGGGGTGTCAGTGCATCTAGGCCTTTTCGGTAGGTGGGGCTAGAAATTTTTTTTTAAATCAAGACTTCATACTGATAACCTCCAATTCAAAGCCAACATCACAAGATTCTTCCTTTCACCTTACCTCATTCCATATTTTTATCTCCCTTCTCCCATAATGAGAACCTGGTTCCCAATTACATTAGCATGTCGATTTATTTGTTCCGACTGTAACACGTACTGAAGAGTTTCAGACTTACTACACCCCCACGACCGCCTACAACTAACAAGGAAATAAAGGGCAACATTTCTTTCCCGCTCTTCTTGTCCCCACTGTGGTGTCCAGTCGGAGCATTGTGATAAAAGTTACCAACTAGCTTTTTGTTGTACTTTGTGTTTATGTAATCAATTTGTTTTTATTAGTTGCTCTTTGTATATTCAATTAGAGGATTTGCTTTGTTTTCTTTTTTATGTAATTGAATATGTAAGATATTTACATGGTTTAAATTCAAAACTATATATAAACAATACTAAGGAAAGTCCCATTTCCATCCTTACCCCTCCAACCATATCCACCACCCAGTTACCATGTGTTTCTGGTTTATAGTTCCTAAGCATCTTCTGCAAAAATGATTTGTTGAGGTATTTCCTCTGGAAGAATTACTAGAAGTCAAACTGCGAGGCCACAGAGTAAATGCTTATAAGCTTTTGTTAGGTATCACCAAATTCTCTTCCATAGTGACTGCTGACTTCCTTTTTCTTTTCTTTTAAAGATTTTATTTATTTATTTGACAGAGAGAGAGATACAGTGAGAGAGGGAGCACAAGCAGGGGGAGCAGGAGAGGGAGAAGCAGGCTTCCCGCGGAGCAGGGAGCCCGATGCAGGACCCGATCCCAGGACCCTGGGACCATGACCCGACCTGAAGGCAGACGCTTAACGACTGAGCCACCCAGGTGCCCCCTGACTTCCTTTTTCTTACCACAATAACTGGTCATCATTTGTTATCATACCACATTGTTACAATATTATTAAATATATTCCTTATGCTGTACTTTTTTTTTTCTTTTTCTTTTTTTAAAGATTCTATTTATTTATTTGAGAGAGAGAGACACAGCGAGAGAGGGAACCCAAGCAGGGGGAGTGGGAGAGGGAGACGCTGTACTTTCCATTTCCATGACGGACTGACTTTATAACTATAAGTTTGTCCTCTGAATTTGCTTTCCCAGTTTTGCCCATTGCACCACCCATCTCCCATCTGGCAACAGCCAGTTTGTTCTCTGTATTTAAGAGTCTGCTTTTTGGTTTCATAGTTGGGTTTTTAGATTCCTCATATTAAGTGAAATCATGTGGTATTTTTCTTTGTCTGACTTATTTCATTTAGCATAATACCCTCTAGCTTCATCCATGTTGTCACAAATGGCAAGATCTCATTTTTAAAAAATTTTTTTAAAGATTTCATATTTTTACAGTTGTGCTATATTCCATTGTATATATATACATGTACCTTCCTTTTCTTTTTTTTTTTTAAAGATTTTATTTATTTATTTATTCATGAGAGACAGAGAGGCAGAGACAGAGGGAGAAGCAGGCTCCCCAAGGAGCAAGGAGCCCGATGTAGAACTCGATCCCAGAACCCTGGGATCATGACCTGAGCCGAAGGCAGACCCTTCACCATCTGAGCCACCCAGGCGCCCCCCATGTACCTTCCTTATCCATTCATCTATCTATGGACAGTTGGGTTGCTTTCATATCTTGGTTACTGTAAATAATGCTACATAAACATAGGGGTGCATGTATCTTTTTGAATTAGCGTTTTCATTTTCTTTGGGTATATACCCAGTAGTAGAAGTACTGGAGCGTATGGTATTTCTATTTTTAGTTTTTTTGAGAAACCTCCATACTATCTCCCACTGGCCGCACCAGTGTGCATTTCTACCAACAGTGCACCACGGTTCCTTTTTCTCCATATCCTCACCAACAGTTGTTTCCTGTGGTTTTGATTTTAGCCATCCTGACTAGTGTGAGGTGAGATCTCATTTGGTTTTGATTTGCAATTCCCTGATGATGAATGATGTTGAGCATCTTTTCATGTTTCTTTCGGCCATCTGGGTGTCTCCTCCGAAAGATGTCTGGGGGCGCCTGGGTGACTCAGTTGGTTAAGCATCTGCCTTTGGCTCAGGTCATGATCCCAGAGTCCTGGGATCGAGACCCACGTCAGGCTCCCTGCTCCACCCAGAGTCTGCTTGTCCCTCTCCCTCTGCTGCTTCCCCTGCTTGTGCTCTCTTTCTCTGTCAAATAAATAAATTAAATTTAAAAAAGAAAGATGTCTGTTCAGGTCCTCTGACCATGTTTTAATTGGTTTGTTTTTGAGTTATAAAAATTCTTTACTTTAGATATAAACCCCTTATCTAATATATCATTTGCAAATATTTTTCCCATTCAGTAGGATGCCTGTTTCTTTTGTTTTGCTGTGTAAAGCCTTTTATTTTGATGTAGTCTCAATAGTTTATTTTTGTTTTTGTTTCCCTTGCCTGAAGAGACATATCTAGAAAAATGTTGCTAAGGGCAATGTCCAAGAGATTACTATTTTTCTTTTAGGAGTTTAATGGTTTCAGGTCTCACATTTAGGTCTCTAATCCATTTTAAATTTATTTTTGTGTATGGTGTTAGTAAGTGGTCTAGTTTCATTCTTTTGTATGTAGCTGTCCAGTCTTCCAAACACCATTTATTGAAGACTGTCTTTTCCCATTGTATATTCTTGCCCCCTTTGTCATAGATTGACTATTTTACCTGTTCCATTGATCTATGGGTCTAGTTTTGGTATCAGGCTAATGCTGGACTCGTAAAATGAATTTGGAAGTTTTTTATTTTTTTAAAGATTTTATTTATTTATTTGACAAAGAAAGATAGAGAGAGCAGGAACACAAGCAGGGGGAGTGGGAGAGGGAGAGCAGGCTTCCCGCCGAGGAGGGAGCCCAATGCAGGGCTCGATCCCAGGACCCTGGGATCATGACCTGAGCCGAAGGCAGACGCCTAACGACTGAGCCACCCAGGCGCCCTATGTGTTTATTTTTTGTGTCAGTACTATACTGTTTTGATTACTATAGCTTTGTAGTGTATCTTGAAGTCTGGAACTGTGATACCTCTAACTTTTTCTTCCTCTTTTATTTTTTGGAATAGTTTGAGAAGAATGGGTATTAACTCTTAAGTGTTTGGTGGAATCCCCCTGTGAAGCCACCTAACTCTGGACTTTTTTTTGATAACTGATTCAATTAATTACTAATAATCCATCTGTTCAAATGTTCTATTCTTCCTGATTCAATTTTGGAAGTGTATCTTTCCAGGAATTTATCCATTTCTTCTAGGTTGTCCAATTTGTTGGCATATAATTTTGTATAGTATTCTCTTATAACCCTTTGTATTTCTGTGGCGTTGGTTTTATTTCTCCTTCTTCATTTCTCATTTTATTTATTTGAGTCCTCCCTTTTGTTCTTGGTGAGTCTGGTTAAAGGTTTATCAATTTTGTTTATCTTTTCAAAGAACCACCTCTTGGTTTCATTGATCTTTTCTGTTGTTTTTTTAGTCTCTATTTCATTGTTTTCCACTCTAAACTTTGTTATGTCTTTCCTTCTATTAACTGGGTGTTGCTTGTTCTTTCTCTAGGTCCTTGAGGTATAAAGTTAGATTGTTTGAGATTTTTCTTGTTTCTTAAGATAGGCCTGTATTACTCTAAACTTCCCTCTCAGAACTGCTTGTGTTGTGTCCTAAAGATTTTAGATTCGGGGCGCCTGAATGGCTCAGTCAGTTTTAAGCATCTGCCTTTGGCTCAGGTCATGATCTCAGGGTCCTGGGATTGAGCCCCACATTGGGCTCCCAGCTCTGCGGGGAGTCTGCTTCTCCTCCTTCTGCCCCTCCCCGTTCATTCTCTCTCTCTCAAATAAAATCTTTTTTTAAAAAAGATTTTAGATCATTGTGTTTTCATTTTCATCTCCATGTATTTTTTATTTCTCCTTTGATTTCTTCGTTCACCCATTGGTTGTTTAGCATCATGTTTTAGCCTTTATGTGTTTGTGTTTTTTTGTAGATTTTTCTTGTGATTTCTAGTTTCATACCATTGTGGTCAGAAAAGATGCTTGAAATGATTTTGATCTTAAATTTACTGAGACTTGTTTTGTGACCTACGTGTAATCTCTGCTGGAGAATGTTCCATGTGCACTTGAAAAGAATGTGTATTCTGTTTTTTGACAGAATGTTCTTTATAGATCTGTTAAGTCCACCTGGTCTATATGTGCCATTCAAAGCCATTGTTTCCTTGTTGATTTTCTGTCTGGATGATCTATTCATTGTTGTAAGTGGGGTTTTAAAGTCCCCTCCTATTATTTTATTACTCTCAATTTCTCCCTTTATATCTGTTAATATTTGCTTTATGTATTTAGGTGCTATGTTGGTTGCATAGATATTTACAATTGTTATATTCTCCTGTTGGATTGATACCTTTATCACTATTTAATGCCCTCATCTCTTGCTACAGTCTTTGTTTTAAAGTCTGTATTCTCTAAGTTGCTACCTCAGTTTTTTTTTGTTTTGTTTTGCTTCCATGGAGAATCTTTTCTTCCATCTCTTCACTTTCAGTCTGTGTATGTATTTAGGTCTGAAGTGAGTCTCTTGTAGGCAACATATAGATGGATTTTTTTAAATCCATTCAGTTACCTTATGTCTTTTGATGGGAACATTTAGTGTATTTACATTTAAAGTAATTGTTGATAGATATGTACTTACTGCCATCTTGTTCACTGTTTGTTTTTTTTTTAAGATTTTATTTATTTATTTGAGAGAGAGAGTGAGTGAGAGAAAGGGAGCCCAAGAGGTGGGGCAAGGGGAGGCAGAGGGAGAAGCAGACTCCCTGCTGAGCAGGGAACCCGATGTAGGGCTTGATCCCAAGACCCTGGGATCATGACCTGAGCCAAAGGCAGATGCTTAACTGAATGAGCCACCCAGGCACTCCTTGTTCACCGTTTTCTGGTTGTTTTTTGTAGTTTTCTTCTCTGTTCCCTTCTTCTCTTGCTCTCCTCTCTTGTGGTTTGATGGCTTTCTTTAGTGTTATGTTTGGATTCCTTTCAAAAATTTATTTTTTTTGTGTATCTATTTTCGGTTTTTGATTTGTGATTACCATTGGCTTCATATATAACATTCTATGTGTATAGCAGTCTATATTAAATTAATGGTCACTTAACTTCAAACACATTCTAAAAGCACTAAACTTCTACCCTCTCCACATTTTATGTATGTCATATTTTACATCTTTTTGTGTATCCCTTGACTGATTTTTTTTAGATACAATTGATTTTACTACTGTTGTGTTTTAACCTCCCCTGGCTTTATTAGTGGTAAATCTGCTACCTTTACTATATGTTGGTTTTTACCTGTGAAATTTTTTCCTTTCATAATTTCCTTTTACTTATGGCCCTTTCTTCCTACTTAAAGAATTCTGTTTAACATTTCTTGTAAGGCTGGTTTACTGGTGATGAACTCCTTTAACTTTTGTTTGTCTGGGAAACTCTCTCTCTCCTTCAATTCTGAATGACAGTTTTGGTGGAGAATATTCTTGCTTGTAGTTTTTTCCTTTCAGCACTTTGAGTATATCATGCCACTCTCTTCTAGCCCACAGAGTTTCTGCTGAAAACTGAGCTGACAGTCTTATGGGGTTTCCCCATGTATAACTATTTTCTCTTCTGTTTTTAAGATGATCTTTATCATTAATTTTTGCCATTTTTATTATCATGTGTTTTGGTGTGGCTCTTCTTGGGTTCATCTTATTAGGGGATTTCTATGCTTCTTGAACCTAGATGTCTTTTTTCTTCCCCAGAGTAGAGATTTTCAGCTAATATTTCTTCAAATATGTTTTTTGGTCCCTTTTCTCTCTTCTCTTTCTAGGATCCCTATAATGTGTATGTTATTATGCATGATGATATCACAGAGTTCCCTTAACCTATTCTCGTATTTTATTTTCCTCTTTTCTTTTGGCTGTTCAACTTGGTTGTTTTCCATTACCCTTCTTCCAGATTGCTGATCTATTCTTCTATACCCTCTAATCTGCTGTAGATTCCTTCGAGAGTATTCTTCATTTCAGTTATTGTATTCTTCAGCTCTGACTGGTTCTTTTTTATATTTTCTATATCTTTGTTGAAGTTCTCACTGAGTTCATTCATCCATTCTTTTCCCAAGTCCAGTGAGTATCTTTATGACCATTACTTTGAACCCTGTGCCAGGCATGTTGCTTATCTTCATTTCATTTAGCTCTTTTTCTGTGATTTTTCATTTGTTCTTTCATTTGGGACATAGTTCTCTGTTTCTTCATTTTGTCTCTCTGTATTTGTTTCTATGTATTAGGTAGATCAGCTGTCTCCTATCTTGAAAGTAGTGGCCTTGTGTAGAAAAGGTCCTGTGGTTCCCTATGACATAATCCCCACTGGTCAACCATACCACTTCTCCAGGGGTATCCTCTATGTGGGTTGCATCAAACCTCCCATACTGGCTGTGCCACAATTGCTGTGGGCACACTGGTGGATGGAGCTGGCCTTTAGCCCAGCTGGCCGCAATGACCTGCTTCACCTACTGTGGGTGCACTAAGCAGAGTTTACTGCCCATGCTGTTGAGAGGCCCAGCTGCAGCTGTGGTGGGCTCACTGGTGGGTGGGGCTGGCACTCAGCCTAAGTATCTGCAATTAACCTCTGCCACAGCTGTAGGCACACTGAAGGGCAGAGCTTGCTCCCCAAGCACCTACCTAAGAGGCTTGGCTGCAGAAACTAAGGGTATGCAAGAGTGTGGGATTATTTTCTCTGCCTTCCTAGAGCATGAATCACTTTGGAGTGGTGCCTGAAGAGGCAGGTGGGCTGTGTGGGGTGGGTCTGCAGGGGAACTCTGGACCAGAGCACACAGTGCTAGCAAGGTAGATGGAGAGTGTTAGAATCAGCTCCCGCAAGTGTCTGGCTATCTATATCTAGGCTAAGGCAGGGCAAGAAAAATGGCACCCACCAGCACTTTTGTTCCAGGAGAAATCTCCTATAGATTCCTGTCCCTGCAGCACATGTTATAAGATTAGTCAATAAATCTCCTTCATGTATACCCCAGGTGCTTTTCAAACTACAGCTTCTGTGCTGTGTCTCTGGGCAAGTTACTTACTTGATTATTTTTTAAAAGATTTTATTTGTCAGAGAGAGAGAGAACGTGCACAAGCAGGGGGAGCGGCAGGCAGAGGGAGAAGCAAGCTCCCCGCTGAGCAGGGAGCCCGATGCGGGACTCAGTCCCAGGACCCTGGGATCATGACCTGAGCCGAAGGCAGAACACTTAACTGAGCCACCCAGGCGTCCCTCTGGGCAAGGTTTTTAGTGTGCTGGCTCTATAAGGGCAAGGACTTGGTTTCCTGTCACCCACTGGCTCTCCCAGAGTTAAGCCTGGGCTGATTTTCAAAGCCCGATGTTAAAGGGTCTTGTTTTCCCAGGGCAGGTCCCCAGGCCCAGGGTGCCCAGTGTGGGGTCCGATCGGCTCACTCTTCTATGCTTGTGATGTCCCTCCTGTTTGTAGTGAGTCACAGCAGGGAGTTTGGTTCCAGACTGCGTTTCTACCCATCCAACCCTTTTTGATGTGGCCTTCTCTCTGCAACTAGCAGGTTTGTCCTGCCAATCTTCAGGTTTTCAGAGTTAGTTGCACAGCTGTAATTGTTGCTTCAGTGTGTCTGTGGGACAAAGTGAACTCAGGATCCTCCTACTTTGCCATCTTTCCCCTCATTCTTAAATGACGGTTTAACTAATATTGAGTTCTAAGTTGAAATATTAGTCTCTTGTGTTCTAAATTCTATTGTTGATGAGAAATCTGCTGTCAGTTTAGCTGTTGTTTCTTAGAGGTATGGCAGAAACTGTTAGCAGCTCTCAAAATTTATGTCCCCTTCTTTTTCTGAAGCCCAGAGCTGACCTGTATTTCCCAGGTAGGGAAACTCCTTTGCAGTTAGGTATGGACACATAACTGACTTCTAGCCAAAGGGATGTATGCAGATGTGACATTACCCACTTCTGGGCTGAGCTCATCCCCCCTTCCTGTGGCCAACGAGAACAACTCTAAAGAACACAAGGTGAAGGTAGCAGAGCTACCATCCGCTGGGTCCCTGAGTATGCAGAACCCCCCAGTAACCTGAAATACCCACCCAGGACTGTGACATGAAAGAAATAAACTTGTACTAAATTTGAGCCATTACATTTCTGGTCTATTTGTACAGCATTTTATCCCATTCTACTTAATACAATATACGTCTATCTAATTGGTTCTTTTTCATATCTTTCCCCTCTTGCTACATATATCCCACTTCTATTACAAAATTTTTATTCACTGTATGCCTTCAGTATATCTTTTGCCTGCTATCAGCCTCATATAAATATTCCGAACCAGAGCACTGATTTATGAAATGTGGTATTCTGCATACACTTGTATTACAGTTATTGATGGCTCAACTACCTTGTGATTCACCCTGGCCCAGGGGCTTTTTCTGCCAAGAACAGGCACAAAGCCAATCATTTAGCAATCTGAACTTCTTACTTTATAAAATTAACTAGCCTTCATTTGACTTTGTCCAATTTATAAGTACCCAATTTAATCTAGGTTATTTTGACTTGTTTCCAGTATTTCTAGCACACAAATACATAGACGCAGTATATCACCAGTCATGGATTAAAACTGATTAAATAAAACTGGGTCCCAGCCTTACCTCTGAAAGGTTAACTGATAAAAGCTATCCATACCAGCACAATATCCTTTATAATGTCTCTGTATGATCTTCCCACCATCTAATCGTGGTATCATCTGAGCTAAACTATGTTTCCCTGGGTTGTTGATGATTACATTTCTCATAATTAAATCAACAGCATGAGAAAATCAAGATATATGTGCCCTGCTTCCTCCAGATCCTTCCAATGGTTCTTGAGAAAATTAGGTTATACTGATATGATTCAGTTTTCCATACAGCTACCATTAATTTTTACCCAACGCTCTGTTTGCTTAAATATAGTAAATTAATATCCTAGTGATATATATTTTAACATATCCCTCCCTCACAATGTGACTGTGACTTCTTACTTACTTAAAATTCCACACATATTTTCACCTCTCCATCATTTTGGTGGGAACAGATAATTAATATAAGTACAATGCTCAGAATTAGGGAAAAGGAGTTCTATACCTTGTAGTAGTTGTTTGCTTTTTGCTACCAAATTTTAAGATATCAATAAATAGGAATATACCTAAAGAAATTAACAAATATGGCAAAGCTATTCATAACAGCAACAGTTAAGGAATAAGAATGGGAGTTGTTTGAAAGAAGGATTTATTTGGGAGCTAGTGTTTGCACCGCCACCAGAAATGTCCAAATACAGATGGGATGACTGCTTAGCAAACATGCTCACATTTTGTTGTCAAAGCACATTTCAACTAGAGACTGCTTCTTCGTTCTTGGTGATTATCATCAACTTTAGTCTTGCTCTTAAGCAAAGGAAGAGTGACCATACAATGACCTAGGGAGTCCCAATCAGAAATATATGCTCAGTAGTTGCTGAGACTTTACTCAGAAGTCCCAAGCTACTGAACACAGTTCCTGGGATGACTTAAGAGCCAAAGAGATGATGACACTGCTCAAGTTCAGTTATTTATGGCTACCAAAACCATGGCTCTGTTTGTCATTGCTAAGAAAGTGAACCAAGCCAGTCACCTGAGGAGAGACTTTCCTCAGCATCACACAAACATGACTGGGGTAGGCTCGCCAGTCAACCACAAGGGCATTGAAGCCCTGCACCAGCTTACTCTACTACCATAAACACTTGCCTCCTTTGTTTCCCTTCCCTCAGGGTTCAGAAAAGATGAAATACACATCTCCTCGGACTGATTTTTTTTCTTTAAAAGCATACACTAATGGTGAAAGTTTCAGAGATTAAGACAAGTTTTGGGGGGCAGGCAGATAAGTCAAATAATTCTACCTAAATATATATGGTACTTTTCAGTTTATATTTTACGGAGATTGTGTGATTCAAAGTATCTAAATCATGCTCCTAAACCTACATTCCATGAATGATACCAAGATGTTCAACTGTTAAAACTGAGTAATAGTTTCTTTCCTTCCCTAATTTTTCCTTAATTTGAGGAGAAAGTGCCTATGAAAAAGAGACATATTCATATTAACAGAATAAAGGAAAACAAATCATATGATAATCTTGAGAGATGCAGAAAAACCTTCTGACAAAAATCAACACCCATTCATGATATAAAACCTCTTAGCAAAGTAAGAATTGTGGGAAATTTCCTCAACTTGAGAAAGGACATCTATCATCATACTTAATTGTGAAAGACTGACCACTTTCCCTTTAAAACTGGGAACAAGGCAAGGATATCTGCTCTGATCACTTCTATCCAACATTTTAGGATGTCCTAGCCATCAGTAAGGCAAGGGGAGAGGGGAAGAGCAGAGACTAGAAAGGGAAAGTAAAACTATTTGTACGTGATGCATATATATACACAGTTGACCCTAAACCTAAGGGTTTAAACTGTGCAGGCCCATTTACATGTGGATTTTTTTTCTTTTTTTTAAATTAACATATAATGTATTATTTGTTTCAGGGGTACAGGTCTGATTCATCATCTTACACAATTCACAGCGCTCACCATAGCACATACCCTCCCCAGTGTCCATCACACAGCCACCCCATCCCTCCCACCCCCCTCCACTCCAGCAACCCTCAGGTTGTTTCCTGAGATTAAGAGTCTCTTATGGTGGGCGCCTGGGTGGCTCAGTTGGTTAAGCGACTGCCTTTGGCTCAGGTCATGATCCTGGAGTCCAGGGATCGAGTCCCGCATCGGGCTCCCTGCTCGGCAGGGAGTCTGCTTCTCCCTCTGACCCTCTTCCCTCTCGTGCTTTCTATCTCTCATTCTCTCTCTCTCAAATAAATAAATAAAATCTTTAAAAAAAAAAAAAAAGAGTCTCTTATGGTTTGTCTCCCTCTCTGGTTTCATCTTGTTTCACTTTCCCCTCCCTTCCCCTATGATCCTCTGCCTTGTTTCTCAAATTTACATGTGGAATTTTTTCAATAAACGTATGGGAAAATTTTTTGGAGATCTGTGACAATTTGAAAAAACTCAGACACAAACTGTGTAACCTAGAAATACCGAAAAAATTAAGAAAAAGGTATGCCATGAATGCATAAAATATATGCAGATATACTAGTCTGTTTTATCATTTACTACCATAAAATATACACAAATTTATTATAAAAAGTTAAACTTAATCAAAACTTAACACACACACAGGCCATAAATGGCATCATTTGCAGTCAAGAGAAATGTAAACAAGCATGAAGATGCAGTGTGAAATCAGAACGACATAAAATTAACTGTAGTATATACTGTACTACTGTAATAATCTCACAGCCACCTCCTATTTGGAGTAGGCTCAAGTGTTGTTGAGTATTCACTTAAAATGCCATGTGATACTAACCTAATCATCTCCACATGAGCAGCCTGCCTCTCTAGTAAAAGGCTTATCACACTAAAAAATGATTTCTCAGGGTGCCTGGGTGGCTCAGTCGTTAAGCGTCTGCCTTCAGCTCAGGTCATGGTCCCAGGGTCCTGGGATCGAGCCCGCATCAGGCTCCCTGCTCGGCGGGAAGCCTGATTCTCCCTCTCCCACTCCCCCTGCTTGTGTTCCTGCTCTCGCTATCTCTCTCTCTGTCAAATAAATAAATAAAATCTTTAAAAAAAAAATGATTTCTCACAGTTCTTATTTTTCATCATGTTTACTGCAATACCACAAACCCTGAATAACACGACAGAACCCATATGAACCCCAGAACCCCATTAGTTCAACACCAAGGCATTAAAGGGGCCCACTTGCCTCCAAACACAATGTCTCTAATTCAGCCTCTAGAGCAGGGGATCATAGGGACCGTTAGGGCTCACTGTGCACGGTACTCTGTGGAAAGGAAGGTCAGTGCTGTGGACGAGAACGCCAATGGGAGAGAACATCATGGAAGTCTGGAAGGATTACACCATTGAAAGTGCCATCAAACCTGAAACAAATTCCTGCTGGAGAAAACTGTGTCCAGATGTTGTGCATGACTTCACAGGATTTACAACAGAGCCAATGAAAAGAAATGAAAGAAACTGTGGATATGGAGGAAAAAAAAAAAGGTGGGGGTAAAGGGTTTTGAGATATGGATTTTGAAGAAATTCAAGAGCTAACAGACACCACACCAGGGGAGTTAACAGAAAATGACTTGAGTGCTTCCAAACCTGTGCCGAGATGAGGAGGAAAAGGATGTATGCAGAGCAAGCAGTCCCAGCAAACAAACTGTACCCGCCGAGCTGGCAGATTAGAGTCCGGCAGACAAGAAGGGTTCTGCTTGTTCCAGACTGCTATTGACTTTTATGATATGGACTCTTCTATAATACTAGCAATGTGGCCAAAGACAATGGTGGAAGGAGAATCGGTACCTTACAGAAACATTTTTAGAGAAGTGACAAAGCAAAAAATATCAGACAGAAATTCCGATGTATTTTCCATAAAGTTACCCCATGCGTGCCTGACTCCCCTTCCCCCTCCTCTACCTGTGCCGTCCCCTCAGCCTACTCAACGTGAGGGTGACGAGGATGACAGAACTTTACGTGGCCACTCCCACTTAGTGAGCAGTAAATAATCATCACACTGTACGGTTACTAAGTCTATCTGGTGTGTGTGTGAGCATCTTTGTGTGAAAATCTAATAACTGTATGGCAAGAACTGCAGGACACATTTTTATGTCCTCATCAACATCATCACCTAAGTATTCATCATATAAAACATCACGCACAAGCTTGTACGCAAGTGGATAGCCTCTCCTGCACAGGCATAAGCTGAGTGATATTTAACGTAAAATTAATAATGTGTTTTTCATATTGTTTTATAACTTTGTTTTCAAAGAGTAATACTACCATACAGTGTGCCCCTCTCTCACCTACTTGGAGAAACGGTATCAGCCTATCACCACAGGTTAAGCTGTTTAAAAAAATGTAATGTTTCCAACACTGCATTTCCAATATGACAGTAATATTGTATGCCAGAAAAATTTTAAAGACTATTTATGAGAGAGTGAGAGTGTGAGGTGAGGGGGATGGAGCAGGTTGGGAGGGAGAGGGAGGGGGAAAGAATCTCAGGCAGACTTTGTGCTGAGTGCAGAGCCAGACACAAGGCTTGATCTCATGACCCTGACCCAAAACCAAGAGTTGGACACTTAATTGACTGAGCTACCCAAGCTCCCCTGCCATAAAAATATTATAATGATTCATTCATTAGCATATAGCCTAAGCTACCAAAACAATCATATTGTTGCTTCTTTGTTATCAATGCATGAATCATTATACCTGTAAATAAACATGAATTTTTTTTTCACATTGTCTTTCATTTTTGATGTCTAGTGTTAGTATATATAACAGCTACAGTGTTTTTACCATATAAAGCAATACTGATGTAGGTACTGACAGACAAATGATTCCTCTTGTAAGCAAACATCAACTTATGGTATCAATAAAGTACTGTAAATGTATTTTCTCTCATGATTTTAACATTTCTGTAGCTTACTTTATTGTAAAAATACAGTATATAATACATATACAAAATATGTGTTAATCAACTGTTTATAGTATTGGTTAGGCTTCTGGTCAACAGGAGGCTACTAGTAGTTAAGTTTTAGGGATTTTCGACTGTGGGGGGAAGTTAGCACTTCTAACCCCTGCACTGTTCAAGGGTTGACTGTATAGAGAAAATGCTAAGGCAACAACTTACTGGAATTAATAAATCAATAAATTAATTCTATTAAGGTTGCAGATCAATTAAAAAATTATATATATACACGTGCATATATATAAACAAAAACTTAAGATGTAAAAAATACCATTTTCAAAATAGACTCAAAAACATCAAATATGTAGAAACAAAACTTTTAAACTATGTACAAAACATCAATCAATGCTAAAAACTATAAAATACTGCTGAGAGAAACTGAAGACCTAAATAAATGACAAAATATACCATGTCCATGGATAAAAAGATTAAGATAGCAATGCTCCCAGATTGACAGATTCAATATAGTCCCAATCAAAATACAACTATGCTCTTTTTAAAGAAAAATCAGCCAAACTGATTCTAAAATGTATAAGGAAATACAAAGGACTGGAATAGTCAAAAATTTTGAAAAAGAACAAAGCTGGAAGGTTTACAATACCTGATTTCCAGACCTTTTAACTGCAGAACCAAAGACAAGTGTGGTACTGACTTAAGAACAAGGAGAACAGATTAGAGGGCTCCAAAGGCTCATTTGATTTACCAGAAAATACCAATGCAATTCAATGGAGGAAAGGAAAGTCTTTTCAACAAATGGTGTTGGACCAAGTGGATAAATGTGTTTGCGGGGTGGGGGGGGGGGGCAGAGAACCTCAATCCCACCTCATACCCTACACACAAGTATTAATTCAGGATGGATCACAAGTTTAAACATAAAAGCTAAGACTAAACCCTCTAGAAGGAAAACAAAGGAGAATATCCTTGTAATCTTGAGGTAGGAAAGAATTCTTAAGCAAAATACAGAAGCACCAACCATAAAAGAAAAAACTAGATAAAGAGCACTCAATAAAATTAAAATCTTCTGCTTTAAGAAAATGAAAAGGCAAGAAACACTCTGGGAAAAATATTCACAATATGTATTAGATATACAAAGGACTACCAGATTACACACACACATATATATGTACATATATGCATATACATGTATATAGCCTACAAATCACGAATAAAAAGACAAACACTAAAAACAAAAATGGGCAAAGTACCTGAAAAGACACCTCAAAAGGAAAATGTACAAATGATCAATAGCAAGTGAAAAGGTGCTCAACATCATTAGTCATCAGGAAAAAGCTAACTGGAACCACAATGACATTACAATTTCACATCCATCAGAATGGCTAAAATTAAAATGACCAATACCACATACTGGAAAAGATGTGGGAGTGTAAAATAGTATAATCCCTTGGAAAACAGTTTGGCACTTAAACATACACCCATCCTACGATTCAGTACTTCCACTCTCAGGTATTTATTCAGGAGAAACCAAAATATATGTCCACCAAAAAACTGGTGTGACAACACCATATGCTGGTGAGGATGTGAAGCAACAGGAACTCTCACTGCTAGTAGGAATGGAAAATGGTACAGCTACTCTGGAAGACAGTTTGGCAGTGTTTTTTTTTTTTAACAAAACTAAACATATTTTTTTAAAAGACTGTTTTTAAGTAATCTTTACACCACTATGGGGCTCAAACTCACAACCTGGAGATCAAGAGTCACATGCTCCACCAACTGAGCCAGCCAGGTGCCCCTAAATGTATTCTTATCATACAATTGTCCTCCTTGGTATTTACCCAGAGGGGATGAAAACTTACATCCACACAAAAGACTGCTAACTAGTGTTGACAACAGCTTTACTTATAATTGCCAAAATTTGGAAGAAACCAAGATGTCCATGGATAAACTGTTATTATTCAGTGCTTTAAAAAGAAAAATGCTATCAAGCCACGAAAAGACATACAGGAAACTTAAATGCATATTACTAAATGAAAGAAGCCAATTTAAAAAGGCTACACACTATATGATTCCAAGTGTATGACATTCTGGAAAAGGCAAAATTAGGGAGACAGTAAAAAGATCAGTGGTTGCCAGGAAAAGGAGGGGAGGGAGGGAAGAACAGGCAGAGCACAGAGGATTTTTAGTATTACTCTGTATGATACTATAATTGTGAATTGTGAATGTCTTTCTGGATTTGTCCAAACCCACAGAATATACACCACCAAGAGTGAATTGCAATGCAAACTGTGGATTTGAGGTAACTGTGAATGTGTCAATGTAGGTTCAACAACTGCAACAAACGTACCACTCTGATATAACAAGGGAGGCTGTGCATGTGTGGAGACAGGGTGTAGATGGGGAATCTCTTTGGGAAATTGTACCTTCTGCTCAAGTTTGCTGTGAATCTAAAATTGCTCTAAAAGATAAAGTCTACTGGGGGTCTGGGTGGCTCAGTCGTTAGGCATCTGCCTTCGGCTCAGGTCATGATCCCAGGGTCCTGGGATCGAGCCCCGCATCGGTTTCCCTGCTCTGTGGGAAGCCTGCTTCTCCCTCTCCCACTCCCCCTGCTTGTGTTCCCTCTCTCGCTGTGTCTCTCTCTGTCATATAAATAAATAAAATCTTTAAAAAAAAAAAAAAGATAAAGTCTACTTAAAAAAAAGGCTTGTAGGTTAGGAAATATCTCTTAGATATGGAATTAAAAGCACAAACCATAAAACAAAACAAAACAAAACTTAGACTTCATTAAAATTTAAAACTTTTTCTATAAAAGGCACCATTAAGGAAATAAAAAGCTAAGTCACAGACTCAGAGAAAATATTTGCAAATCATATATCTGATAAAAGACTTTTTAGAAGAATTTTTAAAAACATGAATATTTTTATTAAACATTTTAAGAATATTTTTAAAATTTTGAAACTAAGATAACAATGAGAACCCAATTTTAAAAATGAGAAGATTTAACTAAACACTTAGCCAAAGAAGATATATGAATGACTAACGAGCACATGGAAAGGTGCTCAACATCACTAGTCATTAGGGAAATGTAAATTAAAACTGCAGTGAGATATCATTGTAATCAAAACAACTAATAATATTGAGTGTTGGCAAGAATGTAGGGAAATCAAAACCCTCATATATTGTTGGTGAGCCTCTAACATTGTACAGCCACTTCTGGGAAAAGTGTGGCAGCTTCTTAAAAGGTTAAATATAAACTTACCATACGATCCAGTAATCACACTCCTAAGAATCTACCCAAGAAAAATAAAAACACAGGTCCATATAAACACCCATACATGATTTATAATGGCCAAAAACTGGAAACAATTAAAATGTCCATCAACTGGTAAATGGATAAACAAAATATGGTACACATCCGTAAAATTAAATACTATTCAACAATACAAAGGGACAAGCTACTGATATATGTGGCAACAATGGATGAACTTCAAAACTATTACACTAAGTGGAAGAAACCAGACACAAAAAACTGCATATTCTAGGATTCCATTTATAGGAAATATCCAGAAAAGGCAAAAGATAGAAAGTAGATTAATGGCCGTCTTGGCTGTAAGGTGGCATGAGCCAACTTTGGGGTGATAGAAATGTTCTGAAATTAGAATGTGGTGATGGGTGTAAAAGTCTATAAAAATAAAAGAACTGTACCCTTATGATGGATGGATTTTAGGGCATGTAAATTACACAATAAAACTTTTTTCTTAAACTTGTACAAGAATGTTTATAACAGCTTTATTCAACATAATAGCCCCAACCCAAATGATCTTCCAAGAAGAACAGATAAATTGTGGTATAATAAAAAATGGAGTATTATTTATTAATAAAAACCAAATTACTGAAATACACAACATGCATGAATCTCTAAAACATGTTGACAAAAAGAAGCCAGTTTTGTTCTGGCTTCATTTCATTTATATGAATTTCAAGAACAGGCAAAGCTCACTTATGTTGCTAGAAATCAGGGCAGTTATTGCCTCTGGGGTAGGGAGACTGACTGCAATGGGGCATGAGAGAACTTTCTGGAGCATGAAAATGTTCTATATCTTTTTTTTTTTTTAAAGATGTATTTATTTATTTGAGAGAAAGAGAGAGTGAGAGTGAGTGGAGGGAGGAGTAGAGGGAGAGAGAGGGAATCCTAAAGCAGACTCCCCTCTGAGCACAGAGCCCCTACGCGGGGCTTGATCCTAGGACCCTCAGATCATGACCTGAGCTGAAGTCAAGAGTTGGATGTTTAACCAAATGAGCCACCCAGGCGCCCAAAAAATGTTCTGTACCTTGACAGGGATGTTGTTTATCTGGGTGAACACACTGATCAAAACACAACACTTAAGAGCTGTGCATTTTATTGTATGCAACCGATGGAATTTTTTAAATGATTAAAAATGCCCTCCATGGGCGCGTGTGTGGCTCAGTTGGTTAAGCGACTGCCTTCGGCTCAGGTCATGATCTTGGGGTCCCAGGATCGAATCCCGCATCGGCAGGGAGTCGGCTTCTCCCTCTGACCCTCCCCCCTCTCATGTGCTCTCTCTCTTTCTCAAATAAATAAAATCTTTAAAAAAAATAAAAAATAAAAATGCCCTCCAAAACTCCAAAACCTTACTACTAGACAAATTCTATCATGTTTATTTGCTGAAGGTATGATAAGTGTCTATTTGGAAACCATAACATGCCAAATAGTTAATAAAAATGAGTGGCTAGTGATTTAATACTCTTTTTTATATGTTTTAATTATATCATATGATACATATATATTTAACTTATGTGTGTTATGGAACAGAATCAAACTCATTTATTCTTTGCATATTCATTCACTCATTTACTCCAAAAATATTTATGGAGGGCTAAAAATATTTTCCAGGCATCCAACTTCAAATTGCAACTCAATCACAAACACAATATTGATAGTTCACTTTTTCTTCATGTCAGAATCAGAGTATACCTTTCAGAACAATGTTTGGTTACCATGAGTTTCCTGGTCTGGTAATGGAAAGAAAAAGGGTCAGACAACCTAACAGTCTCAGACTTCTGAAGCAAAACCACATTTGGTGCCAATCAAGTCCAGCAGATTCAGGACTAGCAAATGAGGTGGTCATTTTGGGCTTCCACTAACCACAGGTCCACACACCCACACATCCACCCATGCTCACACCCACACCCACACACCTGCTCTCCTCCACCCTGAAGCTGCTGCCTGGACAGTAGCATCTTTTACAGCTCAGGACTCAGGCTAGGAGGAAAGGAACGCTGCCACCACAGGAAGCGTCCACCCTTCCGCCCCCAAGCCCCCTCAGAGGCACAGCTTAGAGTCTGCTCTAAGCCAGGCCTGGAGATGCGATAATGAACGAATCTGTCTACAGCCCACGCTGGCCAGTGCCCAGGAGGGTACAGTGTCAGGGTACTTCCTACACTCCTCGTACTTTCTCAGGACTGTTTACAACGTTTATGGCTTTTGATCCAGTATCTCCACTCTAGGAATTTATCGTAAGGAAATAATTAGAGTTGAAGGAAGTACCGCACGAGCAGCTCACTTTGGCATATTTGTAATTGCCTACAGAACACTCTCCCACCCCCAAAGATTCAAAACAACTTAAATGCCTGACAACAGGGAAGTAGTCAAATGAATCATGATGGTCACACTACCTGCAGCCATGAAAGACAAGCTTTGCAGGAAAGTGTATTGGAAAATGCTGACAATATAATGTTAATTGACAGAAGAAAGCTACAAGCTGTACATATCAGGGCTTCTCACAGGGGGGCAGAGTGGAATTCCCCCTGCTTCCCAGAGATTCTGCTGATCCCAGAATCAGTGTTACTGAGGGGAGTGAGCTCTTGTCCTCAGACCATCTTACGGTAGGGGGTATGGGAGACTGAAAACCAGTGGTGCAGAGAGGACTATCCCAATACTGGGTGAATAGGAAAAATGTATGTGTACAGACAGATCAGGGGTAATCAATGCCAGGCCCCCTGTGATTGGTAAGATCGTGGTCTTGGAAACCAATACTTCTCAAACCTGTGCGGGTCTTGTTAAAAAATGGATTCTGGGGGTGCCTGGGTGGCTCAGTCGTTAAGCATCTGCCTTCGGCTCAGGTCATGATCCCGGGGTCCTGGGATTGAGCCCCGCATCGGGCTCCCTGCTCCGCAGGAAGCCTGCTTCTCCCTCTCCCACTCCCACTGCTTGTGTTCCCTCATTCGCTGTGTCTCTCTCTCAAATAAATAAATAAAATCTTTAAAAAAGAAAGAAAGAAAGAAAGAAAAGGTAAAAACACGGTCTCTACTCACAACACTTCTAGCACCAAATGTGAGGTTTTCCACACCAAGCAGTTCTGACACTGCCCAGAGTTAGCGCAGACCCCCCAGGGTGGGGGTTCAGCTCCCCCAAGAAGGCTGCTTCCCATTCCAGACGCCAGCCACAAATCCAGGTTGTCACTTACACTTCTATCAAGCTAAAAATTGGGGGTTCCTACAATGCCCCCCTCAGGTTTAACAATTTAACAGCTCACAGAACTCAGGGCAACACTTCACTATTACTGGTTTATTACAAAGGCTACAATTCAGGAAAAGCCAAATGAAGAGATGCACAGGGCAAAGTACAAGGAGAGGGCTCAGAGCTTCCACACCTGCTCTGGGCACATCACCCTCCCAGCACCCTGATGTGCTCACCAACCCAAAGCTCTCCAAATCCCATTACCTAGGCATGACTGATTAAATAATTGGCCATTAGTGATTAAGTCAATCTCCAGCCCCTTTGCGGGGGAGTAGAGGCTGAAAGCTCCACCCCTCTAATCACAGGGTTGGCTCCTCTGGCAACCAGCCCCCATTTGGTAAGAATCACCTCATTAGCACAAACTTCCTTATAATGGAAAGCGCTTATTCTGAATAACAAAAGATACTCCTCTCACCAGGAGCTCTGTACCAGAACTGGGGATGAAGACTGAGTGTATTTATTTCTTATTATATCACAGAATCAAAGGTTTATGTATATACAACTTAGAATGATTCACAATATCAAAAAATAAGCACCCACCTAGTTCTCTAATATTAAGGGAATGGCTCAAAAAAGGTTGAAATAGCATGTAATTATTACACACCATAACTGTAATGACATGAAAAAATGCAGTGGTAAATTTTAATCACAGTATCAGAACTTTGTTAAAATGCCGACATAAAACGAAGTAAATGTTTATAACATGTTAAAATCATTATTTTTTTAAAAAAGCAAAACACAACAAAACTGGCAAGAAATATGCCAAAATGTTCATGTCTTTGGGTCCTTGAACACTGGGGGTAATAGAGGATTTTTTTTTCCTTTCACCTTTCCAAAATAAAATAAAATGGAAAGGAAGGAGCCTGCGCGTGATGAGGATAAAGGGATGCAAGGGTGCCCATGGAAAGTGGAGGAGGCGGCAGAGAGAAGCCCATCCAAGGGCCGGTGACAGAGAGCAGGCTCGGGGGCTTATTAGCTGGGGGGTGGGGTGCAAGTGTGAGGCTGAAAGAGAACTTACTGGAACACCTGGCTGGGGGTGGAGGGAGAGAAATGGCAGAAGGAGGACAACTGGTTTAGTGCAGGTAGGCTGGACTGCTGAAGCTACCAGTCTGGATATGGGCCGGGAGGAGGAAGGGATCACTCCCTTTCTTCCTGACCCCCAGCTGGCGCTTCCACAAAGACGTCTGGGCAGAAGCTGTCAACGGGGGAGCCCACCACCTCAGATGGTTGGAGGGGGCTGCCTGTGCCTCCACTCAGCCTCTCTGGACTCAGTGGGTGCTTTCTGCTTCCTAGGAACACCCCAACTATCAGTCTCTCCCTCTCCCTCCCCAGGACGTCAGGGCTCCTTAGAATTCCTTAAGGGCATAAGGAATACACAGGCACCTTGACCCCCTCTAATGAAGCCCAGTGCTACGTTCCCATTTCTGGGCTCATTTCTGGCCCGAGTCTCACTTTGCTTTGGCAACTCTCCTGGTAGGCAACGAAAGGCAACAGAAACAAATACAAATAAATATGCACCACTGGTTGATGATCAAATTAGCTCCTCTTAAAACTACAAAGTGCTATGTAAGTATTAGTTAATAGTATCTTCATTACTTCTCCGAGTTAAAGGGTAAACCTGCCAGTGTACCTGCTCTATGATTTCACTTCTAAACAAGGGGCAAGTTGGACACAGGGCTTCATTGAACCTGTCAGGATTTCAAAAAATTTTTGTAAGCCTCTCCCAACACTCCTGTGAGACCCACTTATCCCCAGCTGATGGAGAGGCACTGGTCGCACAGAGTCCTCCATCTGCCACAAGCCACCAGAGAAGGTGGAGAGGTGGGGCTGGGACTCCTGTGTCCCTCCCTCTATTCCGCGCTGACATCAGCCTGTTCTTCCACCACAGGATGCAGTCTGCACCAACATGGAATGCCAGGAGATTCCATCTCTCTCCAGAGTCAGTGCAGATTTTAACTCCCCCAAAACAGAGCCAAAGCTCAGGGTTCACTGCCATGGGCTCAGGCCTCGCTCTCTTTGTCAATTCCAAAGCTGCTGCTGCATCAGACACCCTGTTAGCATTTGTCATGGAGAACATTTCTCTAATGCTACGAGGCTGCTCAGATGGGCAGCCCTTGGCTCACTCTGAAAACAGAGGGGTCAGAACTGGGAACCATCTCTCCCCTGTAGCCTGCCTTCTAAAGCCATGGGGGAAAATCCTGCAAATAAAGGCAAAAGTGAAGGAGGCAGGGCTCTACCAACAACAAGAATAGCTAAACCCCGGTGAATCCTTATTCCGTAAGGCTTGATGTGCCGTGGAATCTACATAGCTCTACAAGATGGGGATTATTATTACCTCCGTTTTACACAGGAGAAAACTGAGGCTCAGGGTGGTTTAAAAAAAAAAAATCGGTCAAGGACACACAGCTAGGTAGCAGAAAAACCAGAAATAAATGCAGAGATCTAGCTACAGTCCACACACAGGATCCCTCCGCCTCACCTGTTAGGTCTGGCCAATAACCAATCAGCTGCTTTCCCTTGCCATCTGTCTGTTTGACCAGGGACTTAGTAATCTCCTATCTGAGGGAGCACGCACCCACAAACCTGAATCTGAGTTCTGAAAGGATCCAATCAACTGGCTATTCTAGCATTTCCCAAACACCTCAGTCTCTAAACTTGTGTCTTTCAACTAAACAAGACCTTCTACTTACAGCCCTCACTTGTTCTTTTCTATCACCTTACTGTATGTATATGCCTACAGACAGTTCTAGTGACAAAGACCCCAAAACATCACCTGACATTTCCTCAAAACCACTCCACGAGGTTCCATTTGTGGTATTTTCTCTTCCTTTTCGCCCCCCCCAACCTGATCTATGAACACTCAAGACTTCAGGGGAAGGAAACAAAGATCAAAACAGAAGCTTCAACTGTAATAAAACTCCAGATATAGACAGAGGTGAGAACATCTGTTCCATGACCCTTAACTGAAAGTTTCAAGATGAGGAAATTGGGCCATCCTTCAACTTGTATCACAGAAATCTCTCAAAGGCTGGGCTGTGGGCATCTCAGTTCCTCACTCCTGCAGAGCCCTCAGATGGAGCTGTGTGTAAGCAAGCAGCGTGTAGCATACCTGTCCCAGGCTGGAGATGGGTGGGCAGTGAACGGAGGGTGGGCAGTACCCTTGCAAGTCCTCAGAACCCTCAGAGCAGCTCCAGAGAGCCAACACCCAAGCTCCAGGATCCATGTGGATCCCAGTGTCAAGCTGCTTAAAGAGGGAGGGCTTCTTGGTGCCCCATCCCCACAGGACACCCTGGGGAACCCCAAGGTGCACAAGACCCATACTCCCACTCACAAATAGTGGTTTGGGTACTGAGGGCATTCCTTTTCTCCACTGTGGCTTGCCCACAATGCAGCACTCCAGAGCAGGGGTAGGAAACTAAAGTTGTTTGCAATAAGCCCAAGCAGGCAGGGTGCAGGGAAATGACGTAACTTGTACCTCTGACATGCAAACACTGCAGAGAAAACAAGACTCTTCATTCCCTCAAGTGAATATGCACTTTCCCATTTTTCTTGGGACAAGAGCCTCTCGACCTATTTTTTTTTTTTAAGATTTTATTTACTTATTAGAGAGAAAGCAAGCACACAAGCAGGGGGAGCAGGCAGAGGGAGAGGGAGAGGGAGAAGCAGACTCCCCCCTGAGCAGGGAGCCTGATGTGGGGCTTGATCCCAGCTGGGATCGTGACCTGAGCCAAAGGCAGTGCTTAACTGATTGAGCCACCCAGGCGCCCCTCGACCTATTTTTGTTATCCCCTTTTGGACAGAGGCATCCACAAAAAGACTGCTCACTGTGGGAGAAACAGCATCGCCGATGTGTGGGGCCCCTGCCTCGAGATAGCAGACACTTCGGGGAGTAGCGGAGACCAGGGGAACCCGGGGCGCTACTCTGCGCCAGGGAGGAGGCTGCTCCGTACTGCCTTTGGGAATCCCTGGGCACAGAATATTTCAACCTTCCAATCTGCAATACTGGTTCAGTTTTAACTCTCTGCTGGCCTGATAAAACATCTGTTGGTTGAATATGGCCCATGCCCCCAGTTTGTAACCAAGGCAGTTGAGAGTGGTCAAAAGATGGCTTGCCTACGCTAACCAGGTGTGGAGCTCAGCTGTCTGCAGAAGGCAGTATTCTTAATCTCAGGAAACAAACTGAGGGCTGCTGGAGCGGTGGGGAGTGGGAGGGATGGGGTGGCTGGGTGATGGACACTGGGGAGGGTATGTGCTATGGTGAGCGCTGTGAATTGTGTAAGACTGTTGAATCACAGACCTGTACCTCTGAAACAAATAATACATTATATGTTAAAAAAAAGAAGAAGATAGCAGAAAGGGAAAAATGAAGGGGGGGAAATCGGAGGGGGAGATGAACCATGAGAGACTGTGGACTCTAAAAAACAAACTCAGGGTTCTAGAGGGGAGGGGGTTGGGGGATGGGTTAGCCTGGTGATGGGTATTAAAGAGGGCACGTTCTGCATGGAGCACTGGGTGTTATACGCAAACAATGAATCATGGACCACCACATCAAAAACTAATGATGTAATGTATGGTGATTAACATAAAAAAAAGGCAGCGTGGACAGCACAGAGGCTGGAGAATCATGTAAACACCAGAATTCAACAGATTTGAGTTTGAATCCTGGCTCTACTCTTACTAGATGCAAGGCCTCAAGTGATTAACCAACCCCTCTTAACTACAATTCCATCTGCAAAATGGCTGATGATACCCAACTCTGAGAGATTTGTGAGACTTAAAAAACGTGTGTGTGTGTGTGTGTGTGTGTGTGTGTGTGTGTGTGAAGACTACCATGAACCCTTCATAAATGCCAAATTTCTTTCCCCCATATCTCTAAATAATTGACTTGGCCAAGTCTTAGCTTCTTTAGATTTCATTGTCCTCATCTGTTAGAAACTAGAATCATTCTCCAGCACTGCTGTTCTAACCCCACAGGATGGCATGAAGTGGTGCAGATGAAAGCAGGGTGCCTACAAACTAGAGAAGTATGATTGACCTGATTGCCTTTACCTACACCTTTACCTCTCATTTCAAGACCAACAAAGCACTAATTTACTTCCCTAATGCATTTCTACCCTTCCATAACAACACAATGCAGGCAGAAGATGGAATCACAGTTGTAGTCATTCCTTAAAACTGCTATTAGCAATCAACTCCTCAGGGCCGAATCCCCCCACCCTCACACAGAGGCCAGGAAACATTAGGTCACTGCCTGGTCACTTAAGGGCCCAGCAAGTTTGTTTTCTCTCTCCACGTTCTTGTTTCAGAGAACTGAGGTAGAAAATAAAGTCACTTAACCAGCTGCATCTTTCTTTTACCCACACAAAGAAAAGTGAGCCACAGGCCAAACGGCTACACTTACATATCATCAAGAATGCACTATGACATTTTCCAATTGTAAGGGATTTTTGTCAGTTCTCATTTTCCCACACCCTGTGACAAAACTGGGACACGCTTTGGCATTTCCTCCACGGACTGACTTACGGCATCTTTACAACTTCTTTCCACTAGTGGAACCACACCAGCAAGGGCTAGGTTGATCTAGCACTTCAACTTTTAACGATCACGGTATCATTTACTTAGTTTTTCTCTTAAAAGCAAAGAGGGATTAAAATCAGTTCCACCGAAGCTACTAAGAACTGTAGGTTTATCTTTCAGGAGTATGCCTCTCCCCAACCCAAATTTTAACAGCCCCCTCACGCAATCACCACATTTCCAAATTACTAATCAAGCATGACAGAATGAGTAGGAATTGTATGATAAATCTAGAGCAAAAAATGAGCAAGTTGGATGACTATATAGATATTACTGCCCACGTCCCTCTCCTTCAAAGCAGGTTCTTAGAAAGCAAAAAGAACAGGGCAGAATGTTTTAGGAGTCAATTCTTTGCTAAATAGTTACACATGATGCCTGAGGCAAACAAGGTGAAAAGGGCAATACAAACAGATAAGATCTCTTTCAGGCAGTAAGTACATCTCCACTGACCCTGTGATTTGTTTTTATAATGTACACTTTTTATTGATGTATACCATGCTTCCATAAGTATACACACATCTTAAGTGGGTAAGTCGTGTGTTTACTACTCTGAGCTCTGTTTTTTTGATGAGCATAACTTGGAAAGTATTTGGGCAGTTCAGAAAAATTGCTAACACATTTTACACAACCTGTCTGCTGGCACACAATTCAATCCCCAGCTTGCTAATACTCTTTGTATAAAAAGGGCTGACCCAGCATCCACCTGCATCAACTTGATCCCCTCAGCTCGGTCACACTCAGCAACACCCGATGCCTTCAGAGCAAAAAAAATATATATATAATAATAAAGCAGCTCCGCGGGAGGGAGAAAAAGACTTTTTAATGAGTCTGGAGAGGCAAGCTTTACATCCGATTTACAAAGAGTGAGGATCTGCAGAAGGAAGGTCTGGAATCTAGAAACAACCAGCAGTGCATTCCAAACCCACCTTCTGCAAAAATAAAGTTCCATTGGTGGTGATTGGTGGTGGTGTTACTTTTAAAGGAAAATGCCAAACATACCAAAGTAGAGACAATAGTGTAAGGAATTCCATACTCCACCCTTCATCCCGTTAGCGACAACTCACTGCCAATCTCCTTTGGAGCTCCCCCCTCACTCTTCCACTAGCAGCGCTCCCCCAGACTAAATTATTTTGCAGCAAATCCTCCACCTGTATTTCAACTTAAGTATGCATTTCTAAGAGATAAAATTAAAAAAAAAACCCATAATCATAATGCCATCACCAAAGATTACAAAACCAATCTTAATACTATCAACTAGCCAGTAAAAATTTATCAGCTCAATTTTTTATGAACTTTTTCCCTTTAGGATCCAACCAACATTCGCACATTGCATTGCGTGTCAGATCTCTTCAACAGTGTTTAAACTGCAGGTTCTCCTTCCCAGTGATTCTCAGAGCGGCCAGGCTGATCTCTACTGGCAATTCCCAATAATTCAATACCGCGGATACCACAAAAAGATTTCAGTCTTAGAGGCTTGTCAAGAAGATCAGATACGTATATTAAGTAGCCGTTTCTATACTTAAAGAAGTTTAAAAAAAAATAATCAGAAAAGTAGAAGCGAAACGATTTGACCCGAGCAATTACTAGCAATTCTCAGAGCCAAACGCTCAATCATGTGTCCTTTGCAATTCTGATCCGTGTGGGTTTCTTTCTGCGGTTTGAGCACACCGCCGCCTTACCCGAGTCATTTGCACAAGGTGGGGCGAAGCGAGCGCGTTTCCTCCCAGCTCGACCTTCCTCCGCCGGCTGGGTCCTTGCGGTCGCCTCTGGAATTCCGGGGGTGGGCCCTGCCGCCAAGTCCCTCGGCTCACCTGCTCAGGTGAGAAAAGGGAGCTTCAGCTAACGAGTTCCAGAGGGCACTCCCAGGTTATCGAGGGAGAATTTTGAGCCAGCCAGGACAGAGGAACCAACTAGGACGCCAAGGTCTCCGCGAACAAACAACCCCGCAAAAACCTTGAGGCTTAATCCCAGCGCCGGGCGCGCGGGGGCACAGTCCCCAACGCCGAAGGGCGAGGAGAGGCGACGCAGAGTCCGCCCCAACGAACACACGTGCGTGTGTGTACGTGACTGATTACACCCACCCCTGGGTGCCAGAAGAATAAAAATTACATACATCATTTCTAAAACATCACCTATTTTATCATGTTTAAAAGCTATCTCCACTGGAAAGACAGGGTGCGAGTATCTGGCCAACCCAGGCCACCGGGTTTCATCCCCGGGCCCCCGGACCCCAAACCTACGACAGACAGCCGGCGCGGAGGCTACGCGATAACCCCCAAGCCCAAGCGGTCAGGCTCCGGCGTCTGCAGCTTTCCGCCAAGCGCCCCTGCCCCACTCCACGATCTCTTAAGTGGTGGAGAAACCCCAGCCTCTGAATCCTTGAAAGAGAAATCCGTATCCCTCCTCGACGCGCCCAGCGCCCACCGGAGAAGCCGTGAGCGGCGCGGGGGGAACTGACCACCCGAAGCCCGGGGCGGGCAAGCAGCGGCGAACCGCCGGCCCTCGCACTCACCCGACGCGTCGAGGCTCCCGGCTCGCGCTCCGCGTCCCCGGCGCTGGGCGCAAGACCGGACACCTGCTGCGCCCGGCCCCAGGTGACCGCCGGGAGAGGGGCGGGAGCCCCGCGCGCCCGCCCGGCTCCGCCCCGAGCGCTCCCAGGAGGAGGGCGGGGGCAGCCAGCGCGGCCCCTGGGATCTTGGTGGGACCCCGCCGCCGCTAGGCCCGCTCCGACCAGGAAGTGCAGGCGTCCGAGCGGGGCAGTCTGTGAGCGCGCACGCCCCGTCGCGACCCGGGTGGGAAGCTGGCCGGAGGGACGCCGCCTGTTGGCGGGGGGGGCGAAAGGCGATGGGGAGAGCCGGGGCCTCCCGCGGCTCAGTGAGACCCCCTTCCGCGTACCAGGCCTGGAGGCCCCAACCCCAACTCAGGGAGCTCCTATATCTGTAGGGTGGGCAGGGGGCCATTGGCAGTTGTCTCCAGATGAAGGTACACACAGGGTGACAGAGCTTGAAACATGCATGCCACCAAGCAACTGCCTGTAGTGCTCTATGAGTTCACCTTTTTATATAAAAATCTGCAAATAGCACATTTGCAAATAGCACAATTGTATTGCATTGTCTTTTTTTCGTCAACAACGGTGCTAAAATGTTATATTTATTCAGTATTTGTTGAACACCTACAATTTGCCAGTCGTTTAAACATTTAAAATGTGGCACAATGTCCTCCTTTTCATGTAGAGCCCTGAACGAGGGGAGTGGCCTGAGCCTCTCTCAACCTCTCAGAGAGCCTGGACTGGCTTTACAAGGAATCTAGTAAATGCCCGCCAGAGGGTGCAATAAGAACAGAGCAGTGGTAGAAGTAAGTGCGCGCTGCCAAGGGAACCGAGGATCTCCCCAAAGAAGAGTTCCTGAAGAAGGGGAGAGGTGAGCTGTCATGAAGGACTACAGGATTCACCGGCAAGTGAAAGTGTTCCAGCCGGGATTCCACCGTGAGCAAAGCCAGAAGCAGAAAGCTAGGCAGGGCGTGCATATTCTGATAGAGGAATGGTATGTGAGTCACTATAGCTGAGAAGGAGAGGATGTGAGCTGAGTTAGAGCCGGGGCCGTGGGGGGCCAGATGATGCTCCTATAAAAAATAACAGCCGCCATCTATGGAGTGTATATAAAACAGGAGCTGGACATGCATCACTTGAAACTAAGCTCACACCCGCCCTACAAGGTAGGGTTATTACTCCCCCAAGAACGAAATGAAGACTTACTAGTGACAGAGTTGTGAAGAGGTGACTCTGAGGGGCTAGCCTCACTCTTACTGACACTTTCCAGGCCAATCCAGCAGGCTGAATTTGTCTTCAGATGCTCCCAGCATCCCCAGATATCCCTGGAGTGCCTACTGCTTTCCCTCCATTCCCAAAGCCTGTGTCAGCAACTGCCCTCAGACTCTGCCCCTCTGGAAAAGATTCCAGAGCTGGTGCTGTGCACATCAGACGCCTTCCCAAGGGGAAACCCTGTCTCAGGGGCCTGTGGAGGGACTGAGGCAGAGCTCTTGGTTGTTCCCCAACGTCTCTTCTCTCCTTCCATTATAACAGAACTGAAGCTGGAGCCTAGGACCGCTTAGAACAAAGACTACATTTCCTTGCCTCTCTTGCAACAAAATTCATCAACAGTGGGGCCCAGAGTCCCTAGAATGCAGTGATCCTGTAGCACTTCTGAAGTAACTATTCCTCCCCCCAACATCTTTGATCTGCCAAATATTCTTCATGGGGCAGACATTGCTCACTGCCTTCCTCATCTCCATTTCCCCTTTCTAAGAGAACCCAGATTTTGTTCAGAAAGGCGTTAGGTGGAGCCGGGGGTTGGGGGGGGGGAGGGTGGCGGGATGCTCATCTTCCCAGAGGTCTTTGCGGGACAGTCAAGATGACTTGATTCTGGCCACTGAGATGTAGGAGGAATCTAGCACATCCTGAGATTTTACTTTCCTAATACAGTTGCCACTGCATTTCTCCTTCTGTTTCCTTCCTGCTGTGAGGTGCTTGTAAAGTTGGAGGAGGAGCAGCTGTTTTAAGACCACAGGGCAACACACCAGGGGGTTCCTCACAAGCAATTGAATACAATCCTAATGGATATGCTGTTCTTTCCCAAGAACAAGCCTCAAAAATCAATCCTGATTAATACCCTCCCTGTTACAGAGTAGTAATAGCAGAAAGAGGATGGGTTTTGGCATGAGATAATCCAAGGATGAGTTTCAGCGCTTCCTTTTTTTTTTTTAGCTGACTTTGGACAAATTTGTGAAATTAGATTATGTATTGTAAAATCAGAAGTTGTCATAAAAAACACAAGGTGCAGTGCCTGGCATACAGTGAGTGATTAATAAATGATCACTGAGATATTGAGATAATTCTTATCTAATGGCTTTTAGCCTTCACCAGATGGATGCCTGGCCTTATGTAGATTCAGAATCACATATCCACTTGCCAGTTTCGTCCCTTAGACAAATCTTTTTGCCTAGTCAGATCTTAGATGCTTTGTAACAGCAAAGCCAATCTTTAAGTAAAAACCATCACTTGTCTAGTATCTTGTTTCCTCAATTTCTAGACTATATCTGCTGTACCAAAAATTGTTTTTAAAAAAAGAACAGAGAGGCACATGGCTGGCTCAGTCCGTAGAGCCTGCCACTTTTGATCTCCTGGTTATGAGTTCGAGCCCCATGTTGGGCCTACAGTTTACTTAAAAAATAATAATAATAAAAAAATAATAGATGTGCTTTGTAGTGACTAGTCATGAATTACGGTACCCTAGTTTGACAAATGCAGGTGCATATTGTTTGACTCTTTTAAAATAAACTCTAATTTCAATGCTTCTAGGTTTGCATTTTTAATTACCAAACAAAATGATTTCATGGTCCAAAAACATGCTTTTGTTGAAACTGCATCATATCCCTCTTTGCTGAAATTGAATAGCATTAAAATGAGTATTATTCGGGGCACCTGGGTGGCTCAGTCGTAAAGCCTTCGGCTCGGGTCATGATCCTAGGGTCCTGGGCTCCCTGTTTGACGGGAAGCCTGCTTCTCCCTCTCCCACTCCCCCTGCTTGTGTTCCCTCTCTCGCTGTGTCTCTCTCTGTCAAATAAATAAATAAAATCTTTTTAAAAAAAGTATTATTCGCTTAGATTTTTAATTAAAAAAATACATGCTTTCAACTACTGCAGGTTTTTTAAATTTAAAAATTTTAGGTAGTTAACATACAGTGCAATATTGTTTTCTAGAGTAGAATTCAGTGATTCATCACTTACATACAACACCCAGTGCTCATCATAAAAAGTGCCCTCCTTAATTATTTTTTATTTTTTACTTTTATTTTCATTTTTGGGGGAGAGGGGCAGAGGGAGAGGGAGAAAGAATCTTAAGCAGACTCCACGCCCAACGCGGAGCCCGATTCAGGGCTCAGTCTCACAACCCTGAGATCATGACCTGAGCCGAAGGAAATCAAGAATCGGATGCTTAACTGACTGAGCCACCCAGGCACCCTTATAATTTTTAAGTTAAAAAATTACCATAATTTAACCTGGTTAATTATTTAACTTGCCTTCTATTACTAAACATTTAGGTTATTTTTAGTTTTTCACAATTACAAACAACATTGCCTTGAACATCTTTGTCCCTACACTTTGGCCCATTCCTGTAAGCTGACCACATCTCCCCACTCCAGTGCTACCTTCCCATCCTGCCAACTCCAAGCCACTATCCATTTGTTGATTGGATTGTTTGAATAGCCTCCTGAATGGCTCCCTGTCCTGCCCTCTTTCAATCCAGCAGCTGGAATAGTCATGTTAAAATGTCAGGTCATATATTATCCCTCTCTGCTCAAAACTTCCCAGTGGCTTCCTTCTCAAATTCAGAGAAAACCAAAATCCCTACAATGGCCTATAAAGCTATACTGTCTGCCCCCAATGCCATTACCTCTCTGAACCATATCCCAATCTGTTCCAGCCACACTAGCTTCCAAGTGGCCTATTTTTTTATGTGCCATGTACACTTCTGTCTCAGGGCCTTTGCACTTGCCATCTCCTCTTTTCATAACTCTTTTCTTCCAAATACCATAAGACTTAATCTTTTACCTCTTTCAAGTCTTTACTCACATGAACATCTTCCCTGGCCACAAATTACTAAGTGCCTAACACCTCCTGGTTCCCCTTCTTGCATTCTCCTTTCCCTTTAGCACTTTTCACCTTCTAACATACTGTATCTTTGAAATGTTTACCTTCTTTACTGTCTGTTTTCTCTCCACCATTCCACCTCAGGATGTGAGTTCCAAAAGGGTAAGGATTTTTCTCTTTTCTTTTGAGAATAGGAATTTGTTTATTGCGGTATCTCCAGTTGAGTGAATGAAAGTGTGTTTAAATATGTAAGAGAAGTTCCTAGAATAGAAATACAATTTCTGGGTCACGGGGATTTATGTTTAAAATTTTCATCAACACTTCCAAATTGCCCTTTCAAAAGGTTGGAACAACATTCCTACCAACTGAGCACTATTTTCCCCTCACACTTACCACTTTGACCACGTACTTGTCCTTCTTAAATGTTATTTGAAGGGCTTATCAGACAGAGTGTCAATAACAAACAACAGAATCCACTCTAGCTAATTTAAGCAGAAAAATAAATTTTTTAAAGGGGAGCTCACAGAATCTCAGGACAGACCAGAGGGCCAAATGCACCTCTGCAGACAGGAATAATGCCAAATTGTACCTTGGTGACTGCACCCATGAACACCCCGCTGCTGGTGCCTCTGGGCCCAGATGCCCAGCTTGCCCTCCTGGACCACCTGATTGATTGTTTACACTGATGATGTCAACCCTGCAACTCATTGTAATAATTCTTGCTATTGATTACCTTAGTTTGATATTTAAAGATTCACTGCTTAACAACGATCCATTAAGGAGGCAGTGTCTTTCCCATTCTTAAATTCTTTATCTTAGACTGACTTTTGATTGTCTCGATTTTGCAAGTAACTTTCCCGAGAAGGGTTGGTGGGTGCCTTATATCTACCATCTCAACTCATGTCTTTCCTTTACCTCAGGCTTCTCTATTTTCTCAAGCCCATCTTCCAAGTCATTGATTCTTTTTTTCAGACATACCTATACTTCTTACCATTTCTGTTGTGGTTTTTATTTCCAAAATGCTTTCAATGTTACGTTTCATTTCTTTCCTGGTTGATGCCATTTTACTTCATCTTCCTCTCTGATCTCTTATATCTCTTCCTGAAGCTCTTGAATCATACGTTCTTTTTAAATTCTTTGAGAGAATTATTTTTCTTAAATATCCTTCCATATGTGTCTCTTCCTCTCAGTTGTGCCGATATGACCTAAGTTGTACTTTCTGTGTTCAACTCACCTCCAGATATGAACAGTTATATCTAGGTCTGCCTGTTGTTCAAAAACAATTTGGAGAGGGTCAGTGCAGTGAGCCAGTGTAGTGGGCAGCTTCAAAGTGAAAATGCAGCCTCAGAATGCTCTTGCCAGGGGCGCCTGGGTGGCTCAGTTGGTTAAGCGACTGCCTTCGGCTCAGGTCATGATCCTGGAGTCCCGGGATCGAGTCCCGCATCGGGCTCCCTGCTCAGCGGGGAGTCTGCTTCTTTCTCTGACCCTCTTCCCTCTCATGCTCTCTATCTCTCATTCTCTCTCTCTCTCAAATAAATAAATAAAATCTTAAAAAAAAATGTTTAAAATAAAAAAAAAAAGAATGCTCTTGCCAAGTTATCTGTATTGTCCTTGTTCTGGGTGGGAGGAGGTTGCCCAAGTGGGAGATGGTTGTAATGATTCCTAGATGATAGCTGGTGATTTGGGGTTTAACCGTGCTTCATGGGCTCTTGTCAGCACCTGCCAAGCCAGCTTTGGTTTCCTCTCCCTTCTCATCTCCAAGCAATTTAATTAGGTTAGATTTCAGAGAAAATAAAAATGACTCAGGAATTCAGTTTTATCATCAGTTCCACTTTCTTCTTGGTCTGTCCACAATTCTGTTGCTGTTGGGTTTGTTTTGTTTTTGCTTTTAATGGTTAACATTCATGGAGGAGTAAACATGGGCCAGGCATAGTTCTAAGTGTTTTACAGATATTCCCTGATTGAATCCTTCCAACTACCCTCATTTTTACGATCCCCATGTTACAGATGAGGAACCAGAGGCACCAAGAGATGAAGGAACTTGCTCAAGCCACATGATGTACAGAACAGAACAGGGTTTGAGTAACCAGGGCCACTGCACTTTGCCATCCTTGTAAATGAAGAACCCCTCAGGAACCACTAACCTGTTTCTACACTTGCTCTAACCTTGCTCAAGATCCAAAGAGCCACATTTCTTCATCACCCGGGTTTTGGAGGTTGTAGTTATTTCCTTGTTTTTAGATGGACTTGTCTAAGTTTTTTTTTTTTAAGATTTTATTTATTTATTTGACAGAGAGAGAGCACACAGTAGGGGGAGTACCAGGCAGAGAGGGAGAAGCAGACTCCCTGCAGAGCAGGGAGCCCGATGCAGGACTCGATCCCAGGACCCTGGGATCATGACCTGAGCTGGAGGCAGACACTTAACCAACTGAGCCACCCAGGCACCCCTAAGTTTTTTATTGTTGCGTTTTCTCTTGTTCATCTCAGTAGATTTCCTGGAGAAGCCCAGCATATACATAATATACTTCAACTTTTACCAGAAATCTTTAGTAGCATTATTTTCAAGTAAATTGCCAAGTAGCTATTGCCTCCACTGCCCTGGGATCTCTAGGGCTACTCTGTCCAATATGGTAGCCACTAGTATATATGGCTGTTAAGCCCTTAAAATATCAGTGGTTCAAACTGACATATGCTGTAACTTCAAAACACACACTGCATAAAGGAAAGAAAGTAAAATATTTTCATAATAATTTTGTATATTGATACCATATTGGAATGATAATATTTTATATATATTGGGTTAAATGAAATAGAGAATTAAATTAATTAATTATTTTATTAATTTCACAGGTTTCTTCTCCTTACTCTTTACAGTGTGGCTACTAGAATATGTAAAATTATACCTGTGGCTCACATTATATTTTGATCAGATAGTGCTGCTCTAGGGATCCCTTTCGTGAAGCAATGGTTTAGGCAAGACAGGAGGCAATATGGATCCACAAATAAATGACTTAATTACATTGGTGGTGAACATGCCAGAGAGGAAGAACAAGAGGCAGAGGTGGTTTGTTCAAGACACTTGACAGGTAGACGCACCATATTTCCTTGTCCACAATCAAAACTTTGCCCCATGGTGCCTTCTTGTCTGCTTGTGCAAACACTGCCAATAATCCATGTCAGTCCTCCCATCTTTTCTGTACTACTCCAAACCACACAACTTATTCCTCTTTCTTGTCCCTATTTCCCCAAGTATCTTGCTGACCAAGTCATGTTTCTTTATTCTATTGATTCCCTACATTCTACATTTTACCAACAGAACATAGCATTCAAAATATTCCCAAACGTGTTGGCTTCAACACAAAACAAGAGGGGTAGAAAGTCGATGGCAATATGAATGAAACAGATCAGTTATGACTTGGTCATGGTTGGTCATGGTTGGAGCAGGGTGGTGGGTACAAGGGGGTTTATTATATTATTTGGACTACTTTTGTATATGATGGAAAATTTCCTTAATAAAAAATTAAAAACAAATTCCCAAATATGCATAATTAATACAAAATCGTTTTTCATGGTTCAGAGTGCACACGTGTAGTTTACCCTAACAATTTCTCCCTTTAAAAATACAATCAGTTTCCTTGATGGGTCAGAACCCATCTGTAGGAAATAAGCAGACAAGATCCTGCACAATGAAGGAAACAAGTGGAGCTTTCAATCTGCCCGAGAAGACATGCTAAGTTCACAGCAGTGTCTACAACTTGCGAGTTCTAGTTCATATTTCTTTATAGGAAAGATTTGGTACAAAGTCCAAATTCAATGCTTAGAGCCTTGCACCCACAGGACCCTGACCTTATCAGTAACAGGTTTTTCAACAGTTGCTGTTTTCCTATGAAAGTGTGTACACATAGCTCAGAAACCAGGACACTAAGTAGGAAGCACTGATGAATTGGAAAGTGTCCTTTATTTTATTTTTTCTTGCAGCAGTACTCAAAGATTACTTGTCAGCCCCAGCAAAGAGTGTCAGGGACTGCCCTCTGGAGTTGGATTCCCAGGTTTCAAATCCTGGGTGACTTAGAGTTATCTAAGCTTTTAATGTCTTTGTAGTTTTTAAAAAAATCGGCAAAATGGGAATAAAGCATATCTCAAAGAGTATTATAAGGATTAAATGACAGCATGTGTGAAATATGCTTTTTTATCATACCTGGACCAAATGAAGGACCCAGTAAATGTCAGCTATTATTTTTATAGCAGTTTATGTTTATTCTTAGTTGTTTGACACTTTACAGATTCTCTGGCTAATTAAATATTCTGATTCATATATATAAAACATGAGAAATTACCAATTTTCAAATAATTAGACTGTCCTTTCTACTAGACTCAGCTCTTTGAGGGTAGGATCCGTGTATTATTCAGCTTTGAATCCTTAGTGTTTCGCATAATACAGCTCATAATATTTTTTAAAAGTCATATTGAATATAACATGTAACACATTGAACAGAATAAAAAACATTGAAAATTAAAAGCCTAGGTATTGCTCTTGTGGTTATAGAAGGTTTAAGACATTGGTCTCTAAGCAATTTATAACATGAAATGCATTGGCTTTTGTGTTTACTTTTCTCGGGCACCTCATTCAACAAACACTTATTAAGTGCTTCTTATAACGAAGGTATTGAGTTGTATGCTGGGTCCCTCATCAGGGACTAGGAGAGACACAGTTCTTATGCCCATGGAGTTGACCTCTAACAGGGGAGACGACTTTGCATGACTACTTACACAATTATGTATGTATAACTGAAGGAGAAGCACAGGGTGCAGACATGGGGCGCCGAGCCCCAGGGTTGGGGCCTTTCAGAAGTGATGAGCAGGGTGACAGCAGAAACAGTAGCAGCTGACGCCCAGGAACAAGGGCAAGAGAAGGGAAAGGAAGGGCTTTCTGGGCACTTGAAAATAGCCCAATGTGAAGGCCTCCGGACCACAAGGAGACAACTGAAAATGCTGGAGGAACTGAGAGAGGGCTAGTGTGACTGGGTCTGGGAAGGGGGGAATAGCAAATTGTGATCTGTAGTTGGAGAAGTCGACAGGGATCAGATCGTGAAGAAATTCGAATTTTATTCTGAATGCGTGAAAAGATCCCTCCAAAAAGCTGTGACTTCTGGATTTGTTTTAAATAATCCTAGGACATTGAACCAAGTGGGTGGAGTATATATGAAACAAAATTGGCCATTCATTGATCATTGTTGAAGCTGCATGCTGGGTACTTGATACTCTTTATTTTTGTGAATATTTAAATTCTTCCACAATTAAAAAAGAAAAAAATAATTCCTCCAGCTACAATGAACAGAAAGGATTGTAGAGGGGTCAGAACAGATGTGAGGAGAACTGACTTTGTTGCAGACCACGTGAAAGAGAAGATAAGATCTTGAACTGAGGTGATAGTGGTAGGATTTGAGGGAAGTGGAAGGTTCTAGGGGTAATTGGGAACTTGCATAGATAGAATTTGGTGATTGATTATATCTGAGGAAGAGGAAGAGGGAGACATCACCAGTGGGTCTTTGTTGTCTGGCTTGAACAATCAGGTGGAGAAACTCTCATGAGGTTGAGTGACCTGCAAAGGGGGGATTCTGGGATAGTCCAACTACTTCCTCCCACTAACTCTATCTACCACCTCCAGGTTTAATGTAATTCAGCAAACATTTGTTGCATTCTTACCATGTGCTAGGTACTCTATTGGGAGATATGGAGTGGGCTAAAGAGAAAGATACAGTTATAAATGCAGTAGGGTACCATTAACTGTCTGTGATGGAGAGGGATTTTATGTACATTTACCCAAAATTCTCACAGCTTCCCTGTAAGTGGATATTAGAAGGCCCATTTTATAGATGAGGAAATTAAGTTTCAGAAAGGTTATGCAACTTGACTAAAGTCACACAGCAGGTGCTGAAATGGAAGTCAAGTCAACTTCTTTGGCTCTAAAGTCTATGGTCTTTTCACTACATAGTATTGCCTCACAGGAGTGCTGAAAAGGCAGGTGAAGACGTTCCAAAGAAAATTCTATCCATTTCTCAAGTTGTTTTTCTCAGCTTTGTACTGACGCTAAAAACCACAGTTTCATGACCCAAAGGGTTTCTAATGCTAATATGCTGCCTGGAAATTAATGCATAAACATTGCAAGACAGGTCAAGCCAGTTCATCACTTTCAGCATAAAGAGCCACAATCATCCCTTAATCAAGTTAAACTGTCTTTTCCCAAATGATAGCTTTAGCTTTTTGAATCAAATTATTGGAATGATGTTCTAGAGTTTTATGGTTTCTTCTTTGGAGGACAGGACCATTATTGTTTCAAGATGAGCATCAGTCAAGATATCCAGCACTTTCTCTTCTCCGCTGTGACTCCAGTGACCCATAGAAAATGACTGTTTTGTCAAATATCTATATGCTTGCATTTATTTTTCTTAATCTAGGCAATTATTTGTTTTTTAAAAAGATTTTATTTATTTGAGAGAGAGGGAGCACAAGCAGGGGCAGCGGGAGAGGGAGAAGTAGACTCCTCGCTGAGCAGGGAGCCCGATGCAGGACTCGATCCCAGGATCCTGGAATCGTGACCTGAGCCGAAGGCAGACGCTTAACTGACTGAGCCACCCAGGCACCCCAAGGCAATTATTTAGGGAGTAAAATATATCCAAATGTTAAGTTCCTTTCAGGGACATAAAGTGAAATGTGAGGCCTTTTTTCCCTTTAACTTTTTTTATTATGGACGATTTTAAACATGCAAAAAATAGGATAGTATAACAAACCCCCCATGTTCCCACAAGCCAACTTCAGCAATTCTTAGCTCAGGCTTGTTTCAGATCTACCTATCCACTTCTGCCCACGTTTTGTTCAGAAGCGAATCCCAGGCTTTGTATCATTTCATCCGTAAATATTTCAGTATGTATTTCTGAAAGATAAGGACTCTTTCGGAGCTGAATATTTTGTTAAGCATTTCCTGAGACTGGTTTGTGGGGACATTTGCCAAGGGCTCGCATGCTTCCCAGGAAATGGGCCCTGGCAGTGTCCCCATCTTACCTTCCGGTCCAACGACCAGGTGCCTGGCATCACATTCCTGTAAAGAGAGGGAAATGCCTCATGAAACAGAGTCTGTCAGTGACAGCTGATAGAACCAGAGAGTGGAAGGTTCCCCGGGCAGAGCCGTGCCTGCCAGAGCCCGGCGGAAGGGTGGCGAGGACGAGACAATAGCATGTCAGGAGAGTGATGACGGGCAGCCTCTATGGCAGAAGGGTTTTGACAGAATAGCAAGGAAGGGATGGATATAGAGTACAGGTGGTCCCTGAGCATGGGTGAGGGGGGCAGGTAGCATGCTAAGGTCACAAAAGGACCATTGTGGCCACTGGGGAGCATTTGTGAGCTACCTCGGGACTCCTTGAATGAGAAGGAGGGATTTGGGGGTTGGGCTCCAGGTAATTTTGGTGGTTGGGTCTACAGCAGACTATTTTGTTCCTTCCTATTCTGCACTGTTAGGGTTTTAACCCTAGAATGAGGAAGAGGGTAAGGGGGCTTCAAAAGCCAAACATGAAGCCTTTTGTAGTAGGGCTAAATTGTCATGTCAGAAGTCTAGTGTGGCTCTAAGCTTTTGGTTACTGAGCTGGCTGGTGTAGTTTTGAGAGCTATGTTGTTTTTTTTTTTTTTTTTTTTTTTTTTTTTTTTTTTTTATCAGAGGCCTGTCTGTGATCTCCCATCCCTTGGGGGGAGAAGGTGACTTCAAAACACCAAATCCTTCAACATGGGGATTGTTTTCCACCTGAAAATCACCTTAAAGGTGATGGTGTGTTTTTTCCCTGAAAGATGGGAAAGTTACTATTTCAGAGCAAGAGACCGGCTCTTTGAATCACCTGGCTTTGCAAAGCAGCAATAAAAAGGTGTGGCTTTCAGCAGCACGATTTCAGTCCCAGCCACCTCTTGGATGTTTGCATTTGCTGGCAGCAGCCCTGGAGCAATCATCTCTGACTTGCAAGAAACCGGTTTACTTGAGATCTGAGCTGCTCTCCAAAACAGTACGAAGGGGCTAATGCAGGCCAACTAAGTTAGGAACGCTGCAGCTAGGAGGCTCTTCGAGCATTCATCCTGTTCTTTTGGAGGTCTCAGAGCTGATGCTCCAGGCCTCCACCTGAGATGAGCAGCAAGCCCTGTGGGTCATCAGTCATTTCTTCATTAATCAGGCACTTGCTATGTGCTCGGTACTGTGCTAGATGCTTTGGAGTAGATGAATAATGCAAAAGTATTGGCATAGGAGTTGGGAGACTGGGTTCTTTCCCTCTGGCTCCCCCTCAACCCCCATTAGTGAGCCGCAGGGCCTTTGCAAAGCCATTTAACCAAATGTTAAATGCCTGTGCAATTGTTTCCTCATCTGTAAAATGAGAGGGGGCAAACTCTGTACCTTTAAAATCTCCTCTCGTCTAAAATCTAGATTCTAAGGAATAGAAAAATCATAACTAGATATTTTAATTGGATATCTACTAAATGCAAGATACAGTGAAAATATTAAGATTTCCTCAATTCTTCTGTTAAAACATTAGGGAATATTGTTTTTGAGGTTATGACATAGAAGGAACTTCCAGATTATGTGACTTGATTAACAAAATGTTCTACCCAGAAGAGACTTGACATAGGAGTTAGGTGCTGTTTCATTCTAGGACCCCTGCTATGGTGAAGGTTAGGCCTGCAGGTCTCCATAGCCATCCTGCCCATGTCTTGGAAGTTGTATCTCATGGATGATTCTGTCTTAGATCTCTGATTCATTTTTAAAAGGCAACAACCAACTCAAATTGAGTTAAGCAAGAAGGTGAAATACTTTGGCACATGACATGGAAATGTCAAGGGATTGGCAGGGTTTGGCATAGTTTGATCCAGGAATTCAATGATGTCCTGGTTCTTGGCTTCTCTCCATTTCTCTTGTCTGCTTGTCTCCGTGTTGGCTTCATTCTCAGGCTCCATATGGTGGCAAGATGAATGCCAGGAGCTCCAGGCCACCTGCCTATCTGGACTGATAGCTGCCACACAGGTCCTGGAATTCACTCTGATTAGACTAAGTTGGGAATGACTTAAAATAAGGAGTGACATTTGAGCTGGAACTTAAAGTGTCAGAACTTGTGAATTGTTGGTGGGATGGAGAAAATAGCCTAGGCAAAGGCAAAAAGATCTATGAGAGCTTGGAGTGTTTAGGGAAATCTGAAACTCCAGTTCATCAGAAGCATGTGTGGTGGTCACTGGGGGAAGTGAATAGTGGTGTGCCCAATTTTTTATCTGAGTTTTAGACAGCCTCTTTACTTGATCTTCATAGTTCTGGTAAAAACCTTTCCTTCTAATCTACCTACCTCATTTAAATTCTTTTTGTAAGTTGAAAATGTCACCAAATAAACTACAAAAGCTTGATTGACAAAGACTCCTACCCCCAGAGTTACCAAGTTATATTAAGTTCTGAAGAAAAGTAGCCAATGAGTTCGTATTTCCAGACCAAACCCTTGGTTCTTTCAGAAAGGATAAGTGTCACTGGAAGTTTTGACCCTGTTGGAAGAAGGTGATCATAGGCCCTTGGAGTGATGTTTGCCTTTAAACCTGGCAAGGGCCTGATTGTTTGTCTTGACTTTGGCTCTCCTGGAAGCAGGCCCTGAGAGAAGATTTTGAGTGCACCCAGTTTATTGGGCAGTGAGAGCAAACGTCAACTGGGGAGTAGGAAAGTAAAACAAAGAAGGTGTTAGGGGTTGAATTGTTTTCCCCAAAAACTTATTTTGAATTCCTAACCCCCAGTACCTCAAAATGTGACCTTATTTGGGAATAGGATATTACACATATGATTAGTTAAGTTAGGATGAGGTCATCTGAAGTGGGATGGGCCTTAATCCAACATGATTGATGTTTTTTTAAAAGGGGAAATTTGAGGGGTGCCTGGGTGACTCAGTCGTGTCTGCCTTCAGCCCAGGTCATGATCCCAGGGTTCTGGGATCAAGCCCCACATCGGGCTCCCTGCTCAGTGGGAAGCCTGCTTCTCCCTCTCCCACTCCCCCGCTTGTGTTCCCTCTCTCGCTGTCTCTCTGTCAAATAAATAAATAAAATCTTAAAAAAAAATAAAAGGGAAAATTTGAACACAAACACATACAGAGGTAGAAAACCACACGAACATCGAGGCAGATCAGAGTGACACTTCTGTAAGCCAAGGAACATCAAAGATTGCAAGCAAACCATCAGAAGCTAGCTAAAAAGAATGGAACAGATTTTTTTCTCTGTTTGAATGAAACCAAGATGGACAGCACCTCGATCTGGACTTCCAGCCTCCAGAACTGTGAGACAATACATTTCTGTTGTCAAAGCCCCCTGAGTCTCTACAACTTTGTTCTGGCAGTCCCAGCAAACTAATACAGAAAAGAAGGTGCCGATAAAAGATTACTATCAAGCAAGTTACCAACGTGCCTCAAATGCACAACTCTGCAGACAATGGGGAATGTGCATCTCAAAATTGTCCTGCCAGACTCAGCAATAAAAAGGCAACTCAATTTAAAAATGGGCAAGAATAGATATTTATCCAAAGAATATATATAAATGGCCAAAAACTACAAGAAAAGATGTTTAACATCCATCTTAGTCTGTTTGAGCTGCTAAAACAGAATACCATAGACTGGGCAGCTTAAGCAACAAACATTTATTTCTCACAGTTCTAGAGACTGGAAGTCCAAGATCAGGGTGTCAGCATGGCCAGGTTCTTGGAGAAGGCCCTCTTCCTGGCTTGCAGATGTCTGTCTTCTCATTGTATCCTCATACGGAGGAGAGAGAGAGGACTAGCTTTCTTCCTCTTCTAACCATGAAACTAATCCTATTATGAGGCTCCACCCTCATGGCCTAATTACCTCCCAACATCCTGACCTTCAAACACCATCCCATTAGGGCTTTGACATATGAATTTTGGGGAACATAAACATTCAGTCTATAGCAACATCATAAATAATTAGGGAATAATGGCTAATAATCAAAAAAATGGACAATAACAGGGGTAGATGAGGATATAGAGAAGTAGGAAGCCTCATTCCTTGCTGGTGAGATTGTGGTAGAGCCACTTTGGAAAACAGTTTTCCAGTTCCTCAAACACTTAAACATAGAGTTATCATATAACCCAGCAACTTGTACATGAATGTTCATAGCAGCCAAATGAAACAGAAACAATGCAAATGCCCATCAGTTGATGAACGCATATACAAAATGTGGTCTATCCATAAAATGGAATATTATTCAGTAAAGAAAAGAATGGAGTACTGATACATGCTACAACATGAACGGATCTTGAACACATGTTAAGTGAAAGAAGCCAATCATGAAAGGCCACACATTACGTGATTCCATTTATTTGAAATTTCTAGAAAGACAAATCCATAGAGACAGAAGGTCCATTAGTGATTGTTAGGGGCTAGAGGGAGGGTGGAATGGGGAGTGGCTACTAATGGGTATAGGGTTTCTTTTCAGTGTGATGAAAATGTTCTGGAATTAGATGGTAGTGATGGTTGCACAGCTGTGTGAATATATAAACACCACTAAATTGCACACTCTAAAGTGTGAGTTTTAGCGGTGCCTGGGTGGCTCAGTCATTAAGCGTCTGCCTTCGGCTCAGGTCATGATCCCAGGTTCCTGGGATCGAGCCCCGCATCGGGCTCCCTGCTCAGCCGGGAGTCTGCTTCTCCCTCTCCCTCCCATGCTCCTGCCCTCTTTCTCTCTCAAATAAATAATCTTTATAAAGTGTGAGTTTTACGGCATGTGAATTTTTTCTCAATTAAAAGAGAGAGAGAGAGGATCTTTAACAAAACTATCCGGCAGGATGAGGCAACAGGAATACTTATCTACCAGGCCCCAACAGTTGGTTGAAAGCTGCTCCTGAGAAGTATTAATTCTCTGGAACTTGTGACCAGATTTATATGTGGAGTCCAGGACTCAGAGAGAGCCTTTGCAAATGTTGGGACTTGGAAGTTAGGGATAGATATTTTCAGGAACTCTCCATTTCAGAAGGGTGGAAAACTCCCCACCGACTCAGGGGCAAATGCTACTTGCCTTCTGGGGTTATGTGGTATTGACTTCTTACTGCTCTGGGCTCTTACAAGTCAGAGTAGTCCCTCAACTGGGAAGATGAAGCATCACATAGGGAGGGTTTTCCATGAAGTGCTTGGGACTTGATTTGTTTTGAGATCACCCACAGTCACTTTAGCCGCAAACAATGGAAATCAACCCTGTAATAAAACCGATGGACCGTGACAAGTGCGAGGGAGGAGGGGGCTAAGGGAAAATGAACTGAGAGGCAGAGTCCGTGTGGCTCTGAGACTCATGGGAAAAGCTGGAGCTCAAACAGCGGACTGTAGCAGGAGAAGGCACCCTGGGGCGGAGCCCGCGCTCTCCTGTTTTCCAGGCCAACATCTTCAGCGGTGCGAGCTTGAAATGCATAATATCTCACATTGTGATGCCTAGGGGGAGGCCAGACTAGGGGGGATTTTGAGTCCGGGGCTACCTGAATCCAAAGTCCCACACTCGTCTTCTGCAAGCGTGCAGTTTCTTTAAAGTAAAATGGATGCGGGATGGTGGAAAGGTAACTGTGAATGCCGATTCCGCCAGGGACTAGGACAGTGTCCCTATGTGCCGATGCAATTTATTTACTTACTTTTTTTTATGTTTTTGTTTTGTTTTGTTTTTGTTTTTTAAGCAGGCTTATGCCCAACAGGGGGCTTGAACTCAGAACCCTGAGATCAAGAGTCGCATGCTCTACCGCCTGAGCCAGCCAGGTGCCCTGGGATGCAATTTAAATAATAGTATTATTAAATGCAGCCGCAATGGGCAATCATATCTGTGTCTCAAACAACTCGTTGCTGAAGTTGCTGGGCAATTATATTTGCCAGGCACAACGGGTCCACGGTGAGCGGGTAAATGATTTACACCCTGGAGACAACCTCAAAGCTTTTGCCCTTCCTTTATTTTGTGCAAACCTCCAGCTTGGGTTTTCTGGATCTTATGCTGGCTGCCTTGTTTCTAAAGCCTTTCCTTCATCCCTTTTCTCACCACATGGCTCCTTGTGTCACCAAACCCTCATTTTCATCATCTTCATCAAGGGCCTTTACATGTTAAACTGCTCTGGACAGCCACCCTCACATTTTTTTTGGTCTCAGGATTCCTTAACTAATCTTAAAAATGATTGAGGATGCTAGAAAAGCTTCTGCTTCTGTGGATCATTCACTGCATTGAACATTTGAAAAGCAGAAATTAAAAAAAAATTAATTTTAAAACAACAATGAAAAAGATTACAGGTTAACCTGAGTCACATAAATGTTTTCCAAAATAAATCCATACTATTTTTAACAAATCTCTTCAATGTCTAGCTTCGTAGAAGAAAATTAGAATCTCTTTTCTGCCTGTGTATTTATGCTCTGCCATATCACACTGGAAAACTCCACTGTGCACTTTGAGAAAATGGGCATGGAAGGGCAGGAACATATTAGCATTATTAGGAAAATAATTAGAACCTGCAGACCTCTTGGAGGGGGACAACCAGCAGTCCCCAGACCAGATGTTGAGAACTGCTGCCATTTTTGGTGTTCTCCATTCTTTGTGTGGATCTATGCTTCCATCTGGCACCATTTTCCTTTGACATTTCTTGCAACGTGGGTCTGTTGGTAATGAATTCTTTCAGCTTGTGTACGTTTGAAAAAAAGTATTTTGTTTTGACTCTTGAAAGATATTTTTACTGGGGTGATAGATTTCTCTGTTGACAATGTTTCATTTCAGTATTTTAATGGTGTTGCTCCACTATCTTTTCACTTAAACTCTTCCCTTTTTTTATTGGGATATAATTACAATTAACATATAACACTGAAACAGTTTGGGGTGGATAGCATAATGATTCAATATTTGTATGGAATTGCAAAAGAATCACCATCACCACAATAAATCTCGTTAACATCCATCACCACACATGGTAACATTTTTTTCCTTGTGATCTACCTGCTTAGCAACTTTCAAATATACGATATAATATTACTAAGTATAGTCATCATACTGTACATTACATCTCTATGACTATGTTTGATAGCTGGAAGTTTGTACCTTTTGACCACCTTCATCCATTTCTACCATACTCCACTGTCTGCCTCTGGCAATGATCAAATCTATTCTCTGTGTCTGAGTTCAGGTTCTTATTTTATTTTTTTTAGATCCCACATGTGAGCTCATACAGTATTTGTCTTTCTCTGTCTTATTTTATTTAGCATAATGCCCTCAAAGTTCGTCCATGTTGTTGCAAATGGCAGGTTTTCTTTTTTATGGCTGAATAATATTCCATTGTATTTATATATACCATGTCTTCTTTATCCATTCATCCATTGATGGGCACTTAGATTGCTTCCATGTCTTGGCTATTGTAAATAATGCTGCAAGGGAAGTGGGGGTGCAGATGTCTTTTTCAGATGAGTATGTTCACTTCCTTCGGATAAATACTCAGAAGTGGAATTGTTGGATCATATGGTAGTTGTATTTTTAATTTTTGAGGAACCTTCATACTGTTTTCCATAGTAGTAGTACCAGTTTATATTCCCAACAGCACACAAGGGTTCACTTTTCTCCACATCCTTGCCAACAGTTGTTATTTCTTATCTTTTTGACTTTCTGACAGGTGTGAAGTGATATTGCAGTTTTGATTTGCATTTACCTGATGATAGGCGATGTGGAGCACCTTTTCATCTACCTCTTGTTTTGTTTTGTTTTTTCAGATTTTTATTTAAATTCTAGTTCGTTAACATACAGTGCTTCATATAACTTTTAGCCATCCATTTGTCTCCTTTGGAAAAATGCCTATTCAGATCCTCTGCCCATTCTTTTAATCAGACTGATTTTTTTGTTATTGAATTGTATGAGTTTTTTTACGTATTTTAGATATTAACCTTTTATCAGATATATAATTTGCCAATATTTTCTCCCATCCAGGAAGTTGCCTTTTCATCTCATCGATGACTTCCCTTGCTGTGCAGAAGCTTTTCGTTTGCCGAAGTCCCACTTAGTTGTTTCCGCTTTTGTTGCCTTCACTTGCGTTGCTTCTGATAAGAAATCTACTGTCATCTTTATTTTTGTTTCTCTGTATGCAATGTGTTTTTTCTACTTCTTTGTTTAAGATTTTCTCCTTATCCCTGGTTTTGAGCACTTTGATTCTGCTATACCTTGGTGTAGGTTTTGTTTTTTATTTTTTGTTTTCTACTTCTTCTCACGTTTCTTGTGCTTGGGGTTTGTTGGGACTTTTTGATCTGTAGGTTGAAAGTTTTCATCAAACTTGGAAAACTTTGGTCATTAATTCTTCCTATGTTCTTTCAGTTGCCCTCTCTCATATTTCAGAGATTCCAGTTATACACATATTTGACTACTTAAAGTTGTTCCACAGCTCACTAATGCGCAGTTCATTTTTTATAACTTATTTTAAAATAATTATAGTCTTACAGGAAGTTGCAAAAGCATACATAGAGTCCCTTGTACTCTTCCCCCAGTTTCTCCCAAAGGTATAACTGTAGTGCAATATCAAAGCAAGGAAAATAGCATTGGTATAAGTCTGTTAACTAGGCTACAGATCTTATTTGGTTTTCATCATTTTTAACATACATTTGTGTTTGTGTGTATAGTTCTTTTTTTTAAAGGTTTTATTTATTTATTTGACAGAAGGAGAGAGAGAGAGAGTGAGCGCACAAGCAGACAGAGCAGCAGGCAGAGGGAGAGGGAGAAGCAGGCCCCCTGCCGAGCAGGGAGCCTGATGCGGGGATCTATCCCAGGACCCTGGGATCAGACCTGAGCGGAAGGCAGACGCCTAACCACTGAGCACCTAGGTGCCCCTGTGTGTATAGTTCTATGGAATTCTATCTTACACATAGATTCATGTAACTACCACCACAATCAAGATATAAGACCGTTTTATCACCACAAAAGAACTCCCCTGTGCTACCCTTCTATATGCAACCAGTATCCCTGTCTCCTGGTAAACATTAGTCCATTCTCCATTTCTGTAGTTTTGCATTATGAGAATATTATATAAAGGGAATCATAAAGTATGTAACATTTTTAAATTTATGAGTAAAACTATCTGAACCTGAAATTTTCTTTATGGGAAAGTTCTTAAATACAAATTTAGTTTTTAAAAAGGGATATAAGAATATTCAGGTTATTTCCTTTTTTTTTTTTTTTAAAGATTTTATTTACTCATTTAACAGAGAGAGACACAGCAAGAGAGGGAACACAAGCAGGGGGAGTAGGAGAGGGAGAAGCAGGCCTCTCTGCAGAGCAGGGAGCCTGATGGGGGGCTCGATCCCAGGACCCTGGGATCATGACTTGAGCCGAAGGCAGACGCCTAATGACTGAGCCACCCAGGCGCCCCTATTTATTTCCTTTTGAATGGGCTTTGATTGTTTGTATTTTTCAGGGAATTTTATTTCACCCAATTTATCAAATTTGTTGTCATAAAATGGTTCACAATATTCTCTTACTATCTCTTTAATGTCCATAGGCGTCTGGTATTTGTCATTTGTTTCTTGATTTTTTTCCTTGTGTTTCACTAGAAGTGTATCAATTTTAAATACTTTTAAATAACTTGTTTGGTTTCATTGATTTTACTATACTGTTTCCGTTGATATCCCTTTTTTCTCTGTGGTTTCCTTCTACTTGCTTTGGGCTTAATTTTTTTTTCTAGTTTTTTAAGGTAGAAGCTTAGATCATTGATTTGAAACCTTTCTTTTTCTTTCTTTTTTTAATGGATCAGTTATTTAATTAGGTTCTTTGTAAGAAATTTAGAACATCAATTTGTGAGAATAAACTCCATTTGTGAGAGAAAACACAGAGTGGAGGTAGCCCTGAAGCTGAGGAATGGCTTTGATTTTTGGCAGAATTTGCAAGTCCACAGCTTGCTGATCAACCTTGCACTGCTCTGTAATCTCATATTTCTCTTTCTTCGTGTGGAAGATTTCACCCTCCTGGTGTCTGGGGTTATGTGGGTTCTTCTTGAAGTAAGCATCAGTGAGATGTTTTGGGATTTTCACACTGCTGATATCAATATTGGTGGAGGTGGCAATGATAAATTTCTGGTGTGTTCTATGCAGAGGAACTCGATTGAAGGCCAGAGGTCCGGTCACAGGGAGCAAGCCACTGCTCAGTTGCTTTAGGAAAACCACCCTCTTTCCTCTGTGGTGTCCAGTGAAGATGATCAAAATGGTCCCAGGAGTGATTCTAGCTCACAGTTTTCTCACATGCTGACTGAAGGGTTTTTTGCCATGGCTCAACAGCATTTGAGGCACATCTTCAGTAAGATAATACCTAGGCATTTTGCAAAGTTTAACCACTTGGGTACCACCATTCTCATTACCACCAACTGGTTTTGTAACAGTAGCAAGAAACTTCTCCTTCTTTTTCTTTTCAACCCTGAATTTAGCTGCTTAATACTTCCTGTCATATGTACATGGCCTTTCTGGAATACACAGCCAATTGGGAATAGCTGTCAATTCCCTCTGACTAGGACAGGGTTTCAGCTGCAATGGGGCTTCCCCTTCCTTGATGTTTTATCTTTGAGGTTATACTTCTTAACCTTGCCACTAGTATCAGCAGTCTTGGCTTCAGATTTCTTCTCCTTAGTATCTGGCTTCTCAGCTTTTTCACCCACCGTCTTGCAAAATGGGAAAGAGCAAAACTTTCTCTTTTTCTAGTATAAACATTTAGTGCTATAAATTTCTCTCTAAGCACTGTTTTAGCTATATGCCCCAAATTCTGATATGTTTTATCTTTATTTTCATTTAGTTCGATTGATATATATATATATATATATATATATTCAAATAGGCTCCACGCCCTGCATGGAGCCTAAAGCAGGGCTTGAACCCATGACCTTGAGATCAAGACCCAAGTCAAGATTAAGAGTTGGATGCTTAACCAACTGAGCCACCCAGGCACCCCCCAAATATTTTCTAATCATTCATTTGACCTCCTTTAGACCCATGGGTTATTTAGAAGCATGTTGTTTAATTTCCAAACATTTGGGGATTTACCAGCTACCTTCCATTTTAGATTTCTATTTTAATTCTGTTGTAGACAGAAAATTTAGTATGATTTCAATTCATTTAAAAATGTTTATAGCTAGAATATGATTTATCCTGGTGAATGTTCTACGTGCACTTGAATAGTATTCTGCTGACTGGACGGAGTGTTCTATAGATGGAAATTAGATCACATAGGCTAATAGTATAATTCTCTTCTACATCTTTTCTGATTTTTCTACTTATCCTGAGACAGTAGTGCTGAAGTCTTTATATCTGTAGGACAGTATTTCTCCTATTAAGTCTAACAGTTTTTGCTTCATGTATTTTGAGGTTTTGTTCTTAGATGCATACATATTTAGGATTGCTTTTTTTTTTTAGATTTATTTATTTATTTTGAGAGAGAGAGAGAGTGCTCTTGTGAGAGCAGGGGGAGGGGCAGAGGGAGAGGGCAAGAGACAGATTCCCCACTGAGCATGGAAGCCCTGAGCAGGCTCCATCTCACGACCCTGAGATCATGACCCAAGCCGAAAACAAGAGTGGGATGCTTAACCGACTGAGCCACCCAGGCGCCTCCAGAACAATTCTTAATAGGGATTGAGGTACAATGGTTAGCAAGTTCTCAGGAAATTATTATTCTAGCCAGGAATCCACTGTCAGTGGATAATGGCAGCTATACTTATCCAAGGTTACACTGGGAGATGAGGAAATGAAGTTGCACTTGGAGTCCCAGTCTGAGGAAAACCTCACACTCATCTGTGTCATTCTCTCTCCCCTCTAGGATGTGATTATTTGTCAGGGTGGAGAAAATGTGTGCTGCTACACACAATATAGATCTCATGATGTTGAAAAGTCCAACACAGAAGACTACATATGATGATTCTATTTACACGAAGTTAAAAAGAGGCAAAATTAATCCATGGTGTCAAAAGTGAGCACAGTGGGGAGAGGAGGACTCAGGTGCTTGGGAGATGCATCGGGAGCTTCTAGATGCTGGTGTTCTACTTCTTGGTCTGACTGATGTCACAAGGGTAGGTTCCCTTTGTGATGATTCACTGAGCCATGCACTTATGATATGAACATTTTTCTCTAGGTATGATAAAAGTTTGTTTTAAAATATTTGTTGTGCATGTATACATTTCTAAATTAATTATCCAATTGAACTGTTCTAGCAGCAGAACACTGAAAAGCAACAGGAAATTGGTCCCACACATTTTTTTAAGATTTTATTTATTTATTTGAGAGAGAGAGAGAACAAGCAGGTAGAGGGGGAAAGGGAGATACAGACTCCCCACTGAGCAGGGAGCCCGATGCGGGGCTCAATCCCTGGACCCTGGGATCATGACCTGAGCCGGAGGCAGACACTTAACCAACTGAGCCACCCAGGCACCTCTGTCACACACATTAAGGCAAACCACCTTCTCTAAATGCACAGTTCTTGGCTGCCTTCATCTGCAGGGGGATCTTATGTTGCTGCAGGAGTGATTGAGTTTTAGAGCACAAATGTATTTGGAAAAAAATTCCCATAATTGCATATCCTATGAAGAAAAAAAAAAAAAAAACACCCAACAGGAAGGAAATGGAATTGTTCTCAGCAGCCTAGAGAAATGTCTTGGGTTGCTTCCTCTTTGTAACATGGTGGGTGTGGGGGGGTAGACAAAATGAGCATCCTGGTGGATTTTATTTTAGGTAGGTTTAACTTGAGCTGTGATAAGTGCAAGAAACTTCAGAGAGAAATGAATGCTTAGTTGACATTGTCCTAGATGTCGGGCTCGGTGCTGGAAGCCTCTACCACAGAGGCCCAAGGAGCTGTCTTTTTGTCCCTTTCCTTTCTACTCCAACAGTGAGTGGTTATTTTTCACTTGGATTTGTAAACTCCTAGAGGGCAATATTCTCAGTTTTGGAAAGCATCTGTTGATGGCAAAAAAGAAGCAGGGGGGCCTGGGTGGCTCAGCCGTTAAGCATCTGCCTTCAGCTCAGGTCATGATCTCAGGATCCTGGGATCAAGCCCCGCATCGGGCTCCCTGCTAGGCCGGAAGCCTGCTTCTCCCTCTCCCACTCCCCCTGCTTGTGTTCCCTCTCTCACTGTCTCTCTGTCAAATAAATAAATAAAATCTTTAAAAAAAGGGGGGGGATGGTGGATCAGGTCACTGTTAAAACTCATATGCATCTTTCTAAACTCTTATGTGTGTGACATGTGTCTGCAAATTCACTGAAGTAGGAAAAGGTATTAAGCAAATGAGATCATACCATATGTACCTTGCACTTCAAATATGCAAAAATCAATAATCTGGAAAAAGAACATGTGCGAAACCAAACGCTTAATATTTTTCCAGAAGAGCAACTCACTGATCAGCTTATGATTTTGAATCATATTCCAGTTCATCAACTTCAAACTTCGAAATGCAAACTTATGTTAACCTTAGACTAGGTGTATGCCAAATGCATGCCACAGACAAGGATTTCCACATTGCAGTGTGTTTGATGATCAACGTAAGAGGGGATCAGAAGATTTCATCATTAACTTTCCCATATCTTCAAATATATGCCCTCACCTCTTACAATTATGAGACTTTGCACTGGAAATAAGAAGTAAAATCACTATCAAGCAAATTCGTCTAAAACTGAGGGAAAGCAGTGTGTATGTAGAAACTGGTCTATGAACTTCTGTGAACATGCAGACACATGTCACACACATAAGGGCTTAAACGATGCATATGAGTTTTAACAGTGATTGTCCCTGGAGGGTAGGTTTGGGAGTTTTCTGTTTCCTTATTTTTCTTCTTGAGTATTTTCTGAGTTTTCTATAATAAGAAAAAACCTCAAGTTATTTTGAAACAAGAGGGGGTTGTGGTTAGTACATTCAAATCTGAGGATTCTTAGAAATATTCAGAGAAGGTGATGGTCACTCCAATAGCCACATCATTCTCCTTCCCTTTGGACGTGCCCATTTCTAGTGGTCAGTGTTGTCCATGATGCAAATTTGATGGTGTTGCTTCCCTGCTTTGAGTCACTCCCCTCCTAAGGGATATCAGTGTCACTGTTCATACTTACTGTCCTATGTAAGTCGGTCACCTTTCAGTTCCAAGTGACAGAAACCTCAAAGTAGCTTAAGCAAAAATGAGGAATTTGTTTATTCATGTAACTGAAGAGTCCAAGGTTGGCTTTAGGCAGGGCTAGATTTAGGAGTTCAAAGATGGCATTAATACCTATCTTTCCTAGTCCTGCTTTTTCTCATGTGAGTTTTATTTCTAAACATGCTCTGTCCATGTGGAAGCAACATAGCCATTGGCAACCCAAGGTCCTTCAAATTCAGATCCTGAGGAAGGGAGAGGCCTGGGTTGGGTCATGTGCTCCTCCTTGGCCAGTCACTCTAGAATGGAATGAGGCGTACAACAGAGGAGAATGGGTATTTCCGAAAGGAAAGGATTCTAGGCAAACCATGACCTCTTCCCTCTCCAGACTCATCTCTCTCTCTCTCTTTTGGTCCTGCCGGGACCTTTACTTGGTGGTTCCTTCCAGAGTGGAAGAACACGTGCCCACGTGGCTGTGGTCAGCAGGGCAGTGGGAGGTTCCGGCACGGTTACTTCTCCAGGCGTGCAGACTTGAGCAGCTTCTCCATCAGGTCAGTGTGGGCCAGCCCCTTTGGTGTACGGGCCTGCAGCAACCCCACGTAGGCCTCCCACTTGGCAGTCTTGCTATGGTGAAGCAGCACGTAGGGATGATCATGGCGGCAGCATGTAGGGATGGTCCTGGTGGCAGCAAGGCAGCAGGCAGTTTCCCTGGGCTGTCCGACCATCAGCCACACTCCATGATTCTCCAGACTCATCTCTTTCCCAGCTGCATCTGAACTGTTTTCAGTTCCAGGAACATGGCAGACTCACTTCGTTGTCTTTTATTTTGTGCATCTCATTGCATTGGCTGCAAATAGCCTTCCTCTATTCTTTACCTACTGCCAACTCATCCTTCAAGCTCTTCCTAATCCTCCCTGTCTGGGCTGGGTATACATTTATGTGATCCCACAAGCATGTCCTTGATACTCTGGACATCACACTACACTCTGTGGCAAGTACTTGTTTCCATAAGCACTTGTCCCTCACTGAACTAGCTCCTTGAGTTCAGTGATTGTACAATGAATGGCCCACGAATGTTTATTGCATGATTGGAAGATAACCTCAGTATGAATAAGATCATGCCCTGCTTCCCTCGTTTATAAAGTTCCTAAAAAAAATCTTGAATTTTGAATATTTTACTTTTTTTAAAGTAATCTCTATACTCAGTGTGGGGGCCAAACCCACAAGTCCAAGATCAAGAGGTCGTACACTATACCGACTGAGCCAGACAGGCACCCCAAGGTATAATCTATTTTAAATAAAACCTCACACATGTAATTTGCTACATATGTGTTAATGAAGTAGACATGAGGTGTGAATATTAAATACCAAATTATGCTGAATTAAGTATCACTGGCCATTGAATATGTTATTGTCCTATTTGAAATATTGCCACCAATATCTGGTTAGCTAGGTCAGGGAATTTAACCCGGAGTCCACAGACCTCCAAGAGATTTAAGGGTAGAATTCAGAGGATATGTGCACTTGCATGGGAACAAAAATTAGTTTTTCTAAACTGTAAGTGGAATTTAGTATTTCTTTTGCACATAAATGCAACAATGCAGAGCTGTTTCAGGCAGTGACTGTGACTCTGTCAATAACAGAAAGCAAGTATTTTCAAATCTCAGTTGTTGCAGAGATCTCAATATAGTGTTTATGCTACTTCGATGTCAGAGTGGTTATTAAACCTCTTGCTAAATGTCGTTATTAAATGAACACATTTATTACTGTATCACACATTTATGTAATTTTGATAACTTACACTTCAATATAATTGGTTTTCTTTGTAATCCCATGCATTGCATTTTCTGCACTTAAAAACATTATTCTGAAAAAGGGTCCATGGTACAAGAAAGTTGAACGGATCTTGGCATTCACTTAACATGAAATGAGACCAACGTGTGGTGATCTGACTCCAGAGAAACTTTGCCCTCTTGCCCTCTTACTGACAGGCTAAGAATAGATTACAGGCCTTTTGGACAATCCTAAAACTATAGATCTAAGAAAAGATGTCCTTTCTCACACTGAAAATCTGTTTGGATGGAAAAGCCGTGTGACTTTGTTTCAAAGGGTCCCCAGGGTAGGCTGGAAGAGTGGAGTAAATTCATTTAGATCTACTCATAAACTCACAACTAAATGCTGCAGACATTGGCTTAAGAGTTTGTCCAAGAAAAATTCATTTCTTTGTGTAGTATCTGCATAGATATCTACTAGAATAAGATTTGGGTTATCAAAACTGTTAGGACATACTCTGTAAAGTTATGAGATCCTTTCTGATAATTGGTGACAAGGATCTGTCAGAGATAAACTCATTGGAGTATTTGTTCTCTAGGAATTCCTCTTTGGTTTCTTGGTCTTGGTTCCAACAGGAAGCAGACGGTCCTTAAATTAAGATACTCTGAGGAGACACTGTACAAAATCGTTGGTGCAGGGAGCCGTAACAGGAAGCACACTAGCTTTAGCAACCCCAGGTTAGTGGCAGAACTGACATTACCCCTTGGCCAGAAGTGAAGAACACAGGGAATGGCAAATCAAAGGAAATTAGTGAAGGGAAGTTTGGAAGAAGTGATGACAGAGCCAAAAGAATCGATACCCTGACCATCTGTCTCTCTCTGACCAGGACACTCCTTGACAAAACCCACTTAGAAGCCAGGAGGCAAAGGAGCTCACTGCTGTGGTCCATTCATCGGCTTCATGGGAAAGAGGGTGGAGAAAAGATGGAGGGGGAGAGATACCCAGCACATTTGACGAGTCCCTACCAGAACACGTAACACACTATTTGATGGGCCAAGAGGGCAGAACTGTAATTTTCAAATTCGTGGCTGTGCCTAATAAAATTCTGGCACACAGTAAGTGCTCAGTATTACTGAATGATTAAATTGAGAGCTGAAATGCTGCTGAAACTAAGAGTAAAAGCAAACAGTTGGGAACTAAGTATTCACTTTTAGACAGTGGACATTTAAAATATTATGGAGAGGAGATCATCTGGGTGGCTCACTTGTTAGGCTTCCAACTCTTGATTTCGGTTCAGGTCATGATGTCAGGGTCATGAGATCAAGCCTCATGTTGGGCTCCAGGCTCAGGGGGAGTCTGCTTGAGATTCTCTCCTTCTGTCTCTGCCCCGCCCATCCCCTTTGCATGCTCTAAAAAAAGTAAATAAATCTTAAAAAAAAAAAGTCATGGAGGGGCACCTGGCTGGCTCAGTCAGGGGAGTGTGTGACTCCTGATCTTGGGTTGTGGGTTTGAACCCCATGTTGGGTGGAGAGATTGCTTAAAAATAAAATCTTTTAAAAAAATTTAAAGAAATGTTATGGAAATACAGGATTCAGCAATATATTCTGTAGATCAGGCAGATAGGTATCATAGCTTTGTAATATAATTAAGTACAATTGAGCCTCATTATTCATGGATTCTGTGTTTGGATGTTTGCCTACTCTTTAAAACTTTCCCGGTGTTTTCATGGTCACCTGTGGAGTGAAAATTTTGACTTGCTCAATGCGTATGTTCCCACTTGAGGTTGAACAAAGTACTTCAGCTCTCATAAATGAGTATCCTTTGCTCTAGTTAGTGCCACGTTTTTTGCATTTTTGTCCTTTCTTTGGTGGTGATTTCCCTATTCAAAATGGCCCTCAGATGTAGTGCCGAAGGGTGTCTAATGTTCCTAACAGGTACAAGGCGGCGGTGACATCCCTCATGGAGAAAATAACATGCGTAAGATGAGCTTTAGTCAAGCGTGAAGTTACAGGGCTATTGACCATAAGTTCAATGTTAGTAAATCAACAAAACACAGACACCTGAAACAAGCTTACGTATTGATTAGTTGATAAAAATGTGACCAGAGGCTTGCAGAACAATAGCCCTGTATTTCCCCTAGGAGCAATGGTTCAGCATTAATTGTTAGTGGTGACTATAGAATCTAACTGCCACGAAGAACAACAATCAACTGTACTTGTTATTTTCCAGTTCCTAATAACGATTCGAAAAAGAAAAGTCAATTTACAAAAGACATGATTTTTCTATGTCGGCAACTAATTGGTACTTATAATGCAAAACCAAAGCGGGGGGAACATTAAAACCCATCACCACTGCATAATTTTGATGTGTTACATTAAAATTTATTAGTTTCTGAATAGTATTTGACTAAATCCAAATTATTTCAATTAAAGTTGTCTAGAAGGCCATATAGTTGGAAAATTAAAATTAGTGGGAGGGAAAAGTGAAAACAATCTAATACATTGACTTTAAGAACAATTACATATGCTTTATTCTTATTATCTGGACTCAGCTGGTTAATTCAATCCTTAGTTAGGCCAATTTATATTTACTCCACAATAAATCCTACATTATCCAAAAGCTTCATGCTTCTACTTACAGTAGCATAGAAAACTTGAATTCCTTAAAAAAAAAAAAAAATCACCATTTCATTGACTAATGTAAACAGTTCCTCCATGCTCTGGCCTAAAAATATTTAATGTTAGCCCACAAAGACTGCCAGCTATTCTTCTGGGGTGTCCTAACAGTGGCAGCCTTTTGATTTTTATAGTTGTTTAAAGTATACAACCTTTAATAGTAGAAGACACTGAGCTGAAATTTCTAACTCACTTTCTAACCATAGTAAGAATGATATTTTCCCCCAGGGACCACCAAATATATATAAAAATTTGTACTAAATTCTGTAAGAATCCACAAACATCAATGAGAAGCTGACTTTCTTGCCATGCTCCAGATGTCTTTAAGACTAGACATACTATATGTATTATAAGAGCTTTAGAATAAATATTGAGTGCCTGGGTATTACCATAGTAGTAAAAGTTAAGTCATTTTTTATTTTTGAAAGAACACTTTTGGTACCATTACCATACCCCAAAATAGGTATTAGTGCTACTGGTGATTAAGAAGCTCAGAAGCTATAATTATGCATACTCTTACTGTGCAAGTAAGCAGTAGAGCTCCGAAAATGTGAGGGGGAAAACACCCAGGCGCTTAAATCAATGAACATTTGCTAGGAGGAAACTTTTAAAATGACTGTTTGCAGCCTTGACAGAGTTGCATTAACATCAAATAGCCATATTTCTGTCCACTTACAAGGAATACTATAAAGAAGCAGTCAAGCCATGTTTAATAAAAGGTGTCAGTATACAGAAAATGTCTTTTTTCACAATTAGAAAAATTTAACATCTTTAGTCAAACACTAGATGGGAAACAGCCTAAAGAAAAAAAAGACCTACCCATAACACCTATCAACTACAAAGCAAAATGCTCTGTGACTGAAGGAAAATAATTTAATATTCATTATCATTTTATAAGAGAAGTCCAAGGAATGATATTATGCTCATAGGTAAACACAGATTTTTCCAAAAGATTTGTAACTAAGGTATGCAAGACATAAAATCAAACTGCAAAACTAGTTCAAAGCAATTAGAGTCCAATGGTTCTCTTATATTTTCTTTTATGTTCTTTATTTTAAATTGATATTTTAGAACAGTAAATTATCTTTCATAGCAGTGCCTCCTGGTCTGATAATATAGTACCTCCTTTCTGAATGTAGAGATTTAAGATAAATCAAAATGAACATTAAGGCGTACAAACAGCTACTTTAAGTCTGCTCTTATTTAATAAGGATCTTTTTAACTCATATTCAAATACATGGAATGTTGGCACAAAACTGAAGCTGCTGTAGAAAGATCACAGATGTTCTGTGGGTTACTGAAACTTCCATTTCTCTAAAAACATACCCTTACATGGTCTTAATTTTATAAATTTAAGTGTTGAGAAAATGTCTAAATAATAAGTAACAATTAAAATAAAATGTTTATTTGTAAATTATGTACAGAATACATTTTACTTTACGACAAGGAAATGGGAAGAAGAGCCATCGCCTTCCAACCAATACTGTTTCGCTTTCTCTGTTGGGAGATGACTTTTTCTGAGTCAGATGTACAAATCAGTTTGGATTTCCTAAGTTGGAAAAGGAGAATTTGTAGCTAAACTAAAAGTGCTGCTGTATTACTAGCTGGCTTGTTTCCACAAAATGCTTTTGAACCCTGCGAACTCAGAATCTTAGAAATTTCCTGGTATACTTTTATAATCAACCAAAGCTTAACTATCAAGAACAAGGAGTTTAAGCATTTCATTTTAAAGAAACTGTGAAATGGCTACATAACTATGCATAATCTGAAATGTTGGTGTTTCTCTTTTATCCCTTTTGATTAATCTAATAGTAAAAAGCCATACAACTATCAAAAATGCCATTAATCTATCATTGTGGAAAATGCATCTTTGATAACTATCAAAACGAGTAAGACCTACTTATTGTAAAATTATCAAATAGATACAACTTATAAATGGCTTTAGACTGTACCAATAATAATATTCTATGAAATGAAGGACTGAATATAATTGTTTGGATGTCAAATACATTTCAGCAAATGGATTTAAAGAATGCTACAAATGTGTACATTAGGATGATCAGCCAACATAGAAAATCCAACCTCTTGCACCTTATTTAGTCCCAAATTAGTCAGATTATGATTTTTCATGTGAAGATTTAGTTGTTTCTCCATCATTGTCTTCTTCTTCCTCCTCTTCACAATCCCCATCTGTTTGCTGTTCCAGTTCCTCTTTTGTGATCATTTCAAAATCATTCCCATTTCCACTACTGTGTTGGGATCGGTCATCTTCCCTCCTGTCACTGTCTGTGTCTGAATGCCGTTCTCCACCTGAGCCTTCTGTTCCATGATTCCCTGGTCCTACTTTACCCTCATCTTCCTTTTTCTCACTGTCTGACTTTTCCTCACTGTCGGACTTCTGTTGCTTTTTGGTTTCAGATTTCTCATCTTTCTTGAAATCTGCTTTTGGTCCTTTATATTCATGTGTGTACAGAGGCCTGAAGGAGTCGATGAAGCCCACGTCAGCAGTCAGGTTTGGCAAGAACCAAAAGTGGTGCCTTCCTCCAGTTATGAGCCAAATGATGAGAAACAGAATGCAACGAGCTGTAGGAAAAAAATGTCTCTAACTGAATAATTCAAGCATTGACTCAGATAGTGGGGAATATTTAATAAAAAACTGAAAAAAAATGCAGTTTATTATTTGCACATTACATGTACCTTGAATATAAACAATTAAATCCTGGCTAGTTTATAGCAGCAACCACAGTATCCTTGGTACAGAGCATTCTGCTCTGATCCTGAGGGCACACTTTGCTATGCCGTAGATCAATAAGCATAGCCTCAGTTGGACGTTTAAGTGTGCATGAGACCATGGTATAAGAAAAAGGAAATAAATGTAGTCAGGGAGGAAGGATATTTTAAGAAGCTCTTAAAAGGGAAAAAAACAAGGCTGCATCATGACTTTCCTGGACTCTAGGCACTTTTGCCTTTGTGAGGCAATTCCTCCATAAAAAAATATTAAAAATTATACTCTTTATGACCATATTGGTATAAATACAAATATGCATAGGTTCATTACTATATACATGTGTACATATTACTACTTCTGATTTTAAAAGAAATGAAAATACATTTCTACAGGGCCCTAAATATGTCATGGATCCAAGGCCACGTGCCTACTCAGCCTCAACGGTAAGTCTTCTAAGTAAAATTACATACTTCTGAACATACCTTTCCTTGCTACAATTTTGTTAACTAGTTATCTAATTTCTGCTTATTTAGGGACCATTCCTCTCCTAATATTAGGAAATAATAAAACGGCAGGGCCTGAGGTTACTCTCAAAACTCAAACTCAAAACTGTGGTTAGATAATGGAAGAATTTGAGAATTTTAAAGTTTATAGTAATGAGTTTTCACAATCACAAGCCTCAGTATTTCATATAGTTTTCTCTTAATTTACCAGTTGTACAGAGCTGTGTGATTTTTCCTGTTTTTGTTTTTTTTTAAGGTCATAATAATTATGTGAATGTTATGGACAAACAATTATGACAGATCTTGGTCTGTTTTGCTTTTCATTTTCTTCACAATTTTATCACCATTTTCATGTCAGGTCTGAAAAAAGCTCAGCTATCTGTGCCTCCTCCATTAGTCTGCTTGGGATAACTAAAAGGAAATGGTTATAACTGCCTTGACTTTTATGAAGTAGTAATTACTATTTTCACAAAGAAAATAAATATTCTAAAAGTCTGTACACACTGATATCTTTTGAGGTACAAACAGAAAAGGCAAATATGTTTGAAATTATGATTTAAGAATAAATTCCACTGATAAAAAGAAATAATGAATGTTTTTTAAGGAGGCCGCATATTTTTTTCTCCAAATAAAATTATGATACTATGATAGACGGTTGTAGGGTTATAAGACAGATGGTCCATAATTGGAAATCTCTTTTTTTTTCCATAATTGGAAATCTTGACTCAAATCCAAAAAAAAAAAAATACAGAAATGGCACAAATAAAACTTAAATTCTCCACATATATAAATTACGCACAGCAAAATTCTAACAGGTTTTATGTGGCATTAGATTACCAGGGGCAAACATGGAACAATCATGGGAAAACCACTGTGCATTTACTGCCATACTGCTCTTGTACTAAAAAGGACACATTTAGAAAACTGTCAAAGGCCTTATACATATTCAAAGGCACACCAAATATAATTTTGACCAATATATAGTATTTCACAGGATAATATAAAATAAATATCCAGTTTATAAGTGGGCTACAGATGAAAACTATTTGAAAGTATATTTGGACATGTATTGCATGGAGCACTGGGTATTATACGCAAACAATGAATCATGGAACACTACATCAAAAACTAATGATGTAACGTATGGTGACTAACATAATAAAATTAAAAAAAAAAGTATATTTGGAATTGCATTTTCTAACAGAAACAAAATGTTGGGTTTGTTTTATGGTTTAATTCACAAGATTATCAATGCACAATGCAGTTTTAAATTCATAGTATATTTAAAATGAAAAATGATAGAAAACACTACTAAAAATGGTATTTTTAAAGAGCAAAATGATATGATAACCATAAATTATTGTGAATACTAATTTAAATAAAAGATAAGTTAGTGGGTTAATTCTATTCAGTAGAGTTAAGTTTTCACTGAAGTTTTTCAAAGAGCTTCTAAATTTTCAGGGATTTGAGAGCCTGAAGATAACCAATCTATCTAATGTCAGATCAAAGTTTATAGCTTCTCATTCTTGATGCAGGTAGTATACTACCACTAGTTAGCTGCTTCACAATCTTAAATATAACTTCTTGGCCTACAAATGTGCTGTGTTATATGCAGAAGCATCAGGGGATTTCCTCAAGGTGACGAAGTTAGAGGAGGGAAAATATGAAAGGTGGGTGAAGAAAGCTTCACACAGTCAGAGATCACAGAGAGAAAAGGGAGGCCCATAAACATGATAAATTGAATGAAAATACTACATGAGCCACTGGGTCCAGGGATGGTGGCACTAACTCAGGACACCCTGATGTCCAGGGTAAATGGACATGCAGAGGAAAATTGCTTAGGAATAGATGAGTAATGCTTTATAATATAGGATATTCTATATCACAGAACCTCAGAATAACATGTGCTCAGCTCAGATAATCAGTCAAAGTACGTCCTCTAACAACAGATGTTAGGTCAATATTGTGATGTTGTTTTTTCTTTCTGTATAGGAAGTACTCTCTTACATCTTCGTGGAAGGTGGATTTGTCTTTTGGGGAAAATAATCAGAACTTAGTACCATATGCCAATATAAACGCTACATGGACCAAAGAATTATATATAGAAGTTTAAAAATCAATACACAACTTTAGATAAGCTGAGAAAAATTCCCATTTCTTTCTCAAAGTAAAAGTTAAATTAGACCTGCTCACCCTAAATGGGAAAATCTTCAAAGACTAGGATTTTAAGTAAAATAATATTTGTTGGTTTTTTTCACGGTTTAATATAACATACTCATTGTAAAAAATACAGACAAGTATAAAGAACAACTTTAAAAGTATTCACAACTGTCACCACTATTTATATTTAGGTGTATTTCCTTCCAGTCAAACCCTCCCTGGCATTATTTCCATTTCAAAAAAAAAACAAAAAACACTTCCTAATGAAACAGGCAAAAACTACTTCATTATCTTAATTTTATTGTTTGATTACTGGTGATGAGAGTTTTTCATGTATTTATTAATCATTTGTTTTTAATTTCCTCATTTGAAGTGAGTTATTTTTATATTGGTTTGTTTTTAGCTATAAAGACCTTATTCATCCAGAAATCTAAAAAAACATTACTTATGTTTTGATTTTTAAAAACCATTTGAAATGCATCTAGAATTTATTTTGGTATATGGGTGCAAAATTTTTCCCAAAATGGCAAATCAATTGTTTAGAATCATTTACTGAACACACACAGAGAACTTAAATATTTAATACAAGTTTCATTTGCCTTAAGTCAATGTATAAAAATGCTTTACTGAAAGTACTGCATCTCATAAATGATCAACCACTGTAAAAATATTAAAGTCTTTGTGGTGGCTAAACTTTAAAACAAATCTACATGCAGATTAAGAGACATTAAATACTTTTTCTTCACAATAGACCAAATTGAATCAGGTACATATTCTATTTCAAGCTTGAGTCACTTTTGGGATATGACCCAAAAAGTAGGTCCATATACTTCATTTGTTTATATTATAATAGTTTTGCTATTAAGCTTTACTTGAAGCTCCAGATTACAGTCCCAACTGCTTGGTATCTACCTTACTAAGGTCAAATTTACTAGTAACAATACTTACCAACAGCAAGAAGAAGAATGCTGGCTACAAAACAGCCTGCACCCACACTAAGGTAATAAACACCTACTCTCATTTCTGCTGGCCAAAGAGGGAAGAGGGTGGCTGCTATCACTGCAATCACTAGAACGAGAAATGACAAAGTTACATAGATAACTTTGAGATTAAAACTTTAAATGGCGTGGTTGCAATAACAGTGAGTATTTTCCTAGGGGGCACAAATGAAATATAAATATACTGAAACATAAAAAATTGCCATTTTTATAGGTAAAAAATGGTAAATTACTAGCCATTTCACATAGTTCAACTTAACATTTTAACTATTGCTTTTAGGTTAGGATTTTTTCTAGTACAAATTACATATGATTAGAAAAAAGTGTCTAAAAATGTGAAATTGTTAGTTCCTTAAATGATCGACTGCTACTGTTTTCAAGCAATGTCTGTCTTATTTTCTAAATATATATGCCTACTGAATAGGGGAGCTTAAAGAAACAATCACCAAACAACACTAACTAAAAAATGATTCCAAAGATCCCTCCCTCAGGGAGGGGTGAGTCTGCAGTGGAGCTTTGACATTTATAGACTGAAAAGCTCAGCAGGTGATTCTGATAGTTTTTTGGTAGCTGGGGAAACTGGATACAAACATCTCCAGTTTTTTTCCAAGTACCATGGGACCACATGGAATAATCAGAAGTCGCAAGTCTGGTTTTAGGTCTTGAGAGCAACAGAGACCAGGATTCAAATTCTAGTTCTATCATTTTTAAGCTAAGTAACCCTGGGCAAGTTATTTAACCCCTTCAAGGCTAAGTTACTTTATATTCAATATGTGCCTCTTCCTCTTTTTTAAAGGTTGTCATGAGGGTGAAATGAAACAATGCATGTAAAATATTCAGCGAAGTGACTAGTACATAGTAAGTGATCAACAGTTATTAGCAATTTGGGTAGTATTTAACGGAGTTATTTTGAATGGGATCCTATGCTATCTATATTGATCACGCTTATTATTTCACTGCTATTTTTTTCTCCTTGTTAAATACCCTCCTTCCCAGGCTCCCACCTTGAACTTATAGGAATAACACATACCCATGGCAAGAAAAACAATCCAAAGGTATAAAGTGAAGTCTTCATCCAATTATTGGTCTACCCCCAGAGATTACTACTATTATGTTTCTAATTTATACAGCCAGAGACTGCCTATGTATAATTAAAACTGGCTACATGGGATATTTTTTCTACAAAAATGAGCTTATATTCTTCTTACATTTATAATTTTTTTCATTTAACCTATTTTAGATATTTTTCCATAAGTATATCCTACCTAATTCTTAAAAGCTGCATGGTATTCTAGTGTGCAGTTGTGCTATAATTTATTTCACCATTCTCCTATGCAGGAACTTGAATTGTTTCCAGTTTTATTCTATTACAGACAACAGTGCAACAAACACCAAAGTACTGTACATTTGTGGAACTATGATTAGGGTAGTATACATAGGATATTCATAGGATAAATTTCTTGAAGTTTAATTGTTAAGTCAAAAGGTATAAAACTCCTAGTTTTATCTTAGTTTCTATAAAATTTAAAATTTAAAAGATAATTACTAATTACCCTAAATATAGTCTGAGGGACTTGGATTAGAGTATGTGTCAGTGAGGGGCGCCTGGGTGGCTCAGTTGGTTAGGCAGCTGCCTTTGGCTCAGTCACGATCCCAGGGTCCTGGGAGCTGCATGGAGCCCTGCACAGAGCCCTGCATGGGGACTCCCTGCTCCCTGGGGACCTGGGGAGTCTGTTTCTTGCTCTCCCTCTACCCACTCCCCCACCCTGGTCAAGTGCATGAGCTCTCTCTCAAATAAATAAAATCTTTAAAAAAAAAAAAAAGAAAAATGTGTCAATGAACATTTTTGAACAGATACTTTGTATAACTGTATTAAGAATAGTCATGGGATAAATTCCTAGAAGCGGCACAGCTGAGTTAGGGTCTGTGCATTCAAAATTTGAAAGACATCACCAAAATGTTCTCCATAAAAACTAAAACAATGGACATACAGTCAACTGTTAGAGAGTGTTGGACCTTCACTAAGACTCGGTACTATCAAACTTTGTAATCCTCTTAATCATGGTTGCTTTAGTGTATATTTATTATGTGTGATTACATTTTGTTCCTGATTATTGATCACTGTATTTTTTCTTCTGTGGGCTACCTTTACTATTTTTCTACAGGGTTGTTAATCTCTTAATTTTTGCTTTCATGTCTTGTAACTATTTTCCTCAGCTTATCATTTATCTTCTGACTTTATTTAAAGTATACCTCTTTTAAAGTAACTATTTTATGTTGAATATTTTTCTTTACGGCTTTTATATTTTTATTTTCCTTTCTAAATTTTAGAGATTGTACTTACCAAGAATTAATCCCATGACAAATGTTTTAAAGTGAACTGGGTCATAGATCCACACAAATACCTAGAAAAATCAAGAAACCCCAGTGCTTAAGGTTACATTAGAAAGTTAAGCTTAATTCTATATCCTCTACTACAGTTGCTTTCAACTTCTTAACATATAAGAACTACTTCCTAAGGTAAACAAATTCCTAAGACCCTTCCTTCAGTAGTAGGGTTTCTTTAGGTATTCATTTAGTTAGAAAATTATTTTCAAAATTATAACTTCTGTAATACACTTAAGTAAATTTCCACATACTTACATGAATTTAACAATTTGTTCATGTATGCCAACCATTACTTACTTTCAACCCAAAGACTATCAACTGTACAACTTTTTGTCCTTAATGTAATGGTGCAGTTGTGTTATAAGTAGAAGCAGTCTTGGCTAAGAGCACAGTTAAGATAGATCCAGCCAGGCCCTATCACAGATTCAGCAGCAATCAACTCTACCTTGTTGACTCCCATCAATGAAATGCAAAGAATCATTAATGAAGTTCATGCTTACTGAACATAAAGATTCTATGACTTTCTGCAATAATTACATTGCCTACTCCCTTGGGGAGGGTCTGTAGCCTGTAAGCTGGGAACCACTGCTTTAAAGCTTGGTTTACTTTTACATGAGAGAAGTTTACTTCATTTAGAACAATCAGAACTCTGCTCAATCCCCATCTAAAACTCCTAGTTTTATCTTAGTTTCTATAAATATCAGTGCTCTTCCATTTCCTGCTTTTATTTTGACCAGAGTTGTTACTGTCTTTTTGATTTGGTTCTACTTCTAACACAGGGGATTCCACTCCTCTTTTTTAACTGCACATTTCCCTGGAAATCAGATCCACAAACCTCACTTCGGCCAGTTAGCATTCTAAAAACCAAGATTTTAAAGACATTTCCCAGCTTTTAAAAGTTTGAAAACATGTTGCTTTCTTCAGAATAAAATATAGTCTTTTCAAGAATGCAAGCACCCCTGCTTTTGCTCAGGCTGTTTCCTTCACCTAACTGATCTGTAACTCCTTCCCAGGGTACCTGGTAATCTGCCAGTCGTCCTTCAAAGCTCAGCTCAAGTGTTCAAGGTCTCCAGACTCTCCTTATCCTGTCTTGATTAAACTTACTATTCTTAATGATGTTCTCAAATCATAACACTCACCACACTGTGATACAGTAATGTGTAAAAGCTTGTATCTTTGCTAGAGTATAAAGCACTTCCAAGAAAATAATTTATCTTATTTATCATGCTATTCCGAGCACCTATAAAAATGTCTTTGCATACAGCTAATGCTTGATGTTTAACTGAAGGTATTTGACCTTTCACACATTATGGAAGACCTCTGGTCTTCTACTACAGTGGTTCTTAACCAGGGGTTCACATCAGAATCACCCTGGAACATATTATACAACACACACACACACACACACACACACACACACACACACACACTCCATACTATAGATTCTCATCACACACACACACACACACACACACACACACACACACACACACACACACACACTCCATACTATAGATTCTCATGCAAGTATGTCTGGAATGAGCCAAGAGCACTTCTTTTCTGAAAAGCCTTCCCAGAATTTCAAACTCATAGCTCTAGGAACCACTACTTTATATATACTACCTTTATATTAAGTATAACAGAAGAAATAAGTCTTGAAATCCACAAGAACTCAATGGCCAGTATATAACTAATGTTTTTGTATTAGTTAAATGACTAAGCAATCTTCATGGAAGGCTACCATCACACAAATCTCCTATTACAAAAGAAATAAAAACAATTTCCTTGAGTAATGCATCAAGTAATGCTGAAAATTTTAGGCCCCTAGTGTGTCCGACTATAAGAGGCACAAAACTGTAGGTGTTCTCCATTAACCATTCTACCCATTTTTCTTTGATAGTAAAGGAAATACTGCATTTTAGCTGGGCAAATGACCACCAGTATAAAAAGCACATTTCTAAGACTTTACTGCAGGTAGGCCATGACCATGTGACTAGGTTTTGGCCACTGGAATCCACACAGAAATGCAACTGCTAGCTTCCTGGAAGATGTCCTTAAAGAGGAGGCATGTCCCTCATTTTCCTTTCCTCCTTTGGATGCAGCTATGAGCCTGGCAGTCATTTTGGACCATAAGGTAACCTTTACTAATTGCCTCAAACAGCTCCAACATAGAGCTGCCAGATCCGTACTATTTACCTTCAGACTTCACTGATGAGAGAGAAACAGCAGCTACTTTGTGTTAAGTCACTGTTATTTCAGATTTCCTATCACTCATAGACAGCTAAACCTAATTCTAATTTCCTTGTACATTTTTTGTAATTCTAAATTCAGAGAAATTACTGATTTTTTTTTTAAAGAGTAGTATCTACATAGTTAGATTTACCTAGAGTACTTCTTTTCTTAGTAAAGTTACCAAAGATAATTCTAAAAACTCCTATGGAAAACTGGATTTCTATTTATAAGCTAGATACTCTCACCTCATTTCCATCCAGAAAAACTTGATCATCATGTGGCTCAAGTTTGAATTTTTTCTTAGTTTCCTTCTTTTTGGGAGTTCCTGGAGTTTCCTCCTATTAAAACACAAGTTAGACCGAAGAAAAAAACACTTACAAAAAGCAAAAACCAGTAAGACATTCACATAGTCAAAGAAAGTTTCACTTTGAGACACAGAGATAAAAATTCTCAACCATGGTATTTATAAGAACCCTAATATAGTTATCTTTTAAGTGCTTGTTGCACAGCATTTCAAAAGTGCTCATATGCCAGTGATCGTATGTACATAATAATTTATTTTTACTTAAATGTAGTTGAAATCACCTTTTTGGGTTCTTCCTTTTCACCATCTTTTTTTTTTTCTTTTTCTTTTTTCGTCTTTTCATCCTTTAGGTTTTCTTTCCTGCTCTTTTTATCTTCTTCTTTTCCACTTTCGGCCTTTCCTTTCTCTTTTTCTTTTTTTATGTCTTTATCATACTTCATTTTCATTACTTTTAGTGCCCGGTGAAAAAACTGCTTCTTTAAAAGCCTATGGAAAAAAGGGTATGACATTCCGTTCCTTATCAACTATACAGATACAGACTGAAAAGAAAAAAACACCAAACCCAAATAAAATGAGCAAAGACTACACTGGTAACTCAAAAAAGAAATTACAACTAGTAAACCAATGGAAAAATAGTCAACTCCACCTCTAAAAAAAAAAAAAAAAAACCCTGTATTGCCAATGTGATTATATAAAATTTTTGTCAACCTAATTTTCATCATTTTTCAACTATATAATTTAGATATAACAAATTATAGGCTTGGAATTATCCTTATGAAACTTTTCTCTGAATTCATAAGAGTAAATCAAGATTCTGTTTTATTTAATGTTAAGTCTCAAATTCAAGAGCAGACTCTTAATAAGAAAGGGGAAATTCAACAGTTTAAGAAATGTTAGATTAAAAATGCACCCATGATTTGACTGACCTAAATCATGTCTTCAGCTGTCTTTCTTGATGTTCCCTCACTTCCTTCAAGTCTTCCCTCAAATGTTACCTTCTCAACTAGACCTATCCTGTTTAAAATCACAAACCCACCCCAGCCCTCCCTCGTTTCCTCTTATCCTATCCATAGCATTTATCTTCTAACTTAACATACAATTTATGTCTGTCTGTCCCCTTCACTAGACTATGAACTACTTAGAGGAGATCTTTGCTTTATTCATTTCTTTATCTGATAAACTTAGAAGACCCAAAATTAAGTCAATCTAGGTGGTAGTTCCTTTCTAACCTCATAATCCTACTCAAGAAACTGGGTTGCCCTTTCCTTTGTTACCTAAAAGCCATCCTTTCAAATCTTATGTTCCAATTTCAGAGTTCTTGGTTTGTTCCTTCATTCCTTCCTTGATAATGTACAACTACCAAAACATAACCTATAAGCTAGGTCTTATTGCCACTGTTTGTGCCTGTTGACTAGCCACCTTTCTACCTCCACTAATACTTGCTCCAGCACATCATACCACTTGTTAAGTTTATGCTTCCTTCCTGCCCAGTGACCACTTATTTCTGGTCATTATGCTGTGCCCTCTGAGGCATCTGTGTTTTCAACGGCCTGGTTGGGCTTTATTCTGCTACCCAATTAGGTCCACCCCATGAACATCTCCACAAAACTAACTTTTAGGTCTTCTCATTTGGACTTCTACTTGTTCAGAAGATCTATATAGCATAAAATTGTGCAACTGTCTGAAACGCCCCAAAGACTCTACCATTAGTACCTATCACCCAGGTGCAATTGACCCTTGAACAACACAGGTTTGAACCACGCACATCCATTTACACATGGTTTGTTTTTTGATAGATACAGTTTGCACTGTAAACGCATTTCTCTTTCCCATGATTTCCTCTTTTTTTTAAAGATTTTATTTATTTACTTGACAGAGAGAGACAAAGCAAGAGAAGGAACACAAGCAGGGGGAGTGGGAGAGGGAGAAGCAGGCTTCCTGCTGAGCAGGGAGCCCAATGTGGGGCTCGATCCCAGGAACCCGGGATCATGACCTGAGCCGGAGGCAGATGCTTAACCGACTGAGCCACCCAGGTGCCCCCCCATGTTTTCCTTAATAACATTTTCTTTTCTCTAGCTTACTTTAAGAATACAGCATATAACACATGTAACATACAAAATATGTGTTAGTCAACCGTTTGTGTTATCGGTAAGGCTTCCGGTCAACAGTAGGCTATTAGTAGTTAAGTTCTGGAGAAGTTGAAAATATGGATTTTTGACTGTGTGGGGTTGACATGTTCAAGGGTCAACTGCAGACTATTAACCAGTCAAACTGGTATTGAAAAGTTCACATTCAGGGTGCCTGGGTGGGCTCAGATGGTTAAGCATCTGCCTTCGGCTCAGGTCATGATCCCAGGGTCCTGGGATCGAGTCCCGCATCGGGCTCCCTGCTCCTTGGGAGCCTGCCTCTCCCTCTGCCTCTCTCTCTCTCTTTCATGAATAAATAAATAAAATCTTAAAAAAAAAAAAAAGAAAGAAAAGTTCACATTCAGGTACATGAGTTCAAATACCAGGTCTACCACTTAACTACTGTGTGGGTTTGAGTAAATTACTTAATTTAGTAATATTCCTAAAATGGGGTATCTACCTCACAGGAGTTTCTAGGACTAAATGAGAAGCACACAGATTGTTTATAGCATGGGGCCTGGAATATATGTACTCAAAGTTAGCTTTTATTATTGCTATAGCAAAATCTTAATTTTAATAGTTATGGAATACACACACACACACACACACACACACACACTTTGGTTTCATATTATTACATTACAGCATCAATCTATTCAGTAATAAGTAAAATTATTGACTTATTCCTTGATAGGTCTTTAGAGAATGCCTAATTCAACTCAATCTATGGCTGGAAAAGTGAGATGATATTTACTATTGTAATAAAATCAGTGTCTCCATTTACTTAACACATCATATAGTCCAAATCACTCAACAAAGCTCTTATTTTCACAGAACTACTTCCTTCTCCCAATATGTTCTGTCCCCTTTGCCAGGATTGACTGTCCTTTCTCCCACTGTTTCCTGAGTAATCACCTATTTATGTTTCAAAATTTGATTCAACATTTTCCCTGTGAAGCCATTCTTGAAGTTTTCTCATCCCTGTCCTCCTTACAGAACGCAATGCACTGTAATTAGTCCTAACTCTTCTCTAATAGGCTAGAATATGTACTTTAGAGATGGGGACCAAGTCACAGTCATCTTTGTATTCTTGGGGCCTGGAATACCATAGATATTTGATAAATGTTAACAAATGGATTATTAAAAGCATCTTGTACAAAGTTATTAAATTTCTTATAGTTTTCCTCACCTTTTTTTTTTTCAGGTTTTATTAAACATTTATTGAAGCCAGACATGTGTTTAAGACTTTCACCCATGTGGCAATGGTGAAGTTTTATTAAGTGGTATATGAATGAGAGTGAGAAGGACATTACTGGACTAGTGGGTTGGAGATGCAAAGTCACATGGAGTTAGATAGAATGGTGCTACATCAAAGGTTCATACTCAAATCAGGCCATAAGAGGCACAGAGCATATTAGAAAAGGCTGCTTTGTGTACCATCCTACACTTTCCTGTTTTCTTTTGTTTTTCTTCAGACTCCCTGAAGTCCACTTATCAGCTTCATAAAATGAGACTAGACAAATGTCCCTTCCTGGTTTTGTTTGTAGTCAGGCTGGAACCCAGGAGGGCTGGCCATGCTTGTTATCAGAAGTGGCTCTGAAGAATTTGGGTGGTGATGTTTCTCTATTTTAGTGCAGAAAGGACACAAACAACCTGACATGAATGGGAATAACATATACAACGAAAACTGAGTGTATCTCTAGGTCTTTAGGGCTTTTCATAGAACACCGTATGAAGGTTCCTAAAATGACAAGAGATGTGGGTTAATAGTGGCTGCTCTGTCTGGGTTCACAAATTTACTATTCAAATAGTATTCACAGACAAATCCTTCATCTTAATTTTTGTTTCATTAAATGCATTCTCATTTTGTTGGAGGAGATAGTATACCACAGTGGTTAAGAGCATGGACTAGGGAGTTTGAGTGCTGGATTTAGAATTCTGGCTCTACCACTTACTAGACCTTGGGTAAATTACCTAACTTCTCTGTTTTTGCATGTATAGCATCTCTTAATTTTCACACCATATATACAAAATAAATCTATTTTGAGGCAGGCAGGGAAATTTGCACTTTGGAGTTCTACATAAATGGCTGTAGAGAAAAATGCCAGCTATACCACTGTTAGCTCATTTCTGCCCCAACAGTGAAACTTCCATTGTTTTTGAAAGGTCCAATAGTGACTTTAGTTTTTGGCAACTAAGAATTTTAAGAAATATTTGATAATTCTTTAACTTCACAGTTTTAAAACCAGGTTGTGAAACAGTGGTTTTTAAATGGGTCTCATCTGGCTGATACTTTAGATGCCATTAAACAATACATTAGTAAATACTTCGTGTATCTCACTACCAAGGCTATAAAATAATTTGAAACGTTAAATTCCTACTGATTATAAACTTCAGTTTTGATGTTTCCCAAACTACTGATTATGAAAAACATGGACCTGTTGCTGAACTATCGATACTTCACCACACAATCAAGAAAAGGCAGATGTTGTAGTTGCCTTGATTTTACCAGGAAAACATGAGCAATCACTGAACAAAATAAGGAAGAGTACCTGACGAATAACCCCGTGTAGGCACAAAAATAACCAACCAACCAACCGAGGGATAACAGGTCTATTAGGAATCCCTGCCAAAGTTCTGGAAAAGACTCCCTAGCCATTTGCCCTAGAAAAAATTTTTTGGTTACTTTTGGCACTGGTATATGATTTTTATTGCTGATCTTTCAGTTCAGTCAGCCTGACAAATGTACAAACGTAATAGAACACAAATTAAAATTATGAAAATATCATATCTAACACCAAATAAATGCCATTTCCAGAGGTACTGAAAAAATCCAGGTTGCATGTAAAAGTTCTATTTGAGCTATGTTGTAATATCACTAGATTTAATAATAAAAATGGTAAGGAGCTTCCGGACTATGGCGAGTATTTTGATATTACTACTTATGTTATCCATCACTAAGAAATAAACACTACCTGTTGCAGTAGTCAACCACAGACTCCCTTGTTGTAAATAAAGCTTCCTCTCCTTTCTTGGCCTTTGCCCACTTTGAATCCAAAAGGCAATCCACTGCTTTTGAAGCTGAAGAAGAAATTTGTCATTTTAAATTTAGTATACATGGGAATTTATGTGTCTAAATAATAATTTAGAAGACAAATATCAACATTCTGGCACCAGAACATAAAACCAAATCCAGAGGAAATTGAGTTGGACATGATCACGATAAATAAACAGTTCCTCAAAACCTCAATTTATGAAACACAGCAATAAGGGTCTTTTTAAAGTAATGCTGGGAAATAACTGACATTCAAAAATATTAAAACTTTATGGGAAAATGTTCTAAACAAAAAAATTTAAAATAAATATGAGTATCACTCTTAATCAAATAATCACAAATGTAGGCTAAACAAACCAAAAATCTTCTTCTCCCATGGTAATGGAAATTCTGTTATCAAGCTTTACTGTTACCGACTGAGAAATAAGCTCTGTGAAAAATCTACTGCTACCACTAGAAGAAGCTAAATATATCAGATCAGAAGAGAATAGCATTTATTTTTACTTTTAATCAACATCAAAATCATTAATCGTAACACTAAAGAAAGGGAAGATAACGAAATTTCTTCTCTTTAATGGCAATTCAATCTTAATCAATGAGACAGGCAAACTCAACCATTTAGTGGTTAGTGGTTGAGTTATGCGGTTATACTGTAGATGACATTAGCTTATAGTCATGTTCTTTGGATTATGTGAAAAACCAAAGCTCCTACATTAGTTCCAACAAACTTGTTTCACACTGAATTCTACTCCAGAGTTTTAAAGAAAGATTATTTTCAAGTACATATACTATCTGAACAAAAGGTAGTATTAATACTGAAAATAAATCTTATTTTTAAAATTTGCAACAAATGGTATTACAAAGCACTTTCTTTTACCTTTTTTTTTTAAGAGGGAGAGAGCAGGGGAGAGGCAGAGGGAGAGGGAAAGAATCTTTAGCAGGCTCCATGTCCAGTGAGGAGCCTATGCAGGGGTCAATCTCACAACCCTGAGATCATGAACTGAGCTCAATGAAGAGTTGGACAGTTAACCGACTGAGCCACCCAGGTGCCCCTTTTATCTTTTGCTATTGACATTTCCAATCATAAAAGGAAAGAACAGAATAATCAATTGCCATATGCCCATCACCCAGCTTCATCAAGCATACTTGGAATGCACTTTTAAAACATCTACAAAACTGAAATTATCTTCATAAAATATGTACACTAGTATCATTTTACTGATATAATCCTACCAATAAAATAATCAACTCGGTGCCCCATCATATTGGTGGACTTTGTTGGACAGTTGAATCGAAGATACTTGGCTACAGCCTTCTCTTCTTTAGATGGTTCACCAACTTCCTGCGAAATAAGAATATTAATTTAATATAATCATTTACTTCACAAATTCACACACTGAATTTACAGATGTGTTTGGCAAATCTTTTAAAGTGAAGTATAACCCTTTCTTTCAAGCTTTCTATGGAGCAGACCTCGTAATGTATACAAAAGACAGAATAGAGATTTTTTTAAAATTACACGTTTTTTAAAATACATGTTGATAGGGTCAAAACCTGCCTCTTTGCCTCAGCTACAAGGCATTTATTTATTTTGAGTTGTTTTTCCAGTATGGTAACTACTTTGAACTTCACTCTTGCCTGATCTCTTTATAAGTCACCTTCACTCTTGCCTGATCTCTTTATAAGTCACAAAGCAATAATTTAAAAGATTAAGAGGTTGCCAATAGTGAGTGCCCAAATGTCAAAGTAGAAACAGGTGCCATAAATAAGTATTAAATAATAGTCAAAGCTATAAACCCTGAACAATGGACAAAAGACTGTAGGGGGAATTCTCAGATTAACCAAAGAGAGCTGTCTCAGTGTGGGAGCCTTAAGACTATTTGAGATTCTTTTCTCACCTTGTCTTTCTTCTTTTCTTCCCTAGTAGGGGTGAAAAAAAATAAAAATGCAATAAACAGATAAATTATAATCTAATTTAACTCATTAATGAAGTACACAAAGACTTTGGAAAGGCTGCTTTAATCCTTCCCTGTTCGCTTTCTTCCATTCCTTTCTCCAAATTTTCTATTACTTTCTTCATTGTTTATCATTTCCTATCTTCTTTTTATTTCCTTACATTCTGAACTACTCCTTTAATTTGACAATTCCTCCTGTGTACTTATTCTCACCATCCATATACTGAAGAAAATGAAGGCAGTCTACAGAAAAAGAAGGCAGTCTACATTTGTATACATCTTCAACTTGTATAAGTTGTCTTATTGCTATAAGCCACCATAACAAAAGTACTGTCTTTAATTTCATGTTTAAGCATGATACATACTCAAGCACTATTTCCAGCATATATTATCTAAATGTGAATGATTTCAGGAAGGTCTGTTTCTTAACTAAACGAAGTGCCAAATATTAGTAAAGAATTATCTGCCGAGAATCTAGGATGCTGAAAACAATTAATGCTACTAAAGACAGTTATGTTTTAGACAAGACATTCTAGTAACACAAAATAGAAAAAATGATCTACTCAAATCATGTCTTTATGTCAGTTTTCCTACAAATTTTAGATAAGTCTGAATGCAGTTATGTTTGATGAAAATGAGGAAACAAAAAACCAAGATTCCAGCTTCAATTTTATCCTGAAAAGGACTAATTTGTTGAAGTGAAAGCCTGTGCTTTGGTTGTTAAATCACCTGGTAGCTACTTCTATTTCTTCCTCTGCATTTTCCAACTCCTCTACTTCCAATTGCCCAATTAATAGTGCATATTCTTATACTCTGCTAGTAACCCATTTGTGGGTTATATGTGGCAATAAAAATTAAAAACTCAAACCATTCAATCCAAATGAAGACTACGGTAAAAACCAACTATCTGTGTGAATAAAAAGCCTTTAGTTTTATATAAAAAATATGTATCACAGAAAAATCTTAAAAATTTACAAGTTCAAAATTAACACTATTAACAAAATTAATTAACAAAATGTAACACTCCAAGTTCACTAACAGCTACAAGGTTCATAATGATTTGGAGCTTAGCCACAAAATACTTTCTGACAAACTAAAGGGTGAAAAGTCTGTATTTCAATTTTTTGAAATCACACTAAAATATACTGATATGTATTAATATATGTTAAATGGTAGTATTTAATTGTGCTTGTATAATACAATGCATTTCTAGGAGGCTCATATATTAGTAAATAATATCCCATATATTCATGGTACAGCCAAAAAAGTAATACTATAAATAGTTGAAAATAATGCGATACTATAAATTAGCTTATGGAAACAATTCTATTTTATAATCACACCCACATATGCTCAATTTGTTTCTCATTTGATACATCTGTTGTCAATTTAAAGTTTTATGTAATTAATAAGTTGTTACTGGGATATGCTTGATTGAAAATGACCATGTGACATAAGTCTAAATAAACATGAATTGTTCAAATACATACTTACTATGTGTATACCTTAGAATACCTTTAGGTGTTTCAGTTAATACCAAAATTTGTAAGGTGTGATACCTATACTCTATTACAACTATCCAAAATAGCAATTGTTATTTTCCAGAAACATATCATACATATTTTCCAAGCACATCAACTTTAGATATGACAAGTTTATACTCATACTAGCAAACTATTTACTAGAGAGAGGTATAAATATACTAATCTAATGATTTTTTGACAGAAGCATCACATGTAAAATCTGATACAAGGATACACAAGAACTGCAAAAGTTCATTCTATTATTATACAGTAGGGAATCTGATTCTACATGAATCCACAACACTTTTAAACCTCATTTTAACAATTAACTTCAAGTTCACCGAACTCTTCAAACAACCTCAAGATAGACTCAAGTAATCTATTTTTATTCCTTTCCCCTCCTTGGTAAAGGTACTACTAAGTAACAATGAACAGAGGAGACCCACAAAACAGGGACTTAGATAATCTTTCCCAAGTAGACACAGTTACTTATACATTGATACTTTTTTAAAGTATCAATAACTTCCTCTGAAAATGACAAGAAAAGTAATGAAGTCTATCAAGATATTGGTATAACAGAACTGATAACCTTCCTCGATCCTTAATAAGTTTCTATTTTCTTTTGTGAATTATGAAATGTTGATTATATCACATATAAGTTATACATATTGTAGAATGCCTCTAGGTGAAAAGTGTAGAATTTGTGCCATCTGCTGGGGCTCTGAAGACAGAAAGAAAGATTGCTATAAAAGACTACCAAGAGAACATGACCGTGGGAAGCTGGTTAGATAGAAGATCTTGCCATGGAGTCTTCACTCTCACTGCTCCCCTGCTGCAGCCTAAAGAGTATAAAACAGTCTTATCCTCTTCCTGTTTATAGACTATAGAACTTCCCTTCTTTGTTCCCTTTTGATGTGAACAAATCTTCAGAATATTTTCATAACTTTTCTAGAAACCTTCTAACAAGAAGTGAAGGCCTTTGGGGATAGCATCAACCAGTAATAAAGAGAAGCCAGCTCATCAACCCTCAAATGAAAAGAACTTCATAGCTCAATCAGTGAGCTCAAATGTCTTAGAAAGAGAAAGCAAAGAAAGAGCCAATAGGTTTTGAGGCTGGACTGCTATCTTTGCACCCAAATACCAAAATGCTGGCTGTTGCAACTCACAGTCCAAAATTATGTAAGTTGAAAGTTTGGTTAGAACATTCTTTTTAAGTTCCTTAACAAGTACTATTTTTCACTTTAGATCAAGATGCAAATACAATAATGAAATAGGGGTGTTACCATTTTTAACTATATATTATTCTAGCCAGTACCTATGATAACCTTTTTGGGAAAAAATATTAGATCAAGAGTCAATAAGTCAGTCTTCAATCTTACAGAATTTTTTAAATTGCTATATTCAATAGAAATAAGCTTGATTTCTCAAGTGAAGTAAGCAAAAAAGAAAAAGATTAGTTCACAAATCATAAATTTGTATCTTCATACAAGCAGTGTAAAATATTTGTGAAATGCAAATAGATTAACAGAGTAAAATCTGAAAGTTGGAGGGGACCTTAGATAAATCATTTGCTTAAAGTCACACAGCATATTACTAATAAAGCTTTTCAAGAGTCTCTGTATCTTGACTATGACAGTGCCCTTCTGTAAATACCCCACTGTTTCACTCCTCTTGCAAGCCCTTCATTAAGCCTCTGGGGGAGTTTTCAGACTTAGGATTGGCTTCTTGGGTTCCTTCTATTTTCTTCAGAAGGTCTCAGAGAGTCAGACTGTATGGTCACAAACTTTCTCTTTTCTTCCCTTTTCTGAAATTAAGCATCAAGGCCCAGGATATGTCAGGGTTTTACTGCCAGGCAGACAGATGGGTGCAATAAAATTAACTGAGATGAAGATTATAAAAGTTCTAAGAATTAGTAAGCCATTTAAATGTCCCAAAACTCAACTGAATACACGTAAGCAGAATACTAAATGGGATGTTTCTCTCTTTAGCAGGGACAAGTTATGTTAAATCTTTGTTATATAATTTAATATAAAAATTTTAGGATTAAAGCATTTCGGAACAATTTATTTTTATTTTATCACTGGGGAGGTGGAAAGAACACTCAACTGGGAATTAGAAGACTTGGTCTAAGTCTGGTTTTACTACCTTGACAAATGACCCTGGATCAAATCACATAACCTCAATGAACCTTAGTTTATCTATAAAATGATGGTGACATATTAGATCAGTAAGTTTTATACCTAGTAAACTTTTAGATGTTGGTCCTAAAAATAGCTTAAAGGACCATGAGGTATGGGATGATGGTAGTGGGGTACTGAGGTGACAGGGCTTTGGGCCCATCATCCTGCTTTTACATAAGAACTGCATTTGTGCAAAAGGATTCTAAACAAATTCTATTATCTGAAAATCCTCAACTCTAAAATTTCATGATACCAGCATTCCAAACCAGTAAGCACTTTGTTAGCCAACAAGCACATACTGTATACTCTTAAAAACTTACATAATTCATTTCTTAAATCTTAAAATTATTTATTTTCAAACGGTCCATTAATTTGATTGACATCATTCTCATTTGAGAATCTCATTCATTAAAATTTCCTATTATAACGTTAATAAACATGTAGCACACTTCCAGTTTTCAGCGATCAGTAAAGTGAATCCAAGAAGAAAATGTGACAAAATAGTCCCCTTTCTTCCAACTTTGATGGGATATCAGAATCTGAAATTATGTAACACTAGAAAAAGCAAATAAATTAGCTACTTTTCCAAACCCTGAAATTGTATCAATCATTTCTCCCAATGTACAAATTACAATTCAAGGTCACTTGAACCTATTAAACATAAAAATCTTTTCTAAACATGAAACATCAAGTAACAAACAACAGGAAATTCAGTTGATATTACAGACATTTTTCCAAAAGTCTTATAATAGAATCTCTTCTGTAACTTAAACTCTGAACTTTGTCATTACATTTGATCTTTTTGTCTAAAGTGATGCCAATATTATAGTTTCTGATTTGGGGCGGGGTGGGTGGAGAGAAACCCAAGGATGTTATATTTTACATTTTTATTAATTTGTTAAACACTGCATAGTAGTACTCCAAGTAGCACTCCCAAGATCTCCACAACATTCTAGCGCAGCTATGTATAAACTTCCAGGATGGAAAAAAAATAAATGTTATATATTTTCATTTAGCAATATGTCAAGCTGATTTTTAACAATAAGATCCTCACATATTTATCTGCTCCTCAAATAAACAATATTAGGTAAATAGCTATACTTTATGGAACTCACAACCCAATGGTTTATTTACTGAATAGATAGCTGTTAATCTTTCTTCAGCATATCAGAGTGGTTAACAAAAGCCAAAACAAACTATCCTAAATCCTTCCTCCTTTTGGAGAAGAGAAAGGAAGGAGTTATATGCCAAACACTCTTTTACTAACTTCTACAACCTTTAATAACAAATCACTGACTCACCTATTTTTCACAATAACTCTACAACCCTTTTTTGAGGTACATATCCTTCCTTAAAATTTGTAAATTGAGGTAAAAAGTTAAGTAATTTGCCCAAAGTTACACAACTAATAATTAGTGAAACTAGGGCACAAACAGGCAGCCTGGCCCAAGTTTTAGCTCCCTGCCACTGCTACTACCACACAGCTTCTTAACCTACCTTACTGTTTAATATAAGATCAAAACTGAAAAAAGAGCAGCTATTCAAAAGTGAGTAAGGATCACCTTTACAACAATGTTAAATGAAAGTTGAAATATACAAATAATGTGTATTAAAGGGCATAACATGTACTATATGCATAAATTTAAGTAATTACAAATCTGACCAACTTCAATACAAATTCTAATGAAAGTATTATATATCCACACCCAAGCAATAATCCTAAATTCTGAAACTAGGAATAGTACAATTAAAAACTTCTTCCATAATAACCCTGGTTTGATGACCTGTTGGAACTTGGGGGAATTTGTCCCTTTTGACTGTCTTCTGTACTCTCTGTTAGGAACTACATTCTTATTTCTGCTCAATTCCAAAATTCCAAATTTACTGATCACTGGCATCTTTTTTTTCTTAGTACTTCATAGTTTTCCAGAGAATTTTAACGTGCATGGCTCAAATCACCTGTATAGGCCAATTAAGTGACAGTTTTTTTGTTTTTTTAATGGAGGAGTAAAACACTAAATAGAAAAAGTCATTCTAATCAATGAAATACTAAGAAACAGAAAGTGTAACAATTTGATTAGTATATTAACAAATTACATTTTATCAATTTATGATGACATACGAAGGTTTCTAGGCAGATAAAATAAGACAACTGACTAATAAAAAACATCCTGAGTCTAAGAAGTTCCACTATTTAATCCTCTTGGCAAAAAGCTAGAACAACAGGGGGAAAACTGCAGGGAAGAAATGCACAGATAACATATATGTGGAACAAGGGAGGGATGTTATGTAGGTTATGAGGCTAACACACTAGCATGTGAAAGGTTTCTGGGCACGACCAGGTAGTTGCCAAGTACCAACGAGGTTGTGTTTATTTACACTATGTCGCCTGAAAGAGGCGGAAAGCTTCGATTGGGCTATTAAGTTAATAACATTGAGGAGAAAGGAGGGTATACGCAACCGAACATCTGGATAGGCATACCGTCGACCGGGCCCCCGGGGCAGCTGACCGAACCCAGATTACTCCCTCTCCTACGTTCCTCCTATTTATTTGCGCACAAAGAACCGGCTGCTTTAGGTCAACCAGTCCCCCACCTCCTTCTACCCTAATTACCATGGCCTTAATTTCGGGATAACTAAGGCGAGAGGATGAGGCAGAAAAGGGAGGGGAGGAACCCGGGGAGGTCGGTGTCTGAGCTCGGGAGGAGGCCAACCTCCCAGCCCAGGCCTGGGGCCGGAGCAGTCACAGAAACCCTACGCTGGCAGCCGCGCCTCCGCGGCCGATTCCAAGCGGCGCCTTTTGCTTTCCGCCGCTGCCCCACCACGTCCGCCTCGCTCTCCACCGTCGCCAAACACCGCCCCCCCCTCACCAGGCCCCTCACAACGACGCAGCCCGCACCCGGAGACCTCGCAGCGGAACGCCAGCTTGTCTCGCCCTCGGTTTCGCTCGCCCTTCCGAGGGCTTCCCTCGCTTCTTCTACTGCCGAGCGCCCTGAAGTCCCCTACCCCAGGGCTCGCCTTTACTACCTGGATCCGCTTCTTGTGTCGCCTGCGTTCCGCCATGTTGGCCGCTCCGCCCGGTTCCCTCTGACGTGGAGCGAGGAGGGGGGCGGTGGAAACCTCGCGAGAGCGCGCGTGGGCCCGTTATGTAATCTGGCGGTTGGCGGCTGGCGGCTGGCGGCTGGCGGTCGGCGGTCGGCGCCCGGCGCCCAGGGAAGGGGAAGGCCGGCGAGGGGCTGGGTCCCCGGCGGCTCCGCCGGGCGGGCCTTGTTGGCTCCTTCTTTGTCCTCTTCACTCCTTTTGTTGCGGGAACTGGAAATCTTTGGGACCAAGAAGGAAATTGAGAAGTTGTTCAGAGAACAGGAGGGCTGGAGAGTCCTTGGTTCTCAGACCCGACTGAGCATCTGAATCACCTGGGAAGTTACTAAGATACAGATTCCCGGGCCCCACCCCCTCAGGGTCAGTACGTTTGGGGTGGGACCTTTCACAGAGAGATTTACTAAGGTCTACGGAATTCCGGACGTCTCTGGCAATTCCTATCTTTTCAACGAGTTCTGACCCACCAACGAGACTTGACCCATGTGTAAATTCTTTTAAGACCCTTTAAGAGATGGGAAAACAACCGAGGGGCAGAGATATGAACTGATTTATCTAAGTCTCCACAGTTGGTAGACCGGCGGGGCCGAGACCTAAACCAATTTTCTTTTTTCCATACGAAGTATGGGGTAGTAGGGCTCATCTTAAAGTTTGGATTCTCCATTCCATTTTCTACCTTGTTTCTCGAAACTCACCTTTAGAATCCGAGAGTCAGAATTTAGGGAAGTACAAGCAACTAGTGAGATAAGTGGGAGAAAGAGCCTAAGAAGTTGGGAGTGAAGAAGACTGCAGGCCACTTAGTCTGTGAATAACTCTTACTACTCCAACTATTGTTATTTTAGAGATTCTCAGTCATGCTTACAGCTTAATTTCAAAATATATTGCGTGAATGTTTATTTCTGTCTTCCGGATATTTCCACTGAATGTCCAATTAAAAGACCATTTCCCCCACAAAACCTGCCCCTTTGGCTGTATTTTAAATCTCTGATAACTTTATCATTGTTCACTCAGTTACTCATATTAGAAACCTTGGAAGTATCCCAAACCTGCTTTGCTAATCGGTTACCAATCCAATTGATTCTACAACTGAGATGTTTGGAATTCTTTCCTTCCTCATCACTCCTACTGCCATTTCTTTGTCAGGTCTTTATCATTACTTACCTGGACTATTGTTGCAAGAGCCTCCTGATCATTTGCCCCAACTCTACCCTCTCTGCTACATTCCAAGGGTCTTCCACTCCCCCACCCCATGGCTCTCCAGTTGTGTACAGCATTCATGATAGCTAATGTTCACACATACAAGCCAAATTTCAAATTTCTTCTGTTTAATATGTATATAAAAACAGCTCACTCTTCCAAACACTCCATTTATATATTTGATGGCAGTAGCAGGGAGTTTCTCCTGGCCACTTCTTGCTCTGCTTTCCCTTTGAATTTACAATCTCACTCCTGTCATTTGACTGTTCTTTCTTTCCCAAAGGAGGAGCATTGCCTCTTTTCCTGTGTTTCGCCAAAGCAAAACTTTTCTTTGCCCCCGCACTCTGTCACTTCTTCTCCCTAGGGCTCCCTCTGAAAATTAGATTTCTCTTGCTTCATAGAATAGAAAAATCGAGGTCTTCACTCTTTACTGGATTCCTTCAGGCATATAGATTAAAAGACTCATTACCATGCTCTACCAAACAAAGGGGTCTCCACTTTGGATCCTGTCTCTGGAGGACTGATGAATAGGTGGGGGTTTGAAAAATTCAGTTTCGTGGGTTCTACCATCCCAGTAATTGGAAGGGAATAGTATATAGAAGTATTCCCATTCATAAGACTTAAGTAAACTGGAAACTGGTACATTCAGATTTTTGTTTTAAATAACACTTTCTCTGGGTCCATTTTTTATGTTAAACATATATGTGTGACTAAATCAGAAAGAAAGAAATTATAGGGAAGTATAGCAAATAAATGGACAGGTCTTCCTGGGGCATGGTTTTTATTTATTTACTTATTTATTTAATGTTTTTTCTTATTTATTTGACAGAGAGAAAGAGGGGGAGAGAGAGAGAGAGAGAGAGCACAAGCAGGGGAAGCAGCAGGCAGAGGGAGAGGCAGGCAGAGGGAGAGGCAGGCTCCCCGCCGAGCAGAGAACCTGATGCGGGGCTCGAACCCAGGACCCTGGGATTATGACCTGAGCCGAAGGCAGAGGCTTAACTGACTGAGCCACCCAGGCACCCCTGGGGCATAGTTTTTATAAGAGCATTTAAAAATATGTAGTTAATAATGTCAATGACTTAAAGCTGTTATTACAAAGAAAAATAAATTTAATATAAATATATTTAATATATTTAAAGGGCTGGTAAGCCCCATTTTATTTGAAAATTGATTTAATATTTATTTTTTAAAGATTTTATTTATTTATTTGAGACAGTGAGTGAGAGAGAGAACAGAAGCGGGGGAGCAGCAGAGGGAGAGGGAGAAGCAGACTCCCCACTGAGCAGGGAGCCCGATGCGGGACTCAATCCCAGGACCCTGGGATCATGACCTCAGCTGAAGGCACACGCTTAACCAACCGAGCCATCCAGGTGCCCCTGATTTAATATTTTAAAATAAATTGATTCTTTAGACTTCTAGCATAAAGAATGGCATAAATAAGACATTGAGCATGTATCATTGAAAAGCACAGATATTTTGTTTAAAGAAGTGTTATATATTAACATGCTAATATTTTTAAAAAATATATAGACTGTGTGCAAGGGAAATTCACTGCAGCAGCATTGCTTAGAATAGTAGAAATGGAAAAGATGTGCTTAATGTTAAATGAAAAATAAAAATGTTTCAGAACAAAAAATGTATATTTTTATGTTTAATATTTAAAAATCACTTTGTCGGGGCACCTGGGTGACTCAGTTGGTTAAGGGTCCGACTCTGGGTTTCAGCTCAATTCATGATCTTAGGGTCATGAGATTGAGCCCCTCATTGGGCTACGCCCTCAGCACAGAGTCGGCTTGTCCCTTTCCCTCCCACTCTGCTCTGCTCCCCCCAGCACCCATGCTCTCTCTCTCAAATAAATACATAAAAATCTTAAAAAATATATAAAAAACATAAATAAAAATCACTTTGTCTTTTTTTTAAGATTTTATTTATTTATTTGACAGAGAGAGACACAGCGAGAGAGGGAACAAAAGCAGGGGGAGTGGGAGAGGGAGAAGCAGGCTTCCTGCAGGGCAGGGAGCCGGATGTGGGGCTCGATGTGGGGCTCTATCCCAGGAGCTTGGGATCATGACCTGAGCGGAAGGCAGACGCTTAACGTCTGAGCCACCCAGGTGCCCCTCACTGTCTTTTTAACTGAAATGGTAATTATTTTGTCATTTCAAACACAAGTGTTAGCAGTACCAATCTCATTCAGATACCAGATACTCACGATTTCCTTTACCCTATTAGTCAGGGTTCAGTGCACAAAAGAGAAACTAATCTAGGTATTTTAATAAGAAAGGGACTCAATTAGGGGAATTAGATGTTTCCAGCATCCTTGAAAGACTGGAGGAGCAGATTCAAGTCTGAGGCTGCCTGAACGACTGCCAGAACTGTGCAGCATAGACCAGTTAGGGAAATCTACCCTTGGGGAGACAGGAATCCAGAATTAGCAACACTGAGCTCAAGAACCTACCAGGATAACTGTGACCCAGCTGTTAGGAAGCCAGGATCAGAAGCTATTGCCAGCACGGCTACAACTGCCTCTTAACTCCCACACTCAAGACTGGACACTAGAAAAACCCTGTGTCTCCATGACCTTACTTTGCCAGCAGAGTAAAGGCCAGCGCACCAGGAAGATGGCCTCCCCATTACTTTTGTCCTGATCTCCTGACAGTGCATCGAATTAGAACTAGAATTCTAATTGTAAGGGAGTCGGGAAATGAAGACGTTAGCTTTCCATCTTCTGCTGTGTGCTAGTTGACCACATGCAACCATTATCTTCTTCTTTAGAATCACATAGTTCATGTCTACATTTCCTCCTTCATCTTTGATACGGTGAGACTGTTGCGGGGTCATGGAGCGCAAGGGCCAGGAAAGAAGTCTTGAGACGTTTTAGGGTATAACTTTGTAAATCACTTAAGCAGCACAGAGACAGGACCCATGGGCAGAAAGGGCTGCACTTTTGCTGTATGAAGCTGATGGTTACATGCTTAGTGTTCAAAGGGGAGGGAACGTGCAGGAGTATTAGATCATAAATATCTTTGAATTTCTATTCATAAAACTACTTTTGCAAGATTTCTCTGGTGCTTATCATTCAGTTTGATTCTGACTATCAGTGAGATATACAGGCAGTCATGAGACCCTTTAAGAATGTAGCAACCACCATGTATTTGATCCTTATCAAAACTATGCAGGCTATAGGTCAGCCTTCTGGGTGAAAGGTAAACGTTTTTCTGCTCCTATCCCTCATCAAGACTACATTTCTCCTCCTACTCCCCCATCCTGCCTGTGCACTTTCACACTCACATGTTTCCCATTTTTTTCCCCTTCCCACTTACCATATCCTTCAAGAATCAGCTAACACGTCACCTCCACAGTGAAACCTTCCCTGAATTAATTCTTCAGCAGACTTAATTGTGTCTTTCTCTGGCTCTTATAACATTTTGTGCACTCATTGCTATAGTATATAAATTTACATTATTTGTTGTTTTTCTTTCTACCAGACTGTGAAACACTCAGACTATTCTCAATGTCTAATCCAGTGCCTGGTTCAGAGTGAATAGATGTCAATGGAGTAGATGACAAATGATGAGAATGACAGGTCCCTATTATCTGGAGCTTTAGTAAATGAGAGGAATATTCTTATAAGGCAGACAAAATTATGTTGGGAAGTCTTCATTATATCTCAAGGCTTCTATTATCTCTATAGTCCTCTTGAAATTTAAAAGGAAATCAATTCAATAAGAAGCTCCCCGAGATTAGGTTGAGGAGGCACTTTTCCATACAAGAAGAGAGAATCTATCTATCAGTCATTTTTCCTGGTTTCCTGTGAGTGTAGTCTTATCTGAGAAAAGAGACATGTGAGGATCTGCCCTTTCAACCTACCTCCAACCCAGCAATCTGAGAGGAAATAATAGGGTTTGACAAAGCTAAATGCCTCAGATTAAAGCCTTTTGGACACGGAACGGCAGCTAAACCTCAGAGGTTATTAGTACACCTAGAACTTGTTTTTTGTGCAAACCCAACATCTATGAGGATTGGAAGAAAGGAGAGGATTGGCAATAAAGAACAGAGGTCCAACTGGCACAAAATTCATGGAACGGAAGTGAGGAGGGCCAGGAAAACCAGGGCTCCTAGACCAGGAGAGCCTGGACATTGGGATAAAAATCTTAACCTTTTCCTTTCTTATGTTGGCCTCAGATAATTTTCTGACAGCTCTTGTGCTTGAGTACTAGTTCAATAATGCTGATTTCTCTGAAATAAAAAGAGCAGGCCAGTAAATCCTATAGATTAGATATTTTAACTTTTATTTTTTTTGTTTTTTAAAGATTTTATTTATTTGACAGAGAGCACACAAGCAGGGGGAGCAGAGAGAGAGGGAGAAGCAGGCTCCTTGCTGAGCAGGGAGCCCGATGCAGGGCTCAATCCTGGAACCCTGGGATCATGACCTGAGCCAAATTCAAAGGCAGACGCTTAACGACTGAGCCACTCAGGCACCCTGAATATTTTAAGTTTTAGGTAGTTATCTAAATAACTTGGTGGAGGCTGTGGTAATTATGGGTCTACCCCCAAATTAAAGCTATAAGCTATTCAATTATTTTTCCTTGTGTATTTATGTAGGCAACTGTTCCGATGTAACATGTAAGATATTTTGCTTCCCATGGCTCCAATTATTGTCATCTTTTTTTCTGCAGATTGCTCCTAAGTTATGCAGCCTCTCCCTTGCCCCCCAAAAGAATTCATCGCATTTGAAATGATATATTTTAAGGTACACAGCAAAAAAAGTACTAGGTTCCTTTCCTAAGCTATACGTTGTAAAGAAAGGGATATGGGGAGGGGTCTTCATTTTTTAATCTGCCAGTTGGGAAACTTCCCTCTTCTATCCACCTTCCACCCAGGAATTGCTGATCTGTAGGTCAGTGTATTTAGAATTCTACTGTCATAATAAAACAATTCCCACCTGAGGTCTATTCATATTGTTAGAAGGACAGACCTGAATTACCCAAGAAATTTCACATACAATTGCTATTCTGATATTCAAGTTTTGGTAATAAAATAAATGCTAAAAGCTTAGAGTGTGCTTAAGAAATGCCTGAATAACTCCACACCTGACTAATCAAAGGAGACTTGTCTAGTCTTAAATTCAAGAGTGAAGTTATTTCTTTTAATTAACATATATTTTTTATTTTGTCCAAAAACCAATACTGTAATAAGTGAATTTTGCTCCACCATGGTGTTTAAAATTTATTTAAAATTTTTTTCAACTATCCATTTTGAAATACTTTCAGACATATGAAAAAGTTGCAAAAAAAATAATAATTACCACATACTTGTCATCCAGCTTACAAATGTCAAAATTTTATGTAACCACAGTACCATTTAAAAGCAGGAAATTAATTTGACAGAATACTACCTAGGAATCTACGGACCTTATTTACATTTTGTTATGTCCTACTAATGTATCTTTTTTCAGCTCAAGATCCAATCCAAGATCATACACTTCATTTACCTTTCATGGTTCATTAGTCTTTAATCTTAAGAAAAAGAAAATCCTCAGTTTTTCTTTGTCTTTCATGACTGACTTTTTGAAGAGGACTGGCCAGTTAGAATGTTGCTCAATTTGGGTTTGTCTGATATTTCCTCATGATTACGTTCAGGTTATACATTTTGAGCAAGAATGTCACAGAAATGACACTGTGCCTCTCAATGCATCCTATCAGGAAGAACGGAGTCGATGTGTCCTATCAGTGGTGATGCTAATTTTGATCATTTAGTTAAGGTGTCATCTACCAGCTGCCATTCCACCACTGGAAAGTTACTGTCTTCCCTTTGAAATTTATAAGCATCCAGTGAGGTGATACTTTGTTGTTGTTGTCTTAAAGATTTTATTTATCCATTTGCCAGAGAGAGAAAGAAAAAGAGAGTATGAGCACAAGCAGGGGGAGTGGCAGGCAGAGGGAGAAGCAGGCTTCCCGCTGAGCAGGGAGTCCGATGCGGGACTCAATCCCAGGACCCTGGGATCATGACCTGAGCCAAAGGCAGATGCTTAACCGACTGAGCCACCAGGTGTCCTGAATGAGGTGATACTTTGAAACTACATAAATATTTTGCTTTTCATCATACTTTTGCCCACTTATTTTAGGGTCCATTAATTATCTCTGCCTGAAATAATTATTACTATTATGTTTGCCAAGCAGTGATTTTCTATTTCCACCATTCCCTCTACATTTATTAATTGGGATACTACTGTAGGGAATAGTTTATTTAGTTAGTTAGTTAGTTAGTTATCAATTTGGCTTGAGTCTCTGAGATCATCACTTAGGAATGGTCTGTGAATGAGACAACACAGTACTATGTTCTCTATTCCACCCCATAAGAACTACTTCCTTTGTGCTATTTGTGCAGTTGTGTTGTGGGGGGAGGGTCTGGAAAAGAGCTCATGTGTTTTTGTGGGGAGGACCTAGAGAACATCTCTCGTTATGAATCTGTTTGCATCCACTCATCTACAGCAAGGCCGGACATCTTTGCAAGAAAAAGACTTTGAACTCTGTGAAAGCATGTACAACATGTGTGATGGACTGGCAGGGTCCTCCCAGGAGCCAGAATTTTAGAAGGAATAATGTGCAGCATGAGAGAAATGGGAGCACCTTACAAGAGAAGAAGGAGCCTGGTCAGGGAAGTCAGACCAGTAACAGAGCTTCAGAGGGCTGGGGATTTTAGATCATTGTTGTAGAACTTACCTCAACATGGTCCTCTGGCAGTAGGTATGACCCTTGGCAAAGGATGTTTAATGTATTCATTAAAATAACTGTGAAACTAAGTGCACGAACACTTTGGATCCATTCAACCTTACTGTGGGGCCCAGTACTGCTGCTGCTGAGTGTCACCCAGAGGGAATATTCTCCTTCTCACTTCGTAAGATCAACATTTGGACCTCTCCCCTCAAGGACAACTTTTCGATTCCAACTCCACCAGACCAGCGACACGACTCTAGCTCAGTAACACTAGAGGTAGCTCTAGGCATTGTTGAGTTTCTGCTCCACCAGGATCCAGGGGGCAGCCTTGGGTGCAGGGGCAGTTTCAGTTCTGGGTGTCCCTTCTACGGAACCATTAGCCCCCGAGGTTGCAATCCTAGTCAAACTCACCAGAATGGCAATAAATGGGCATTACTGACACATGGACACATGGAAGATCCCCGAGGATTCTAGCAAATTTCCAGAAAAAAAGGACACTTAAAAATTGGGCCTCTTACAGAGAGTTGAGCAAGTGGGACTGGGATATAATTGAGATTCAGATATTAATATCAATAGGGCTTCATTTGTACCTGTTGTTGTCTTAAGATAATGAGGCATCAGGATCTAGGGTTAGAACAGTAATTTGCCCTAGTTTGCTTGGTCTTCAGAGCACACATATTAGCTATTTCCAACCCGTGAAACAAGCAGATCTTCATGAAACATTGTCTTCCTGTTGCAAATGAGTAATAGTAATTGTGTCATCCTTATTCAGATCTTTTTCTTCTATATGACTTTAATTGTGCTAATCCAAGTTCTCGATGATGAACTTTAAAAAATGTATAAGTAACCCAGAGGCAATAATGGCTACTATGCAGCTGAGTGCTCACCTACCAGAAAAATCTAACATGGGGTAAGGCATGTACAGTCATGACTGAAAACCTTTATCTTTCAGCAGCTTGGAAAAGTCCAGAGACCAAGAATCTGAGGAAGGAGTTCTAAAAGAACATGAGATTTGCCATTTTGTGAGCAGGCTGGGTGTCTTCTCTTGCTTTTCTAGATCTCCATTCCACCCTTCCCCATTACTTTGTGATCAGGAGGCTAATCAGTGGTCTCCCTCCCACTCAGACTTCTGGGTCCATTCAGAAGAGTGCTGGCAGGAGACTGGAGGGAGGGTAGAGAGGGTCAGGTTACTTAGTCTGCCAGTTCTCTTCCCTGCTGGGAGGCAGTGGTCTGGTTGTGTCCTTGGCTGAAGATCACAGCTCTTGCTAGGTGGCCCTCTCCATTCAAATCTCTCAGTTGGGGTTCTGGAAACAGTTCCTTCCCCTTGGCCCTTCAGGCTTAGGCATAAGGTAGGTTCCAGTTGCTACTAGACTGAGGACACAGGCAGAGAGCTCTCTAGGAAGAAGAGTATCAAGAGGGAGGCAACAATGGATGCCGGTGGGTGGGCTGGTTTGATGAAGGAATACTGGGGTCCATTTCTCCTCTTTAGGAGGTAGAATGAACAGGTTCCTCCAGTAAGCATTTTTGATACTTCCTATATGGCAAGTATAACCAATGAAAACTATACTGATATTTTTCACCTATCACACTAGCAAAGATCAAAAGTTTTAATAAAACAGTTGGCAAGAGTGTGGGGCAATAGGCACTCACCCATTGCTGGCAACAGTGTAATATTCTGTTACATTAAAAAAAAAAAGCCAAGTGCAGTATTTTAATGCTTTCATTAAAAGGGGATAAAAAATATATGTACATTTTTGCTTGTTATGGGAGGGTGATTAATAGCTGGAAAACAGGACTGGAGCAGAGGTTTTTTACTGTATACCTTCTTGAGCCATGTGACCCTATGCACTAATTTTTTTTTTAACCATAAAATTCAAACTCTGAAATATTTAATTCAAAATCAAGGCTTTGTTTTAAAACTTAGGATAAAGAGGGGTGCCTGAATGGCTCAGTTGGTTAAGCATCCAACTCTTGATTTTGGCTCAGATCATGATCTCAGGGTTGTGAGATCAAGCCCTGCATTGGGATCTGCGCTAGGCATGGAGCCTGCTTGAGATTCTTCCTCTCCCTCTGCCCCTGCCCCTGTTTGTGCATTCTCGCTCTCTCAAATGAATAAATAAATAAATAAATATTTAAGATAAACAATAACAATAAAATGCAAGAAATCTTGTGAAGATTCAAACGCTTTCCATGAATATGAAAATTTTTTATTTAAAAATAGTTTGTTTCAATTATCTTGTTTTGGGATGGTATGTCAGTTAGGGTGCTCTATGATGCAACTGCCTGTACCTCTCTGTTCCCAAATACTTTCTAAATGCTGGCTCCTCTGGCTGAATTTGGATAACGGAGAGACTGAGGAAGGCTAGGAGCACTACCAGTAAATGATTTTAACCAAGGACAGCAAAACATACACCAGGTTTCATTTTTTGAAATTAAAAGACTTTCACTGTACACACAGTGTTTCTAATAATACTATAATGTCGAAGTTCAAGAACAAGATAACATAAAGTATGCTTAAACCTTTCCCGTTGTTTCAAGAACTTTGTTCTTCCCTGCATGCAATGGACAGAGTTGCCCTCATCAAACTTAAATGCTTCTGTGAGATTTAACACAGCTGACCTCTCAAAAAAAAAAAAAAAAAAAACCCAAAACCCATCGTTTTACACTTTCTAAGCTAAAGAAAGATTTTAAAACTGTTTTGACTCTCATTTATCTCTTCCTGGGGTAACCAATGAGTGCGTCCCTGTTGTTCCAGGCTGTTCCAATGACAGCAGTTTGGCCCTTGTTTAGCATAGACAGGTATGACAAGTAACGTGACCGTGAGAATTAGTGCAAAGCGCTTGATGTCCAAGAGGTGGCAGATGCGGTAAGATGGGGCCACGTGGTTACAGGAACAATGCCCTCCCTGTTCATGCTCTCATCCAGCCAGGGCTTCCCGGAAGCTGCAGCTTTGGGGGACTCCAGAGCACTAAGGACACTTCAGCCTAGGGCTTGAGAACACCTGTGCACAGCCCACTTGGCTCTCTGAAGAACCCACACAACATATCTTAGTCAATTCTTAAAACTGAAAATAACTTTTTTCCCTTATTCCAAAAGTAATGCATGTTAGGTATGCAGAATGCAGAAATTTAAAATTAACCCCCGCCCCCAAACAGGAGGTGGGAGGGAGTAGCCCTTAATTCCCCCCCATTCCCCGGCACCCAATGCCCCCCCGCTTCTTGGTTAACATTTTGGTGTATATTCAAAGTTTGCTCACTCCTCTCCCAGTCTCTCTGGGATCTTATTGTAAATATTCTTTAGAGATTCTTTACACATTATTAATTTTATTCATCTTTCATTTCTTGCAGACCCTAACACAATCCTGCCTGAGTAGGTATTCAGTGAAAGGATAAATAAGTGAAGGTCCAAACCTGCTCCTTTTTTTTTCATATATTACTGGAATTAATATAGCAACTGCTGCACCACATCTGTTCCCATGTGCCTGCCAGAGGAATACCAGGGACTGGCATTTATCTGAAACCATCAAGAAACCACAGTATTTACTAACTCCCTCAGAAAATCCCTCCTTAAGAGGAGTACTTCACAAGTGGAGAAGTCCTTAATTTGGAGCTAGAAGATCTGAGTTTGAATTCCAACTGGGTCGTTGTATTTCTCGTTTTACTTCTTTTAAACCTCCACCTTCTATCTGTGAAATGAAGACATTGACCTAAAGGGTCCCTAGCAGTTAATATCCTATGATCTATCAACCACCTACTTGTGTTTCTATGCAAACGTACACACACGTATGTGTATAAATATGTTTTATTTTTTAGTGAAGAAAGGGGCCAGAAACTAACCTTTGAGGTACTAGTATGACAGATTCTGGTTTTGTTTACTTATTTTCTAAAAACTGGAAATTTTTTTAAAAAAATATTTTATTTATTTATTCGAGAGAGAAAGAGTGAGTGAGAGAGAAGGAACATGAGGAGGGGGAGGGGCAGAGGGAGAGGCGGACTCCCTGCTGTGCAGGGAGCCCAAAGTGGGGGCTGTGTCCTAGAGGAACTCCAGGATCATGACCGGAACCGAAGGCAGACCCTTAACCAACTGAGCCACCCAGGCACCCCTAAAAACTGAAAATCTTGGGCTCCTGGGTGGCTCAGTTGGTTAAGCGACTGCCTTTGGCTCCGGTCATGATCCTGGAGTCCCAGGATCGAGTCCCGTATCAGGCTCCCTGATCAGCGGGGAGTCCGCTTCTCCCTCTGGCCCTCTTCCCTCTCGTGCTCTCTATCTCTCATTCTCTCTCTCTCAAGTAAATAAATAAAATCTTAAAAAAAAAAACCTGAAAATCTTATAGGAAATCGGCCTATAAACACTTTCCATGGCTGGGGTGTCTGGAAGGCTCAGTTGGTAGAGCATGCAACTCTTGATCTTGGGGTAGTGAGTTCAAATCCCACGTTGGGGGTAGAGTTTACTCAAAACAAAACAAAATAAAACAAAACCAAAAACCCACTTTCCATGGCTAAGTTGGGAAAATTGAAAGCATGAAAACTAACAAAGAAAAACAGAACAATCAAAACACCTATGTGTGTGGCTTTTATTAAATTTTAGTTCAATTCTCAGATGAATGTTATAACTTTGTCTGAGGCTCCCTCTCTTGTTTCATGGCTTTACTCTGTTGTGACTCTGTTGTGTCATTTCCGAAATATCTGCCTCCCCCCACCCCATTCCCAAGGTTACAAGTAGAGAACAGCTCTTCACCAATCTGTGAGGGATGGGCTCTGTTTGGTAAAGGAACTTAACAAATGAAGCAAAGAAATCCTAACATCAAACCAGGTTGAGACAGGAAAATGATTAGTAACACAAGTGTCTGGGTGAAGAGAGTAGGAACCATCACTCTACTCTTTCCGGCCCATCAAGCTTGGAGTCATTTTTAAACCCCACACTCATTCCTGGAGAGCATTTAAGAAATGAGATGTTTCCAACATGATCTGGGCTATGCTGGGGTCTCCTTCATGCCTGTGCCTCTTCACCTGCCTAAGTGGAGAGTAGGTGAAGTGTGGGGGAGAGGACAGACTGGGGAGAACCATGCTGGGAAAACCCTGCTCCTGGAAGTTTGTCCACTCAAGTGCACCAAGGCTTTGGAACTCACCACCTCCAGTGTCTGCTTTTTCCAAATGACCAATCAGAACAGATTTGTCCATTCCCAATCTGACTGGAAGGCACCCAGTTCTTACTTATTTCCTCTAGCTTGGGACATTTTGCCCCTCTGCTCATAGCACTGAGTGCCAGGCCTGGTCCGAAGTGTTGTCTTTGTTTCCTGGGGTCTAGGCCAGGTCTTGCTGATCCAGTTATCACTAACGTGGCCACCAAATGGGATGTGGGTTTAACACCTGGGCCCTTCTGTTCCTGGGCCCTTCTGTTCCTGCAGGGGCCAGTGCTGCTTCCAGTGGGCCTAGGAAAGTAGGCCCGTCTTTAGCTACACCTACAGCTGCTCCTCCTCCTCCTCCTTCTTTTGTTTTCTAATTTGAAATTTAAAAAAATATTTAATTAATTTATCTATTTGGAGAGAGAGGGCATGCATGCAAGGGAAGAGGGGACAGAGGGAGGAAGAGAGAGAGAATCTCAAGCAGACTCCCCGCTGAGCATGGACCCAGGGCAGGGCTCGATCTCATGACCCCGAGATCATGACCTGAGCCAAAATCAAGAGTTGGACACTTAACTGACTGAGCCACCTGGGCGCCCCTCTTTATCCTAAATTTTAAAACGAAGGCTTGATTTTGAATTACATATTTCAGAGATAATAATCATAAGAAGTAACCCAATCAGACCACTCGCTTTGGAAAATCCTCCATAAGGAAAATGATGCTTAGAATCTGTTCTGTGGATGCCATTTGCCTAAAGTGCTGGTCAATGTAGACAAAGGCTGGTGAATAATGACTTTTTATGCCTCTGGCATGGGAACAGTCATCAGGCCAGAAATAAGGACTTTTTTTCATATGCTCCCAGCCTTCTATGGATTTGTCCTTTGGGGTGGCTAATGTTTATCTTAGGTACAACCTATACAATCGATGTTGACTGATTCATTCTGATTCTTGTGCTGTGAATCCTTATTTGCTTGTTCACTTAAATGAGTGGTTTTAGTGGCAAACCATTGATGTTAATATAAAGTACTAAGAATCAACAGATTTAGGAAAAGCAGAGTGTTAAAAGGTTCTAAGCCTGTTAGATGACCATTGTGATTCTAATCTCATGACCATGAACCAACCACCTGTTCATCTAATTTATAAAAAAAACCCACAAAAACCCAAAACCTAACATGGAGAAAATTGCTTTCTGATGTTTGGATAAAGTTATTTCTATTTATTCAGTGTCTGGGGACCTAAATGTGTATCTGAAAAGAAAACATTGCTTTTTTTCAAAAGAAATCTGCAATTGGAGTCTTAAAAATATCAGCGGAACTGTTTTCAACTATAATTTATCAAGTGTGCCAATGCTTTTTGTAAACACTGGTAATTTCTGTCATGTAGGTGAAAAAGCACTGCAGCAGGGTTCTGTTATCAAGACAAAGCTCAGCACTGTATTTGACATAACTCCAGCAAATATTGTGCTTTCTTTATATAACTGGTTGGATTAGTCATACAATGTCAAAAAACAGGTTGACAGTTAAGCATACTATAGCCCATATAGAAAGCACTGAAATTTCAGTGTTTACAAAAACACTTTGCAGTGTTCAGAGAGCAGTTGAATGGCATTGCTAGTTTGATTCAAGGCAGTTGGCGGCACAGCCTACCTTAGGGAAGAAACAGGCTTCAACATGCACAGTACAACATGCATAGAAACTTTGCCTTATAGATTCTGCACAATGTGTCCAGTTAAATTCATCATATAGCTCTACAACAGTATGGAATAGACTTAGAAATGCTTAAAACAGGGGCACCTGCGTGGCTCAGTCATTAAGTGTCTGCCTTCGGCTCAGGGTCCTGGGATCAAGCCCCACATCAGGATCCCTGCTCGTCAGGAAGCCTGCTTCTCCCTCTCCACTCTCCCTGCTTGTGTTCCCTCTATCGCTGTGTCTCTCTCTGTCAAATACATAAATTAAAAAAAAATCTTAAAAAAAGAAGAAATGCTTAAAACAGCATTTGAGGACACAGATAAGGAGAGAGAAGCAGCAGAATGGATCACAGACACAGAAGGAAGGCTGTTTCAGTGCCACATGATAAATATAGCTCATAGATTCTGCATCCTAGTGTGTGTGTGTGTGTGTGTGTGTGTGTGTGTGTGTGTGTGTGTTGTGTGTGTGTGTGTGAAGAGGCCTGTTTCCTAGAGGAAAGAGGAGATTCTGATCCTGTCTCCCTGGAGTTATTTCCTCAGGACATCGGGACAGTGAGTGGGAGACTGCTTGAGGTGACCACTAGGAAGATGGAACAATTTAGAAGAAATGTTAACAGGAAATGCTCAGGAGTGAGGTAGGCTGAATTTAGAATGGGTGGGCTGGTGGCCTAAGGAATTTAGAGTCAAGAGTCAGAACAAAGGATGCTGTCTGTCAGGCTGGGTCCCTAGGATAGGGAGGGACATCCCTCCACAGAGTGGAATGGGTGAGACTTCTGAGAACTGAGATTCTCACAGTGGGCAAAACTCTTTGGGGTGAGTTTGCTTATCTGGGAAAGGCAGAGCCAAAACTCAGAGCCCTAATTCAGGAGACTGGGGAATGATTTCAGTAGGAGGAAGTGCTGGGAAAAGGGGAGGGGCCGTGAGCCAAAGATGGACGTCCATCTGCCAGGCACTATCCCAGCGGCATTCACCTTCCCTGGCCGTGTGACTGGAAAGAGTGAATCCAAATTAGTGGGTTCCCCAAACTCAGTGCTCCTCAACTGTGAAGCAAGACACTGCATGTGCAGGCCTCTTCTAGACCCATCTTTGTTACTCCTGTGGCACTTGAGAGCAAGGGAAACCAACACAAATATGCTAAGGTTTGGGCTGCTTGTTGTGTCCTGAGTAATAAATGCTCTGACTCAAGAGTCTGGAGTATTCTGCCAGCCTCCATAAAATACTAAGTGGTTAATTTATTAGGTTGTAGTTAAGGTAAAATCAAACACCAGATCCAACATATATCACCTTAGCCGTACATATTTTAGTATACATTTCTAAAAGCTGAGAACTCTTTAAAAAAGAAAGAAGTTCTAGAGATCTGCTATATAACATTATGCCCATTGTTAACAGTATTATATTGTGCCCTTCAAATTTTATTAAAATGAACGATTTTACTTTCAATGTTCTTACCACAATGAAAAAACCTTCATAATATTATTATCACATCTAAAAAAAGGTAATCATTCTTTAATAGTACCAGATATCTCCGATTGTATTAAAATGTCCCCAATTGTTTAACTTTTTTTTTTACAGTGCATTCAATAGGCATCCAAATAATTGCATTGGGTGATTTGAATCTTAAAACAAATTTTTTGTGGATATATATAACAAAATTTACAATTTAAACCATTTTTTAAAAGATTTTATTTATTTATTTGACAGAGAGAGACACAGCGAGAGAGGGCACACAAGCGGGGGGAGCGGGAGAGGGAGAAGCAGGCTTCCCGCCGAGCAGGGAGCCCGATGTGGGGCTCAATCCCAGGACCCTGGGATCATGACCTGAGCTGAAGGCAGACGCTTAAAGACTGAGCCACCCAGGTGCCCCCAATTTAAACCGTTTTTAAGTGCACAATTAAGTGGCATTAATTATATTCATAATGTTGTATAACCATCATCATTACCTGTTTCCAAAATGTTTACATCTGGGTGATTTTAATCTTTACCATCTTTTAATCTATTGATTTTCCTTTTTCCTCTCTCTGTTTTTCTTTGCAATTTGTCTGTTGAAGAAAATCAGGTCATTTCTACTACACAGTTACTAAATAGTTTCTACTGGGCAGTTTCCCACAGCTTGGATTTTGCTATTTTCCTGTTTCATGGACTTCCATAAGGAGGCATGTAATGTTTGGTTGTTTCTTTTTTTGTGATGTTAGTAGCCATTCATGATCATCATCTAGATCCCTTATTTTTCAGGGGTGCAAAATGATGATATTCAAATTCTATTTTTGCTTTTTAATAGCTGTAATACTTTGGTAGGGGAAACAGTTGCGAAGTATTCCATCGTATGGGTGTTTATTCAATCTGTCTAAATGGAATATTTCATAAGTCAAAGATCTTATTTAGCAAACACAGTTTCATTGTGACTGGTTTTCAAACATAGGAGATGTCTTTTGTTTGCTGTCCTTTGTTATATTTCCACAAAGGGTACAGAGTATGCTCAAGACTAAAGGAGTATTTGCAGAAAAGTTAAACACTATTTCTATATGATAACCTCAGTGAAATTTTCATCCCCCAATATCATTTCTATCTCTAAAGTGGATCTGTTGTTAAAAAGTACCCTGGAGGGGCACCTGGGTGGCTCAGTCATTAAGCGTCTGCCTTCGGCTCAGGTCATGATCCCAGGGTCCTGGAATCGAGTCCCGCATCAGCTCCCTGCTCCACGGGAAACCTGCTTCTCCCTCTCTCACTCCCCCTGCTTGTGTTCCCTCCCTCGCCTGTCTCGCTGTGTCAAATAAATAAATCTTAAAAAAAAAAAAAAAGTACCCTGGAGTTATTCATCTGGAAAGAAAGTAACCCGAGTATGGAAAAGCAACTCCAGCCTTCTTTTCTTCCACAGAAGAGTGCAAGGAGCTGGGGACCACCTCCTTCACCTGTATCCTCTGCTTCTTTTTTTGTGCAGGGATCTAAGATTAAGCACAGTGCTTTTTTTGGTGATAGTACATGCCAGGAACGCATATCAGAACACTTTCTCTAGAACAACATTGAGACACATCTGTTCAAGTGAATCAGTTACCAACTCAACTGACTCATTTAGCGGGGATAAGAAATTCAAAACCATCATATGGATTCAACCACATGATCCCTTTGCCACTAAAAATATTAATTAAGCTTTCCTTTTTATCCCCCACCATACATCTGTTAACTCACATTTGGTATCCTGTGAAACTTCTGTACACTGAGAATCGTAGCAGTTGAAAGGTCATATGACAAAACTTCTTAAAACTTTGAAATTTGGAGGGATTATTTCTCTCTTTCTCTCTCTCTCTCCTCAGTCTCTCTGTCTCTCTCTCTTCATAGAGGGTAAACTAGCAAGTCACAAGCATATTTCAGAGTATAGTATGATTTTATGTTAGCAAAAAACACTGCTGTCTTCAGATTAAAAGTGAAAGAAAGCAAAGCTGAGTTATGTTAGCATGGCTTGTAGGAAAATAACTTCAAAAGCCCACTTTCCAAATCAGAAAGTGAATGTGGGTACCATGCTATACATGTTTATCAATGCAATTTATTTGTTTGCTTTAGTTACCTATTTCTGTGAAATAAATTCCTCCCAAATGTAGTGGCTGAAAACAACACATTTATTATTTTGCAGTTTCCGTGGGTCGGGAATCCAGGAGCAGCTTAGCTGGGGCCTCTGGTTCAGGGCCTCCATCAGGCTGTGGGCAGGAGCTGTGTGCATCGCCATTTCAAGGCTTGACTGGAGAGGAGTCACCTTCAAATTCCCTAGTGTGGCTGTTGACAGGACTCAGAAGATTCATTTTCATGTTCAATTACTCAGGAGGCCTCTCCGCAGGGCTGCCTGGAGACATAGAAGCTGGCTTCTTCAAGAGCCGGGATTCCAAAGAGAGAGAGAAAGAGCCCCCCAGACAGAACCACAGATGTGACATCCATCATGTTTTTCATACCATGTTCATTAGCAGAGTCAGTCAGTCCAGCCTGCGTCGGAGGGGAGGGCATTACACAAGGGCAGGAGTGCCCGGAAGCAGGGATCGCTGGGGGCTATCTTAGAGGCTGCCTGCTACAGTTTCTTTATTTTGAATGTAAATTTTAAAAATAGAAAATGCATTCTCATCGTTAGACATTTAGAATGTACAAGAGGGTATGCAGTCAGTTTCCCTCGCATCCCTGTTACCGGGCCCCTCCTTGAGCAAACTCCTAGCAGTTTCTTGTGTATCTTTCAGGGGCTTTCTGTCAAATGGGAAGTTGAAAGGCAGTCCGCAGGGACAAGCAGAAAGCCACTTTCATCTTCTTCCTTCCCACCTGCCAACTCAAACCTGCCTTGCAGAGATAACTCTACCCCACCCCTCTGGTGAAATCTGAGGTGGGCACTATGACTTTTCATCTCCCTCTCAGATAACCAGGAATTATTTTTAGTCATAACAGAGTTCCATGCCAGAAAGAAAATGTTGAATAACAGTCACTCTGAACTTAAAGATCCAAACTTCTGCTCTTCCCTAGCTTGGTCCTTCTTCAGCGTGGAAGCCTGAAATGAGAAAAAGTGGAGGTCTTGTGGTGAGCTTCTCCTTCTCTTTTTTGTACTTCACCACTTTTTCTTCTACCTCCTTTTAACTCCTTGGGGTTGCCTTTTTCTCTTTCTGGGTTGGGGGAAGGGAAATGAGTGAAGAGATAAGGAGCTCTTTTTTCAGTATGAGTTCTTTTGGCTTCTTCAGAGATTTCCACATGGAAACATCAACTGTAGCTTTTTTTTGGGGGGGGGGGTGTTTAGAATTCTCTCCATCATCTAGCATTTGCTTCCAAGGATACACCTCCAGCCACTTTGCTCCGAGGTCACTTTAGGAAAACTTCCAGGCAAGGCCTCTATGAGCTCCAGGAGGGCTGGCTTCTCCCCCTTCCAGCCTCCATCTCATCCTGGGGAAACCTTGACACACCTTTCAGAATGTCCTAGACTCTTTGGAAAACTGATTAAGACCGTTCTTGCTCCTTGAGGGTTTTAATTTCTCACGCTATCCCGTTCGATTCCTTTAGGAATTGTTATATCCTGGGAACAAGGAATGTCCAATGTATTATCACCCCAGGAATTAAAATCCAAAAGAGGGGATGTATCTGCTGGTTGATCAAGTGCTTGTTTTGTTTGGGTAGGAAGTGAAAGACTTTTCTTGTACAACATACTTTCCACATGCTGAGATACCTTTGAAGACAAAATGGTGAGAGTAGTTAAGGCTAGAGATTCTTTCAGTAATCCAGCATACTCTGCTTAGCCACAGAGGGTAGGAAGGTTGAGGTCATTTCAGGCACGGGCCATCTATATAGTTGTGAGGGACACAGTTTTAGGATGTGGTGGGCTTTTTCTTTCTCTCAGAAGCATACAGTGTTTATTACTATAACACTAGATATCAAGGTGGTAGTAACTTTCAAATTCCCATGCCTGGGTCTGCTGTGGTTCATCTGCATACACCATTATTTCATTCTGAGTTCAGTCCACCTTTTCTAACAGTCCCATAAGAGATCCCACAGACACACCATTCCATCTTTACCAATGGCCAACTGGTAACTTCTCCAAGCTCAGGCTGCAATTCTTTAGGCAACTTCAGCACACAGCTGGCTTTAAGTTGGTTTAGTGTTGAGACATAAACACTGCTGCTTTGGGCCTTGGTGCCCCAGTATTAGTCATTGGGCTCCTATACATACCTGACCCTCACGGAGACCCAGGAGATTTCTATGTTGTTCACATTTTCAGAACTCAAACGCAGCTCCCTCCATTCTAGTAATATCTGGGTTCTAAATTCCAGTAACTTTTCCCTCTCCTATCCCTTTCCTTGTATCCAGGTCCAGGTCCACCTTTTAAGTTTCTGGTCTTCTGGGTGGGTTTCCTTCTTCTTAGCGGGGTTCACTGTAATGGAATTTTGCCCCTGCTTCCCATTTTGGAGACTGAGACTTTGTTATCTTATCCACTGATGAACTCATGGCCACTTACCTCCTGGGTCTTCCAGATGTTACCCAGAACCTTCCAATTCTGCTGCTTCAATTGGACCCCTGGAAGTTCTCAATCCCAACAACTCTACAACTGTTCCGTTTGGTGGAATGTGTGGCATCAGTCAGACTTTCCCCCACAGCTTCTGTGGGAGCCCTGTCCTGTTGTGCAGGCAGACAGAGCCTGGACATTAGAACTCAGCGGGACTCCACGGAGGCACTTAGACATGTCAGGCGGGAGTCCAAGGAATGACTATAGCCCTCAGAAAATGATTTGGGGGTTAATACTAATGGCAAGTGAGAAGAAGATTAAGAAGGACTTGGAGAATGTAACATTATATGCCAACTATACTCAAAGGAAAAAAAAAGAATGACTTAGAGTTGCCACATTGTAAGGACAAAAAAAAAAAAGCCAAAGTGATAAGTTAAAGCCAAAGAAAATCATATTTGAGAAAAAACCATGCAGTGTCATTATCAAGCATGCCAAGAGGTACACTATCCTTATTAAAGAAAAATAAATTATTTAAAAGTGAATACTGGAGTGCCTGGGTGGCTTAGTCCGTTAAGCACCTGACTTCAGCTCAGGTCATGATCCGAAGGTCCTGGGATCAACCTATGTTGGGCTCCTTGCTCAGCGGGGAGTCTGCTTGTCCCTCTCTCTCTCCTTCTGCCTCCACCCCTGCACTCTCTGGCTCTCTCTCAAATAAATAAATAAAAGCTTTTAAAAAAATGAATACTATATTGTACCAATGTTAATTTCTTAGTTTTGACAAATGTGCCGTGTTATGTAAGATGTTAACATTAAGAAAAGCTGGGTGAGCTCTCTATACTACCTGAGCAACTTTTCTGTATCTGAAATTATTCCAAAATAAGAAGCTGAAAAAAAGAATACCAATAGAAACATGAAAGTATTTACATAAAATAAAGAACTTCTTTACCCTAAAATTTTTAGGCAGATAAAATGGTTTTTGAAGGATATTTTGAAATCTCATTGTTCTTTGCATAAACATGCATTGTAGAAAGGTGCAGTCCTGTATAAATTCTGGAATGAGTTGATGCTTCTTGGTTTCACTTTTAGGAAACTCACTCTTTCAATAAATAATTTTTTACCTATTATGGCTCTTGCATATTCTAAGGATACATCAGTCAAACAGATAAAGATCTATGCTTTCATGGAGCTTACATTCTAATGGGGTAGGGGGAAATCAGCAATAAACATGAATATAATAAATGAGTTATATTGTATGATTGATAGGTGCTATGGGGGAAAAAAGAAGAGCAGAAAAGGGATAGCAGTAGTATGCATGGAGGCTAGGCTGTGTACACTTTTATTTATTTTATTTTTTTTATTTTTTGAAAGACTTTATTTGTTTGAGAAAGAGCGAAAGTGATCACAGAGGGAGAGAGATCACAGAGGCAGGGGGAGAAGCAGACTCGCCATAGAGCAGGGAGCCCAATGCGGGACTTGATCCCAGGACCTTGAGATCACGACCTGAGCCAAAGGCAGACGCTTAACCGACTGAGCCACCCAGGCGTCCTGTGTGTACACTTTTAAACAGGGTGATCAGAGCAAGCTCCATTAAGCAGATCTAGGGGAGCAAGATGAAGGAGATGAGGGAACAAAGCATGAAGATATCAGGGGAAGAGCATCCCAGGCAGAGGGAATGGCCTACGGTGGAACATGCCTACATGTTCAAGCAGCATCCAGAGGCAAGTGGTCAAAAACAGTAACTGCGGGGGGAGGGAAGGTAGAGAGTAGATGAGGTCAGGACGTTAACGATAGTGGTTGGTGGAGAGGAGCACAAATAATATAGATTTTTGGCTTTTCCTCTGAGGAAATGGGGAGCTATGGCACACTTTTGAGGAGAAGGGTGACACGATCTGTCTTATGTATTAGAAGGATCATCCTGAACTGTTTTTTGAGTAGGTGCTGGGAGGGCAAGGGCAGAGCAGAGAGAACAGTTAGAAGGCTAAAGGAGTAATCCAATGAGAGACAATGGTGCTTTAGCCCCAAATGAAGCAGTGGAGATGGCAAGAAGGGGTGAACTAGAGTTGGCTTGTTCCAGTCTCAAGAGCCAGTTGAGAAACTTCTTGGAAGTTTGCAAGCCAGTTGTTAAGCATGGCATTATTAAAAATTAAATTATATAAACTTACAATTAAATACATTATATTGAAAACTCAAGTAGTAAATACTCAAGAACTCATAATTTCTTAATTGTTTTACCTAATTATTTTACTATTATTTATTATTATTATTTAGAGAGAATGTGCACACGTGTGCACACATGAGCAGGGGGAGGGGCAGAGGGAGAGAGAGAATCTTAAGCAGGCTCCAGGCCCAGTGCAGAGTCCAACGTGGGGTTTGATCTCATGACCCTGAGATCATGACCTGAGCCGAAATCAAGAGTCAGACCCTTAACTGACTGAGCCACCCAGATGCCCCATACTGTTATTTATTATGATCTTTGCTCCTGAGGTCATTTATGTCCATCCATAGAGTGAAAATACTCTCAAATAGGGTACTGCTGTGCATCTCTTCCCAATTCTGTATTCAGTAACATTATGTTAGGTTTGTCAGTCATACTGGGGGTATTTACACTACAGAAATTAAATGCTACAAATCAGGATTCATTTTGTTTTTAAAGAGAACTTAGTAGTTAAGTATTTACCAGCACACCATTGCTTTGTGCCTTCCCAACTATAGCTAGGAATGTGGACCACTACACCATCCAAAGTGTTCAGGTTCCCTCACTCCTATCATTTCCCCACCCACAGAGGGGCAATGCTTCATAAAGAGGTGAAACAGGTATTGTGCATATTACAACAGGAGAAAAATAACATATTTCTCTTAAGCCTCATACCACTGATGCATATTTCGTTATGAGAACTCACCATACCTGTGATTGAATCTTTAGTGCCGGCCCTAGCTTTAATCCCAGAGTGCTTCGAAGATGCTCCTCTGTGAGTAACAGCAAGGTTTCCCCATCAATTGCATGGTCTTTAAATACCTTATTAAACACAAAAGATGTTAACTTTGTCTATACGTCTTTTAAAAAAATTCTTGTTTTATATATAGGTATTTTAGTTTTGGAGGAAACATTAAGACTGCTGGAGGATGACACAAAATGTTATAAAATTTCTCATTTTCAGTTGTTCTCTCTTCTGTGCTCCAGTAGCAAGTTGTCTGTTTTCTTTAATTCCTCTTAGAGTACATTGTAATTCTGTTTATGGGACTCAGTTCCAACCTGGAATAGTTATTATTTGAGGGCAGGCCCATGTCTTATTTACCGGCAGCCTTATAATGCCGTGGCTGACACATAGTAGATATGCAATAAGTGTTGCTGGACAAATCAATGAATGCACAAATAGACTGAGTAAAGGGTTGTGGATAAAAACCATGGCAAACAAATTTCACCTCTCACATGGACAGGTGCAGCCTCCATCCACTGCCTTGGACAAACAACAAGGGGAGGAGAGGTAATGCAGGTGAGAACTGTCATTCTAGGCCTTCCCAGGGGCCCTCCCTGATCTGACTGTGGAGTAGATGCCACCACGCCTTCCTTTCTTCCAGAAACTAGGAAGGCTGCTGGTGGACAAAGATTCCAGGTGGATAAAGAGATGAATCAAAAATCTGGGCAGACTGATAGTACTGTAATTTCATGATCTCCAGCTTCAACCTGCCCTGCAATCCTTTATTTACTGATGCGCTCTCTTTTTTCTATTTTCAAGTTTCCTTCACACGCTTCAAACTTAAAACCTTACAGAATCCTTCCTCATTTTCAGCAGGCCATATAACTTAATTGAGAAGGAAGGAAGGAAGGAAGGAAGGAAGGAAGGAAGGAAGGAAGGAAGGAAGGAAAGAAGGAAGAAAGGAAGAAAGGAAGAAAGGAAAAGAGACCAGTAGGTAAGAACTTCCTTGGGGCGCCTGGGTGGCTCAGTTGGTTAAGCGACTGCCTTCGGCTCAGGTCATGATCCTGGAGTCCTGGGATCGAGTCCCACATCGGGCTCCCTGCTCGGTGGGGAGTCTGCTTCTCCCTCTGACCCTCCTCCCTCTCGTGCTCTCTGTCTTTCATTCTCTCTCTCTCTCTCTCTCTCAAATAAATAAATAAAATCTTAAAAAACAAAACAAAACAAAACTTCCTCTAATTCTGCCCAGCAGCCTAACTAACCACAGATGTTTTCTCCTTTGTGCTGATGTGGTAGAAGAGGGTTTTCCGTGTGTGAAGACAGTCTCTTCACATATGCTGTGGGTCCCTACCCCTCCCACCTCCGGCTTCCCTCAGCGGATAATCCCCCCTCTCAGAGTCACTCTCCCCTCTTTGGCTGGCTCCTTCCCAACGGCATTACGCAGGTCTCCATCCTTGAGCAAACAAACAATAATAAAGCGCCTAGAGAGACGCTACCTCACTCAAACTCTTCATCCGGCTCCTTATCTCTCAACCCCTTCACAGCCCAATTTCTCAAGAGTTTGGATCCTCCCTGCCTCAGTGTTCTTCCTTCCCAGTCATTTCTCTGTCTCAAGAAGTCTGACTTCCACCCTCACTAGTCTGTTCACCCTGCTTGCTTCTGGGTCCCTCCTGTCTCTGCCGTTACCAAATGCATGGATATTCCTTGTGCTCCTGGCTGCTTTTGACATTGTTGACTCCTTTTTCATGAAGAAATGCTCTTCCCTTGCCTTTGTGAGGCATCCCCCTCCTGGGTACTCTGTGCCTTTCCTTTCCAGTCACTTTTGAGGCTACTGTTTCTTTATCTGAGTCCTTATGTGTTTGGGTTTCTGAGGCTTCTACTTCAGGTTCTCTTCAGTTTTCCTGATTTACCTCAGTCTTTGGCTTCTGTGAATGTGTCTCTATGCCGAAGGCTCCCTAATGTATATCTTAAACTTAGAAGCTGAATCATGCTAATTCTGCCTTTTAGATAGTTGTCTTCTTTTTTTTTCAAGATTTTATTTATTTATTTGAGAGAGAGAGAACATGAGCGAGCACACCAGTGGGGTGGGGTGGGGGCAGAGGATGAGAAACAAGCCGACTCCCCGTGGCCTGATCCCAGGACACGGCGATCATGACCTGAGCCAAGGGCAGATGCTTCGCCGACTGAGCCACCCAGGCGCCCTAGATAATGCTCTTATCTACCCGTCCCTCTGCTGCTACCTTGGATCTAGTGCTTCCCCACTAGTCTTGCCACCTTCAACCTATTTTCATAAAAAGCAACCTAAGTGACCATTCTGAAATATAAAGCTAAGCATGCCACTCATGCTTAAAACCTCAATTGCCTTCAGGATAAAGTCACAATCCCTCACGGGGTCTCCATGGCTCTTTGTGACCTAGCCCCTTCCTCTAGTCCGGCCTCCTGAATGCCATTCTCACCTGTGCCACTCTTGGTTCTGGCCCCCTCAGTGCCACCAGGAACTACTCTGGAAATCCCACCTGTGCTAAATTCTTTCTGGTTCCTGGCCTTCTCCTGGAAATTCCTCCTTTGCCTCTCTTCCACCTCACCGCCCCCCTCAGCTGGGAAACTCAGTCAGACGCCTCTCCCTTCAGGGAAGGGATACATTTTCAAACAAAGGCAGGTTGGCAGCCAGGGCCTGACCCTCAGCCCTGGTGGAGGAACCTGGCCCCGAGGCAAAGTTGCAGAACCTTCCAGTGTCACTCAGTTGTCCCTCCCACCTCATTCTCAAGATAGCAGTTGAGGCCAAGAGCGCCATATAAACGTACACATAATTTTAGCGATTTTAGTTACTTTTAGAGAAAGAATATTTTATCTGTTGAGTCACTTAGGACAAACAAGAATCACTGAACACTACACCAAAAACTAATGATGTACTATACAGTGGCTAACTGAACAACATAAAAATAATAATAATAATAATAAAGAACAAACAAGATGTGTTGCAGGGTCTCCTGGACGTCCTTGAACAAGTGGGCTACCAGCCCTCTCTCTACATCTGTTTAAAAGAATTCATTTGCATAGGGGCTTTGAGCTTTAGTTGTGGTTCTTTTTTTCTGGATTTCTTTCTACACCTACGGGAGGCAGGTGGTGGGAGACTGCTGAGTAGCAACCACCTAGAGATGAGAAAGAAGAGGACAGGGTGGGGGGAGAGGGGGAGGACCGCAAGTGTAACCCTGGGGTAGTCCCAGGCTGCGACATACTAGACAGCGGTTTTCATGACACCTGTGCCTGAGCTGTGCTGCTTTGAAGCTTGTTACAGTCTGTTGCGTCCAGGGAGATTCTCTCTGTCTCTGCACACCGTACTGTTCCTGAGCGCAGCAGGGTCGTGCCCAGCGGGGCAGCGGCCTTCTTGCGGATGATTTCACCAGCGTCCCAGGGAGGGAATAGACTGATGGGGAAGCAAGAGCAGAACTTGATCCTAACCACATTTGAGAAACACCTAGAAATAATTGTACACCTTCTTGGGGTGGGGAAAGGAGCACTGACATCCTGTTGGTGAGAGATAATGAGTCAGCCAAGTTTGTGGGGTATTCGTGTTTATGTGACTTTTATGTACCCGCAAGAGGACGTTGAGGATGATAAAGTATGAAATGCACACATGGCATCATTCATTACAGGAGTGGTTATGATAAAGAGCACTTCTATGCCTGTGGATCACTGGCTGATTAAGAATGATGAGGGTTCAAATAGATTCAGTCTACCAGAAGCCGGCAATCACATGCTCATTACACACAGAGTTGCTTATTTCTGGCTGTTATCAAAATTTGGTAACTTCACTGTACTGGTGGTTGATGAAGCACCTGAGAAGTGGAATAAACAAATTTAAAAATGATTGTCCCATGGTGAATGACTAATAAGAAAACAATAATGTTATACTTGCTGAATAGGAGAGAACAGGACAGGAATTTTTATCAAGTAAGCAAAAAGACAAAGTAGGTGACCTGAAGAATACACCTTGTCTTGTAAGTAACCTGAGGTTCCATTCTCTTGAGGAGCCTCTGATAGAATGATGAAATTAATGTTTATCAAGTACTTATAAGGTGCCAGACCCTCTTTGTGGCTTACAACAATCCTTTGAGAATATATTATACAATTATCCCCATTTTACAGATGAAAAACTGTGCACCAAGAAGACAGGCAAATTGTCCCAGGTCACATGTCCAGAAAACACAAAAGCCAGGATTTGAACTTGTACTTTCTGGTTTCATAAGCATATTCTTCTTTTTTTTAATTTAATTGTATTATGTTATGTTAATCACCATACATTACATCATTAGTTTTTGATGTAATGTTCCATGATTCATTGTTTGCATATAACACCCAGTGCTCCATTCAGTACATGCCCTCTTTAATACCCATCACCAGGCTAACCCCTCCCCCCACCCCCTCCCCTCTAGAACCCTCAGTTTCTCAGAGTCCATGGTCTCTCATGGTTCGTCTCCCTCTCCAGTTTCCCTCTCTTCATTTTTCCCTTCCTACTATCTTTTTTTTTTTAAACATATAATGTATTATTTGTTTCAGAGGTACAGGTCTGTGATTCATCAGTCTTACACAATTCACAGTGCTCACCATAGCACATACCCTCCCCAGTGTCTATCACCAGCCACTGCATCCCTCCCACCCCCCACCCCTCCAGCAACCCTCAGTTTGTTTCCTGAGAGTAAGAATTCCTCATATCAGTGAGATGATATGATACATGTCTTTCTCTGACTGACTTATTTCGCTTAGCATAATACCCTCTAGTCTACATCTACGTCATTGCAAATGGCAAGATTTCGGGTTATTTTGATGGCTGCATAATATTCCATTGTATATATATATACCACATCTTCTTTATCCATTCATCTGTTGATGGACATCTTGGCTTTTTCTGTAGTTTGGCTATTGTGGACATTGCTGCTATAAACATTGGGGTGCACGCACCCCTTGGGATCACTACATTTGTATCTTTGGGGTAAATACCTGGTACTGCAATTTCATAAGCCATATTCTTAATGACTACTCTATCTAACTTTTCCATAAGTCCCATAAACTGAAAAAAAAAGAAAATATAGGATTAACAGCATTACACTGAAGTAAAAAATGATCATAAAAAAAGATCTGAAAAAAGTTATTTCTAACATCAGTTAATTATGTTAAATTATAATGTCCTTTCCATGCTTTCTTTTCCTTTAATATATAAACCAATGATAATGACACCAGATTTACTAAGCAAATTGTTACTTAAAACTGTGTTATTAAATCACTTGCGGGGTGCCTGAGTGGCTCAGTCAGCTAAGCAGCTGCCTTTGGCTCAGGTCATGATCTCAGGGTCCTGGGGTCGAGCAGCTCAGCAGAGAGTCTGTCTCTCCCTCTCCCCCTACTGCTCCTGCCAGCTCACACACTCTCTCTCTCTCAAATAAATAAATAAAATCTTTAAAAAATAAATCACTTGAAAAAAATAAACTTTATGTATGAAATATAGCACTGACATAAACTTTAAGAATTGGCCAACCCATTTTCCCATATGAGTGAAACTAGTCTTCTTTCCAACTGTCCAGACATTATAACTCAAAAAATACTATTTTGTCTCCCAGATTGAATTATCTGTGTATACACTTTTGTAAATTGCCCCAGCATTAATATAGAATTTTTAAATAGTTACTTTCTTATTTTTCAGATCTATTGTCTTGTTACCCTGTTTAGAATGAAGAAGATATTTCTATTATCTATTACGAGTAGCCTAAAACTTCTGGTATGTTTGTTATATGGAAGAGTAGGGAATGTAGTAGACATTTCTCACTGTTTTTGGATGTTTGGCCACTGAATCTCCTAGTTTTGGATGAATTCCTACCTCCCAGGAGTCTCGATAGAATAGAAACTAAAGCCAGACAGGCATGGCTCTCCCAGCCTCCCTGCAGATGGGATGTGGGGACGTGACCCAAGTTCCGCCGATCCCAGACTCCTGTCCCAGGTCAGCCAATGACACATGAAAGGGTAAATTATTAGGAATCCTCTCTGAGAGAGAAATGCAAGTTTGACAGAACTCATTAGGAAGGAAATAGATTTCAAAGTGTCATATTTTCATGAAAATATTTCAATGTTAAGTCACCTGGGCATAGTCTGAACAACCTGGAAGGCCACTAATGAAGTTGTGCACGTCGTCCACAGTCCATTTCTGAATATCTTCATCCAAGGACATGTTTTCCCCAGTTGTAGCCAGTGGGTGTGCTCCTTTAAAAGTGGAAAGGAAATTATTTGGTGGTATAAAATTTCCAGGGAAAAGTGGGGAGCTGAGAGCACAGTTTTATGTACAGTTACCTTAATTTCCTCATATTCTATTAGCACAGAGGGTCACTTTAGGTCCCTATAGATCTGTGTGTAAACTTCCTTAAAAGATACTGAGAGACATTTTCTTGAAAGTTGAGTAATCTCCTTTCTTTTCTTCCCCTAAAGGATCTTTAATGATAGCATTATTGTAAATAAAGAAGTTGCCGACTGTTCTGTTTCTCTGTGATTCCAAGGGACATGCCCTGTGGATTTCATCCTTCAGATGAATGCTATTGTGTTCTATGATGTTATGTTATTTATCATGCTCTCTAGGTGACCATGAGAATTTAGTTACATATTCATCTAAAATGGCAAATTAACACTTTGTAAGGGAAGCAGTTGGTTCAGTGACTACAGCCCCCTCCCCACCAAATCCCTGTGTTTTTTAAAAATATTTTTATCTAAAGAAGTTCTAGAAAACTATTCAGTGTGTGTTTGGGTGGGGTGGGTATTGTGCTAATGCTTTTAGGTAAGAAGGTATCACCACAGTAATGGGCACTGAAAGTTAATGCTTCTGTTTAATTATCTATAGTTTTCTACACTTAAATACAGGGGAGATAGAATTCATACTTTTAGGCAAGAAGCCCCTCTATATTGTGTTGAAGAAATTAAGAGCTAATTAAGTTAAAAATTTAATTTAAAATTCTGGTAGATTTCCCCGTCCTTCCTCACCCTTGCCTTCCTAGCTTTTGCTGAAAATTCTCTCTATAGCAACATATGAATAGAGACAAGTGTCACTAATATGGCTTTATTGGGACTAACATAATAAAGTGACTTCAAAAAGTTCTAAATAGGACTAAGAAAAGGAAGAATAAAAGGAAACATGATGGGTATAGTGCATTATGGAATAACTTAAGGACTTGGTGACCTGTGGCTCATTAGGATCTGCCATTGGCCCCTGACACCCACCTGGCAGAGCTGGTCGAGGAATTGGAGGGCAAATACCATTCTTTTCCCCACAGGCTGCAAAGCCCTGCTCTGAAGCCTTCTCTTTTGCACTATCCCAGGAGGCCTTTGCTTCTAGAGGAGCACCGTGAGCTCCCCAAGGTTTTCTGTGGGTGGGGTCGAGCTCCCCACAGGTGTTGGCAAGAGCTGTAGTTGGCTTTTCATTGGTTTCACTTGACTTCTGATTGTTGAGAGCTTCAGTCTCTGGTTCCTTTACATAGTCATCCTCTTCATAGGGAATCACATGAGTCTGGCCTAAGAGTTTTTCTTCTACTTGACTTTTGGAGCTCTCAATATCGCTGTCTAGAACTTTCTGATTCCCTGTACCTCTCCTGAGACGGCGACATTTCTGACCCCAACTCTCTAGAAAATGTGGACCAGTCGCCACTAGCGTGGGGTTTCCCTGAAGATTTCTCAGGGTGCTTCTGTGAAAATGCAGGTCACCAGCTGGGAGCATGCTCCTGCCGTGGTAAGTGGCTGGGCCAGGTGGGATACCGGAGCCATAGAGGAACGGTATCCCTAGGCCTGCTAGTCCCTTGGGATTCACTTTCTCTATTCTCCTTTGTTGGTAAATGGCATGCATTTCCATTTCCATCCTAAAAACAGAACAATATGTTTTATACACCCCAAGAAAACCATTAGAAATATAATCTTAATGGACCTCTGCCTTCCCTGAGATGGAACCTCTGCTTTTCCTGAGTCTTCACACTCTGAAGTGTGTTGGGTGGAAACACGAGTTCCCCCCAAAATTCACTGGGAAGGAGAGTTTGGAATAAAGATCTGAGGGTGAAAGGTTTGGCTGAATCTCTCGACAGAAGTGCAAGGTCAGTTTTTAAAGCATTACTTCTAGTAGGTCTGGCAAATTTAGCAGGAATGGGGATAACATGGCAGAGGGTAGTTTCTTGCCAGAGATTAATCTTCAAAGAAAATAAAGTTCTGGGAAGAGGTTTTTAAACCCTGCAGTATAATCTTAGTGGGACTCAAGGAAGGCAGTAAGCCAATGCAAGTCTCAACCATTACAAATCAATGCAACTGGCAGGGGTTGTGCTAGAGGAGTTGGTGGGGGGTTTGCTTACTTTGCTTATGGATTATCACCTGGACTCATTAGGGTTCAGTGATGAGAGAACTGAGGATAATGCCTTCCTGCTCCCCAGGGCCATGCCTTATCATTAGTGCTGTCTTTTCTTTCTAGTTGCTATAGCTGAAGGCCACTGTTGGGGCCACGGACATGGGGCTGTCTGGGCTCTGCTCGCAGAGTCTCAGGTGGGGTTGGCAAGTGTGGTTCCTATATTTGGGCAGAATTGAAGTCATTTAAAACAGAAGGGCCAATCTGAATTTCAGAGGTATCACAACCAGGCATTTTAATTGTGAGACATTGTTAAACTGTTATGATCTACAGGCTTAGCTTCACTATGTAATTTCTAATCTTGCTTTTATCTTTAACCAACCTGAATATACGTTTGTATATATTTCTTTTTGTAATAGTCCTGAAATACTTTTTGTATGTAATCAGATATCTATCAAATATACGTAAATAATATGTATATAATTAGAGTGTGTGTATGTATATACAAATATAATGGATGAATGTATGTATATAAAAAGTATCTCTATCTCTATCATCTATCTTTCTATCTTTCTATCTTTTTATCTATCTATCTGTCTAAAACAAATGAATAAATGAACAAGTGAGTGAATAGAAAATAAATACAACAACACTGTTATGTTACCTGGCAGTATGCTGCCTTTGAATCATTTCATTCCTTCTGGCCATTGCCTTTATGGATTCAGGTGGTAAAATGCCCCAACCTTAAAAAAGAAAATCATCATCTCACCCCACAAATTAACACTTTCCATTTAAAAATAATACAATAGAATATAATGATTTAAAACAGCATCCATAAAAACCCACCAGTAGAGCACAATGTTGGAAACAGCACAACTGCTGTTCAGCATCTTAGGGTCACTTTGGTGATGGAATGATAAATACTAGATAATTTTATTTTTCTTTAAGTATGGGTCTCATGATTGGTGACATTTTCCTGCCATACTTCAAAAGGAAAAAAAGATGAAATAACTTATGGATCTCTTCATTTCTAGCTTTTGATGTAAAAATGGATAACTTTTTTTTTTTTTTTGCTATTAGAGAAATCAGTTGACCTTTAAAAAAAAGTAACTACGTGCTTCTTATGCACCAGAATCCCTGGAAATAAATGCAATGATTTAATGGATAAAATATAAGCTCTCTATGTGGATTTTTGGCATATCTGAGGAAGATACTTTTTCCAAAATGTTTTCGATGATGTTAGGTAGAAATTACATTCTTTGTGTCAGTCTTCCAAAATTTCTTGAAATAACAGCAGCATCATAGATTTCAAGGCTCTATTCTTGCCTGGTAACTTTATGCTCTATTGACTTTCTTCTTTCTCTGTACTCCTAATGCACTTAGAGTCTATACTGATGCTTTTCAAACCATCTATGGTAAAGGACCACTTTTTTTCTTTTAAAATTTCCAACCATCATGGACCGATACTTTTTAAAAATACAATATAATGAACTTTTATAAAATTGAAATGAAAACAAGGACAAATACAAGGTAAAAAAAATATTAGATCAACAGAGAATTACCCTGTCAAATTGCTGCAAAAGTTTCTCAATTTATGTATTTATCTGCACAACCTCTTCACAGACCAGCGCAGGTCTACAGAACACACTTTAACATAACAGACACGCAAATTGTATTTCTTATGTGTAGTTTTATTCACTGATAGTTTTACATGTGAAAATCTGTTTTCCCTAACAAGGGGGATATCATGGGAGCTAGAACTGTTTCTTGTACATGCTTTGTACTAAGCTAGAAGAGCTCATTTAACTCCCATTAATAACCTATCTTGAAACAAATCATACTGTATGTTTTTAAAGGAAATCTTTTGTCATTTGTAAAATTCAGAGATTAGATGAGGTGACCTCTAAAAAAAAAATCCTCCTAACTCTAAAGCTCTATATTTTTATAATTCAGTGGCTTCAAAATACTCTTCTTTAGAGAGCCGGTATGCATGACATTTCAACCCAGGAGGTATTGCCAAAGGATTCAGAGAAGGTTCTCATGAGAAGTCCAGTATAGAGGGCACAGTTCTAATTACCTGGATTTTAGGATGCTCTGAAATTTGGAATCATCAAACCTATTCCAAGTTTCTTTCTCTTTCCCAAAAAGATGACATCAAACGTAGTGCTAGTCTAGCTGTAATAATCCACTCTCTACCTAACATCCAATTTTTGAAAGATATTTCTGTCTTAGTTTCTATTTTGCTAACTTACTTAGTAGCTCAGTTTCTGTAGGACTGAGACCCTACTTTCCCCTTGCTTATTCTCCTACACATCAGCCTTGAGCGAGGAGACCTGACCTATGTCCCTGAGACAGGTGGTCAACTTGCTTGCGTATATCCAAATGTTGGCGGGTTCTGGATTTTTTATCACTAAGACAGGCTCTCTGAGTCAGCAATGAAACTATTTCACTGGTCTATTTATGTGTTGCCTGTAACCATGGGCTGTAGATTTACTGGGTTCTTGCTGCCAGATGGGGCTTTTATCTGGGATCAGCTGTTGGAACAGTCTTTTTGGTCCTTGGATCACTCCAGTGGGTGTGTCTAGTTTCATATCTGGCCCTGGCTTGTCCACCCAATCCCACTGCAGTGGATCCGTGCACAACATGCTCAAATCCAGGCAGTCTGGTATCTTCACTGGCCCTGGCACCAATCATATTTCTTCTTGTGTCAAACTTTTCACTCACATTGTTCTTATCTATTGAGAGTTGTTGGAATTGGAGAGCAGGGACAAACAGAAACTCAGCAATATAGTTTTGGGGAGATAAGATACATCAGTTTGATCTTCAATATTGTGAGGAAATTCTCACTTCCTAATCTCTCTCAAGCCCCCATCCAGTCATGTTTTCAGATACCACTCTACTGACTGCTCTTATCAAGATCACCAGTGAGCTCCACTTAGCTAAATCTAATCATGTATTGTTTTCATCTACTTGGCACACTTGACACAGATGCTTTCTTTCTCTCTTTACAACTTCTTCCCTTGCCTTCAAGGCCCTCAGCCTCTCCTGGGTTTCCTCTCACTGGTTCTCCTCCTGTTCTCCTCCTGTTTCTTCCCTTCTCATCTTTTGGAGCTTATTGGTGTGTCCTAAGGATCATCCTTTTAACCTCTCTCTACCCTTGTTCTATGGGCAATCTCATCTAGTCTCATCTATGCTGATGACTTACAAAATTATATCTCCAGTTTGTCTCCAGAAGTCCTCTCTGGGATTTAGCTACCTTCCTGACATCTCCCACTAACAAACTGTTAGGCATCTCAAATGTAATAGGAGCAAAAATGTGCCTATGACATCTCTCCACCCCAAGAACTCTGTTCCTCTCACACTCTTCCTCAACAGGGACAGCAACTCTACCAAAACCAAGACCAAAATTCTTGCTGTTCTCCTTAACTCCTCTCTCTCACACAGCTCATATCTAAACTGTGAGAAAACCTGTTATTTCTACCTTCAAAATAATTACAGAATCCAACCACGTGTTCCTACTGAACTGTCACCACCCAGGGCCAACCCATCATAATCTCTTGGCTATTCTAATGGCCCATTAACTACCATCAGTTTATCCTCAGAACTTTGATCCTATCAAGTTTGTCCCAGACACAGCAGCCAGAGTGATCCTGGTAAAATATAAGTCAGAAAATGTGGCTCCTTTGCTTCAACTCTTTAAAAGCTTCACCTCTTAGAATAAAAGGTGAACCCCCACCATGACCTGTCAGACCATATCTCATCTCCTCATGACCTCATTAGTTCCTCACGTGTAAGATAAGACAGATAGTAATAGTGCGACTTACCATGTTATTCCCCAGTAAACTGATGGTTGGAGGAGTTAAGCAACTCACATTCAGTCACACAGTGGTGGAAACATGATTTAAATCTAGGTAGCAAGGGCAGAACCTACAGGCATAACTGCCACACAGTTCTGCTGCCAAAACTTAGCAGTAAATTTGATGGCATGATGGCAAACTTAAGGCAGCCATCCAGGTCACAGTGGCTCCACAGATCAAAGCCATCTTTTGCTCATACCTGAGTAGACACGATTGGACAGCATGTTCGGCATATTTGCATTTGGTAGAACAGAAGATCCAAATTGGGAAGGAACACAAAACTGTCTTGGATCAGTAGGAGCTACAGTGGAAGGCAATAAATCTCTAGGGGAAAAAAGATATAAAGTAGATAAAATGAGGATGGAATAGTACAAACTTCCCATTGCATAGGCACTGAGATTTTTTAATTGTCAGATAGGATTCTATCATCTCTTCCCAAAATGAAGTGCAAAAATCCTGCAGCCTCTATTGGTTTAAGTAGAAATGTGGTAAGAAAGATCTACTTTGGTAGAGCTATGTGTTGAGTGAATATATCAAGGAAGGATTGACCCAGCTGACAACACAACAGATAAAGCAAGAAAAGAAAGTTTTAGGGATGTCTAGAAAAAAGATCTAATCAAATTAATACTGCTCTCTGATTTCCCATGACCAACATACTGTTCTGACCACAATATTCTTTTCTCATATAATGGACCTACTTTGGCTTGGTTTTTGCCACCTGGGATCAGTGTTTGACTCCCTGGGTGACAGTTTATTTATTTTGCCAAGCTCAAGAAGTCCAAATTTATTGTTCACTGCTCCACGAACAACAATAAATAATGGATATAACTTTCTTCTCAGAATGTCAAAATACTCTAAAGAAGGGAAAATAAGAAACTGCCAGAGTGTACATCCTAAGCATTGATAATGTCACTTTTATTGAAAAGAGTGAATCGTTCTATCACAGGAAATCCAGGGTACTTAATTGTTGTGGAGTGAGTTGCATTTCCCCCAAATTCATGCATTAAGGTCTGAACCCCCAATGTGATTATATTTGGAGATAGGGCCTCTTAGGGGGGACTTATGGTTAAATGTGGCCATAACAGTGGAGTCCTGATCCAATAGGACTGGTGTCCTTTTAAGAGGAAGAGGTAGCAGGAGTGCATACACAGAGGAAAAGGCCAGGGGAAGGCACAGCAAGAAGGCGGCTGTTTGCAAGGCAAGGAAAGAGGCCTCACCACAAATCAACTCTGCCGACACCATGATCCAGGGCTTTTCAGCCTCCAGAAGTACGAGAAGTCAAATTCTGTTGTTGAAGCCATGCAGTCTGTGGTATTCTGTTCGGGCAGCCCTCACAGACTACATCAATGTTTATACACACATGATGCCTGTCACAGGACAAGTGCTCGTTAGCTATGTGTTGAGTGAATATATCAAGCAGGCCTCAAATGGGAAGTGACAAGATGTATATTGGAGGTGTGGCCCCCTGAGCAACTTGACACGAATCAGTGCACTACAGTTCATGGAAGTAACATTAGACAAGAAAACAACGCTGGAGTTACCATCATTTGAAAAGTTAATGATCATCCATTTTCTCCTTGGACCAAATTAGTATATTGGAAAGAAATACCTATCCGCTGTTGGAGGTTCAAATGGTGAAGGAACCAGTGGCGTTCTCTGCTGTGCTGATGCTGTCAATAAAGGGTTCATGGCCATCATGGGATTTATCATCAATATCTCTCGCCACTGATGGAATTCTAGAAGGAATCAGGTAGATATGTTAACAAGTAACTCTATGTTTTGTGAACTATTTGAATTTTTCTTAAACACCTTTTGTATTTTCCCAACATTTGGGGAGACTGTTATAATAAGCTTTTGTTACACAAAAACCCCTCCATTTCAAGCACCCAGATACAACTGTAAAACTTAGTGATTCATCCGTTGGTCCTTGGAACTTGTTGATGAACCCCCAGGAAATACCATATCACATGACAAGCGATAGTAAAATTAAACCAGCCTTGCAAGAGTCCAGAAATACCAACCTCCTTTCTTACAACTTATTTTGATTTTTAAAAAGATTTATTCATTTTAGAGAGGGGAGGGGCAGAGGGAGAGAGAGAGGAATGCAAGCAGACTCCATGCTGAGCATGGAGCCTGATGTAGGGCTCCATCTCACGACCCTGAGATCAGACCTGAGCAGAAACCAAGAGTTGGCTGCTTAACCAACTGAGCCACCCAGGTGCCCCCCACTTATTTTGATTTTTCTATTTCCAGAGGTACAAATGCATATATTCTCCCACATGTTCAATCTTCAGAAAAATATTCCTATTTAACTGATACGATTAAAACAGAAAAGAAGGGGAAAATCTTTTTAATGGCTAAAAATATATCTACTTAGAGTGGATACAGAATAAGACTGTGTTTAATTAGAACAAGTGAGCAAGTTATATATATATAAATGTACATAAACACAAGGATTCATAACTTTATCTGCAGAACCTAGTGATCAGAGAAAGGGACCATTGTTAAAAGGATAACATTTTGCTTTACATCTTCCTGTTAATTATTAATGTCCTTTGAATAATTTTAAATATTAAAAAAGTACTAGTCAAGCAAGGTTATTTTATCTTCTCCTTCATCCTCAATTGTCACTTAAAAAAAATTCAAGATACCTACATCTATATTTTATTTTATAATTTTTTTAAAGATTTTATTTATTTATTTATTTGAGAGAGAGAGCATGAGCAGGGGGACTGGTAGAGGGAGAGAGAGAAGCAGACTTCCCACTGAGCAGGGAGCCTGACGGGGGCTCAATCCCAGGACCCTGAGATCACCACCTGAGCAAGTCGGATGCTTAACCAACTGAGCCACCCAGGCGTCCCTTTTTTTAATATTTTTTAAGATTTTACTTACTTATTTCAGAGAGAGAGAGAGAGAGTGCGAGCTGGGGGAGGGGCAGAGGGAGAGAATCTCAAGCAGAGTCTGCACTGAGCTCGGAGCCAGACCTGGGACTCCATGCGCTGGGCTTGATCGCATGACTCTGAGATCATAATCTGAGCAGAAACAGAGTCAGGCATTCAACTGATTGAGCCACCCAGGCCCCCCACCACAACTACGTTTTTTAAAAAAGGAAATTAGGAAGAATATGTTCTGCTTTTCAAAGTAGTGATCTTTCCTTTTTCCTTTCTCATATGTATATTTGATTTAACTGTTAAACAGTTAATATGTTCATATGGTTCAAAAACCAAAACTGCAATGGTATTTAAATAAGCAATCACTTCTTTAGCTTCTTTTCTAGACTGAAACCTACTGATCAAATCCACAGTTCACCTGACATTGGCTTTCGCCATTCATATACTTAAAAAACTTGTGTTGATTTATTTTCACTGTATTTCTGTGAGATCAGTACAGTTTCCCCTCTGATAGTGGCCTCAGAGAGTCTAGTGACCAGTCAGGGTCAGAATAAAAATAGCTGTCAGGTGCCTGCCAGCCATGGTGAGAATGCCAGCAAAGAACACAGGCGGGCTCTATGTCAAACATGGGCTTGCAATTCTGGCAAGGACACTGTTCGTGCCTTGAAATCTCAGGTCCCCCATGTGAGATCAGGTGCACAACCACCTTCTTCCCCCTAGTTCATGGCACAACAGAACAATGTGGGACACAACTTGGTGTTCCTGAACTTTGATTGGTGTCAAAAATTGTCTCTGGCAGAAGTTTGAATTTACCCATGAGTGAGATAGAATCTTTAAAATGAGAAAATATAGTGTTTATCTCACATTTTATGTGATGCTGGAGACAAATCAGGAGGAAGGAGAGGAAGAGAGGGAGATGTACAGAATCCCTCCAGAGCAAGGACTGCCTAGATTCTGACCACTCCTCTTCCTCACACATGTCACCTGAGGGAAATGCCATGGAGATTAGTCACCAAAAGCAGATGAGACTATCTTATTTTGGCATCCCCATGAGCAGGCCTCAAGACAAGGGCTTGAGTGCAGATAGTGATCCCAAGAAGTCCATGTGAGAGAGTGGGAAAGTGGAATCAGGAAGGGGAGAGCCAGTAAAGGGTGAGTTAATGTGTGGTTTACTACTGTGGGCAACTGGGGCTCAGCCCTCCTGGGGACCCTCTAAGAAACCTCGTGGAACACACCTCAGAATTGTCCCAGTGAAAGACTAAGAGTTGGGTAAATAGCCTTCTGGGTTATGCCTGAGCTAGATGCAATGAACTCCCGGGGTGCAGAGGGAAGCCTTCAGATTGACAAGCTGAGAGGTGCAGGTGCTTGAGATGGGAAAGGCCCCCCATGGTTGTAGGTGAACTCGGAAGGGGGCCCAAGGGATATGGAATAGGGCAGCAACAGTGTCTAGTGCTGTCGAGGCGATGTGGTTACCTTCTAATGTCATTCCATTAGATAACTGGCACAAATGCCTTTCTTCTGGAGTACCAGGCTCACCAGGCATAGGCATATTTCTACAAGGTTCTGTAGGGTCCATTGTCTGCAACAACACAGCAGGATTTTTTTTCACTGTTAGTCACACGTTTATTGAAGTAAGCAGTGAACTCAAGGCTATCAGGTTAACAGAGATGAAGAAATGAGGCATCAGAGACAAGTCTCATCTAATTTAAATCTAATTTAATGCCCTCCTTGGTAACATAACTGTTCTAGATTCTGTGGTTCTTGGCTTTCTTTCTTTTTGCAATGCCAACCAAGGAGATTGAATGTGATCTATAAAATTTTGTTACACATCTGATAGAGTGGTTTATTATTTTTTAATCCATCCTCCAAGTTCTTACCTAAAATGTAAGCTATTTGCAATGTCTAGAGAAGTATCCCTATGCCATGGAGGTCCCTGGGAAGGACGAGTCACTGACATCTGCCACACCCAAATGTTCTCGGCTCCACTTGGAGCTAGTTTCTTTTCATCCTCACACATGTGAGCAAGTGCTTTTTTAACTTACCACCATCATATTTATTGGGGCCCAAATTTTCTTTTATAAATATCACTGCCTGGTGTTATAGACTGAATTTTTATGGCCCCCCTTCCTATGTTGAAACCTAATCTCCAATATGATGGTATTAAGAGGTGACTCTTTAGGGGGTGATTAGATCATGAGGGTAGACCCCTTATGAATAGGATTAGTGCCCTTAGAAAAGAGACACCAGAGAGCTCCCTAGCCCCTTCTGCCATGTGAGGGTACAGCAACAGAGTGGGCATTAGTGAACCAAGAGGTGGGTTGTCACTGGATGCTGAACCTGCTGGTGTCTTCACCTTGGATTCCCCTGCCTCCAGAATTGTAAGAAATAAATTTCTACATTTAAAAGCCACTCAGACTATGGTTTTGGTATTCTGTTATAGCAGCCTGAATGGACCATTCTAATCTAACTCTAATCCAAGTTATCTTTTTGAGGCTATGTTGATGTATTTTGAATGTCCCAAATTTTATATATTATATACAGATATTTTATTTTATAAATGTATTTATTATATATATTATATATATTTTTATGTATATATATTTTATATATATTTTTTGATAAACTTTATTTTTAGAGCAGTTTTAGGTTCACAGCAAAATTGAGTAGACAGAACAGGGAGTTCCCATTTGTCTCCCCCCTACCCCACATGCATAGCCTTCCTCACTAGGAACAGCCTACACCAGAGTGGTACATTTGGGAAAGTGGTATCATCAGCAAACCCACACTGACACATCACTATCCCCCAAAGTGTACAGTGTACCTTACTTGGTGCTTACTCTTAGTGTTGTACGTTCTATGGCTTTTGACAAATGTAAAATGACATACATCTGCCATTATTGTGGTCATACAGAATAGTTTCACTGTCTTAAATCAAATTATATTTCAAAGTCAGGAGACTTCCAAGGAAATACTCAGGGGTTGATCAGATCTTTCCCTTCAACAGCAAGGTACATATTTGAGCTCCAAATCTAGGTTTCTACAAATTTACCATTTGGGGAGTCATGGGATCACCCATAAGTCTTTTATTTTTCCCAAGATGACATTTTAAAAACCCATAGGTCTTTAGATGTCACTTTTCACATTTTCAGGGTATCCTCTTCTATTTTAGAAACATCTAGACGACTTGTGAACCAAGGTCACTTTGGCACGGCCAATGAAATGCTCTTGAGAGCACATGCAGATGGGGATATGCACTGTGAATGCAGTGTGTCTGGTAATCCCAAGTGCGCGAGGGCACTGGTGCTTAGGTTTGCATTCAGGAAGGATTTCTCTGACCCAGAGCTCTAATCCTGGATGCGCAGCACTTTAGGAGGATGAGGACTCCTTAATCTCCGTCTTCAGACTCTTACCCTCAACAAACCCCTCCAGGCAGCACACAGACGATTTAGCCAGTGCTAATTCTGTCTCAACTGATTAGGGCAGTAGTAGTAAGACATGAACTTCATGAACTAAAGCTCTTGCCAAATCAGCAGATATTTACGAATGCTTGCCTTGTGCCTAGTAGCCAGGTGCCAGTTTGATTCTATTTCCATCTCTGGTTGGCTACACTGTGACTATTTATTAAACACAGTGCAATTTGAATTAGCCAAGCCCAAATTTGAGCAATTACCTATAGAATATTTGTTGCATGTAAGAAAGAATGCTTGAATTCTGGGATTTTATTCATTGAAATAAATGAATGTTTAAATAACTTCTGTATTTGATAAGTTTTTACATTTGAAGGGTGGATTAGTAGAATTAAATGTTTCTACAATTCTGAAAAAAATAAATTCTTAAAACTAGCAGGAGATTACTTAGAGAGTTCTTTTGTTTAAGGTATAAAACAATCCTTAGTAGCTTCACACATTCACCATTCTAGGTGTCCTATATTAATGTGGATTCTGAAAAGCATTTTAATGCTAAAGCATAATTCACACTTCTTTTTAAGTATATTTTCAGGGTTTTTTTTTAAAGATTTTATTTATTTATTTGAGAGAGAAAGAGAATGAGAGAGAGCGAAAGAGAATGAGAGAGAGAGAGAGAGCGCGCGCGCGCGCGCGCGCACATGGGGGGGGAGGGTCAGAGGGAGAAGCAGACTCCCCGCTGAGCAGGGAGCCCGATGCGGGACTCGATCCTGGGACTCCAGGATCATGACCTGAGCCGAAGGCAGTCGCTTAACTGACTGAGCCACCCAGGCGCCCTATTTTCAGTTTTTAAAAATAATAAATGATCCTATTTTTAAAAAATAGGAAGGCCAAGGAGCTCTCCAAAAGTATTTCATTATCAGTACTCGTATCAGAAAAATTCACTGTGAAAGCAGTCATGTTAATTTCTCACAGTTACAGTTAGAAGTGTGAACAGTCTATTTTTATATCCAATAAGAAAAAAATTTTAAAAAATAATTACATAAAATCTTGTGTAAAATGTAAATAATTGTACTGATATTCAAAGTACATTTGTTAATTGAAATAAACCTTAACGTAAGACTCAATGAATAAATGGGCATAAAATATTTGACTGTTTCTAATTGTAGATACGCATAATTTCCTGAGATTACAAGGGAATCTAAAATTATCCAAGCCCTTATTTCAAGTGGAAGAAATACTTATATTTAAAGTATCTTCACCCCAAATGTGCATCATGGCCATTTATAACAGGACAAATGACATTGCTTCTTAAAATCTGAGTGGCTGATGTCACCTTAGGCCCCCTCCCACCTCTTCCGCAAGGTCTCTGCCCTTTCCTGAGGATTTCATCCTCGTGGGCGCTCGGGCTCGGAGTCTATGCTCTGAGTGTGTGGGATTCCCACTCTGCCCCATGGCCCACCTCCTATAGCTCTTCCCTCCTCACTGCTCTACACTGACTCCGAATGCCATCCATTTCCCTCAATATCCACATAAAACCACCCACACAAGCTAATGTGTGTATAGCCAACTTACCTAGATGTTGGCCAGTTGGAGGTTGAGGGGAGAGGAGAGTGTTGTGTCAAAAACAGTTTAAAACTGGACATTAAATTTCTCCACCATAAAACACTCCTCTGAGGACTTTTGACATTTCAGGCCCAGCCTTCTCATTCTTTTTCTTGGCCTTCTCTCGGCCGGTCCCCCATCAATGCCAAATTTCCTCCCGTTTCGTTTTGCAGAGGACCTCTACAACTTCCTCCTGATTCGGCTCTGAGCCTCTCCTCTATGGGCCTTTGACTCTGGGTCTCTGCATATTCCCTCCCCTCCCCATCCTTGCCAAGGATAGCAAAGAGACTTAGAGACTTCTTTTCTACCGGTTGGAATTATGCCACGAACATCCCACTTTAGAAGGCGGCTAGATGTAATTTTTGTTTTAAATAACAAGCCTTGCTCTGTTATACCAGCACCATATAAATGAAATGAGTTCTCCCTGCAGTGGTAAGCAGTACTGCCAACAAAGGCAGTTAATATCGAGGCACTGGGCAGCGGCCCTAAAATATATCTCACTTTTACGAAAGGCATTACAGATTTAGCACTTGGCTAAACGCACCGCATCACAATGCATACCCTGGAAAGTGTCCCATGAAGACTGATGATGTGTGTGCTTCCCTCACCTCTCCTTTCTTTTCACTCTGGAAGCTCATTGTCATTACAGCCCTGCATGCCTCCTTGAAATGTAAAGTGCTAGGCACGTTTGCAAGTGTTGTGATGAAAAGGACTAAACCTTTGTCATCGTTAAACAAGTGGAAATGATGTAATAGCTTTACTACTTCGATATAATTTATGTGCCACTATAGGTTGAATAAATCATGTTCACTTCCTCCAAGAGATTGTGAGGCAAAACCCATTATATATAAATTTGTATGAGAACCAAAGTGAAATCTAGCAGTACCCTTATAACCGAACTGAATTTTAGATATTTTAGGTAGATTGTTGTAAAGAATGAGTGAAGAAATATTAACGTAGTGTTTTTCATGATTATCATTGATTGTTCCTCAAATTTTTTCTACAAGTTTCTACTCTGACATTTCATAGTCCATACATCATGACAATTTTTGGAATATAGTTATCTGCAGTAATGAAAGGCCACTAAAATAATAATGCACAGTAAATATATAGCAGCAACACAAAGAGGCAGGTACTTAATCCATTAGAAGATGAGAAAACACTTAATAAATTTACATACAACTTTGAGCTGACTTTATTTTAAACTTCCTTTTACTTTTACTTAAAAAAAAAACCTGAGGCATGATAGTATTTTTTTATTTGGCATGAGCAGTATATCATTAGTAATTCTTCAGTAACTTCAGCCAAGTAAGAATTTATTAGCTAACATTTATTAGCAATAATGGAGCAAACAAAATTTATAGATAAACCTAAGCATTTCTTTATAAAAATTTATTTTTCCGAAGTCTAAATTGTTTTGTTTTTATAATGCACCCAGTGATTTTGGCAGGAATGCTGTTGATGGTATTTATACAAGATTATTTCCTTACTTCTCCATCGGGCATTGGATGAGCATATATTTGCATTTCTTTTAAGATAAAAGTGTCCCTTTATTTTAAAGTTTTTTTTTTAAGATTTTATTTATTTATTTGAGAGAGAGAATGAGAGATAGAGAGCACGAGAGGGAAGAGGGTCAGAGGGAGAAGCAGACTCCCCACCGAGCAGGGAGCCCGATGCGGGACTCGATCCCGGGACCCCAGGATCATGACCTGAGCCGAAGGCAGTCGCTTAACCAACTGAGCCACCCAGGCGCCCCAAAAGTGTCCCTTTATTTTATATGTGCAAACATTTTACTAAAAGCAACTAGCCTGAGTTTGGACTAATTAAAGTGTAGCTGTATATACTTACATCCTCTGTGAAGTCGTCCTGGTTTTGACATTGCTCATGGAAGAACCATCCAAAGACTTTACTTGCAGAAGTGACTCTGGCTGCAGATTTAAAAGCACATCTGACAAGACAACTGTTTCAGAAACCGTCTTAATTAATTCACCTTGCCTTAAATACGAACTCAACTAAGTTGATTAGTCCTATTTCATGACAGAAACGTTGCCCTCCGATATCCTCTAAAGATAGGGGAAAAGATGCTAAGCCCCAGGAAAGTGCACTGCAGTGTACATAAACCTGTCTCAGAGTTTAGTCTTTAGTTTAATCCTTCCTTAGCCTCTAAGATGCTTTGTGGGCATTCACTTAATGCCCCTCTTCAATTTGACACAAAAGGAAAATACTAGGAGAATAAGTAATACGTTTTCTTTGATGGGAATATGGCCTATTTCATATTTCCAACAGGTTTTGAGTGGGAAAATTCCTTCACAAATAGGGAAAAAAAAACAAGTTATTTTTCACAGAGCTGCAAAATTAAACAAAAGAGGCAATCTATTTAAGGAAGACGCTTCTAGGAAGTACAACTGTACTTTCTGATAGACAAGTAAAAAGCCCTTGACAGTCTGTGTGAGAGCTGCCATCTATATAAAAGAGAAAATATGGAATTTTGAAAATGTGATCTGTTTTATTTACTAGTGAAACATTTGTAGCTTTGAAAAAGAACATCAATAATTTTTATTCCTAATAATTTGCTAGTGGAAAGTACAAAATAAGAATCCAAGACAAAAATTAGAATTATGTTACAAGTAGTGCTTTAGGTTTCCTGTTTGAAGATAACTTGCTTCTTTGTTGACACACATTTTTTTCTTTAAGATTTTATTTATTTATTTGAGAGACAGAGAGAGCACACACAAGTGGGGGGAGGAAGAGAGGGCGACGGACAAGCAGACTCCCCACTAAGCAGGGAGATGGACTCAGGGCTTGATCCCAGGACCCCGAGATCATGACCTGAGCCAAAGTCAGACGTTTCACGGACTGAGGCAGCCAGGCGCCCCTGTTGACACACATTTTTATCATTGGCTATTGGGGTCACTAAAAAAAAAATACCATATGGGATGTACTGATTTCACTCTGGGGTTCCTTCTCCTGAAACGGCAGTCAACAGCAGGGATTTACGTGATTAACAGACCCTGTCACGTCTCAGGCCCACCATTTGTGAGCTTGATGACCTGCCCAAGACATTGAACTTCTCTGAGTCTCAGTTTCCTCATCTCAGCAGAGTCTCATAGAGTTTCTCTGACACATGAAGGCAACAATGTAGACAAAGTATTTCGTAGTTCCCACTAGGTGCTAATTATTATGTTAGATAATGACATTATATGGTGTCCTCTGTTGAAAAGCCCTGGGAGAAATTTTTCTCAGCCTACAGTGCTAGGAATAATTGGGCTTTTCCCTGAGAAATCCAGCCAAAACAACATCTCAAGGATCATGTATCTAGTGCATGTCTTTCTTTACATTGGCTATTAGGAAGCTCAGAGCCAAATTTGTAGGGCCTGCCTTTAGGCATGCATTTTAAAACTAGAAAATATCCATGGCTTCATCTTATGTTTCCTAATGTGGTTTTCCTTTTGCCTTGATTTCTTTACTCAACTGTCTCTCTCTTTGTATCATATGTGTATATTAAAGTCTCTGCTAATAAATAATAAATGCATATAGATTTTCATCACCCTGATAGGCCTCAAATTAGAAGAGCCTGTGTCTGCAAGACTTGTCAGTACACTGCTAAACAAGAACTTATAAATGCACTGCTTTCATACAAGCAACATCCTAAAGGGGAATTCAGTTCCTGGCCAGCCCATAAACACCCATCTAACAGTGTAACAGCAGTCCTCATTCCAAGATAGAGCTACCATTTATAGTCCTGTTCTCTGGAAATGTGATCAGAGTCCTGGTCGGGTTCATGAATGACATGGCTTCTCCTGGCCTGGCCCTGGATGCCTGTCTCCACCCCATGAGCAGCTGTTACTCCTTTTACTCTTCAACACCAGCTCCTGCTAAATGAAGGAAGGAAGGAAGGTGAGGAGCTCTGACAGGTGGAATGGGGGGGGACAAAGAGAAACAGTGGCTTCCGGAGAGTCTGGGGGCTCCAATTGGAAGTGGGAGAGAAGAGGCAGAAGCTTCTGGTATCCAGTCAGCACACATGGGTCTGATTGTGCCGATTGTTAAAAAAAGACTGAAATCTCCTGCTCTGGTTAGAAAACAGTGAGTGCCCTGAGCCCCCAAGTATTCCTCCATCCTGTTGTTCCAGGATTTCCCCCCAGATACCCCACCCCACAGTACAGTATCTAAAGAGAAGGCTCCTAACAGGCAGAGGGCTGTAGGTCCCTGCGCCAGCACCCCCGCCAAAATCCGGTCAGACTGGTCTGTACTGGAGGTGACTGCCTCTGAACGAGAGAGAGAGAAAGGTCACAGTGCTGAGAAGGAGTACAGGTAGGAGAAGGAGAGCAATGGCTGCAAAAGAGAGAGAAAGGGAGGACTGGAGGGGCCCCAGTGATTTGGGGAGAAGCTAGAAGAAGCTCCACAGGCAGAGAGGAACGGGCAAGGATGAAACCAGCAGTGGGCGTGCACATTATTTGTTAGGCATTCAGGAGTGTTGCAAGTTTGCACCCAGTATGAAGAAAAGCCTCTTTATTTTCTTGCAGTTGGTCTAGTCCCCTTCAAAAGTCCTATTCTCTCGGTAAGAGGTGAGAAACTACGTTTAGTCCAATCTGGTAAATGCAAATGTACCCAACAATGCAAAGAGACCATGTCTCTCGGGTAATTTAGTCTCTTCCGAGATTAAATTGTCTCCTTTGGATCTTTTCTCCATCTCCCTTTCTTCCTTAAGATGGTGCATGAGTTGGGCATGGGCAACATATAGTGTCCTCATGGGGGAAGGGGTGAGTTGAGGGACCATATCCTGCCCTCTGGCTCTTGGGTGCTGCTTCAGGCTGGAGGCTCTGCTGGCTTCCCATGGGGACATCATGACCTGGTGTGCTCGCCAAGAGGCCCTACCTGCTGACTCAGCGTCTGACACAGCAAAGCCTCTGAGGTTTGGCTATTCATCCTCCGGCTGAGATGGTCCTCCCTGCAGCTCCTGACCACAGAGTCATCTTTGCCCTGGGACTGGGGACCCACTCTAGCAAGCCTCCCAGACAGAGCCTCTGCTACTTTCATATCATCTAAGGGGATGCAGGCACTTCTAGATCCCTCCTTCCACACCACTCAGGGTCACTCAGGAAAACTAACTCAGGTCCCTGGTATCAAAGCATAGACACCTTCTTCCTTACTTGCTGGGACTTCCCTGATGTGCACCTGTGAGCAGGGACCCCAGTCCTCACTCTTGATATGCTCACCAAAAGGGATGATCTGGATTTGGGCTAACCATCCTCTCTCCACAAACTCTAGTTTTAAGGACAAATGTCTCAATTAAGCAGATGAAAAAAGCAAGTTGGGGACTCAAAACCAGCGCCCTCCCACCCTGACCCCCACCCCATGCACAGCTCTGATGATGCAAGTTCTCCCCCTCCCCCTCCCCGTGGCCCTAAGCTTCATGGCTCTGCCTCTGGGCCATCTTACTGCCTTTATATTATCTCATCTTTGTATTTTCTCCATCTATTTTTTAAAAAATAAAGTTAGCTTTCAAACTAGGTTTATTACTAAAGTTCTTACTGCCTTACCATCAGTGACTTCTCTAAATGTGGAAAGGATGCACTGAAATCTAAAGATGGCCTTAGAACTATTTTATATCATTTGTTTTGATACTGAGACACTTCTGATCCACCATGCACTTGAAATTATTTTCTCCTGTAGGGTTGAGAGCTCTTTTCCTGGAAGATGAGCATGTAAGTATAGAAATGGAATGTAATAGTATTTGTTCTAAAGACATGTTTTCTATGTAAACAAAAGACTTCCAAAGAAAGAATAGGAAATATTCCTTCTTCCTCTGTATTTCCCTTTCCTTGCTCAGAATGTAGATGGTGATTATCTCATGATCTAAGGAAATTGTGAAAAATTGAGGTCTCTAGCTTAATGAGATTTTGATTCATTTATTAAAAATATGGTAGCATTAAATAATTTCTTCTGAAATTGTTATATGCTAATTTTTAATGCTTCACAATTTAATTGCTTAACAATTAACAGAAGACTATTTGGTATAACCCTTGTATGAATGAAAGTATTTGCTTATGTAAATAACTGAGCTGGAAATAGCAAATGTACTTTACATCAATTTGCATATATTCAAGATTACAAAATATGGTACTGTTATAATGGCAATTCCATTGAATCAGTGAACTCTGGTTTATTACTTACTCATGCATATTTTACAAGTGGACAACAATTTGGAAATGGTAAGACAAGAAAGATACTCAACATAGGTTTTCATTTCTCTAGATGCTAGTTTTACTTGCCATTTTCCTTCATTCTATCAATTTTTAAAAGCTCACTTTCCTTAATATCCCCATTTACAAATAATTACTAAGATTTAGAAAGCCATGAACCCTGAAAATAAAAATAATATTTAAAAATTATTTTCTGCATGACAATGTGCTTTTAAAACATCACTTGATCTTAAATAACGCTTTTTTTTTTTTTTAATGGGGGGCTGAGGGAAAGGGAGAGAGAGAGAATCATCTTAACAACTCTTCCAGGAAATTTGGATCTAGACTACTTGGCCTTGTCACAAAACTTCTGGGATGGAACACACTTTTGTTATGTGGGTATTAGTTATAATGGAATTTGATTCCAAAAGATTATTAGCATTTCTCTAAATAATAAAACTCTTCCCCACAAAGGATGATCATGGAAAATGGGAACTGCAGCTGCCGTGCTCTTGAAGCTCTATAAAATATTGAGCTCTTTTGCTGAGTGTCATTATGATTCACGAGTAACATATTTTTACTGCCATTAGAACACTTGCAAAATTAAGCTAGAATTACCTCAGTTGACTGCTATTAGCCAAAGTGCCAGCATTCGGTGCCAAGAATAAATCCTTGTAATGATAGACTTCAACAGTTGTACAAAACAGGCTTTTAAAGATTGGTTTCTGAAAACTAAATATTACTTGCTGTGACAAACAGCCTATCATTAATAGATATTTAGCCCCGACTAGTTAAATGGACTTAACAATGTAAAAATGTTTACAGAAGTCGCTTAATAATACCAATGATATATTTTTTCTTTTTTAAAGATTTTATTTATTTATATGAGAGAGAGAGTGCACGTGAGCACGAGTGTGTGCAGGTGAGTGGGGGCAGGGGCAAAGGGAGAGACTCTCAAGCAGACTGAGCTGAACACCGGAGCCTGACTCAGAGCTCCATCTCACCACCTCGAGATCATGACCCTGAGATCATGACCTGAACTGTAGTCAAGAGTCAGATGCTTAACCAACTGAGCCACCAAGATACCACTATTTTCTCTTTACTTACAGTCTTCTTTTTGGTAAGGCACCACTGTTGTTTTATAGAGATTACCCCATTCATACCTAAAACGCTTAGGTTTTTTTTTTTTTGAAAGCAGTAAGAGCATTTGATCAAATCCTCAAAAGGTACTATAATGCAATAACTGCATTTCACATGCAGTGCATCATTGATGAAATCAGAAGTGACCCCAGGTTCCCTCACTCCTCCAGCTTAGTGCTCTGACTCCTGGAATGAACAACATCCTGTTGCAAAACAATCTTGGATGTCTATATTTTATATCTAAATAATGAATCACTCTTACGAGTGCCACATGGTATGAAATATCTTTTTTTTTTAATTGTGGTAAAATACACTTAACGTAAAGTTTATCATCTTAACCATTTTTTTTAAAGATTTTATTTTTTCATTTGAGAGAGAGAGAATGAGAGATAGAGAGCACAAGAGGGAAGAGCGTCAGAGGGAGAAGCAGACTCCCTGCTGAGCAGGGAGCCCGACGTGGGACTCGATCCCAGGACTCCAGGATCATGACCTGAGCCGAAGGTGGTCGCTTAACCAACTGAGCCACCCAGGCGCCCTCATCTTAACCATTTTTAAGCCCACAGTTTAGCAGCAAGTTCATTCACATTGTTGTATGACCAATCCCCAGAACTCTTTTCATCTTGCAAAACTGAAACTCTGTTTCCATTAACAAACTCCCCTCTCCCTCTCCTCCCCCTCCCCCCAACTCTCAGCAACCACCATTCTACTTTCTGTTTCTACGATTTTTACTATTCTGGGTACCACATGTAAGTGGATTTGGTACAGTATTTGTTCTTTTGTGACTTGCTTATTTCACTTAGCATCATGTCCTCAAGCTTAATTTCGTCCCTTTTTAAGGCTGAGTAAAATTCCATTGTATGTATATACCACCTTTAAAAACTCATTCATCCATTAATGGACTTTTGGGTTGCTTCTACCCCTTGGTTATTATGAATAATGTTACTATGAAAATGGGTGTGCAAGTATCTCTTTAAGACCCTGTTTTCAATTCTTTTGAGTATATACCCAGAAGTGAAATTTCTGGATCATATGGTAATTCTATTTTTAACTTTTTGAGGAACTACTCTATAGTTTTCCACAGCAGCTGCACTATTTTAGATTCCTGCCAGCAAGGCACAAGGATTCCGATTTCTCCACATCTTTGCCAACACTTGCTATTTCTGTCTTGTGTATAGAGAGGTGTGTGTGTTTTATAATAGTGATTGTACTGGGTGTGAAGTGGGATCTGATTGTAGTTTTGATTTGCATTTCCCTTGTGATTAGTGATGTTGAACGTATTTTCACGTGCTTGTTGGCCATTTGTTTGTCTTCTTTGGAGGAATGTCTGTTCAAGTCCCTTGCCCATTTTTTAATTGAGTTGCTTGTGTTTGCTTATTGTTGTTGTCTAGCTGTTGGAGTTCTTTATATATTCTGGGTCTTAGCCCCATACCAGATATATGACTTTCTCCTATTACTGCATGGTATCACTTAGATGTAGAATTGAAAAAGAAGAAAAAGAAAAAAAAGGTCAAACTCATAGACACAGAAAGTAGAAAAGTGGTTGCCAGGGGCTGGGAGGTGAAAGAAATACAGAAAATTTGGTAAAAAAATACAAGCTTTCAGTTAGGATGAATAAGATCTTAATATCTAACATAAAACATGGTAAATACGATTAATAATACTGTCTTGTATAGTCTGGATTCACAAAGAGCATAGCACTTAAATGCCCTCACCACCACCCCTAAAAAAGGTAAATATGTGGGATAATGGATAGGTTAATTAACTTGATAGGGAGAATACTTGCACAACATGTATGTATATCAAATCATCACATTGTACATTTAAATATCTTATAATTTTGTCAATTATACCTCTATAAAGCTGAAAAAATTTATAAATATTGAAAGAATAGTTCCTCAATTTTTTGTGCTATTCTCTAAGCAATGGCTTCTCAGAGACATGACACTTAACATTTCCATCTGGATTATTAACATTTTCTCCATCACCCTCTTAAGTCTACGATCAACAAAACAATATATCAAACTCTGATTCATAGCACTCTCTGATTTCTGTGGCATCCATACTCCCACCATGGCAGATCTCAAGCCACCACCATCCCTGAAGAGATGCACAGCAGTGCATTGTTATCCGTTGTTTCCATCATTCTGATAAGTAGATGTAAATCATCTCAAAAACATAGAAAATAGTAAAATGTGGTAAAATAATTAGGAAGAGATAAGTTTTGAGTATGTATTATGTTTATTTTTAAGATAATGGATTCAATTGTGAGTCTGTATGATTTGATTTTTAATAATGGATATGTTTAACAACCAACATGCCAAATCCCTAAGAATTTTTTTTAAAAAAGATTTTATTTATAGGTAGAGAGAGAGCACAAGTAGGCAGAGTGGCAGGCAGAGAGAGAGGGAGAAGCAGGCTCTCCACTGAGCAGGGAGCCGGACGTGGGGCTCGATCCCAGGACCCCAGGATCATGACCTGAGCTGAAGGCAGCCGCTTAACCGATTGAGCCACCCAGGTGCCCCCAAAATCCCTAAGAATTTTATAATCAGTTCTTGTGAGTTGTTGTAAGCTGGCCCAGCACCATGCTGCTTAGACCACTTCTGCCCTCAAACGTCCACACTCCTTCCACCCCCAACATTCTGCTTGGGTTTCTAAAATAGTGTGTAACTTTGGCCTCTCCTTGAAAGCTTTTAAATAAGTCTCCACTAATTGCTTTTCAAAGTCCTTCAAAATCCAGCCCCTGCACCCTGCTTGACTCTGGGCCCTGCTTCCTCCCCATTTCTCTGGAAAGCCTTCCTCTTTTCTCACGCAAGTTCAACCCTTCCTTCAGGGTCCAGCTCCAATTCCACAGGCTGTACAAAACCTTCCCTGAGTGCCTCAGTAATTTCTCTTACCATGTTATTGCCCTTATAGTTTCTACCAGAAGAGGCACCCTGAATGAACTCGTATTTTCATTGACATTATTTTGTTGTCACATGTTCCTCATTTTCCAGTGATAATGTATTAGATATCGCCAACATCTCCAATTAGAAGGTCAGGGAAAGACTGGTGTTTCATACAGCTTGAGTACCCTTGCTGGGTATCTTCATGCATTCAGAACTATTTATTGAGCATCTACTATGTATCAGGGGCTGTGCTAGACATCAGGGATACATTTGTAAAAGTCTTTGTAAAGGAAGAAGACATAAGTTTGTCTTTGCCAACCTCAATGGAAAAGCACACACCAGGCATTAAAAATAATTAAGTTTGGAGGGTAAAGTATATAAACAGAACCACCAAATTTTAGAACTAGCAGAGATCTTAAACCAGGCATTCTCACTGGAGACAATGATGCCTCCACAGGGACTTTATGGAACACTGTTGAAGGTTTTTGGTTGTTTAGTTGTTTAGAGAACATTACGGGATTTATGGGTATTTCCAGGGATAGGAGACATCCTGCAGTCTGTGGATAGTCCCATTCAACAAAGGACTATATTACCTTATACCCAATTTTTAAGCGTTCACTGGGAATTCACAAAGATAAATTATAATTAGCAAAGCTCAGAATTAGAACTCTACATTAAATACAAAGCTTTCTCTTGTGTGGTTTTTGAAATACACTGATTTTTTTTAATTTAATGATTTTTTTTAAAAATGTATTTTTTTGACACAAAGAGAGAGAGTGCAAGCAGGGGGAGCAGCAGACAGAGGGAGAAGCAGGCTCCCCTCTGAGTAAGGAGTCAGATGTGGGACTCTATCCCAGGACGCTGGGATCATGACCTGGGCCGAAGGCAGATGCTTAACTGACTGAACCACCCAGGCACCCCTGAAATACACTGACTTTTCCAGGTATTCAACTATGATATAAGTTGAGAGAAAACTGTTCTCTTCTGTCCCAAATTTTGTTGAGAATTGATCATCATTACAAAAAAAAATCACATCATGAACAGTGATGTCATTTATGCTATTCAAGTCACCAAATCAACATTTCCTATTGTGCTGCAATCTTAGTCACTATACATCTATCTATATAAAACCTCATAATACCCTAATATGGACAGTGTACTCATTTAGTCCTGATTTCAAAATGTCAGATATCTTTAAGAGTCAAAAATATTCCAAACATATTACTATATTAAATACAATATAAACATATTGATGTGTAATCAATTAAAATATTAAAGTAATATAAACACATAAAAATGAAATAAAACATTTTCAATGTAAGCAGATATAAGCAGCTGGTTTTTCATATGTCTTCTGGAATGATGGGGTGTGCGACACAAATATTCGGCAACTAAAGGGAGAGTTTGCCTTACGTGTCACTTACAGTGTAATCTTAAAGATGCTCGTAAGGATGGTATCTGGAAAAGCTAATCCTGACAAAAGGAAATAAGCTGGCTGGTGTTGGGTATAGTTCTAGAAACTGGAGTTCAGACCCCAGGGGAATCAAACTGAATATTCACGCCCCCTGTCCTTTCCACCTGGTCAGTCATGTTTCCTACAACAGATTGGAGGTTTTAAAACCCATCACCTAAAGAAAAGGTCTAAATATCTTGTGGTTTGAGTCAAGGTTTAGAAAACAGTGAAAGATGAAATGCTTGAAAATGTGGGAAGTGTTGAGGAAAACCAGCCTTGGCGCTTATGTTTTGTTTTTGTTTTTTTAAGATTTTATTTATTTGACACAGAGTGACAGCGAGAGAGGGAACACAAGCAGGGGGAGAGGAAGAGGGAGAAGCAGGCTTCCTGCGTAACAGGGAGCCCGATGTGGGGCTCCATCCCAGGACCCTTGGATCATGACCTGAGCTGAAGGCAGAAGCTTAACGACTGAGCCACCCAGGCGCCCCACCCTTGGCGCTTATTATCCAGCAAACGCACTGTGGCAGCCTCCAGCCTCCAGCCTCCACAGGGCGCCTCCCCTCCCCTCACAACACCTAAACACAGGAGTCCCCGTTTTGCACAAGCAGTGCTTCGTTTTCATTTTTTTGTAGTGTCTCCCTCTTAGATCTCTGGTCAAAACTGCAGCAGAGATTCACACAAAAAATTTGAGAATCAAACGTCCCCAACTTTTAAGTAAACAAAGTCACCCCTGACCAAATGTTTGCACTTTGTGCCCCAACCTGGGGCCGCAACCCAGGTTCTCTGGATTGGAAGAAGAAACATGCTTCAGAGCAAAAGCAAGCTGCAGCTGGTGACCGTGCTGATTACCCAAGTGGCTTCCCTGAGTTCGACCCACTTAGGAAGTGCCCAGAGCGGACGCTGGGGCAATAAGGGACCAGCCAGCGGAGCCAAAACCAGTCAGGAAGTCAACTGCAAATACAACCAACTGCTGGTATGTCAAGTAGTTTTCTGGCTGAATTATGAATTCTTTAGGTACAACAAAAAAATGAGTAATTTTTCTCTTTTGTCCATAAGGTTAATGCATCACTTTTTCATGCTGCTAGTTTTTCGACTTTCTGCTCATCTACTGTTGCCCTTCTAAAGACACACTAAGAGAAACAAGGGTGAGATCTTATCTTTTCCATCTACTATAATGCAGAAATAGTATTGCTGCCTCTACCCCTGTTAGAAACCATGCCAACAGCCTTGGTTGAAACCAAAGCCCAGAAACCTGGGCGCCAGCAGCTAGAGTTTCCCCCTTCTTACTCTTGAAGAGAAGGCTGCCTGTGTCACTGCCCTCCATTAGAGAGATCTCCGTTGGGTTCAAGTCCTTCTAGGCATGCCTTTTGGAACATGGTTCCAATTTTGTGGACGTTTCATTTTCTTTGGTGAGAGTGATGAGCTAGCCACGTTCTACTGAATTGTCAAAGGTGTAAAGACAGGGAGATTCTGAAATGTGACATTGGAAGATGCATGCACCTCCACCTTACAAAATGCCAAAGAAATTAGGCAGTTCTGCCCTGGCCTCTGGGGGACACGTGCCAGCATGTTTTTCATAGAGTAACACTGACCTCAAGGTGCTGATTTGAATTCAGAGAGAGGGAATTCTTTGTACATAAATGCAGGTGGCTCAGGCTAAACCAGTCACCTCTGTTCCTTCAGCCGAACAGAGCCTTGGACTTCATACAACAATAATGCTGAGAGCTAACATTTATTGAGTCCTTACTCTGTATTAAGTCCTGGGGCCATGTGCGTCTCATATACTGTCTCATGCATTCATCACAATGAACCTGTGAGGCGGTACTATTATGACTTTGATTTTATAAACGAGAATGGCCTAAGGCCAGGACACAGGTGGGTTCGCATTGCTGGTTAGAGGCAGCTGGGATTTGAACCCACGTCTGTCTGGCTTTACAGGCTTCTCACCCTCACCCACTGCCTTAGGTTGGAGTTGAATGGATTGGCGCAGAACACCTTCCTTCCCACTCCCCACCCCCACCCCTGCTCCCCAAGTTTGTGCCATTGGAGGCTTTGGGCCTTTTCTTGGTTCTCCTGCTCCTAGTCCTGTCTCCCCAGGCTAGTCATTTTTTCTTCTTGCAATTGAGGTCTTGGCATGCAATTATTACTATTATCTGGTGACCTGGAGTATAACTGTCCGCTCTCAGAAAACACAAGGGGAGTATATACGTTTCTTAAGGTTCTATGCTAATGATGCTTGGCACTCTTTAGCTAAGGGGACATGAGTGCACAGCTGTCATCTTTCTAGCTCTAAGTTTGGAAGTACTCTGATTAAGACTGTAGCCTATCAGGTTGGGCGTCTATATATCCAAAAGGAAAAGGCTTTCTTTTGTTAGCTTGCTCTGGGCAGAGACTACAAGCAGCAGGACTGATAGTTATATGAAGATGTAATCCTATAGTGAGAGCTAGATGGCCACTGGTTTGCACACTGGCTGTGAGAAATCTGGAATATCATAGCCAGTTACTAGGATTTCTGTTGCATGAGAACCCCCTCCGGGTCCTGGAAAAATGGGGAAGTGAATTTTGAGAAGTTATAAACTCCTAGACCATCAAGAAGAGGAATCTCAAAGATGTGATGAAGGCTTCCTTCAATTTAGGGGGACGTGGGTTCCCTGAAAAGCAGAGCATGTACCATGTCTTGAATGAGAGAAGGAAAATTGGTCCCTAAATAAGGGCTCAAGGTCAATAGGGGAGAAATACTCTATTACTTGCCCACATTTGTCTAGATCTGGGAAATCTTTCCCAAGTTCCTCCAAAAGGAGCAGGCTACCTTTCAAAGAAAGCTCAAAGAATAGAATAACCAGTGTAAGGCCAGGCCACGGGAAGTTAAGCCAAAAAAGAGGTTTGCTGGTAAAGAAGAAACTCTTCTTTAGCGTTAAGGATCATTGCAGTGAAAGAAGAGGGAGCAGAGAAGAATATTCCAGTGACAGGGAAGTAACAGCCACAAACCCAGGCCACCAAGAGCCAGAACAGGCAACATTAACTGCAGCCATGTTCAGAAAGCTTCAGAAGCAAGACCAGGAAGACTACTGTGGAGCCAATAGGGAAAGGAAGAGAGCTCGAGACCTTGTCACCCAGTGACTTCCTTGGAAAACTCAGTCCAAGATGGTAATTGTCCCCGAGGACAGGGAGGCCTGGGAAGATAGGGGATACCCAGTATTATGGGTTGAATTGTGCCCCTCCAGAATTTATGTGTTGAAGTCCTATCCATGCCCCGCCCCCAGTACCTCAGAATGTGACCTGATATGTAGATAGGGTTTTACAGAAGTCATGGCCCAAGTTAAAGTGAGGTCATTAGAATGGCCTCTAAACTAATGACTAGTATCCTTATAAGAAAGGAGCTTTGGACAGAGACATGCAGGGAGAATGGCTTGTGAACATGAAGGCAGAAACCAGAATGATGCTTCTACAAGCCAAGGTGTTATAAAGAGTGTGAGCAAATCATCTCAAGCTAGGCGAAAGGCATGGGACTAACTTTTTCTTACGGTCCTCAGAAGGCACCAGCCCTGCCAACACCTGGGGGCTAGAAGTCCGAAGATCTTGGACTTCTGGCCTCCAAACTGTGAGACTAAAAATTTGTGTTGCTTAAGCCACCCAGTTGTGAGGCTTTGTTAGAGTAGCCCCATGCAACCAACATACCCAGTAAAGCCCTCAGAGCACCAGTAACGGAAGATTTTAGTTCTAATAGCAGGGAACCAAAGGGATGGCAGGTCCCACTATCACGATAAAGTTATGCCCCTTAAATTGTGTTCTCCATTCAGGCCATGTTCTGGTGAATCAATAGAATGACCTCTCTCCTGTGGCCTAAGTGTAAATCCTATGAAACACTCTAAGCACAAATTTTCATTCAAAGACTGCTTAAAATACGAAAACAATGGATTGTGGATCACCACATCAAAAACTGATGATGTATTGTATGGTGACTAACATAACAACAACAAAAAAAAAAAGACCGCTTACAGGCAACCACTATATGCCCAATGACCTTGCAGATTTTAAAACATGACAAATGAAATGAGGTTAAATACTCAGTCATCTCCTTTTGAAAATATTTTAATAAACAGATTTATTGAAATCCATCTCCAACATTGCTGCCCTGGCCAGCTTTCCACAGGGAAGTTGTGGTCGGGAGGAGAACTGACTTAGCGATCAGGGCATGCAACAGGGTGTCCTTTGTTTCAACGACGCTTTATGGTTCCCATATGGAATGTTTTCTTGAAAGCACTAAATGCTGCAGGATTTCCCTTTCCAGAGTGGAAATCCTGTATGGAACAATCATCAGGATAATCGTGGACTCTTTTGCTTGGCTTTCCCTTAGAGGTGAGATTGGAGCAGAGATTCATTGGTCCACTTCATCTAGTTTTGTTGGATTCCACTAGAGCATTTGAAATTCTTGTTTCTGAGGAACACTTTCTCTTCTCTGGTGTGTGGTTTAGGAATATAAAGGAGGATGGTGGTTGGACATAGCCTTAAAAAAAAAAACAAACCAACTTCTCATTGTGGATAATTTCAACATACTCTAAAGGAGATAGACTAGAACAATAAACCTGAATGTACCAAAATGTAACTGCAACAATGACAAACTCTTGCCTTTCTTGTTTCATTTATGCCTTCTGCTTCTCCTTCCCCATACTGGATTATACTGAAACAAATGCCAGCTATGATATCATTTCATCCATAAATATTGCAGTATATATTTCTAAGAGAGAAAGACCCTTAAAACTATTATCGTGAAACCATGACCACAACTCAAACATCCACAATTTTAAACATCATTTATTGTCTAGTCCAGGTTCAAGTTGCCTTGATGGTCTCATAGTTTTTTAAAAAGTTGGTTTGTTTGAGAATCCAAAAAATGCCCATGTGGTTTATGTGCATTTGTTGATGTGCACTGAGTTTTTTTGAAGCTATAGGTTCTCCTCTCCCTTCTTTTTCCTTGGAATGTATTTAAGAAAACGGGTTATTTTTTTCTGTCAGGTGTCTGGTTTTGGTTATTGCATTCCCCTGGTGTTGTTACCATGTTCCCGAGGCCTTCATATTTCTCAAATATCAAACTTAGATGCTCGATCTGATTCAGGTTTGATATTTTGGCAAGGGCACTTACATGAAGATGGTGTTGAATCTTCCATCAGGAGGCACATTCTGTTCAGTTCTCCCCTACGATGTTAGTGTCTGCTGATAGCCAAAACCTAGATCTTATTTCATTTGAGATTTGCCAAATGATGGTATTCTAATTCTATTATTTCTTGAGTGTGAGGGTACAGCTCACACAGGAAAGACAGGTTCAATGCTTCATTGATTTTAGAATAATTGGTTTACTAATATCCTTCAAAGGTGACCTGTGAGTTTACTTTAAAAAATTCGTTATTGGGGCACCTGGGTGGCTCAGTCGGTTAAGTGTCTACCTTCAGCTCAGGTCATGATCCTGAGGTCCTGGGATCGAGCCCTGCATGGAGCTCCCTGCTCAGCGGGGAGCCTGCTTCTCCTTCTGTCTCTGGCAGCTCTCCCTGCTTGTGTGTGCTCTCTCTCTCTGACAAATAAATAAATAAAATATTAAAAAAAAAATTTCATTATGAACTCATGACTTTTTAATTTATTTAGTATGTTTTAATCCATTGTTGGCGTTAGTACTCAAATTGTCCCAACATTGGCTATTTGGAGCTGTTTCAAATTGGTTCTTGAGTCTTGGACATAAGCTTTTTAACTGCTTTTGGGGGAAGGGCACAGAGACCCTTACCAGAACTTTCACTCCTGGATCAGTGGTGTCCAAACTTTTTTGATTGTGAACTCCCATTAAAAAATATTTTCAAGTGGGGGCACCTGGGTGGCTCAGTTTGTTAAGTGTCTGCCTTCAGCTCGGGTCATGATCTCAGGGTCCTGGGATCGAGCCCCGCGTAAGGCTCCCTGCTCTGCGGGGAGCCTGCTTCTCCCCCTCCCCCTCCCCCTCCCCCATCTGTGTGCTCCCTCTCTCCCTCTCTCAAATAAATAAATTAAATTAAAAAAATATTTTCAAGCATGAATCCCCTCTATATGCTTATTTATAAATTATACACATATCCTAGGATTTAATATATTATATCCATAACAAAACACCTCCAAATAGAAATCTTGGATCATAAGAAAAACCTGAAATAAACAATGTTTAAAAATGAGAGTCACCGGGGCACCTGGTTGGCTCAGTTGTCAAACGTCTGCCTTTGGCTCAGGTCATGATCCCAGGGTCCTGGGATCTAGCCCCGCATTGGGCTCCCTGCTCTGCGGGAAGCCTGCTTCTCCCCTTCCCACTCCCCCTGCTTGTGTTCCCTCTCTCGCTATGTCTCTGTCAAATAAATAAAATCTTAAAAAAAAATAAATGAGAGTCACCTAGGAGGTCACTAGACATAGCTCTTAGCCAAACTAACAGGGGAGTTGGAGGGGGAAGAATCTTTGCCCGCTGAGGAGCCAAGAATCCTAGAAGAGACCAGGCTGCTGGCCTCCAGCCCCACGGTCTGGAGAGCTCAGCCCTGTTTCCTGCCAAGCGCTTGGCCATGAGTAGGGAGGAGATGCCTAACAGTGTCCTGGCACCCCACCAAGCTCTTTCACTGGCCAACAATCTGGCAAGCAGGCCTGGTCGGGTCAATGCTCAGGAGAGGAGGCAAGCAGGCTGGCTTCACGGATATGGAAGTAGAATCATGTCTGCTTTCTTTCTAGGAAGGAAAAGTCTGAAGTTGCAAAAGTTTAACTTCCTTTAAAAAGGGAATCAGCTTTAATTAAAAAGAATTGATAAAGCAAATTATTGTAAAAGGACCTTTTCAGGGCATCTGGGTGGCTCAGTGGGTTAAGTGTCTGCCTTCAGCTCAGGTCATGCTCTCAGGGTCCTGGGATCGAGCCCCGCATCGGGCTCCCTGCTCAGAGGGGAGCCTGCTTCTCCCTCTCCTGTTCCCCTTTCTTGTACCCCCTCTCTCTCTTGCTCTCTGGTAATAAATAAATAAAATCTTTAAAAAAAAAAAGGACCTTGTCATTGGCTTTCTATGCCAATAAAACCAAAAGTTGAATATTGATGACTCAGGCTGCTACACCAGTGACTTGGTTAAGTAACCTGGTTGAGACAAGCTCTGGGTAGAGATTTGGCTCCATCATAAGTAGCAGATTCCCTCAGCTGTGTTTTTATTTTTTTATTTTATTTATTTATTTATTTTAAAGATTTTATTTATTTATTTGACACAGAGGCAGCGAGAGAGGGAACACAGCAGGAGGAGTGGGAGAGGGAGAAGCAGGCTCCCCACCGAGCAGGGAGCCCGATGCGGGGCTCGATTCCAGAACCCTGGGATCATGACCCGAGCCGAAGGCAGACACTTAACGACTGAGCCACCCAGGCGCCCCCTCAGCTGTGTTTTTATGATACTCAGTTTAAATTGTGAGGACCCCTTACTGCCAAACTGTTTTGATATCCATTTAAATGGCAGAACTTTGTGTTTGTCAATAACTCTGAAATGTGACTGGAAAATTATGGAACATCAAAAAGTAAGGCAGGTGTTGGAAGTAACGGTGGTTTATGCAAGGAAATTGTCCTTAATCTCCTCAAAGTATCTGAACGTAAAATTAACTCCAAAATTTGCTACAAAAAAAAATCTTTTGTTCTCCAAAACAATAAAAAAAAAAAATCAGAATAGCATTTGTCTTTTGAAGTGATAGTTACTATTCCCTGACTCTCGGTTGTAAAAAGCTCGAAAGCAAATTCGAATAAAATAGAATGTTCTCTTCTGACAGTTTCTAAACTTAAATATAGAATTTTGCTCATAATTTGCAATTGTAACAAGAAAGTTAAGAAGAAGAAGACCTCAGACAGTAAGATAATCTTTAAGAGGAAGTAGAAACTTCTTCTCTGTTCAGAGAGTTGTTGTTACTCTCCTCTTCGATCTCCTGTTGAGCTCGTAGGTGTTCAGAATGGTTTGATCCCCATTCAGCTGAATTCCTGAGACCAGACGAAATCCCAGAAGTAGAAACTTCTGAATAGTTCATCATCTGAAGTCATTCCTGTGAGTTAAGGATTGCTGATCCTAGAAGAATATAAATATACCCAGGAAGTGGAGCATCCTGCTGCTAACATTTTGTGTGTATAAGTCGTGTTTTTCTACCGATCAGTGGGACCCAGGCAGAGACACTGAAACTTTTGAATGAGTCTTTTCAAAGAATGGGAAAATTTCTCACCTATTGACTTATTTTCTATATCAGCACCTAAGCCCCACTTTTGTAACCCCAACCACTCTTACTGAAAAATAAAATATGACCAATTTGAGTATCCATATGAGAGATTATCCAAAAGTTCAGTTCACAAAACTGGGGGGGGGGGGGGGAAAAGGCCCAAACTGAAACCTAAAGAGCCTTTATTCTACCACAGCCTCCTTCACCGGAAGGAGGGCTGGGGGGCCCCTCAGTCATGTGGTATTAACCCACCACTCTCACTGCTTCATTTATAAAGTGCCTTGGGATTCTGAATGATTTTTTGACAAACGCTCAGCATCATCAATTTATCAGGAAAAAAAAAAAAGAAGACAAATAGATTACATCATCATGGAAAAATCTTCCATTCCTTTTGATGTCTCAACTGGATTAAATGCTTAGAGGCCCCAAGGCAGGTGTTGAAAAGACAACAGTGCTGATTCTACTATGTAAACAAGTAAAAAACTTCCAAACTATATAAAATAGTTGTAGGGAGTCCAGCAAAGGATTTCTATTTCCCATGATGATTACTTCAATTTTTTAATTTTTTTTCAGATATCAAATATGAACTTTTTCAGAAAAGAGGTTATTGGGTGCTTCTCTTTTGCTCGTCAGCCCATGCCTGCTATTCCCCTCTGTGGACCTGATCCCACATATTTTCATCACAAAAGACCATTTGCACCAAAAAGTCAGCCCAGTGTCAGGATTTCAGTTTCTCAGGGGAACAGGCTTACCAGTTAATAAAGAGGTTTTTATTAAGCGTTTGCTAAGGCCCAGCACCGTGCTAAGTCCTGCAGGGAACTCCAAGACTTATGAGTGCGAAGATAGTGTGACATTGAAAGAGCATATTCAAGTAGCGAAAGACCACTTACGTAAAAAAATGAGACAACAACCAAATGTCAATTGTTGGTCAAGGTGAATGTGGATTTGAGGGCCTAGGAGGCCCTTTGGAAAGAAGTTGGACTTGTGGGTTGTGTTTTTGTTACTTTACATTTTATTGTATATTTTGAGTAGATATGTATTGCCAAGGCCCAAAATTCCAAAGAGCTCCCTTTCTCCCCTGCCCTTTGACTGTAATTTCCCTCTTCATGGCAATCAGCCTGGTGACTTTTGCCTATTTTCTCAGAGCTGTATTATGTATGTGTGTAAATAAATATGATAAATATTTCCTTCCCCTTTAGCGTTACAAAGGGTAGCTACTCTGCGTCTTGAAGCACAGAGTGGTAGAACAGTAGAGTTATTAAAAGCTGAGGCTCTGGAGCCTGTGTTCCGTCTTGGCTCTGTCAATTTTTACCAGGGGGACCTTGGGCATAAGTCACAGAGCTGCTTCCTGATCTCTGTAAGGGAGGCAAATATGAGTACCTGCCTCTTATGGTTGAAACAAGCTAATGTAAATTAAATGGTTAGAACAGTGCCCAGCATGTAGAAAGCACTGTAATATATGCTAGATTGTGCTATTTTCACTTAATATATCTTAGAAATTGTTCCGTATCAGCACAAATAGACAAATTTATTTATTTACAAATGCTTAATATTTCATTGAGGGACATACTATCTTGTGCTTGGCCTGTGTGATGAAGACTGTCTAGTAAATTAGGAAAACAGTGTTCTACGGTTTCCAGGAGGTAGAGCAAAAGTAGCAGGTTATCACTACACACCTTTATTTGGCTAAAGTTTAAAAGACTAGCCACACTGAGTGTTGGTAAGGATGTGGAACAATTGGAACTCTCTCACACACTGCTGATAGGGAAGTGAAATAGGGTGATCATGTTGGAAAACAGTTTGAGCATTTCTTATAAAGTTAAACACATATCTGCCATTTGCTTCAGTCATTGCACTAGGTATTCACCCGAGAGAAAACATATGTTCATACAAAGACTTGTACCCAAATATACCTAGGAGCTTTATTTGTAATAGCCAAAACCTGGAAACAACCCAATGTCCATCAATATGTGGATGGATGAACAAGTTTTGGTAAATCTAAACAATGGAATACTACTCAGCAATAAAAATGAGTAAACTAATGATAAATGCCACATGGATAAAGCTCAAAGTAATGTTGCAAAAGAGTACATACTATATGATTTCATTTATACAGAACTCTAGAAAATGCAAACTAATCTGTAGTAAACAGAAAGCAGATTAGTGTTTGAGGATAGAAGTAGAAGAATGGGGGGTGAATTACAAACAGCACAAGGAAATTTTAGGGGGATGATGCATATGCTTATGATGATAGTTTCATAGGAACATACATGTATCAAAACTCATCAAATTATATACTATATGTGCAATTTATTATGATAAAATATACCTCAACAGACTTGGGGAAGGAAAAAGAAAACAGATATATTCAAAACAAAAGAATTAAAGAACCCCTAAGAAGCTAATAGAAAAATGAAAATTTTTGGAATGTCCAAATTACAGTTGAGTATGCCTGCAAATATAGCCTAATACCAAAATAATCATTTACATTTAGTTCTTCTTTTGTGCTTTTCCTTCCTCACTCCATATCCATACTAGGTATGTTGGTAGGGGAGGGAAAACCTTTCCTTCGACCTTCTATGTTTTCAGCTGGGGCCCTGGAACAAAGACAGATTAAACAAAACAAAACAACCCAAGTTTGTTAGCATGTATATCTCATATATGCACGGGAGAAACTCAGAAAAAGAGAAACTAAATAAAAAAGGTGGCTTAGGACTCCTACTTATGCAGCATCTTTGGCATAGAACAATAAACGTGGGAAGAAATGACAGGACAAAGGAAAGCTGTGTTAGCCTTCCAGGGGAGACAAACTGAGGGAAGGAAATACAGGGGTGGAAGTTGATGGAATTGGATTTGTTGGCAGATTCCTCTGGTGCTGTCTCTGGGCAGATGAGAGTCTATAATCATCTCCAAGAAGGGGGAATTGGCATACTGCCTTTAGGCAGAAAAGGTGGAAGGTAGAGAGTTTTCCCGTGTTTGCTGCTGCTTAATTGCCTTCAGCTCAACATAAGAGCTCAAAGAGGCATATTTTGGGGTGACATACCCTGGTTTCCTCCTTCATTGCTCAATTGGGGGAATTTTTTCTTTCAATTGCTTTGATGAGTCACTTAATATTTACTTATTGAATGAAACTGTTTTTTTCCTTAAGTGAGAGATGGGAAAGAGCTCAGTTGGTGTGTGTGTTGTGTGCTCTTCAAAGTGGGACATGTGGAAAGGTGGCTAGTAAATGGTAGGGACGTCTCAACATTTCCCTTACACCAGCAATTCTCAAACTGTTTTTGGTCTCAGGGTCCATTTTGTTCTTAAAATGTACTGAGTGCCTCAAAAAACTTTTGTTTAAATGGGTATGCATATCAATATTTACTGTATTAGAAATTCAACCAAGGGAATTTTTAAAAATATTTATCAATTTGGGGCATCTGGGTGGCTCAGTCGGTTAAGAGTCCAACTCTTGATTTCTGCTCAACTCATGATCTCAGGGTTGTGAGATAGAGCCCTGCGTCAGGCTCTGCACTGGGCATGAAGCCTGCTTAAGATTCTCTGTCTCTCTAACAACAACAAAAAATTTAATTAAAAAAATATTTATCAATTCATTTAAAAAACAATAAACTCCTTACGTGTTAATGTGAGTAAGATATTTTTATGAACAATATCTTTTCAAAAAAATTTAGTGTGAAGAATGGCATTGTTTTCCATTTTTGTCAATCTCTGGTACATCTGGTTTAAAAGCAGACAGCTGGATTCTCCTATCTGCTTCTTATTTCATCTGGTGTGACATCATGTCATGTAGTCACCGGTAAACTCCACTGTACAATCATGAGAGTATGAGAGTGAAGCAGGCAGATAACCTCTTAGTGGTTGTTATGAAAATTGTTTTCACTTCAAGGACCTTAATGGAAGGATTTTTATTGGCCCCAAATCTCTTCTCTGGGAGAGACTTTGAGCCCATGTCTTATAGGACCACATGTAAGTCATACAGCTAAAAATCTATCCTGTTTTACAAGAGTACCTTTGAAAGAGAGTCAACAACTGTCCCAGTTTTATAAAATATTTGCCAGATAATGCAGCTGGAGCCTCCAAAATGTTAGGCTGGAAAAAATGGATATGAGGCCAGAGATGAAAAGGAATGTTTGTGTGTGTGTGTATATATATATATATATATAGTTAACGTTTACCCCCAAAACCTTAAAGAATGTATCTAACACTAGATTTAAAAAATCTTTACTATGGCCAGACTACTCTGAAAACTAAAACATCCGGGAGTTGCTTTAGCAATCAAGGGAAGAGTCCCCTGACCACATTTTTCTTGAATGGCAACAGAGTTTCCACTGTTTTCTTAGACAACAACAGTTAGTCATTAAGGGCTCTTTTAGGGCAGAATGTGGTCTCACAGTCATGCCCAAACCAGTGGATTAATTTAAAGTAATTATGTAGTAGAAACCCAGTACTGTGTTTAAATAATACTGATCCTAGCCACAGAATTTGGGAATTGGTGGTGATTGCACCTCCAGAAAAGGTCTAACTTCGCTTAATGTATAAATGACATAAAGCTTAATTGAGGAACAAAACAGACAGTAGGTTTTTGTTGTGCGTTGGTTCTTAAGGTTAATTGCATACTTTCTCAGTGGGGCAAAAAAATAAAATATATTAAAAACCAGAGCAAAATCCTCATGGCAAAATCCCTCCTTTCCCACACTCCAGGAGTTCTTTCGGATTGTTTCTGTTTCCACTCAATCATGTGTAATTTTACCCTGTCAATGTTGTGCAGAAGATCTGTGATTGATAGGTATCCAATGCTGGTCCTGAGGGCCTTACTGGAACTAATGGTACAGTCCTTGGCAACTAACTAATTGAGGGGGAGGGGGAGGGTAAAGGAGCTTGCTTTCCAAACCTAGGACAAAGTAAAAATATGCATTGTGGGGATCAAATAAACATAGGCAAAAGAAACCTACAAAATTCTAAATTGTGTCATCATCAACAGATGTTTATTGAAGCCCCACTATGCATTCGGCCAAGCAGTTATCAAAGTGTTCTGTGCTGGGCAAGGTGCAGCGTGTATCAAGGTATAAAGTACCTTCCAACTCTGGATTTTACACTCTAGTTGGAGAGATAAGCACACAGGTAATATTGGACCAGATCAGAGGTGTGGGGGAACATTTCACAAGGCTGAGAGATTCCTTCTGCTATAGACTGAATGTTTGCATTCTCCCAAAACTCATATGTTGAAAACCTAATCTCCAATGGGATGGTATTTGGAGGTGGGGCCTTTGGAAGGTGATTAGGTCCCTCATGAATGGGCTTAATGCCCTTTGAAAAGGGTACCCAAAAGAGCTCCCTAGCCCCTTCTGCTGTGTGAGGTCACAGTGAAAAAATGGCTTTCTGGGGACCAGGAAGCATGTTCTCACCAGACACAGAATCTGCCTGTCGGTATCTTGATCTTGGACTTCGCAGCCTCCAGAAACTTGAGAAATAAATTTCTGTTTATAAGCCACCCAGTCTATGGTATTCAGTTAGAGCAGCCTAAATGTAAGACAACTTTTGTCTGGAATTGCCCAAGAAAGCTTTGTGGATATGGTGTGATGTGAGTACTCAAGGTCTGGAAGAATATGGTCCATAGGATATTATTAACACCAATATTATTATTCATGATTTCCTTACCTGAAACTAGGTTTTTGGTTATATTAAATGTTTAAAATACCTAGTATAAAGTTTTTTACTCTTTTTCCCCCAAGATTTAAAGAAGAAGAGAACCACAAAATTTCCATTGTGAAATTGTTTAATGAGTTAAGTGTAAATGATTCAAAAACATAAGGATTTTTATTTCCCTTAAAATACACAAAGATCCCTGACCAAGGGGAAAACGTGTGGCCCCAGTGTAGCTTGCTGTTTGCCAGAGAAGGCATGTTTGGGCAGAGAGTGACTTTGGGGGGATCATTTGACCAGGGTCCTGGCATGGTTTCTCTTTGCCACATGTTGAGCCAATTGCTGTCAAGGACACTTTTTGTTATTGAGTCAGTTGATGGTTCTTCCTATTTTGTTTGATTAAATACATTTCTTTTTTTAAATAGGAACTCTGTATGTTTTTATTTATTTTTTTGTTTTTTTAATTTTATTTTATTATGTTAATCACCATACATTACATCATTAGTTTTGATGTAGTGTTCCATGATTCATTGTTTGCGTATAACACCCAGTGCTCCATTCAATATGTGCCCTCCTTAATACCCATCACCGGGCTAACCCATCCCCCCACCCCCCTCCCCTCTAGAACCCTCAGTTTGTTTCTCAGAGTCCATAGTCTCTCATGGTTCTTCTCCCCCTCTTCATTTTTCCCTTCCTACTATCTTCTTCTTCTTTTTTTTTTTTTTAACATATAATGTATTATTTGTTTCAGAGGTACAGGTCTGTGATTCAACAATCTTCCACAATTCACAGCGCTCACCATAGCACATACCCTCCCCAATGTCCATCACCCAGCCACCCCATCCCTCCCACCGCCCACCACTCCAGCAACCCTCAGTTTGTTTCTTCAGATTAAGAATTCTTCATATCAGTGAGATCATACGATACATGTTTTTCTCTGATTGACTTATTTCGCTCAGCATAACACCCTCTAGTTCCATCCACGTCATTGCAAATGGCAAGATTTCGGGTTTTTTGATGGTTGCTATTATAATATTCCATTGTGTATATATATATATATATATATATATATATATACCACAGCAAGATGGCGGAGGAGTAGGAAATGTGATTAAATACATTTCTCAGGAAAGAAACTGGATATTATTTTTTTAGAGATTTATTTATTTGAGAGAAAGTGAGCAGGGGGAGGGCCAGAGGGAGAGGGAGAAAGGGAATCTCAAGCGGACTCCCCGTTGAGCCCGACATGGGGCTTGATCCCGTGATCCTGAGATCATGACCTGAACCAAAATCAACAGCCAGATGCTTAACTGACTGAGCTACCCAGGTGCTCCAAAAAACTGGACATTATTAATTAGATGTTTCCCAGAAAAATTTTATGGAATCGATTCTGTTTTTGGTACTGCGTACCAAAGATCTAGCCTTTACTCCAAAAAGAGGTCTGGTCTCTGTCCTCAGCATCCTGATAGGAGTGTCTTTGTTTGCCTGGGGACCCTGCACCAGACAGATAGTCACAACTTGAAAGAGGTTGGGGGATTTGAGCCATGTGATATCAGTTGAACTCCCAAGGGGCTAGAACCAAAGATCGCCCACTGGATGGGGCCCTAATAGAGACTCTGGACCCCAAGGCTTGGGTAAACCTCCTTGGTTGGCAATACTCACTGCATATTGTGTCACATCGATGCCAAGAAGGTGACAGTGTCATGGGTTCATGGGGAGAGGACAAAAGTTCAGGATTTCATACTTAATCTTGACTTCTGCTCTAGGTAATTCTTCCCTTACCTGATTCTAATCAGTACCCTTCAGCTGTGTTATAGCCTAACCATAGCATAACATCTTTCAATGAGTTCTGTGAGTTCTAGCAAATGATCAAACCTAAGGATAGTTTTAGGTACCCCTGAACTTGCAACTGGTATCAGAAATGAGGGTAGTCTCTTGTGCAGACTGTTTGTTCTAATTTCTCAGTTGGCTAAACTCACACAGGTATAAAGGCACATTAGTATGTCCTACAAAACTCCCTGTGAGTTCAACTTTACTGCCTGAAGGCTGTCCATCCTGGCCCAGCCTAATAAAGTACAGGCTGGGATTTTTCTCCCCAACACTTTGGTCAGGAGAAATCACACTAAAATGAAGATTAAGGGCAGTTTGAGAAAAGAGGACACATACACACATAAAGATGTCCATGGGGCTTTTGGCTTTCGGCTCAGAGGAAGAGGTGAAGATGCAACTGTCTTTGTTCATCCTGATTCTGGGCTCATCTGACACCAGCCACTTCCACCATGCCACCTCTGTTCAACCTCAACAAGATCAAAGTTGTGTACCTGAGGTGCACCCATGGGAAAGTCAGTGCCTGTCTGCCCTGGCTCCCAAGATCGGTGCCCTGAGTCTGTCTCCCAAAATGGTTGGTGATGACATCACCAAGGCAACTGGTGATTGGAAGGATCTGAGGATAACAGTGAAAATGACCATTCTGAGCAGACAGGCCCAGATTGAAGTAGTACCTTCTGTCTCTGCCCTGATTATGAGAGCCCTCAAGGAACTGCCAAGGGACAGAAAGAAGCAGAAAAACATTCAGCACAGTGGAAATACCATTTTTGATGGGGTTGTCAACATTGCCTGACAGATGTAGCACTGATCTTTAGCCAGAGAACTCTCTGGAACCATTAAAAAGATCCTGGGGACCCCCCCATTCTATGGGCTGCCATGTTGATGGCCGATAACATCAACACTGTTGCACTGGAATGCCCCACTAGTTAAGAACTACAAAGGAAAATATTTTAATAAAGGATCATTTGATGACGCCCCCCCCAAAAAGATGTCCATTGAAGTATTTATCATAAGAATGAATAGAGAACTGATTATATGAAGTATGATATTCCATAGAGTGAATACTATTTTAAAAATTAGAAATATATGTACTAATATGAAAAGATCTCTAATATCACTTATTAAATTATAAGAGCAAGGTGCAAAGAATTTGCTTTGTTTTAACCTCAGTAAATAACCCTGAGGCAAGGGGGTAAATGTTTAATGATGAAATAAATAAACAAGTTTATTATTTATTTATTTATTTATTTTTAAAGCAAGCAAATTTAAAGAGTTTTCTTTCCTTATTTGGGCATGAGGACTTACTTCTTTGGGGACCTGGAAGATGAAACAGAAGGAGGAAAAGCCAGTCCAGAGTGTGTTAAAGAGGGCAATGGTGGTTCACTCCCTCTGGGGACCCCCTGTGGAAATATGTAAAACACCCTCAGAATTTTCAGCCCAAGAGACAGAAGAGGGGAGCATGTATCTGCTGCATTCCCCCCCCCCCTGAGTTCCCCTTTGGCTGAGATTTGCCCCAGGGGTGCTGACTCCCTGGCACTTGAGGCTTGTACCCACAGAAGAATGTCTGGGTAGCTTCCTCCAGCATCTTTCAAGATGGCGGCAGAGCTCCAGAGCAGGGAAGAGCCCTTGGGTTCGGCCGAGGCAGTGCTGTCAGATTAGGCCTGCTCATGCCTGGTTGTGGCAGCAATGGCCAGGGCAGCCATGGGCTGAGAGGATGTCAGACACAACACAAAGATGTTTGACGTGACATAGGATTTGGATACTAATCCCAATGCTGGACTTCCTAGAAGACGTAGAGTTTCTGGATTCTCAGGTGCAGTTAAGACCTGAGGACAACCCGACATCAGGACTGCCATGGCTGGACCAACTGGAGGCCCCACTGGGCTAAGTCCCCTGCTTTCAGTATTTCTCCCCACTGCTTTGGCAGCATCCTCTCTGCATCCGTTGATGGTAAATGTTCTCTCCCTATCGCTGTTGCTGATCATGCTACTCTCTCCTCTCTCAGGCTCTCCATAGGGAAGCCCAGGCCTGGTGGTGGGGTGGGGAGAACCATACTCCACTTGCTGAAACCTACCACCCCCCAGCACAGATCACTTTCCACATACCCCCACAGACCCTGACTATACAACACTATGTGGAATTTTCTTGCCTCTGAAATTCTTTTTATCGCCCCACCACTGAGTCTGTGTTTAAATTTACACAGCCATGAGTTTAGGTGATATTTAGGGGGGTTTACATCTTGTTTTTTCAGCTGGAGTTAGTTCCTTGAGGACAAGAGCCATAAATTGTATTTCTTTGTACCTCTCAATACCTAGTAAAGGAATTATAGGTAACAGATGTTCAATAAATGTGTGGTTGATTGTTGATGCGGGCCCCATTCTGCAAAGCCCCAAGAACAGCCAATTTCAAAGCAAATGAATGAAAGCAACAGTATACCCATGATTCATGTGTAACAAAGGGACTAAATCTGCTTGTCCTCATTAAGGCAATGAATAGATGATGAGCCAGCTTGGGTAAGCGAATTCTGCTTTTGACCTAAAGTTCATTTTCACAGGGACATTTCTGGTAAAGCCCTGAGCTTAGGACTGCCAAGATATGAATGCACATTAGCCAGTAGAGAACATAACAATAAAAGTGAAATGGGAAAAATGTGCCTTAGAACAAAGAATGCAATGTGCTTGCTTTAGGAAGTAAAACTCAAGCCACTACTTACAGACTAATCAGTTCTTCTCCCTATCCCAGCCTTAATGTTTGGGTTAGCCTCTCGGGTGGGGAGCTGCAACAGGCCAATATTTGCAGTTCTCTTCCCATTCTTGATCACCCTTTTGAATGCTGATGGCCTCGTGACTTGCTTTGGCCAATGAAATGTTAGTGGGAAGGGATGCATGTCACTCCCATGCAGAAGCATTTAGGAACCTGTGGCCAATTCTGCAGGCTATCTTCCCTTGCTGCAGCAATCTGGGGGCAGGTATTCAGATAGAGATACAACAAAACTGAACCAGGAAGATGGAGCACGTTCACTCAAACTACACTTATTGAGTACCAGCCACGTGCAAAGCATTGTTAGACACTTTGAATGTGCCAGCCCAAAGGCAGTCTCTGCTCTCATGAACTTCCTTGTCTGCAGGGCAGACGTCTATTTTTAACTTCCATAAATCAGTATTTAATTCTGGCTGTGACTTATTACGAAGGGAGATAGAACATGTCAAGAGAGCACATAACATGAACATGCCGAGGTCTGAGATTTGATGGGAGGATTGATTTAAGAACAAGTGGGAGTTATCAGTTCAAGAATGTCCAGGCTGGGGTTCTGAGGCAGAGAAGGGCATAGTAAATCTGAAAAAGAAAAGACCGGCATGGCTGGGCAAGAAAAAGTGGGGGATCTGTCCACCAGGCTTGTGAAACACAGAGAAACCACGCTGGGTGGGCCTTGTGGGCTTTGTTAAAGATCTCAATATCTTATTCTAAATTCATTTGGGTTTTCTTGAAACAAACAGTGGTCATGTATCACCCTTCTATAATCCTTCTCTTTACCCCAGCAGTCCCTGTGGAGTGGCACTGAGTTCCTCCTTGTTGGGAGGCACAGAACCAAGTTGAGAGATTGAACATGTCCCCCTGTCCTGAGTTCAGCGAGTGCTGTCTCCCACTCTTTTAGAAGTTACCATCACCTCTTATCATCGGAGGTATCCAGCCTGATCCAATCTGGCTAAACTGGTAGAAAGGCATCTGTTACAGGTATTAAATGGCTTATAGAATCATGGAGAAATGGGTTCTACACTGTGTTCCCAGGAAGAACATAGAGCCACCCCACATGACTGGCCCAGCAAGAACGCCACTGCCCTGGCGCCATGAGGATGCTGCCTGTGAAACTGGAAGCAGGCGTTCCAGCTGCTGGCTTGAAACCACACACATCAGGAAATTGGGCATCACGTGACCTGCCCCTGTCCCCAAGTACCTCGTTTGCAGAGTCAAGGCTTGCACAAATGAGAGGGATCAGCAAGACCTAGATCACATCCAGAACCTCGCTTCAGGGGAGGCTGGGAAAAGTCCTTTAAAGTTTGTAGTCTCGGGGCTCCTGGGGGGTTCAGTTGGTTAAGCGTCTGACTCTTGCTTTCAGCTCAGGTCATGATCTCAAGGTTGTGAGCCCCGAGTAGGGCTCCACGCTCAGCATGGAGTCTGCGTGAGATTCTCTCGCTCCCTCTGCCCCTCCCCCCAGCTTGCATGTGCTCGCTCTCTCTCTCTAATAAATAAATAAATAAATAAATCTTTTTTAAAAAAGAAAAAAAAGCTTGTAGTCTCCGCAATCTGGAAAAGCTGCTGGAAGAGGGTTGAAGGAGATTCTGAATGTGCAAATCATGGTGTTCATCACACCACGTCTCAGAGGAACCAAGTTTAAATAAGAGCCCTGCTTTCGAAAGCCTTCCCAGCTCTCACTTTAGCTTTTGCAAACCCTATACTTGTCCACATTTATTTTATGCAGAATTTACTCCCAGGCCATAAGTTTTTGTTTCTTCAGTTTCTTCTGAGATATCTTGTTATTCTGTGTGACCTCCTCTTCTGGTTTAGGAACAACCTGCTCTTTTTCAGTAAGGATCATCATCTTGATGTGGCAAGGAGAGCTCATGTACAGGTTAATCTGACCAGGAGCCCTGTAAGTTCTACACTGCCTGGTAGGGGCTTGGTTTCCTGGATGTGCTTGATGACCGGAGAATTTACATCTAAACCCTGAAGTTCAACATTACTCTCTGCATTTTTTAAGCATGCTCAGTACAAATTCAGCACTCCTTTTGAGCCCACAAGCCTGTGTCCAGTCCCACGGTTTGGCCCAGGGACACCTACTAGGTCCACCACTGTAGGGATGGAATGGCACACGTGGCTTCAGATACCTGGTGGCTTCTCGGATCTGCATACCCTTGATGGCCTAGGCAGTTTCACGTGTGTTCTTAAAGTGAACACGAAGATTTGAAACTCTTGATTTGCGTGATTTTGTAGGGTTTTCTGGGTCAAGTGAATAGCGAACCATTTTCAGAGATCACCTCAGGCCACTTAGGGGAAGCTGCAAACCCTGTATGGATCTAGCGCTGCACTTGTTGTCTTTAGTCTTTTCTCCGCCGAGAGTGAAAACACTGTCTTTCTCCATTTCTTCTGCATTTCATTAAAGCATGTACCCTTCTGTTTATCTGTTCCTTATGTTAAGAACGTTAGAAGCTATAAGAGGACAAGTTCATCAAGGGTGAGCTTTGTCAGAACTCAGCGCTGTGTAGTGTACATACACATGCTTATCATACAAATGTTGTTTGTCTCATTAAGTTCCTCTGTAAGGCAGTCACTACCCCAGACTGCTTGGAGAAGGTTTAAAAGGGAGTGTAAGGAATACAGTTGGGATGAGCTACATTGAGCATCTAGCTTAAGGACCAGAGGGGAGTAGATGTTTCAAACCTCTCTGGACCTCTATTATTTTCTGTGACTAATTGGGCAGTGTTTTTACAGCTCTCTAATTATCTTAAAGCATTTTCTTTACCTTAAGCTGATTTCACGATCAGGATTTGTCTAGATAGACCTTTGATGTTCGGGATTTTGTCTGAGTTTTAATGTTTTCCTGGTGCTGGGCACAGGGGAACTGCTAGTCTATTGTCCAAAGTGATTGTGCCCCCCCAAGAAAACAAACAAACAAACAAACAAAAACAAACAACAACAAACCCAAACAAAAACAAAAACAAAAAACGAACAAAGTGGTTGTGCCATTTTCTGTTCCCACCAGCAGTGTATGAGGGTTTTGAATTCTCCACATCCTTGTTATTATCTGACTTTTTGATTCTAACCATCCTGCTGGATGTGAAGTGGTATCTCATCGTAGTCTAGGTTTGCATTTCCCTGGTGACTAATGATGTTGAGTGTCTTTTCATGAGCTTATTGGCCATCTGTCTGTTTTCTTAGGAAAAATGTATATTCAGATCATTTGCCCATTTTAAATTAACAATTGGGTTAGTCTTTTTATTATTGAGTTGTAATAGTTCTTTATATGTTCTAGATACCAGTTTCTTATCACATAAATGATTTACAAGTATTTTCTCCTATTCTGTGAGTTTTTTCACTTTCTTGATAATATCCCCCAAAACTCAAAAGTTTTAAATTTTGATAAAGCCCAATTGATCTATTTCTTCCCTTTGTTGCTTTTGTTACTTGTGTTTTTGGTATCGTATCTAAGAATTGGCAAGTCAAAGGTCACAAAGATTTACTCCTATGTTACCTCTTAAGAATTTTATAGTTTTGCCTCTTACGTTTTTTTAAAAAAGATTTTATTTTTAAGTAATCTCTACACCCAATATGGGGCTCAAACTTACAAACCCAACATCAAGAGTCACATGCTCTACTGACTGAGCCCCAGCCATGCACCCCACCTCTTACATTTTAGGTCTTTGATGTGGATGGACCTAGAGGGTATTATGCTAAGTGAAATCAGTCAGTCAGAGAAAGACAGTTATCATATGATCTCACTCATCTGTGGAACTTAAGAAACAAAACAGGACCATAGGGGAAGGGAGGGGGAAAAGAAGATGAAATCAGAGAGGGAGACAAACCATAAGAGACTCTTAATCATAGGAAACAAACTGACGGTTGCTGGAGGGGAGAGGTTGGGGGGATGCGGTAATTGGGTGATGGGCATTAAGGAGGGTACTCTTTCCCATTGAATAGTCTTAGCACCTTGTTGAAAATTAATTGACCATAAATAAGTGAGTTTATTTTTGGACTCTCAATTCTATTCCATTCATCTTTGTGTCTATTCTAATGCCAGTACCACACTGGCTTGATTATTGTTACTTTGTACTAAGTTTTGAACAGGGAAAATGTGAGTCCTCCAACTTTGTTCTTTTTCAAGAGTATTTTGGCTCTTTTGGGTCCTTTGAGTTTCCATATGAATTTTAGGATCAGCTTATCAATTTCTACAAAGAAGTCATTTGGGATTCTGATAGTGATCGTGTTGAATCTTTGGACCAATTTGGGGAATACTACCATCTTATCAAGTAGGTCTTCTGCTCCTTGGACATGGAATGTCTTTCCATTTATTTAGATGTTCTTTAATTGCTTTCAACAGTGTGTTATAATTTTCAGAGTATAGGTTTCACACTTCTTTTGCTAAATTTTTTCCCAAGTATTTTATTCTTCTGATACTATTATAAATGGAATTGTTCTCTTAATTTCATTTTTGGATTGTTCATTGCTAAGTGTATAGAAATTCAATTGATTTTTGTATATTGATCCTATAATTTTGACAAACTTAATACTTCTAATAGTTTCTAATAATTGTTGCAGTTAATTTTTTTAAATGTTTCAAGTTTTTATTTAAATTCTAATTAGTTAACAGATAGTGTAATATTAGTTTCAGGAGTGGGATTTCGTGATTCATAATTACATATAACACCTAGTGCTCATCACAAGTGCCCTCCTTAATACCCATCACCCATTTAGCCCATCCCTCCATGCCCTCCCCTTCAACAACCCTCAGTGTGTTCTCTAGAGTTAAGAATTGCTGCAGTTTAAAATTTGCTTTCTGTTGTACTTATTACTAATTCATGCACAGACTCTGGCAGAGCTTCAAAACTTCCTCCAATATGGCCAGATAAATCAGAAATCACTCCTGCCCCAGTTTTTTGTTTTTTGTTTTTTTAACTGAAACATCCCTCTTAAAATCCTGTTTTTGACCACTAATGGACTGATTGACCCTAAACCTAGTGCCTGTCATTCTGGGATTTCCCTTTGTAAATATCTTGGGACTTTTTCCTTTCTGGATCCTATGTTTTTTCTTTATCTTAGCTAATTGCCTCACTTTCATGGAGCACATAATCCATTGGCTTCCTGAGAAAATGGACATGAGAGGGAAATTTTTTGAGACTTAATTTGTTTGAAAAGCTCTATCCTTTACCTTCCACAAAACAGGTTACTTGGGAATGTAGAATTCTACATTGGAAATAACTTTCCATAGAGTTTTGAAGACACGATTCTACAGTCTTTTAGCTTTTTTTAAAAAAAAGATTTTATTTTTTTATTTGTCAGAGAGGAAGAGAGCCAGAGAGAGAGAGAGAGAGAGAGCAAAAGCAGGGGGAACGGCAAGCAGAGGGAGAAGCAGGCTCTCTGCTGAGCAGGGAGCCCGATGCAGGACTCGATCCCAGGACCCTGGGATCATGACATGAGCTGAAGGCAGACACTTCACTGACTGATCCACCCAGGCGTCCCTATAGTCTTCTAGCTTTTAAAGTTAATGCTAAAAATCCATTGCCAGTTTGAGTCCTGATCTTTATGGACCTAAGTTTTTCCTCTATAGCAGCTTCTAGGATCCTCTATTAGTCATTGTTTAGAAATGTCAGGAACAAGTGCTTTGATACAGGTATTTTCTTCTTCATTCTTTTAATGACTACTCAGGAGGCTATTTCAATGTAGAAACTCATACTTTCCAGTTCTGGGAAATTTTCTTAAAAAATTTCTTTGCTTTTTTTCTCTTTCTGGAGAGAATAGACTATTATTGATAGTTTTACTTGCAGCTATTTCTTTTTAGTTTTTTTCTATAATACAGAAACCATATTCTGTTATACTATAGTTGCTATTTCTTTTTCATAGTTTTCATAATTTAATATTCATAATGTGAGAGCACACAACCATTAAATACTTGGTCTCCCTTAAATGTATCAATTATTCCTAGAACCGCACATAAGTATATATTCAGTGATCAACATCAGTCCTTATGCTGATGTCATTTCAATTACTTTTGTTGTCTAAAGATCATTCTTTAAGATTCCCCGAGGAAGAGTTCATGGCAACAGTATTTCCTTATTCTTAAATGTTCATAGCAGAGTTCAACTTGGCTAATTATAAAATCCTTGGCTCATTTTCTTCCTTGAGTATTTTAAATATGTATCCCACTATCTGGGAAAAATAGTAAACTATTGGTGAAAAGTCTGCTGACAGTCTGATTACTTTCCCTTACAAATGACCTCATCTTTTTGCCTATTCTTTATTTCTTTTTTTTAAAGTTCATTTGTCTTACTCGAATATGTCTTGGTGTTATCCATTCCAGGTAGATTGTCCTAGGTATGCTCTATGCCATTTAAATATGCCAGTTTAAGTCTTCGTTGAGAAGTAGTTTCATGAATTAAAGGTTTTAGTATTTGCTTTGGGTTTCTTCAGGGAATCCCCTTATACAGATATTGGTTTGTCTTTGCCTATCATCTATTTATATCTCTCACTTTCTAATTTTTTTAAATATTGTAGGACAGTTTTTAATGTCCACAAATTCTTTTATACTCCTTCCTTCAAGGGGTAGAACCTAATTTCCCTTATCTTGTGTGAGGGCAGGACTTAGTGACTTACTTTTAATGAATAGAATATGATGGAATGGATGGTGAGTTACTAGGTCACCATGGGCCTCACAGCTTTCTCCTAGCTCCCACTCATGAATCATGTGCTCTGGCAAGCCAGCTGCCATTTTGTGAGAACACATCAAACAGCCCTATGAAGAGGCCTGCAAGGTGTACCTTAGGAGAGGAGAGTGGGCCAGGACTGCTTCCCTAGCTCAATGGCTATTCTGTTGTTATTATAAAGAGTTAAACATGGGCACCTGGGTGACTCCGTCAGTGAAGTGTCTGCCTTTGGCTCAGGTCATGATCCTGGGGCCCTGGGATTGAGTCCCACATCAGGCTCCCTGCTCAGCTGGGGGTCTGCTTCTCCCTCTCCCTCTGCTGCTCTCTCTCTCTCTGTGACAAATAAATAAATAAAATCTTTAAAAATTAATAAAAAATAAAGAGTTAAACGATATTGCCTTGTGCCTTTTGAAACTACCTTTTCTGCCTCCTCCCCCACTTTATCTGGATCTTCTCTTGCCTTTGCCCACAGTGTCTCTGTGCTGCTCTATTTAGATTCTACTCAGCAGACTCTCCTCTGAGAGGGACTTTGTTCTGCAAAGGAGATTCCATTGGTTAGTGCTGAGACTTAAGAGGGCCTAGACCATCCCATACAATGTAACTTTTCTTTTGACTTCACCCTCAGGAATCCCTTTCCAGCTCTGGCACCGCTCCCCAAAAAGTTCAATTAGCTTTCAATGCTGAGTGGGAACATTTACATTTTGGGATAAATACCTTTGGCAGTTTGATTATGAGTTTGCTGGCACTCAGTGCCACCAGAAATCCTTTCTTTGCCTGCTTTCTACTGTCTCCTTCCACTTGATGATATCATGTGGGTCTTGCTGCTGCCAGTTAATCAGCCCTCTCCTTGTACTTGGAAACTCACAGGATACCTTATTACTTTTATAGTAGATCACCGTTGTGCATTTGTGGTGGTGATGGATTGTTGGAGGATTAGGTAGATTCAAAACAATACCACTTTACTCTTATGCAGAAAATATCACATTTTACATTTCTAGAAGTTCTTCCATTCTCTGGATTTTCCCTTTCTTACATCTTCTGGTTCTTGGTTTATGGACCCTCCAGCAACTCTTAACTCTCTAATAGTGATTTTTAAAAAATCTTTTAGTCTCCCTACATTGTCCTTATTTTTTCTAAGTTCCCTTTCTCTTCTTGTTTCTTCATCTCATTTTCATGTCAGTCTTCCCTCCACTATCTTGAGATTTTTGGCCCTCCAAGCATATATAGAATTTAGGCATTTTTTCAGGAGCTCTGTGTATATATTTGGGACTTCTCAGTCAGTGAGCATCTCTGTAATTGCTTGGCAGAGACAGATTTATGTAGTTGAGGGATGCTGCACAGTCAGTATTGGTTTCCCCAGATTGGTGTCCTCCCATATGCCGCTTTGGGTTGGGGAAGTGGGGGATCAAGCTTGGTTGCCAGTGTATTTTTAGTGGAACTGAACGGGGAGTAGGGAGGCATCTCATGGTTCAAGATACAGACCTTACTTAACTTCCCTATCCAATAAGGTCCTCAAAAAACATGACCAGTGTTTGAGTCCAGATCCTCTATGTTTCAACCTATCCTGAAAATAAACTTTCTATCTTTTGCCAGGGTGAGGGAGAGGCCATCTCTTGTCTGCCCTGGCGTGAGAAATAAAATTTAATTGTTTAACCTCTCACAAATTGGGGCACCTGGCCGCTCAGTTGGCAGAGCATGTAACTCTTGATCTCAGGTTTGTGGGTTTGAGCCCCATGTTGGGTATAGAGATTACTTAAAAATAAAATCTTAAAAAAAATAAAAACCCAAAAAAGGTCTTACAAATTTTTAACTAATCACTCTGTTTTCAGTCCACCCATACTCACCTCTTCCTTCAGAGTTACCTGGTACAATTGTTGGCTCATTTACCAGTCTTTCAGGATACTGAATTTTTAAAAATTTGTTCCCCAACTCTTGCACACACTTAACTATAAAGTCAGTTCAATTCTTCTTATGTTCTCTAGATTCCAAAATTTTGCTGGCATCTATCCAGTTTTCTTTATCCTTAGAGATTTATGAAGTGGGTTTTTTTTAATCCCTTAATTGTTATTTAAGTGGGATTCAAAAGGATGCAGGCAAATACATGTTTACCTCTGCCATCTTTTTAATAAATTTCTGCTTAAACTGAGAATAGTAATATTAACAATAATGCTAGAAATATATCTACAAATAGTGTGTTTTCTAGAGAAGAGTTCTGAATAGGGCTGAACTAAGTCCATCAGATATATAACTCAAAACACCATAATACTTTTTTTTAACAATTACCTAGGATTTCTATTTTGTACTCAATAAAATATATTTTAAAAAATCATCATACTTGTACATACATAAGGAAAGTAAAAGCAGAAATTAAGGTATTTCTAAAACTTCCTTACATTTAGTGTTCTAATCCTCTGAGTCATATACATAAAATGTGTAATTGTGGTAAAAAACCCACATTACATAAAATTTACCATCTTCACCATTTTTTTAAAGATTTTATTTTAAAGCAATCTCTATGCCCAACGTGGGGCTTGAACCCACAACCCGAAGAGTTGCAAGCTCCACCAACTGAGTCAGCCCGGTGCCCCTCATCTTAACCATTTTTAAGGGTACAGTTCAGTACTTTTAAATATATTCACATTGTTGTGCAGCCCATCTCCAGAACTTTGTCATCTTGTAAAACTGAAACTCTGTGCCCATTAAACAACTCCCCATTTTCCCCTCCCCTCTACCTCTGGTAACCACCTTTCTGTTTTCTGTTTCTATGAATTTAACTACTTTAGATCCCTCAAGTAAGTGGAATCATACTGCATTTGTCTTTTTGCGACTGGCTTATTTCACTTAGTATAATGTCTTCAAGGTTCATTCATGCTGTAACATGTGTCAGGACTTCCCTTTTAATGAAGCACATTTTGTGGTGAAGGAAAAATGCAATTCCCTTTAACAAGCAACAGTGAAAATATGATTCACTCTGAAACACTGGATCAGAAATGTTAAGTAAGTGTTCAGCCCAAATCTGAGGATGGAAAAGAAGAAAAAGGCATTTCTCACTTTTGCAAAAATAAATAAAAACAGCTTAGATGCAAGAGAAACAACATGCCAAATATGTATTATCCCTGGGGTTTCATGGCAAATAACCTTATCTAGTGATAATAAAGTAAATATAAAAAAATAACTGCTCAATTAATGTTGTTAAACTGACTTGGAGCACCAGCCCTTAGTTTTCCCAAAGGGCTCTTAAATGAATGTGTCTGATCCTAGGAGAAGAGACAAAGCCCAGTTTTTAGCTGCTGTAGTCTGGTTGTTATGTTGTGATCTGCAAATTTCCCAATTCTGTTTCCAGGCTTTGCCTTCACACAGTAAAACCCAGTGCAGGGACAAGGGGAAAATGGAAGGTCTGTGTAAGCCTGAATTGGTATGGGAAGCTGGAGTACCTGTTCAAGTTTGTATATAGAGAGGAATTTCCCGAACACATATTGGAAAAAAAAAAAAAAAGATGTTTTTAGAGTGAGCGTGGTAACCCACTACTTACCCACTGTAAGTTAAGCAATGTGCAAACGCTTTCTGCTTGGGGCTCACACGTCTGCTTTCCTTATACTTGGTCCTTTTCTATCTCCCTGGCTTCCTGTGTGTTGTTTCTTACTCTTGCCTTTCCCTTCTTTCTGCCTGCCCCCACCGAACTTCTGTTTGCTCTTCTGTCCCTTGAGTCCTGAGTCCTGCATCCTGGGTTGTGTCTTGCCTACCGCGCCCCCTCTGGCCCTTCCCATTCTGCCTGCAAGGGCTCTCCTCTGCAAAGGACCTGGAGGGGCCTCCCAAGCTGGGTGGGGTTTCACTTGGCTAAATGACCACATCCTGGAGCACCATCCAGCAGTGTTTTCTTAAGACTTGGAAGTTGAAGTCAGCGCAGTTAGTGGGGGGAAAAGTGAAACCATTTCGTGGGATGACACTCCAGAGAATGGCTCTGTGTTCATCTCTAAAAGGTGGAGTTGCATGACAATGACTATGGAGGTAAATCTTGGGGGGGTGGGGCAGAGGACCAGCCAAAGGACAAAGGCCCCTGAGGTGAGGGTGGAATCAGGTTGGGATAGCCAGGGCTGCTGGTTGTGGCTGGGTTCATCGCCAGTCGTCTTTTTTTCTTTCCCACCTAACCCACTGACCTTGGTCAGCTGTGGGGCTGTAGTGGGGGGCTACTGTCTGGTTCCATTGCTGTCTGTTCCTGGGTAAACCTGGGCCACACCCTGCTCTAATTTGAAAAGAAAATGCAAAAAGAAAAAGATGCCCAATTGTGACTCTAAAATAGTACTCCAGGTATATAGAATATTCCGTCTCCCTGGCATGGAAGTGGGCTCTCCAAGGTCATTTTTAGGAGCCCCTACGCAAAAGGTTCTTGAGTCATTCTAGAACACAGTATTACAGAAAGACCTATTTTATAGGGAAGAAGCCACGAACAATGTAATTTCAAGAATACCTATTAGGCCCTGTCCCAAGGACAGGATCTAAATTTTATTAACAAAATCTAAAATTCCAGGAGGGAATGGGGGATGCAGTAACTGGGTGATGGACATTAAGAGAGTACGGGATGTAATGAGCACTGGGTGTTGTATAAGACTGATGAATCATTGAACTCTACCTCTGAAACTAATGATACACTACATGTTAATTAATTGAATTTAAATTTTTTTTAAATGCCAAAAAAAATCTAAAATTCCATTGATGGTTTTATCCCCAGTTTAAGTATTCAACCCTTCCCTTAAAATGTAAGCAAATCCCAGGAGGGACAATAGATTGACCCTTATGAATCTTAAGCCTCAAATGACACCAGACCCATTCCTTACCTCCATCCCCTACATCTTTTGCTCCAGGTAAACCAGAATTCACTGCTGGAGCCAACCCTAGGCTTTTTCCAGCCTTCATTCCTGGAGACTTTTGAGCTTGTTTTTCTACCTGGGACACTCTTCCCTCTCCTCTTTTTTCAGCTAACTCCCCAGGCTAAAAATTCAGGCTCCAAATCTGTTCTCTGAGGCAGGCATAGTCCATTGGAGCCTTCCCTGAGTATCTGGGTCCCTCCTCCCTGGCGGCCCTTACCCCGGGGTGTTCTCTGGCTTACAGGTTAAGCCTCCATCAAAGACAGGAGCTGTGTCTTGCTCCTCTTCGAATCTCCCATCTGGAACAGTATCCGACCCAGAGTAGGCTCTGCTTATGGAGTGAGCGAACGTTTTACTGCCAATGTGTTTTTCGTGGGGTGGCAGAGGAGGCCTGGAGTGGCAAACGGAGGATGCCAGGAGAAAAAGCAGCAATACGTTAAGAGAGGAGGCTGGGCTCACTGAGGCACATTCTGCGCGACAGTTTTGCAAAGGGCCAGATAGTTGAGAGACATGCTAAAATCCTCCTTTACTGTCATCCCTTGGAAGGTAACTGTAATCGACTGCTGAAATTTCAAATGTATTGACACATTTGATGCATTTGCTGGAGTGGTTTTAAATGACCTGTATCTCACACAATAAAATAGGGTAAAGTTAAAAACCAAGTTTGTTTTAGATTTGTATCTGCCACCATCTGTTGGTTCCCGGATCCTGGCTTACGTCATTCATATTTTTACATTAAACATTACCAGTAATAAAAACAAAGGAAGGGGGGAAATAAAAACTCATGTAGGGAAATTCTGATTTCACACAGGCTTGACAGAGACTTTTTCTTTTCAGTAATCCTAGAAACAGAAAACAACAGGAAGATGTCTTACTGAGAAAGGCCCCCTTCAACTTGACCATGAGTCAAACACGGAAGAAAAATTCTTCAGATGGAGAAACTAAACCCCGGACTTCATTTGTCAACAAATTCCTCAGGGGCTCAAAACTTATGTCCTCCAAAGCTGAAAGCAGAAAAGAGAGCAATGACCTTGCAACAACTGATTTCCAACCCAGCAACGATGCACAGAAAACAGCCACTTTAGATACGGGTGAACTTCTGACTGCTGTTATTTCTTTACTTTTTTATTTTTTATTTTTATTTTTATTTTTTAAGATTTTATTTATTTATTTGAGAGAGAGAATAAGAGAGAGAGAGAGCGCATGAGAGGGGGAAGGTCAGAGGGAGAAGCAGACTCCCCGCTGAGCAGGGAGCCCGACGTGGGACTCAATCCCGGGACTCCGGGATCATGACCTGAGCCGAAGGCAGTTGCTGAACCAACTGAGCCACCCAGGCGCCCTATTTCTTTACTTTTTTAGAATAATGTTTTCCCCTAAAGAGATCATATGGGTTAAACTAAACCTAATCTGAGCCTCTATTCTAAGCATTTACTACGTGACTTAAATGCTTTAAATACTTGGCTAATTTGACTTTTAAATTATCAAAAGTAACACTACAGGAAGGTATAGAGAAAATACCTTGTTTCCTTTCATTCTAACACAAATGATCATTTCTTCAAGATTCTTTTCAGTCTTTTGTTCATATGCATGCATTTATGGTCAGTCAGCCAGTCAACAAACATTGATTGAGTACCTACTGTATGACAGCTACTGTTGTAAGTGTTAGAAATGCGGCCACGAAAAACAGGACCTCATATACACAAAGAACCGAATGCAGACATAATTTCAGTGTGATAAGTGATAGGAAGAAAAATAAAGCAGGCTAAGGAGACAGAGGATGGATGGGGTACTACTCTAGGTGGGGTTGCAGGGAAGGAGTCTCTGATTTGGTGGCATTTGAGCAGAGATCTGAATAAAGTAAGCCAAGTAGAATGAATGAATCAAGCCAGTCCCATGGACGTCTACGGCAATGGCTTCCCAGGCAAAGGGAACTGTAAATGCAAAGGCCCAAGGTGGGACTGGGCCTGGAATGCTTGAGAATGAACCCAAGGTCAGGGGCGCTGAAGCAAGATGAGAGAGGAGAGAGGACAAGAGCAGTAGGACAGTCACCCCCCCCCCAGGGTTCCTGGGGGCCAGAGCGGGCATCTTTTGCAGTTATAATAGCTTACAAATCCCTCTTGAGCTTACATGGAGCTGATATCCTACTTCTGGAACATATGATTATATTGCTCAATCCCCACATGGCAGACAGACACAAAATGATGTTCGTATGCCTAATTTTAACAGCTGCATAATATTCTATTCCACGCATATTCCATAATTACTTAAGTTCCTTTTTTGCCCTTCAGTGAATATTTTTGTCTTTCCCTCTTGCTTATTCCCAGCTTCATTGTATTTCAGCCTTTTTCTTAGAACAGAGATTAAAAATTCAAGGGTTAGGAAAATAAATATTGGCAGGCCTCTCCCTAAAGCTATGTGTCATAAACAATGCCATTAATATAGTATCTATTAGACTAAATGTATTTTTTAAACATCTATATACACAGAAGTAGAGAGAACAGTCTAAGAACTCCCCATGATCACTTCCCTCTAACAATTATCAACCCGTGGCCAATCTTGATTCATTTATACCTACCCTCAATTCTATCAGATTATTTGCATCGAATACCAAAAATAGTATCATTTTATGTGAAAGCAGATTAAGTGTCTTTTTAAATCTATTTTGGAAATAGGAAGTTAAAGTCTACTTTTTAAAAAAAGGACAACCTCTATCAGAAAATTGTTGATAGTTGTTCTAAAGTAGGAATTGAACCTTTAGGAACATGGTTCATGAATACCTGTAACCATGATGAAATTAACAGTGCAAGGCTAGGCACTGGTTATCCCAGCTGGGCAACACTGGCCCCTCAACCTTGCATGGTTTCTCCATTTCCATTTCTCCCAAAATTCAGTGGCTCCTGGAGTCATGTCAATTCTACCCCCAAAATGGCTCTAAGACCTGGCTCCTCTTCTCCGTTGCTGTTTGGGCTCATGGATTTTTGACCGGACCACTGGGTCAGCTTCCTAACTGGTTTCTCTACTTCTAGTCTGGCTCTCCTGCCAACTTGTCCTCCACAGTGCCATGGGGTGCTCTTTCTAAATCACAGACATGATGTCTTTCCCCTGCTTAAAATCTTTCCACTGTTAATTTCATCATGGTTACAGGTATTCATGAACCATGTTCCTGAAGGTTCGATTCCTAGTCTTTCTTGCCTTGAAAAGAAAGTCTACACTCCCAAGCATGGTCTTCAAGGTATTTATGATCAGATGGATCTCTCTTCATGACCTCTGCCTTCCCCCAACCTCATGTTCATCCTCAACTCCTGAAATTCAGATTCACTTGCAGTTTCTTGCACTGGCCATATTCTTCCAAAGGGGTTCCCTGGGCTTATAAAGACCTTCCCTTTTGTCACCATGCTCCTTCTGCACCCCTCCCTCATTTGTTCCTCCCTCGTGTCCACCCACCTGCCTGACTATCGCTCACCCTTAAGGTGCAATTCATGTACCCCTTTCTCTTGCAAGTTTGCCAAGACCTGCCCATGGGACCTAAGGTATTTACTGTCACTACCATGTGTCCCCATGCACCCTCCACACGCCTCCGTCATTGCACGTCTCCTCTGTACTGTCAGCATGGGTTTCGTATCTGTCTCTTCCATTAGACAGGTAGCTCCTTGAAAAGAGGAACTTGTTATCTTGGTTCCCTGTACAGCACCACCCATGTTACAAACATGTAATCATGTTTTATGAAACTACTGGGATTCTTGGTTGTTTATAACCAAGAAACCAACCCTTATAGTTTTAGGTTGGAAAAGAACTTAATGTGAAGATACTGCTTAGCTCCCAGAATCACATGGAGAAGGCAGAAGCTCGGTTCAGCAGGAAAGCAGCCAGGAAAAGGCGCTGACTCACTCCACAGAACTGCTCACGTGTGATAACCTTGTCCTCTTCATGATGGGCCGGTCATCCTACCTCAGCCAATGGGCAGCAACTCTGACTCAACCGTCTCGTCTCGAGCTGGGATATAAGCTATCCTTGGAAAAAGGGTTTTATGTATTTAAAAAAAAATGAAATATATGGTCTGTAAGGACATGTCCAGGGATCTCATACATTGGTACTCATATTTATACTTAGGCGTTTGATAAAGATTTACCATGTTGATTTATTTTGGTCATTAAGGAGCCTTAAAGCTAATATTCCTTCTTTCCTTCCTTCCTTCCTTCCTTCCTTCCTTCCTTCCTTCCTTCCTTCCTTCCTCCCTCCCTCCCTCCCTTCCTTCCTTCTTTCATTCATTCAATTATTTGTGCATTCAACAAGTATTTACAGAATACCTCCCATATAAAAGGCACTGCAGAGTTCCATCTCCCTGGGAGGCCCCAATAAATGAGAAGTGAACCAGGCAGGAATAATAATCTCTAATTTATAGATGAGTAAACCAAGGCTCAAAGAAGTTCAGTGACTTGCTTACCTGAGGGAACCATGATTTGAACCAGGTCTTCCACTTACACTGTCTTAGACTTGCCAGTTCTGTCAAACATTACAGAGTACCCAGGTAGGATGCAGTCTGAGAAGAGATTCCTGGATCTGTCAATTGGTAGGTCACTGCTGGTGACCTTTGAGAATGTGAATGTGGTCACCAGAACATAGAGGGTTAATTGGCAAATGTGGGGAAGTGGTACCAGCAAGCACAAACCACCCTTTCCAAACATATGACAGTAATCATTTCCTAATGAAAGACAAAACAGTGGCTTGAGAAAACACAGAAGCTTTTGTGAGGCTGGAACTTGAGCATGATTGTAAGTTGAGCCTATGGAGATAAGTTCAAAAAGAGAAGGGAGAAAGCATCAGATAGCATGCAGAGAGATTTTTTTAACACAAAAATTCAAAAACACACACATACATATAATGGGCTTTGGAGCAGACTGTTCTGGGTTCAAATTCTGACTCTGCTACTTACTAATTGACAGTCTCTCCGTGTCTCAGGTTCCAAACCTATGAAATAGTGCGATTGTGTCTCCTTGCATGAAGTTTACACAAAATGTCCTGGCACATAAGAATTAGTCCCTCTGCACCCCCCACCCACCATTCTCTTCTGCTCTACCCAAAATTAGAGTTGCCAGATAAAATGCATGCAATATTTGGGATATACTTTTACTAAGCAATGATTCCTTGTTTACTTGAAGTTTAAATTTATTGGACAGGCTGTTTTTGTTTTTCCTAAATCTGGCAACCCTACCCAAAATGAAATACATTTTATTTACCAATGCCTGATACAAGTGGAAGACCAGAGTGAAGAGGTAAAATGGTGGATGGTGCTGCCTCCTACTGGCGGAATGTGGCAACACCAGCCATCCCTGCAAAGATGTACACCCTACAGGTGTTTTCTTAAAAATAGCCAGCCACCAGACACACTACCGAGGAGAGGTAGAGTTTGTATTACTCTCCTAATATTTAAGTCTAAGCTAATTACTACTGAAATCCTACTATTAATTTTCACTGGTACCAATATATTTCTTTTTAGCGATGTGGTTTTATACTTTGTAAGGGTTAGTGTAGTATCACTGCATATTTGGAACTTACACTTTCATATTGGATTCCAGTATACTCTTTTTATATGTTTTAAATTGTACATTTTCATCTACAAAACCTCCCTGCTCAGGATTGTTGTTAGTCTATTGACTTGTCTTATTGCGATCACTGCGCATCTTTAATACGATCTGTCATTCACCCAAGTTCTTCTTTACTCTTATAATGTAGCTCAGCCTCTCACTTCAGACGAGGATTGGGGATCCAGGATGGAGAAAAATGAGCAGTTCCTGCAGAAGCTGGGCAGAACGGCTGTGGACAAGTGTCTAGATCTGAATAACTGCAGACTAACGGCAGCGGACGTGAGGGAAGTGGGTCTGTATGCAGTTGACTTCGCACGGAGGGCCACGGGAGCCCTCGGGTTGAGATGAGCAGGCAAAACACGCTCATTACTCACATGGCAACCCAAGGTCTCAGGGTGGCCCCGAACAACTCAGGAATAGCAGCTGTACCACTGTTGAAAAAAACAAAAAAACAAGTTAATTGATCCTTCCTCAAGCTTCAAAGATTTGAGCTGAGTTTAGGAGGAAGGTTCATTTGTCTGTTTGTTCTTCCTGAGCATTTTACCTCCCTACTGATGACACCTTACTCCCTGAAAAACTTTTGTCTTGCACACAATATGAGATATAAACTCGTGCAACTCATCCATTAAGCTGAGCCCCGCTGGGAATGTAACGGGGTGTTGTGCTCAGTTGTCTGTGGAATGAAAGAGGAACTTCCAGCAATTATTGCTTACAACTTGTGTACTCAACAGTGTAATCACCACTTGTCACACGTAAGCGGGCGTCTGGTTGTGAAGACGCCCCTCCCCATACAACTATTACCACCTTTCTTTTCTCTTTTTCTCGGAGACCTTAAGTCGAGTCTTTCATCAAACTAGATGTGTCTACCAGCACAGAGGTATTAAAAGAACTGAATCGTGAGTGAGGGGGCCTTGACTATTTTAATTAAAATCCATGCCACTGTATTTTGGACAATTCTCTGAAGAGAGAACCCTAACCGTGTCTGTGTTTCCAGATGCCTTTGTGTCAGAATCACTAGCAGAGCTCATGTTGACTGCAGTTCAACCCAAGCCCACCAACTTGGAGTCTCTGAGAGCGGGCCCCAGGATTCTTGTTTTTAAATTTTTTTTTCCTTCTTAATGTGTTCAAAAGACTTTCAGGCTTGATGAAGTTAGGATTTTGGTGAACAAGTTGAAATTGAAGGCTAGTAAAAAATCAAAAAGCAAAAACAAATTTCACTCCTAATCATGGCCTCAGAATTTTGGACGCAGCTGTGTCTGTAACTGTAAAAGCTCAGCTTGCTACTTCTAACGGCTGCCCTTAACCTTCAAGACAGATTTAAAAGCAAACAAAGATTCTTCACCCACGCTTCGTTGGCATTTTCACTCTTGAGTCTCGTTGCTTCAGGAGATAAAGATGGCCTTAGCGAATCTTTTTCACAGACAGTAAGGTCACTTTTAATGGGCGATACTCAGAGAAGGTTCTAGTCAGGCTTTGTGCCTGTCTAAACCTCTACATGTTGGTCTATTTAAATATAATGGGAGCTTTTTAAGGTGATGATACCCAGGTAATCAAGATATAAAAGAAAGGGTAAGAGGTACCCTCAATCTCAGCAATCCTGGCCAACAGAACAGTCCTCCGGCTTTCAGCCCGAGGGTCCAATAGGATGATGAAGGGGTGAGGAATTATTTTTGCAAAATAAAGGACTAGTATACATATCACAGTGGCAGTGGTAGTAACAGTAGAATTACCATTTCTGCTACAATAAAAGAGCTCCTATGAAATCTTATGAAGATACCACTCCATTTTTGGAGTGCATTTATGTGGCAGAAATAGAAAATATCCTAGGAAATAGGAAATATAAAGGTGACATTCTCCCCAATTGCATGGCTGAGGGATCCCTGCTTTGCTGAAAGCCAATACATCCACCCCTCCCTTCTTAACAGTGCAATAGGCATTGGATCCTATTTACTACCAGTCGCACATTACATATGCAAATCTGTATATCCTCTTGTTCATTTCCAGTTGCTTTGCTGCCTTTTCTCCCAGACTTGGAAAAACTGGATATTTCCTGGAATGATTCTGTAGGTGGAAACCTCCATTCAGTCACCCAGCAAATGCATCTCGTCAGCAAGTTAAAAATCCTGAGGCTGGGAAGTTGCAGACTTACCACGGATGATGTTCGAGCCCTGGGTATGATGAATGCTTCACTGGAAGCAGCTTTGAAGTGTCAAGGGCAAACTATCTGGGTCACACCCCCTCGGGTGCTCATGGATGAGAGCACATGGATGATGGAATGCCATGCTGAGCACTTGCATAACTTCTAAAAAGCTACACAGCCTGTACCTACTAGCACTGTGGTAAGCCCCAGGATAGAGAAGGGAACAAGGCTGGCCAGATAGATACCTGCTCTCATGGAATTTAAATGGAGATAATTTGTCAAATTTGCTTACTCTCAGTCTGTTACTCGTCTGTAAAATTGAGGAGTTGAGGAAGGTAATGATTATTTTCCAATTCCAAAATAATCTCTTCTATTTTTCCACTCCCATTTTAAAAAATGGATCAAAACAAGATATTTAAACTAAAAGCAATGGTTTAAATAGAACTAGAACCTCAATTAGTTTATATACTGAACATAGAATGTAGGATAAAATTTGTCATTCTACTAATCCAACTCTTTACTATGATCCTTGCTGGTTTTAGATGCCATTCAATTTTTTAAAAGTTCTTTTGGTCTGAAGTTTCTTATTTCAGTGATGTATTTTGATCATTTACATCTTGGCAAACATTTCTGTAAAAACAACACAACTCATGTCAAATGTCTTCTCTCTGATCCCTCTGTAGAAAACCAGGATCAGTTTATGCCCCCTGGCCCACCCTTCCCATAGCTGAGGAGAAACACCATACATCTCAGAGCCAGGTCTCAGTTCAAATTCTATCCCCACTTCTAACTAGCTTTGTGACAATGGACAATTATTTAAACTTCCTAAGCTTCAGCTTTCTTATCTCTGAAATAAGTTTGATATCCACCTCAAAAAACTACTGTGAGGATTAAATAATTTCTTTGAAGCACTTACTGCATGCCTGGGACATAGTACATGCTCAGTAATTGAGCACAGTTCCTCCTTTCACTACTCCCTCATTCAAAATTAACTTTCAGTGGTTTTATGTGGTCAGTTGAGCCCCACTGAGCCCCAGGTTAGCAGCTGGTTATTGTGTAGTGGAGTTGCAAATTTAACTCACTGCTACTCTGGGGTGAAAAGAAAATGTAGTTTCTTTATTTCTTATGATTAATCTAAATTTTGTTCATGGTCTTCCATCCTTAAAAAATGGGGAAATGGGGACGCCCAGTTGGCTCAGTCGTTAAGTCCTGGGATCAAGCCCTTCATCGGGCTCCCTGCTTAGCAGGGAGCCTGTTTCTCCCTCTCCCACTCCCCCTGCTTGTGTTTCCTCTCTCGCTGTCTCTCTCTGTCTGTCAAATAAATAAATAAATAAATAAAAATCTTAAAAAAAAAAAAAAGAAATGGGGAAATGTCATTTCTGTCCTGGGACTCACTCCAAACTTATCCGGTTCAGGAGAGAGTCTGCATCTTTATTGCTGTGATGTTTTGTAACCTGCTCCCTCTCCCAGACTCCTTCTCCACTCTGAAAGGGCTTCTGCATCTTCTCCATCAGAAGGGACTTTCCTTAGCATTGATGGCAGATGGGGTACAGGGAGAATAAATGGTTTAATGAAAAGAGACCATAAATCAGGAGGCATTCCAACATTATTATACCTGTTACAACTACTAAGTGTAGGATGACAGATGCATGGCTCCCCAGTACCGTGTGCACTGCAGACATGGCTGATCAGTCATGTACTCTCTGTCCCTGATGCTGAGGAGTGCTTTAGGGCTGTAGAAAGCCACCCCAACTGACTGGTGATGGCACACAAAATGGCACCTGTGCTGGGAGAACATGCATTTTAACTGAGGCTCCTGGACTCCTGAAACTTCAGTCCTCACAATGAATAGCCAATGGCAGAAGTCCAAGTACAGTAGTGGACCATAGAGGAGAGGCTTCTAGACACAGGGGACTTTCCAGTACTCTTAACTCTTTGCTATTGAGATTGACTCTGCACATTGCATAAGTGCATTTTCCATGTGTGTGCCTCTCCACCCTGTTCTCCCCAAGGCAGTGGAAAAGTCATTCCTAAGGCTGATTTCCCTGGTCTCACCCAGCCTCCGTTCCAGACCTCGGATGCTTTCCTCTGCTGAAGGGTTTCAGAAATGTGAGGTTTCACCCCTTTCTCACTGCATCCTCCTCTACCCTCCAAGGCTGCATGGCTGTTATGAGCTGCTAGCACCTTATGCTTTATTACTAGGTCTCTGGAGGGCTCGGTTCAGTTGTATGTGATATTCTTGATGTCAAAGTGAGCTTTACCCCCGTGGCAGCCAGGGCTCTGCTTGGCCTTGCCCCGTCCTCTGGTCCAGCTTCCCAGTGATACTGACCCCAGACAAGGTGGGCGAGAGAAAGGAGTTGGAATAGTACACGTATTTACTACCATAAAAACAACTCCGTGAAACCACCCTACTGAGGGGTAAGGTTTTCTTGACAATAATTTTTGTACAGAGGCATGGCTTCTGAAGCTTGGAGGGTCTAGAATTGCTGTTTCTGTAAATACAGGGGCTCAGCCTGCTAGGAGCGGGTGGGAACTGGGTCTGCTCTGTTCCTCGACACCTGACCAGTCCCTGGCCCAGGCATTATAATTCCATAAATAACGCTTGTGCTGATTTCAAGGTGGATTCCCTGCTTTGTGGATTAGCAATCGACCCCATCTTCGGGCTCTTTTGTAACAGGAGAAGCACTCAAGGTGGTACTTGAACTGAAAGAGCTGAACTTGTCCTGGAACAGTGAAGTGGGAGGAAATTTGCCTCTGACCCTCCAGAAGTTCCAAGAAGGGAGCAAGATACAAACGCTTGAGCTTGTGGATTGTGACCTCACATCTGAAGATGGGGCATTTGTGGGTAAGTGGAATTCGGAAGGGTCCTTCCCAGAAAATAAATGTGAAGACACCCACAAGCAGTCAGCCTGAGAGTCAAAGGGTCAAAGTTGGCTGTGCTTTGTTTCACCCTGAATTGGAGGAGTGGCTCACTATAGCCCCGGGGTCACATGAGGCTGCCCTCCCTTTCCTGCCCCAACATTCACAACCTGTGTTTTTACTGAGTTGCTCTTCTCATTTGGATTCACTTCCTTCTCTCTAGGTCAGTTGCTACCCATGATGCAAAATCTCGAAGTCCTTGATCTTTCCATTAACAGAAACATTGGTGCCAGTCTGAACAGTATTGCTCAGGGATTAAAAAGTACCTCAAATCTGAAAGTACTGAAGTTACACTCTTGTGGACTATCACAAGAGAGCGTCAGACTACTGGGTGAGTTAGCAATGACTGGGGTTTTTACATACACATGAAATTTTAGTTTATATTTAATTTTTTAAGCTGTTAGGAAATTCAACAAAATATACACAGTGGTTATGTTGGGGAATGAGATTATAGGTAATTTAAATCTTCTTTGTTTTATTCTTTTCTAAGTCTTTTACAGTAAGCACATACTTTTCATGATTCTAAAAATTACCTCTTAAAATGGCTGCCTCTGAAAAGGCCAGGATATTCTGGGTTTGAGATAGACACTGGGCAAAAGAAAAGTTATGCGCTACAAAAGCTCTCCATTTTTCTCTTACTTCTGAAAATGTCAGCATTATTTTATGCTCAGTAGTAGGAAGGAATCGGTACTGATAAAAAGAATAGCTCCCAGTGGCATCTGTAGGGAGAACATGACATGAAATTGTGTGTTCCCCTTTGACTTACAGAGTCTATAATATCCTTCTCACTGGCAGTTTGAGGAAGTCTAGAATTCTGTGAAATGCCAATGCTCCAGTGTAGGAGGAGGAGAACCATCCGTTGCAGGGTTCCACCAAAGCCATTGGCAGTCAATGCAGATCACGGGGTGTTGGGGGCGGGGTGTTTGAAGTCATGGTCAAGTCCAAAGAGGGCCAGATGGCAGGGAGTCTAAAGTTATTCCTCCGTTTTGGCTTTTCTCAACGTAGTGTATTTTCTCCATCTCCCTTCTGCACAGCTGCCCCCTCCCCTGTTCCACACCTGCCTTCCACCTTCTAACCTGTCAGAATGGGACTTTTGACTTCCTTTGTAGATGCTGCTTTTAGGTCCTTGTGTGAACTGAAGAAATTAGACCTTTCCTGCAACAGGGAGCTGGGTGGGGGTTTTGAAGACTCATCAGCTCAGTTGGCCACGTTGGAGCATCTAGAAGTTTTGGATCTTCACCAGTGCTCGCTAACAGCAGATGATGTGATGTCACTGAGTAAGTGTGAACGATAGAGCCAAGGAAGGACTTTCGGAACCTCAGTATATGTTTGGAACTTGCCAAATTTGAGGTGTCCCCTGAAACTTACTTAAACTTACCAAAAACATCAAATCATAAAAGTTCTGTGAATGCCCCAATATTGTATTTGGCATATATTACATGCTCAGTAAATGTTAGTGAATCTAAATTCCTCCTATACATGTTTGTAAATGATGGATGTGGCACTTGGTGGAGAACATTTTGAATATATGTTACTGTTTAGAAATGACTCTGTTAGTCACAAAGTTTGTTTCAAACAGGGATGTAGAGAGAAAGCCAAACAAAGGGCGTTGAGGCTTGCTGACTAACATGTGAAGTCAAGCCCCTTAGGTACAAATGAAATTACAGAAGAATTTAGGGTGGTGCATCATAGGTGTACATTTTAACTTTAGGTGCCTGTGCTTAACTTCCCACTGTAGGCATAATCCTGTAATTATAAAACATAATGTATGAATGCAGTTTCCCATAACAAACAGCCCAAGTGCAGCCTTGCCATTAAGGGTTTTACTCCATCTGTGGCCACAATAAACTTTCAAAATACCTCCAGGATCTCACCACAGCTCACCATCTAGACCTTTACTACCCTGGTTCAGGGTACTGTCATCTCATGCCCAGATTATTACGAGTCCAAATGGTCTCACTGTTCCTCCTCTGTCGTTCTGACTTTGTTCCCTAGCCTTCCCCTCCTTGACTCCACCCCAGCCACTTGTGTGGGCTGACCCTCTGTCCCTGGGGCCTTTGTCCTTGCTCCCTCTCAGATCACGGGCCCCTCCTGTGTCGGGAGCCCCTTCAGCATCTCTCCTTTGTTCAGGTACGGGGGTTGGTACATAGTTGGCCCCCAGGAAATGATTGTTGAATATGATCGAATGAATGAATCAATTAAGAACAAGAATAAAAAGAATTTCTTAATTGTTTTTAGTACAATTTGGGAAGGAAAAGAGTAAAATAGGTTCTTAGGTCTAACATCTGTATTTTAGACCTGCTAAATTACATTTGGGATTCATGCAATTTGGAAAACAGAAAATTTCAAGGCTTTCATAAGGATTTTAAAGGAACAAAACAATTCGTTTCTGAGCTCCAGGTGGAGCGTACGGGGTATCACCATCCCCTTTACTTCTGAGCATCATACCTGGAGGAAACACTTTTGAATTATCAGCGACCAGATTCCAAAGAATGAATTTCCCTTGGTACAACAGAGTAACATGAATATCACCTCTCATCTTGTTACTCAGAGGAAGGTTCCAGGGCCAGAGGGACCTCAACTGTTACCAATAGCCTAACAGGGGGATCAGCTTCTCTTACCAGATTCGATGCCACCAACACAGGTGAAAGGCCCTGGAAAGCTAATGATTTATTTAAGAACTGTAGCAAATTGCATCGTTCTACTGCCTAATTTTGAAAAGATGGAAATGAAAATACATTCCGTTTGTACCTCAGGAGGCTAAATAACTCACCATTCTTTTATCTGATCATTCTAGATAGCTCCAAAGAAATGGAATTACAGATCGTTTAGCCAACAACTTTTGATTAATCATCTAGTTGTACGAGGCACTGTGCCACGGGCTAAGGGAAATTCACAGTCTGGGAGCCTCCGTCTGGTAGGGACAGGAATAAACCAACTACATGGTGAAGAGGAAGAAACCATGACATCTGTTGGCATCCCACCTGCCTGCCTTCCTTTCCTTCCCATCTTCCTTCCCTCCTTCCACAAATGTCTGTTCCTCCAGTGTTCTAGATTCTTCTGCACACTCTGGGGAGGAAGCAGGCCCTACAGACAGAGCTCACCTTCAGTGGGGGAGGACAGAAAGCAAACACATAAGCAAAAATAAATAGGGTGATGTGATAGTGACCAAGGGCTTCTGTGGCTTAGGGGGCCCTGGAAGGCTCTGCGGAGGTGAGCCAGCCCATCAGAGATCCCAGCATACTTACCTATACCAAGTCATTTTTTTCTTCCCAATGACCCTGTGAAGTACTGCTGTTGTTGTTATTATCATGGCGATAACTGAGGTTCGGAGAGGTTAAGTAACTTTCCTGAAATCACACAGTTCTTTAGCAGCAGAGGCAGGATTAGAACCCAGTTCTGTCTCCAAGGTCTTTGCTCTTAATGTCTAGCCTGGAGAGAGGCTTGGAAGTAGAACAGCCCAAGCTTCTTTTACACACTGGGGAGCGTGGCTGGTGTGCGTGTGTGTAAGGGACAGAGACTGTGGGACCGTGGGACCCAAATATCCAGAAGACTCTTTGTGAGATGGTGCCTAAAACATGTCACTGCTGACATTTTAACAGCCCAGGTAATCCCTTTACTCTCGAGTCTTCAAGAGTTGGATTTATCTGCCAACAAAAAGATGGGCAGCTTTTCTGAAAACCTCCTCAGCCGGCTCCGATTTTTACCAGCACTGAAGTCCTTACTCATTAAACAGCTGTGCTCTGGAGAGTGAGACTTTTACCGCCCTTGGTAAGAGAATTCCCCAGATCCCTGCATGCATGTACAGTAACTCATGAGTCCACATATTCCCTACATAGGAATTTCATGCCAAGCCTCTGCCAGAGGCAAAGTTATGAATCACTAATTTGTCTTCTTCTCAGGAAATGTGCTTTCTTAAAAGTGGCTTTCTGAGGGCCAGATGAATGATTCTGGCTGGCATTTGCAAATTTAACATTTAAAATCCAAAGTGTATGTAGCCAACTCTGGAGGCCCATATCCATGGTAACTTGGGATTTCACTGAGGTGCCAATATAAACTGGATTGCTGGGAGTCTGATGGGAAAAGTGAGGCAATTGCTGGGGTGTGAGCCTAGTTGACTGCCCAGCACCCACTTTCCAGCAGGATTTATTGTCCTCTCTAGGAACCTGGGCCTGCTGGAAGGTCACAGACACAGTCCAGCTTAGATCAAGGGCTTACAGAATCTGGAATGTCTGCCTCTTCGGGGGCAAGAATATCGTCTGCAAGTAGAGGGAGATATTTTGAGGCAAAGGCACTTTGCATTATTTTGCAGAATCCGCCACCCAGGCAAAGAACTTTGGGCACACATTGCTGGATGGGGGTCCCCAACGCCACCTTTAGGTTCAGTGATTCGCTAGGAGGACTCACAGGTCTCAGCATAGAGTCGGACTCACTTTTGGGATTTATTACAACAAAAGGATACAAAGCAAAATCAGCAAAGGGAACGGGGCATGGCACAAAGTTTAGAGGAAACCAAGTACAAGCTTCCAAGAGACCTCGGCCTGTGGAGTCACACGGGACACACTTCCTTCTCCCAGCGACTTCTGACAACACGTGTGAAATGATGCCTTCCAGGGAAGCTCACCTGAACCTTCCGGCTAGGGCTTTTACTGGGCGGTGGTCACACAGGCACCCTCTCTACCGAAATTCCAGAGCATAGAAGGAAAGCTGGTGTTCCGCATAAGTCATGGAATTTGTAGACACACAGTGGAGGCATAGTGAGCCACTCTTATTAGGTAAGGAATGGCTGGAACAGAGCCAAGCCGCAAGTGCCCAGGTGCCACCAACCTGGCCAGGAAGCCTTTAGGGGGTCGCAGCCTCAGGCCTGGCAGGTTAGCTCTTGTTTTGCACACACACACACACAGCCTAGAGAGCTTGCATTCTGGGGCTTCCTGGATAAGGATGAAAACAGAGTCCTTCTCTCTGACCCCCAAGTATTGTGTGTCAGTTGACACCTTCTAGAAAAATGAATTGTACCATGGGCCAGACACGGATTATTATTATTAATGAAATAAGCATATTCTAGTAATAAAATAAGCTATTTATTGCTATCTATTAACAGAAATGAATGCATATAGTTCACACCAAATTCTAAGACCTCTATATTTAAGGCACTCTTGCCTCTCTTTTAGCCCAAGTACTTTGTTCAACCCACATAGACTTGGTCCTTGCTGTGAACGGTGCCCACCCCTCCCCCAGCATTGCTCATCTCCTTGTCCCCATGTCTGGATAGGGAAAATAGCAAGATATGTACCTTTCAGATCTGGAGTTCTTAACCTGGGTCAGAGAGTCAGTCTAGAGCTGTGCCTGGGGGAGGGGACTGTGAACTCCCGGAAATTGATTGTAATTATTTTGTGGGGGACATATGTGGTGCATTTTCTGGCTCCAAAGCACCTGGAATCAGGCTGCCTAAAATCAAATCCTGGCCCTGGCTATTGTGACCTGAGATAGTTAACATCTCCGTGCTTCAGTCTCCTTGTCTATAAAATGTAAAATGGAATAATAGTACATACTTCATGGGGTTGTAAGAATTAAATGTGTTGATACATGTAAAGTTCTTGAAAAGGTACCTGGCACATAGTAAATGCTCAGTGTTAGTTGTTAATATTATTATGGGGAGAGAATCTATAAATTTCATTTACAAAATAAATTGGATCTTATCACTACCCAGTTTAAAAAGACACAATGGTGGCCCATAGCATCTCTGGTAAAATCCACATTCCTTCATGGGGTCTAAAAGGCCCAGGTGATCTGGCCCTAGTACCTCCTGGCCACTCTCACCCTTGCTCCCTGAACAAGCCTCAGCTGGCTTCTTTCAGTTCCTTCCTGTCACTGAGCAATCCCTTGTCTCCATGCCTTCCTGTTCTCTGGATGGAATGCCCCCCCGCCCCCACCCGCCCCCTGTTCTTTCCTGGGGAGCTCTGACTTCAGGTCTCAGCATAAAGGCTCCCTGTTAAGACAGCATCTCTGATCTAAATGAGGAGGCCCTGTATCTTTTTTATAGCCTTTATTAGAATTTCTAATTATGTATTTATTTGTGTGTTTTTCTCAGTGTATGTATTTCCCACAGTTTATAACCTCCTTGAAGGCAGAGATTGCTTTTATTCTTCACTGCACACCCTAACCCCATTTTAGGTGTTTCTGCATATTAGTTAAGCAAGTAAACAAACTAACTTTTCAAAGGGGTCTGTAATGCCCAAAATGGTTAGGTAAACACATATCCACATCACACACACACACACACACACACACACACACACACGACACATTACACTGTTCAGACTAACGTTCAGTTAGGAAAGTTCCACAAAAAATAAATTTAGGGACAACATGATGTCCCTAGTTGGAAAAAGTTGGATATTTTTTGAAGAAAATTTTGTTTTTAATTTTGTGTCTTTTGCCATCAGAAGATAGAGCTCTTCCCAATTATTGCTGCATAATGAATCACAATCAAGTAAATATTACATTAAATTATATAATCTGAAATAAATGTATCATTCAATTTGAATTAAGAAGTAAATCAGCTCTTCCACAGGAGGCCTACACGCCGCCGCTCGGGCCGCTGCCATGTCTCTAGTGATCCCTGAGAAGTTCCAGCACATTTTGCGAGTACTCAACACCAATATCGATGGGCGGCGGAAAACAGTCTTTGCCATCACTGCAATTAAGGGTGTGGGGCGAAGATATGCTCATGTGGTGTTGAGGAAAGCAGACATCGATCTCACCAAAAGAGCCGGAGAGCTCACTGAGGATGAGGTGGAACGTGTGATCACCATTATGCAAAATCCTTGCCAGTATAAGATCCCAGACTGGTTTTTGAACAGACAAAAGGACGTGAAGGATGGAAAGTACAGCCAGGTCCTGGCCAATGGTCTGGACAACAAACTTCGTGAAGACCTGGAGAGACTGAAGAAAATTAGGGCCCACAGAGAACTGCGCCACTTCTGGGGACTTTGTGTTCAAGACCAGCACACCAAGACCACAGGGCGCCGTGGCTGCACCGTGGGTGTGTCCAAGAAGAAATAAATTTGTAGGCCTTGTCTGTTAATAAAATAGTTTATACACCTAAAAAAAAAAAGTAAATCAAGCAGGGGCACCTGGGTGGCTCAGCTGGTTAAGTGTCTGACGCTTGATTTTGGTTCAGGTCATAATCTCAGGGTCATGAGATCAAGCCCCACATGGAGCCTGCTTAAGATTCTCTCTCTTGCCCTCTGCCCTTCTCCCGCCACCTCCCCCCGACACTCTCATGCTCTCTCTCCCCTTCCCTCCAAAAAAAGAAGTCAGTCAAGTAAACATATAATTCTCCATATCACTTTTAGAAGAAAAAGTTCCATTTCTTATTGGTAGGTCTCTGCACTATGCAGGTGGGAGGGATTTTCTTAATAGATATCATAAAAGGATATATATTTGCCATTTAGACACCTGTTATTCTTTAGAAAGAAGAGTGGAGTTAAAGTATAATTAACTATATCTTAGGAATAAGTTGTTAGGGTTAATTTCAGCATTAGGGGCAACTGAGAATTAAGCAAAATCTTTTTAAACCTCATTTAAAAATGTCTCCAAAATCCACTAGTTCTCTTCTTTGTTTCTGTAACTGCAGGTAGGTCGACACAAACGCATTTGGGTGTTTCAGAGTCCTGAGGAGGCTTGGCCCCATCTCTGAACTTCAGCCATGACTGAACACAGGAATATGTAAAACCAGGACATACTCTGGAAATCTCAACTAGCTGTCCAAATCCTCTGCCTCTTTCTCCTTCCTAGATGGGAACTAAAGGAGAAAAATCCCAGTTGATAGTGAATTCCACTTAATCAAGTTTTACTTTTCTAAAGTTTCCAACATTTCTCCCAGTTAAAACTAGACAGTGTAAGTTGTGGTCATGAATTTCGGGCAAAAGAAAACAGTCTCTGTAACTTTCTTATCTCAGTTATATTAATATGTTGCCCCAGGTTCCTCAGTTTCAAAGAGGTAAAACCTAACGATTGCTCTTCTATTATCAATTTTAGCTGAAGCCTCCACTTACCTCCCTGCTCTGGAAATATTCGACCTTTCTTGGAATAAATGTGTTGGTGGCAACCTGAAGCTGCTTCTGGAAACACTGAAGTTCTTAGCGTCCCTTCGAGTGCTGAGACTGAGCAGCTGTGGCCTGGTGACAGAAGACGTGGCTCTCCTGGGTTGGTATCTACTGGTCCCAAAGTAGTCCCGTCCCGCGGAGCACAATGTGCCTGTGCCGCAGGGGAAGGGCGGCGGGGAGCGGGGCCAGGCCTGTGGCTGAGCCCTCTGCGCAGCTTCCCTTCTTTCTCTCTGACATCTGCTTAGGAGAGAGCTGGCAAAAACGAAGAAGGGCAATTCTCAAGCCAGGAAGACAGTGGAGGGCATTTCACAAAGGGAGACATGAGCATAGACGTGGCAGTGGGTCATTCCAGCTTCTGTTCCTTGCCTTCCGGGCACAGGGGAAGGATTGTCCTGTTCCCTGGCCAGCCCAGTGTTACTCAAACTTCGGTTACCTACAGTCTGCTTTCACAAAGTTTGCCCTGTCCACGTGGTACCCACACTGTTACTTCATTTTTTCTTTATATTGATTCTTTAACCTAAATGTTTTTATTTAAACAGGAAACTCATCATCAACATAACTGAAATACAGGAATCACTTCTCATAGACAGACATTATTAGACTGTTGCCAGCTGAAGGCTTTGAATAGAGGTTCATTCTCTCTCTGTTACAGAAAGGGGAAGAGAGGGCTTTAAAAGCATACTAGCGTCAATCTGACACTTTCTCCATGTCAATTTAGAAAGGTGGAAAGAGATTTGAATAAAGAATAACTTTTGCACTGCAGGATTCCAGAGTATATAATACCTTTCCTAAATATCCCCTAAAATCACCCCTGTTATGTCCACTTCTCAGTGGGAAACAGTGAATTGGAGAGTACCTCTGTGTCTCTCATCTACCCTTGCGCCTGCATCCCCAGCACTATGCGGCCATCTACTCCCAGACCTCTGAAGCAATGAGCAACCCCCCAAAAATTTTTTTGTGAATAACATGTATTACTATGTGTGGTTAGCCATTACCACTTTTATACTGCTTGGGTTATTTTAACAAGCATTCTTTAAGAATTAATCACTTGTAGCTTTTTTTTCTTTTAAAAATAACAACACTTTCTCAGAGTAAACTACAAAAGTATTTCCATAACCTATGATCCTATTACTCAGGTTTTTAAAATATATAGTAAGTATAAAATAGTGAAATATAATAATTAGGATACTCACACAATTGGAAAATTCAAACAGTACAGGAAAGTTAAAACAATGTCTAGGATTTGTTTTAAAATACAGTGATATGATCATCTCAAAAATCATATAATCATCTCAGGACACGCAGAAAAAGCATTTGACAAGATTCAACATCGATTTATGATAAAAACTCTCAACAAAGTGGAATTAGAGGGAACATACCTCAACAGAATAAAAGTCATATATGTCAAACCTACAAAACAAACAAACAAAAGAAATAAAATGAAAAGAGATAAAAAAACAAAAACAAACAAAAACAAAAAACCTACAGCTAACATCATACTCAATGGTGAAAAATGGAGAGGCTTTTCCTCTAAGGTCTGGAACAAGAGAAGGATGTTTACTATTGGCACTTTTATTCAACATAGTACTGGAAGTCCTAGCCACAGCAGTCAGACAGGAAATAAAAGGCATCCAAATTGGTAAGGAAGAAGTAAAACTTTCACTATTTGCAGATGACTTGGTACTATATCTAGAAAACCTAAAGGCTCCACCAAAAACTATTAGAACTGATAAATGAATTCAGTAAAGCTGCAGGATACAAAATCAATATACAGAATTCTGTTGCATTTTTATACACTAATAATAAAGCAGCAGAAAGAGAAATTTAAGAAAATAATCCCATTTAAAATTACACCAAAAATAATAAAATACCTAGCAATAACTTAACCAAGGAAATGAAAGACCTGTACTCGAAAACTATAGAACTCTGATGGAAGAAATTGAAGATGACACAAACAAATGGAAAGATATTCCATGCTCATGGGCTGGGAGAACAAATATTGTTAAAATGTCCATACTACCTAAAGCAATCTACAAATTTAATGCAATCCCTATCAAATTTCAACAGCATTTTTTGCAGAACTAGAACAAATAATCCTAAAATTTGTATGGAACCACAGAAGATCCCAAATGGCCAAAACAATCAAGAAAAAAGAACAAAATTGGAGGTATCACAATCCCAGATGTCAAGATATACTACAAAGTTGTAGTAATCTAAACAGTATGGTACTGGCACAAAAGCAGACACCTGGATCAATAGAACAAAGACCGAAGGAAAAAAATCTATGCGTATATGGTCGAGTAATCTATGACAAAGGAGGCAAGAATATACAATGGGGGAAAAGACAGTCTCTTCAATAACTGGTGCTGGGAAAACTAAACAGCTACACGCAGAAGAATGGAACTGGATCACTTTCTTACACCACACACAAAAACTCAAAATGGATTAGAGACCTAACCTGAGACCTACAACCATAAAACTCTTGGAAGAAAACATAGGCAGGGATCTCTTTGACATTGGCTTTAGCAACACTTCTAGATATCTCCTCGGGCAAGGGAAACAAAAGCAAAATTAAACTATTGGGACTACACAAAATGAAAAGCTTTTGAACAATGAAGGAAACCATCAAAAAACATGAAAAAGCAACTTACTGAATGGGAGAAAATACTTGCAAGTGATATATTTAATAAGGCATTAATATCCAAAATATATAAAGAATTTATACAATTCAACACCAAAAAAAAAAAAAACCCAAATAATCCAATTTAAAAATAGGCAAAGGAACTGCAGAGACATTTTTCCAAAGAAGACATATAGATGACCAACAGACACATGAAAAGATTCTCAACATCACTAATCATCAGGGGAATGCAAATCAAAAACACAATGAGAGAGCGGCTGGCTGGCTCAGTCGGTAGAGCATGTGACTCTTGATCTTAGGGTTGTATGTTTGAGCACGACATTGGGTATAGAGAATACTTAAAAATAAAATCTTTAAAAAAAAACCCTACAACACTATGAAGTATCACCTTCAGAATGGCTAAAATAAAAAAGACAAGAAATAGCAAGTCTTGGAGAGGATGTGGAGAAAAAGTAACCCTCATGCACTGTTGGTGGAAGTGTAAATTGGTGCAGCCATTCTGGAAAACCATATGGAGGTTCCTCAAAAAATTAAAAACAGAAATAGCAAACGATCCAGTAATCCTACCCCTGGGTACTTATCCAAAGAACACAAATTTTTGTTTGTTTTGGAACAAATTTGGAAAGATATATGCACCCCTATGTTTATACCAGCATTATTTACAATATCCAAGATATGGAAGCAACCTAAGTATCCACAGATAGATGAATGGGTAGAGAAGAGTGGTACACACACACACACATGAATATTACTCAGACATAAAAAAGAATGAGATCCTTTTTTTAAGATACACACATTTTATTTATTTATTTTTAAAGTAAGCTTTATGCCTAACATGGGGCTTAAAGTCATGACCCAACAATGGGATCATTGACTCAACAATCTTGAACTTTTGTAGAGTCACATGCTCTATAGACTGAGCCAGCCAGGTGCCCCGAGAATGAGATCCTGCCACTTGTGACAACGTGGTTGGGCCTAGAGGGTATAATCCTAAGTGAAATAAGTCAGAGAAAGACAAATACTATATGATTTCATTTATATGTGGAATCTAAAATACAAAAAAAAAAAAAAAGACAAAAAATGGACTCTTAAATGCAGAGAACAAACTTATAGTTACCAGAGAGGAGGTGGGTGGGGAATGGGTGAAATAGATAAAGGGAACTAAGTCGTACAAAAATAAGTCATGCAGATGAAAAGTATAGTGTAGAGAATACAGTCAGTAATATTGTAGGATAAATAAATAAAAATAAAATACAGTTATATCTCAGAGATACGGTGGATTTGGTTCCAGACTACCTCAATAAAGCAAATATTGCAAAAAGGCAAGTCAAGTACATTTTCTGGTTTCCCAGTACATACAAAAGTTATGTGTACATACAAAAGTTATGTCTATTAAGCATGCAGTTCATTATGTCTAAAAAAATATACATACCTTAGTTAAAAAATACTTTATTGTGGGGCGCCTGGGTGGCTCAGTCAGTTTAGCATCTGACTCTTGATCTCAGCTCCGGTCATGATCTCAGGGTTGTGAGATTGAGCCCCACTGGGCATGGAGCCTGCTTAGGATTCTCTCTCTCCCCTTCCCTCTGACCCTACTCCCCCTAAAAAAAAAAAAAATACTTTCTTGCTAAAAAGTGCTAACCATCATCTGAGCTTTCAGCAAATCCTAATCACAGATCATCATAACAAATAAGGAAAAAGTTTGAAATATTGTGAGAATTACCAAAATGTGACACAGAGACACAAAGTGAGCAAATGCTGTTGGAAAAATGCTTGATGCAGTGTTGCCACAAATCTTCAATTTGTTAATTTAATAAAAGCAACATCTGTGAAGCACAGTAAAGCAAAGTACAACAAAATGAGGAATGCCTGTACTAAAAAAAAAAAAAAGTAGAAGGGAGGGAAGTAGGTGGAACAAGATTGGTGTGATGGAGGTAAGTGTTGAAGCTCAATGATGGGGACATGGGAGTTTATGCTCCTATTCTGTCTGCTTTTGGTACCCTTGCAAATTTCCATAGTAGAAAAAATTGTAAAAAGGAAAAGCATGTACATTGTCTTTAACAGTTAGGTCTTGAGAACATGGTGAGTAATGCTGCAGAAAGGAAGAGACACACATCAACATGGACACCTATGAATGGCGTGCAGCTCTTGAGTGTACGGAATGCTAAGCTTTCGAATGCACCAAACTGTGGGCAAAGGAAAGCAATGGGGATGGAGCATGCTGCTTGCTCTGGGAACCAGGACACATGAAGAATGACTGAAAGATTCAGGGCACAATTAATCCTAAAGGGAGAGAACTTGAGGGGAACTGACTGTCGTCCAACATTGCAAGGCTGGTGTGAGGAAGGAGCTGAAGTGTTCAGCAGGCTGCGGGGCAATCGGTGAACATCACTGGAAGGCAGAAAGGGACCCAAAGGATGGGGGCTTTCTCCTGCTGAGAGCCACCTCACTCTATCGGGGCAACCAGAAAGGGTGCCCTAGGCGGGAGCCGGCTGGTGACCAGTAGGGAAGCTGTGAAAGAGTCATCTCTGATCATTGATCTGGAGGTTGAATGAGGAGACCTCCAGGGTCCCTGCCAGCTCTGAGATCCCATGCTACTCATCTGATCTCTGTGGTTCATCACTGCATTTGGCTGGCAAGGGAAGCATGCGCTGCTTGCTTTGGGTAGCTCTCCCATACCCTCTTACAAGCATTACTATCTTTTCTTAGCTTCATCACTATTATTTATTAAGTGCCATTTTAGGTAGTACTGTGATATGTGCTCTTCAAAGGGAAAATTGTTCTGTGAATTGGAGGTCCCTAAGGTGACTTAGAAATTACCCACGTGTTGGGGTGCCTGGGTGGCTCAGTTGGTTAAGTGTCTGCCTTCGGCTCAGGGCATAATCTCAGGGTCCTGGGATCGAGTCCCATGTCGGGCTCCCCGCTCAGCGAGGAACCTGCTTCTCCCCCGCCCCTCCCTCTGCTTGTGCTCTCTCTCTCAAATAAATAAAATAAAATAAAAAAGAAATTACCCACGTGTATTTTGCACGTGAAAAGTGCTCAGTTAAATACTTGTTGAATGAAGAATGACTGAATGAGCAGTGAAAAATTAAACAGTATTAAACAGCAAGATGACTATTTATAAATGGTCCTCAGTTAAAGCCAGAGAGCCATCACTCCTCACATTTAACTAGAGAGAGTCTGCAGGAAGAGCTGGGACTCTAGTGGAGCCAAGAGCAAAAAAGATATTCTTTGGGTTGGGATTTGGAAAAAGGAAAAAAACAAACAAAACAATTTTCAAGCTGTATCTGGGATGTGCAGAGAATAGATTTGGTACTAAAGTGATTTCAGATGTCCTGAATAAAGCTGCTCGCTAATAACAAATCATTACTAAGCACCAATATTGTCATTTCTAATCTTGGAATGACTGTGTTATTGGAAGTGGCAAACAGCCACAGGAGAAAGTATTTGTGCATTTTAGCATTTAGTGTGATTTTATTTTTCAGCATCAGTAATACACACAGGTCACCTAGCCAAGCTACGGGAGCTCCACCTGAGTTATAATGACAGCATCTGTGATGCAGGATGGGCCATCTTCTGCTAAAATGTGCGGTTCCTCACAGAGTTGACCGAGCTGGATATTAGCCTTCGGCCATCAACTTCTCGGGATTGCGGACAATGGTTTAGACACTTATTATGTGCTGTTGCCAAACTTTTGGAGATCACAGAGATAGGAATGAAAAGATGGAAACTCCCCACTTCACAGGAGGAAGAACTAGAACATTTTCTCCAAGATCACAGACGCAGCATTCACTTTGACCTTGGTGAGTTTCAGTAAGCTGATTTCCCAAGGCTTAACTAAGCTATAAACCATTATCTGGAGGAGGAAAAGAGCATGAATGAATTTTAGTGTAATCAAAGGAGTATCAGCTTCTGGGATGTTTAATGGGATTGATGTTACAAAAGTCTTACAAATATGTATATGGTAATCTAATATAAGTACAACTTTACTTTCTAATGACAAGGATGACATGTTTCCATGGAGTTTCATTTATTTTGGATATATAGTTCACTTACTGTTTAGAAGGCCTGCCAAAAATGTTTAGATCCTGGTAACACATTTCCTTTTTTCTTGACCTGGAATTTTCTGTCTCTTCTTTTCCTACATGATAAATGTTCTAAATATAAGCATGTGTGAATGTGTGTGTGTGTGTGTGAGTGTGTGTGTGAAATTCTAATGTGAAAGGCACTAGCTATGATAGTTTCATTCTATCTTTACTATTATATATGTCTTTATGTAATCTATTTGCATTTTTGTCCCAAAGTATACCTTCCATGGTTTATTATTTTATGTTCTAGTGCTTTTTATCTCAGATATAAACCATGAACACTAATAATGGTCACAGACATATAATTCTTAGTTAAAAGTGGTCAAAACTTCGAAACCCAGTATCAAAAACACATCTTATTAAAATAAAGTAAAATCTTTTATTGCTAAAATAAAATAACATTAGCTCTGGGCATTTTTTGGCATGGAATATTCTATGTAAAATCTATTTAATTCATTGATTAAAGTTTTTGTCTTGCTCTAAGTGATTTTTGAAATTTCTGGTTATCTTTTGTAGGAGCATGAAACTCATTACACAGCAGAAGTGTTTGTTTGCTCACACATTTCTATTCCGATACACTCTAAACAAATTATGCTTGGCTTCTTGTTGCTACACTGGTAATTTATATTGCAATTATTGCTTGAAAGACATGTAGAATTTGAAATCATTATTACTCCAAAAGAAAGTCATCAGAATGAGAAGGTTTTGGGTGGTGTAGATGGGGATGTTTTAGGCAATCATGGTATTCTTCATTCTCTGGGCATTCCCATGAATTCCATGAGTACCTCTGCTCATATGTTCCCATGAACATATGCAAAGCCTATGAACAACTAGCCAAAAACCGGGAACAGTCCAATATCCTTCAATGGGTGGATGGTTAAACAAATTATGGTACTAGGTGATACTACTCAGCAACAAATTGATCCATGCAACAATGTGGATGGACGAGTTATGTGGAGTAAAAAAGCCAATCCCCAAAGGTTACACATTATGTGATTCCATTTACATGACATCCTTGAAATAACAAAATTATAGAGCTGGAGAAAAGGTTAGGGATCGGGAGATGGGGTGGACAGTAGATGTGACTAAAAGGAATAGCACCAGGGAGATTTGTGGTGATGGCTACATAAAGCTTACATGTGACAAAACCGCATTGAACTACACACACATACCCACGCACACACCTAAGTGCACCTACAACCCATAGAATCCAAATAAGCTCAGTTGATGGCACCAATATAGATTTTCTGGTTTTGGTATCATATTAGAGTTATGCAAAATGTCCACACTGAGGGAGGGTAAAGGGTGCATGGACCTCCCTGTCCATTTCTTTGGAACTTCCTATGAGTCTCTATTTCAAAATTAAAAGTTTTAGGGGTGCCTGGCTGGCTCAGTCCAAAACGCATACAACTCTTGATCTTGGGGTCATGAGTTGGAGCCCCACGTTGGGGGTAGAGATTACTTAAATAAATAAACTTAAAAAAAAAGTTTTAGGGGGTGGGGGGATGGGTTAGCCTGGTGATGGGTATTAGAGAGGGCACGTTCTGCATGGAGCACTGGGTGTTATGCACAAACAATGAATCATGGAATACTACATCAAAAACTAATGATGTAATGCATGGTGATTAACATAATAAAAAATTTCAAAAAAAGATAATATTCTCAAGAAAGATCTCAATGCTCTAAATACAAGGTATACTAAATTAAATTCCAATTAAAACTCCAATGGCGTCTTAAAGATTTTAATACATAAATTATAATGAAATTTATCTAGAAGAATAAATGTATTTAAAAAATAAGAAAAAAAAGTTTTAAAGTAGACAGGATAGTACAATGAACCTCCATTTACCTATCACATGCATCTACAATTATCAACTTATGGCCAATCCTGTTTCATTGGGATCCCCCACACTTAACCTCTACCTGATATTATTCTGCTGCAGTTCCCAGGCATCATATCATTTTATCTATAAATATTTCAATAAAGTGAGAATCTTTATTTTTATACATAATCACGATTCTGTGAATAATTTTAGTGTGGTGGGTATCTAATTCCTACATATTTTGCTTTCTTAATCCAACAGGGTTCATTACCTCAATTCATTATAGAATTATTTCCTATTTTTCTTTGTGGTGTTTCCTTTTACATCCTTTTTTCCTTTCTTATCTTTTGGAGAATTCTTTCCTTTCTTTAGCAATTTTTGCAGTTCTTCAAATCTCCCCAATCCTTTCTGGACCATTTTTCCACGCCACCACGCCTGAATCTAAAAACAAGATAAACCCAAACAGCATTAGCTGGTATCACTTAGGACTGGGGAAGGTTATCTCTTCATTCTGGTATGTAGTCTTAAAGATGTGAAGAGCGGGGCACCTGGGTGGCTCAGTCGTTGGGTGTCTGCCTTCAGCTCAGGTCATGATCCCAGGGGCCTGGGATCGAGCCTCACATGGGGCTCCCTGCTCCGCAGGAAGCCTGCTTCTCCCTCTCCCACTCCCCCTGCTTGTGTGCTCTCTCTCACTGTGTCTCTCTCTGTCAAATAAATAAAGTCTTAAAAAAAAAAAAAGATGTGAAGAATGGAATATTAGAACTCTACACCTTATTTTCTCTCTCAATTGGCCAGTCATCCTGGCAAATGTAAAAAATAAAAATTTTAAAAAATCAGTGCTTTTATGTCCCAGGCACTGCTGTAGACATTTAGGGAAGAGCAGTTAAATGCCAACGTCCCAGACCTCACACTGCAGCGAGAGGAGACAAACACAGGAATGTATGATTTGATAGTTGGTAGTAAATGCCACGGAGACAATAGTGCACAGTAAGAGGAATCAGGAGGGCCTGCATCTGCCCTCCCTCTCATCACTGGACTGCTGGGCTTCTACCTACAGCCAGCCCCCACTCCTTCTGAGATCCTATTCCCCCCCCACCTACTCAGAAACATCCCTGCCCTAGTTGTAGGCTCTGAACCTCCCGGTGCCTCCCCACTTCTCTCTGAATAAAAGCTCAAGTCCTTACAATGGGCTTACAAGGCCCTATCTGATCTGCTCCCTTCCTCTTGACCACACGGACCTCTTTGCTCCTTCCCCTAGCTCACTCTGCTCCAGCTGTGCGGGCCTGCTCACAGTCGGACACACCAAGCACAACCTCAGCCTCAGGCCTTTGCTTTTGCCGCTGCTTCTGCCTGGAATGCTCTTCCCAATATTCAGATGGTTTACCCTCCGGCTCTTCAAGTATTTGCTTAGTTGGCATGGCTGTGGACTGAACTGTCTCCCCTAATCCCCAACTCATATTAAAAGCCCTAACCCCCAAAGGTGATTGTCTTTGGAGATGGGCCCTTGGGTGGTAATTAGGCATGGATGTGCCCATGAAGGTAGGGTCTTCATGATGGGATTAGTGCTCTTATAAGAGACCCCAGACAACTTACTCTTCTATCTTGTGAGGGCACAGCAAGAAGACAGCCACGTGTGAGACAGAAAGCTCTCACCAGAGGCCGACCATGCTGGCACCCTAATCCTGGACCTCTCGCCTCTAGCACTGTGAGAAAATTTCTGTTGTTTGAGCCACCCAGTCTATGGTATAGTGTTATGGAAGCCAGAGCTGACTAAGCCAGTCATTTTTCCAATGAGGCCAATCCTGACCATCTCATTTAAGTCGAACCCCCCCAATCCCCCAACACACACACACACGCGTGCGCGCACACACACACACACAGACACACAGACACACACACGACTTCTGGGCATCTCAGTTCCCCTTAGCTTGAACTTTTTTCCAATGCCACTTATCACTTTCTAACAGACTATATAATTTTATGTTTTATATTTCATGTTTTTATTTCCATCATACTAGACATTAAGCAATATAAGGATAGAAAAATTTGTTTTGTTCACTGATGTACTTTCGGTGCCTACAGCAGTGCCTGGCACATAGCAGAAGCTCAGTAAGGATTTGCTGAATGAATGAACAAATGAATGAATGAGGTGGGTGGGGGATGCTGTTTTATATAAGGTGGATCAAGGGTAGGTATGAGGATATTTGAGCGGGGACTGAACTAGGTGAGGGCCGGAGTCTTGTCCATATCTGGGGGAAGCATCGCTGGGCAGAGGGAGGAGCAGGCTTGGACTTTGGGAAAACATCAAGGACCCGTTTGTGACGTGAAAATGGGACGGAGGAGATGGGGAGTGAGATAAGCCGCACCGGAGTTCGGATGCTGTTTTTCCAGGGGAACAGTACCGCCCCCTAGAGGCATTCTAGACTTTCGGGGCTTTTTGTTGTCTTGAGGTTTAGCGGTCTTCAATTGTGGGACGTGCACCCTAGTGCACAAAGACTTTCCCAGGGTGTGCGTGCTTGCATAGTTTGGAGGCAATCCATATCCAGAGCTTCAACTTCCACATGCACCCCTTCCTACAATGTATCTGCCGAGGAACACAACTGCTGGTTCTCCATTCCCACCTCTGCTTCATGGCTGCCCCTCTGGCACGCCTCTCAGCCACGTGAATCTGACTTGGGTGTGTTGCCCTAGACCCCAAAACCCTCTGGGACACCACAAATACAATACAAAATAGTAGTATAGAAAAAACAAGACACACGAACAAACAACAACAACATAAAACAGACTCTTAAAATACAGAGAACTGTTGGTTGCCGGGGGCGGGGGGGGGGGGGGGGGGGGGTTGGTGGGTGGTGGGATGAGTAGAACAGGTGAAGGAATGAAGAGGTACAAACTTCCAGTTATAAAGTAAGTAAGTCATGGAGATGAAAAGTACAGCATAAGGGAATATAATAATATTGTAATAATGTCGTATGGTGACAGATGGGGACTACACTTGGGGTGAGCACTGTGTAATGCAAAGAATTGTCAATATGTTGTGCACCTGAAACTAACATAAAATTGTATGTTGATTATATTTCAATAATAAAAGACTAGCAATATTGATGTTGGCCCCACAGACTAGGTAACCAATTCTTTTATAAGGCAAGTGGTTCCCAGCTCTTTGCCTTCAAGAAAATTGAAAGAAGACCAGTTGATTTGCCAGCCACGAGCCCGCTATCTGATTTTTGGGGATACAAATCTGGAAGAAGTTCAAAGATGTGTGAAGCATTACCATTTAAGACAAAATAATATAGGCGCGCACACACACAAAGGCTTCTTCCATTCTTGTCAACTTATCTATGTCAACAAGGTTTCTCAATGCCTCATCTGTAAAATGAAAAGTAGGAATAGAACCGATGTCAACCCTAGCAATAAGTAACATTTATGCAGGGATATATAAACTATGGGGGAAAGTTTCTCATTTGTGTATGTATTTTCCCTAAGTCCTCTAGGTCAAATAATTAAATACCAAAATTTGTAATGGATTTTATAGTAGTTTGGTCAATTTTATACCACTAATAATTGTAATATGACTTAATCCAGGACATTAAAAACCCTATGGTCACAGAAAAAAATTTTAATTTTAAAACTTAACTTGTATAAATATTTGTGTTGCCTGAAAGTATGAAAGGTGATCTATAAATGACTTAAAATTATACATATAAAACATTAAGCTCAATTCTTAGGGGAAAGTGAAATAGAAATACATGTTCAAGAAGAAAAAGAAAGGATATAAAATTTCTGCCTATGGTTGGCTCAAGTCTGACTGGTGATATCGGCTCAGGTCACCATCTCATGGGTTGTGAGACTGAACCCAGCCATGGGCTCCACACTCAGCATGGAGTCTGCTTAAGAGATTCTTTCACCCTCTTCCTCTGCCCATCCCCCACTCAGCTACACACACACACACACACACACACACACACACACACACACACACACAATCTCAAATAAATCCTAAAAAAAAAATTTCTGCCTATAAAATAAGAGCTTGCTCAAGTATTTTGTAAATTGATATAACTGACATATCAAATCATAATGGTATTTAGATTCCACTGAGTATGTTTAAAATACTGATCTAAGAGCTCTATTTTAAGATGTTAATATTTAAAACTCACTGAAAAGTAAATCCTTTGCAATAATTTAAACTTAGTGGCAAAAGAATTTAAATACCAGTTTCAAAGTGTGCAAGAGGGTACATGGTTTTTCAAAATACTTCTAGGAAGTATCCAAAAAATATTATTTTCATTCTTCCAGTGTAGCCATTCTTGAGTATATACATATTAAAATAAGTATTTTAATATAAATTACTTTCCTTTCTCCTTTATGTTGCAGCTCAGGCATTATTTTCATTTGTTAAAATGATGGGTTTTGGTAGGTTATATTATCTGAGTTTAATTTCAGAAGAGTAAAGAAGGTATCACATACTATTTATCATAAAAGAGAGGATGTTAGGTTTGATATGGTTGAGGGCCATTGACAAAAGAGGGTCTTGCAAAAGCAAAGACTCACTCTTGCTTCAGGTGAAAAAGAGAATCATGGATTTCAGTAGAGTAGTGATAAGATCCCACCTGTATTTTAACAGCACTGGTCTGACTGCTGAGTGGAAGGTATACTGTAAGGTGAGCAGGTGTGGAAGCAGGGATGCTAGTTGGAGGACTAGGGTGGTCGTGAGGGACTTGGACCACCTGCATAAAGAATATTGAATCCTGAATGAAATGGACACTGGCCTGGCCTGGCCTGTCTGGGGTATCCTATTATCTCCATGGGCTAGGTGGGCAAGGAGGAGATGACAAAGTTCTTTGCACTGCCTCCCTTTTAAAGGCTCTTTGCCCTTTGATCCTATTTAGTGGCAGAGCAGAACTCTGGTCTCTACAGCCTTGCTCCATAAATACTTTCATTTCTAATTTTTCAGCCTTATCTTAGTGACTTTGTGAACATAAGCGTTTCCGTCCAGTGAACAGTCCAAGAATTTTAGACTGCTTTGGGATTGGAAGTTTGGGTTTCTTTCGCCTGTTTGTTGTCTTCTTAACTGACAAAGAGCTGGAGAACGAAAATGCAAAAATGCTAAGATGATGTTCAAAGATCCTCTTGCTTAATTCTGAGGATAAAAAGGAAGGAAGAGGGTCTACTCTCGACAAGGACAAGGTATAGATGTGTAAAGAGCAGCCCCAGAATAGTCTGTAATATGTTTACCACTGGCCCTTCTCCAAAGCAACTGTGAATGTGCTAGCCAGAATTTTTGCTGATTTTACCTTTGTTGCCATTATCTTCATGTTTCTTTTTTTCTTGAAGTCTGCCCATATAGCCTGGATGCCTTCAGTACACACTTCTTTTGGGGGGTCATCCAGGGGGTTGTCCACCAGTGTCAAAACTTTTAGATTCACCAGACTATCTAAATTCTCTGGAAGACAGGTGATCAAGTTGTCTTCAAGCAGTAATTCTTTCAAAGCTGAAACAATTTGTTTTTAATGATAGATTTATCTTAAGAAGAAGCAAAGTTAGCATTCTTCAGTCCAGTTACTTTGAAATGCGTGTCTCCTGCTGTGTCATGTAATAAAAGACACAGATTTAACGAGGCAAACCAAGTTCTCTTCCTTATAACAATTCAAAGGTGTTGGAGCCAGTGTATATAAGCATTAGAGACAGAAAAATAGTACACACGGAAAAAATCTGACAATGTTTCAGTCCTGCAGGGACCAAGGACAGGAAAAAAATGGATGGTCAGGAGCATTACTAAGGGGTACTGCATGCCCACCCTCGACTCTACAGCAAAAACCACTTTTTTATTTGGTCCCACTGAAAGGTCAGCAAAAGGCTGTCAAATGGATGGAGAGATTGACACAGGTACAAATAAAGAATGGTTTAGCCTAGGGTAAAATGTTTGGGTGTTTAAATATGGATCATATATGATTCTTCAGGCCAATCATACAGCTCCAAAAGTCCTCCCTTGCTGATTTCACCACTCTGGGTCAACACTTTTCCTTTTATTCACGTGACTTAGTGACCTAATGCACATTTGCTGCAGGACCCCCAACTCCAAATTCTGGCATGTAGTAGGTAGGCAGTAAAGTATGATTAGTGGTAAAATGACTGTGTGGATGAATGCTAATTTTCTTAGCAGGTGCTATTTACTTCTCTGTTCAGTTCCAAATAAACAATCTAACTGCCTTGGTGAAGTTCTTAGCTGTACTAATCAGGCGCCTGGCCTTCCCTGTCTCACCCGTGAGGCCTGCAAGGAGGTAATGGGGTAGGGCTACGCTCTCTAAACATTGATATTGGTCTTTAGTGAGTCAAGGAAATGGGAAATGCTTCATCATGGGAAATGCTGACCTCACACTTCACTAGGCTGAGGATCTACTAAGATTCCTCACCTTGTGCTTGGCAAATGGAATCTGGAAGTTGCTTAAGCCGGTTGTGACGGCAGTCAAGAATTTCCAGGTTAGGCATTGATCCCAAGGAGGTGGGCAGGTACTCCAGATGATTGTTCTCTATATACAGCTCTTTAAGACTCTGAAAAGCATGAGAGTAGACCATAATGATCCTTACATTGATAAAAGAATTAAAATAACCAGAATCACTGGTGAGTTCCCATACTCTTTCAATGGGGGATACTATGCATTGGGATCAAGGGAAAAACATACTTATTTAAAGAACCATCATCAAAACATAAAATTATTTTCGGGTAAAACCATTAGACATGGTTCCCGTCTATGCAGGGAAAAGAAAACATGGGAATCTAGTGTTTGTTTCACATGAGCTTTATGGAAAAATAATTGTGATAATTTAACTATATATATCATTTGCTCCCTTTCAATAGCTAATTATCTGCAGCAGTTCATATAGAACTGAAATCGCATCAAGTGTCAATCTAACACTGCCCAGGTTTGAAGTAACCAAAATGTGCACGTAACAAGTTAGCTATTTTCAAATCCGCTGAGCAAAAATGTAGTGTTTGCATCTCACCCAAAGATTTCAGAGAGTGTCGCATGGCCTGTCAAGGAGCCAGATGACGAGAAGAGTTCTGAACACAGGGCAAAGCAATGGAGAATCAAGAACAGGACCTCTGAGTCACAGGTAAGAAGTACCGGTGCTATGCATGCTATCGCTCAGTTCCACGACTTGGGGGGGCGTGTCGCGGCCACATCTACTTCATCGTTAGTAAGAGTGCAAAGTACCACAATCATGGGAAAAATCTCAATTCTTTATGCATACATTGAGACGTAGGGGTATGGCTAGTTTGAATGAAGTTATCTTGTTGCTTTGCTAGGATTTAGCCCAGGGCTGTGGACCCATCTCCATAGGAACCTGGGACAATGTTAAATAGACCCTGATTTGCCTGCCATCATGCAGGGAGGGGGGTCACCTTGACCCCCCATCCAAAATGCAGGCTCCTAGCCATGTCACCTGTATGATACTTTAACTTCAAAATAGTAAAATTTTCAGGGGCCTCTTAGAAAAAGGTAGAAATCGAATGGAAAGCAGAATGACTCAATTTCTGTAAATAAAACATGCCAAACCGCACAGTGGAAAGGAATATGGCATGGCATAGCCTCTTGGCTATGTTCTTTGAGGGTGGATCCAGGGGCTCAGGAAAACGGTGTTAGAATTACTGCTTGTTTGGGGTTGGAAATCTAGTATGGATGATTCCACAGGCAGCCTACGGGGACACCACCATGTTTTCTCAGGATCAGCCAACTGAAGGAATCGGTGGGCACGTACTTCTTTGCCTACTCGTTTGGGGAGGCTTACCTGTAGTTTACTAATGTGTTCTGGCAAAGAGGTGAACTTGGCTCCCTGGTCTTGCCCAATGTATAATTTCTCTAAAGACTCTAAAGAAAGGATTTCTTCTGGAAATGAAAGGAACTGATTTCCTGTTAATCCAAGCATCTTCAGCTTTGAAAGTGAACCGAAGTCTGACGGTAACTAGAAGTATTCCAAAAAGATAAGTTTCAGGTCAAGGTTATTTTAAAAAGTAAGATAATAAATGGGGTTTTTAGTTTTGAGGCCAATTGATAAACATAAAGTAGAGCAATTTAGCAATTCCTACTGGTGAAAAGTTGGCACACATGTTTGCATATAGAGTATTTATACTTGTAGATCTAAAGTCTAGAGTCCCACTCTTTCCCCAAGCCTCTCTGCTCTTCACTTTTAGGCACTGCTTTAAATCGAAGCAATTTTTAACCCACGTTATTGCAAATTTTTGAGCTGTAGTGTAGCAAATGCTTGACAAAACTGAAAAAGTACTAACGTTTTTAGTGTAATATTGCAACTATAATATTAATAAGTTCAGTTATTGGAACTGATCAATTTAGGAACATGACCTCTCACCCTGAAAGGCTTTAGGTCAGCAATTTAGAAACTTCAGTTGAATTCTCAGTTGGGGGCACCTGGGTGGCTTAGTTGGTTAAGTGTCTGCCTTCAGCTCAGGTCATGATCCCAGGGTCCTGGGATCCCATGTCAGGCTCTCTGCTCAGTGGGGAGTCTGTTTCTACCTCCCCCTTTGCCTCTCCCCCTGCTCCTCCTCTCTCTCTCAAATAAATAAAATCTTAAAATCTCAGTTGGAAGCAAACAGTGAAGACTACTGTGATTTTTATCTTATCATATTCTGCCCTCCAATGAACATCAAGGCTTATGTGCCCTTTGTAGGTATTGGGTAGCCATTTCCCAGACTCCCAGACTGTCAGGCTTAGGAGGCCTTAGAAAGGTTATCTATTCTAGTCCTTTAATAGGATGGTTGAATATATTCCACAGTAGCCATCCAGCATACATTTAAATACCACCTCCTGGAATGAAAAGCTTATTACCTGGATGGGGACCTCTAATCATCAGATTTCCTTCTTCGGTCAAGTCAAAATTTGTGTCACTATTATGTTCACCTATTGGTCTCTTTCTGGCCCTCTAGAACCACATGGAAAAATCTCATTCTTAAAATGTGCGACAGTCTCCCTATTGATTATGTTACAGAGACACCTATTCTCTTATAGACAAAAAAAAAGCCCAGCTACATATCTCAAGAGCTTCTTAACTCACTTTGAACCACCTTCCTTTATCTGGTTTTACTCCTAATGGGGAAATCATTCCCCACAGTTGCCTGTCCTAAGCCCTGGCTTCTCCTCCACCCATTCCTCTCTTCTTCATGAGAATGGTTACAGTTCAACTCAGCCTGATCTCTCCATAGATGGGGGGATAGATAAATAATTGGGGAGTAGGTCAAAAGAAAGCCCCTTAGAGGGACAACATAACAGTAAGTCTCACACACCCGCAATCTTCCATAAGATATTTTTCTCTTCATTGTGTAGGGTGAGGGCTCATTTTCCTAAAAATGCTATAAAATGTGTATAGTTTTATTTATTTTTGTAATCAGAGGAAGTCAATCTCCAGAGAAACTGATGTTTAAGCTTTCCTTCTTGGCCATTTCACAATTCTTCATCAGGCACTTAGATCCCTTTAATACAAAGCATCTGCATCAGTGCAGTCCAAAATAATAGGAAAAGGTTTTTCAATCTAACCCCTTCATTATAACCCAGTGATGTTCCTCTTACTGCTGTTCAGTTAGCTCATAGGTTTAGCTTTTCTTTTTCAAAGCACATTTAATGTTTAAAGACTTTTTTTTCAGGATATTCAAGATCCAATAATTAATCCCATTACAGTCACATTAAAGTAGCAGGAATAAATCTGGATGTACAGAAAACCTACAGAGCATCAAATGAGGACAATCATTATGGATACTCTTAACTGAGCTTTAGTCATTTTGAGGTTGAGTTGTCCCTTAACAGAAATGTACCATACAAATAAAATCCATCTAGATACACACTGAAAGCCAGCTATTTTTGCACCCACCTAGGCAAGAAAAAGCTACTGGCCAGGCTCCAAGAGCCAGAAACCCATCAGGTAAGTCTTTCGGGTAGGAGAGGTAAGGAGCTGGCTTAAAAACCATGTGTCATTATACAGAGAGATGCACGGGGAAGTTACTGGAGGGATTAGCATAAGAGGAAATGAGAGAAGAAGACAAAAAACCACAGAAATACCTTCGTAAGAACTGAAGAATAACAAGCAATGGTACATAGAGATTTTCACATTCAACACAATAATATTGAACATGTCCACATTTCGGCACAGCTTGATTTGTGGTAAAACCTGGCATTGGATGAGGCTTATCTCTATTAAGGCGCCATCTGTGTGTGATTCCCTCCTCTATTCTGATCTCTGAAAAAGTCTCACAGGAAAGGATTACTTATCATTCAAGACTCAGTAGGAATTAAGTCAATTTGTTATTCTTCCCAAGGGCACTTTCTATTTTGAGGCTTTCACTCCCAGTGTAGAACTGGACAGACTTTGTCCACTGTAAAAGAAATTTCTTGCCTCAGTGGTGGAATAGCTGGGGGGATGGGCAGAGGGCCTCTGATAAACCTCTGAAATCCTCCAGTGGAGATCAAGCCCTAGATTCTCTTTCTAAATCCTAAATTACCATCAGAATGGTTACTTCCTGAAAGGCAGTTTTAAAACTATAGCGACTAGGAAAAACAACAGCACCCCCCACGAAGTTCTAAATGAAAAATCGAGTAAGAGATTAAACAAAAACAAAAACACCCCTAACAAACCTTTAAGGCCTAGGACTAGTATAAAGTATGGTGAGCACAGGAGATCCGCGTCCATGGCCAGGAAAAGCAGACCTATTATTCGATTACAGTCGTGGATTTCCAAATCTCCTGATATCTCCCTCTACATTTGTAACAGAACTAACTGTTCTTTTTAATTTTCAAATATTAAAAATAAAGAGGGGCGTCTGGGTGGCTCAGTCGTTAGGCGTCTCCCTTCGGTCATGATCCCAGGGTCCTGGGATGGAGCCCCGCATCAGGCTCCCTGCTCGGCGGGAAGCCTGCTTCTCCCTCTCCCACTCCCCCTGCTTGTGTTCCCTCTCTCGCTGTGTCTCTCTCTATAATCTTTATAAAAAAACAATAAAGAAACAAACACATGTGTATGCACCATCCAAACCATTTGTTAATAAAATGAAATTCGTGTCAACTCTACTCAAATAAAAAGAATTTTCAAATCAATAAAATGAAATGCTGCAATTAAAACTGAGCTCCCTGGTGACCCCCTCCTCATTTCCTTCACTTCCTTCCTCTTCCCACAGGCAGCCACTATTAAGAATTGAGCGAATTTTTTCCTAGTTCATATGTTTTATACTTTTATTACATATATATATATCCACAAAGTAGGTGTTGTGTGTGTATGTATATAGTTTTGTGTAAGAATTTATAGTGTCAGGTTCTGCAATTTGGTGTTTTCCTTTTTAATAAACATCACAATTTTGAGGTCTACCTGCCCCACAGGTAGAGCACATACTGCTCTAGTTCAGTTAAATTATTGTAGGGTTTTTTAATTTTATGAACATAGCACCATCTGTTTGCTCATCGCTCCCATACTTCCCTGTCAATAGCGCTATGATGAACATTTTTGCACACGCCACCCTGCACACATGGGACGGAGTTTCTTTAGGGACTGCTTTTGCAGTTCACCAGAGTGGAACATTAAGGCCTGAGGTCGTAGGTGTCAGGAAAAACCCCTGCCGTGTGAGGAATCCCCGTTAGGAGGTGGTCTCAGTTCAGAATACAGACTCTGGGGCCCAGGCGCTCTGGGTTGGAACGCGGCTCCGTCTTGTACAGGGGTGTGGCCTCGGGAAGTCAGTTAAGCTCCCCGTGCCTCGCCTTCCCCATGTATCACTGGGGATAATAGCACCCACAACAAAATGAAGACATCAACACCAGCTCAGGGGCAGGAAAAGCCTTGTGGAAGCACCGTGACAGCCAGGAAAGGAATCAGTACCTGCCGTATCTTATTATCCTCCAGCGCCAGGACTTCCAGGTTCTTCAGCGCACCGATCTCCGACGGACAGCGCTCCAGATGGTTCTGGCTGAGATCCAGGAAGCGCAAGCTGACTAGCCGCCGGAAGGAGCGCCGCAGCCCCCGCAGGCCAGTGTTGCAGAGGTAGAGCAGGTGCAACGAGGTCCACTTGCAGATGAAGCGCGGCACCTTCTCCAGGTGGTTGCCGCTCAGCCCGATCTCCATCATCCCCGTTAGCTCGGCCAGGGTGTGCGGGATCGAGTGGAGGCGGTTGTGGGACAAATCCAGCACCGACAGTTTGCGGCAGTGGCCCAGCGACTCGGGGAGAACGGGCAGGCTGTTACAAGCGACATAGAACTTCAGCAGCCTCGTCAGGCTCCCAATCTCTTCTGGGATGACAGTTAGTTTGTTCTCATCCAGGTCAATGATCTCCAGGTTGTAGAGAACACAGAGCTCCGCAGGAAAGACTTCAAATTGGTTTTGCTTCAGGTAGATCTCCCTCAGTTTGGTCTGGTTCACTATTTCCTTGGGCAGAGACTTCAGGTCGTTGCCGGTCAGCCCGAGCAGCTCGAGGTGGTGCAGGAGTTTGCAGATGGCGATGGGGATGTCGGCCAGGCGGGTGTGGTAGAGGCGCAGCTCGCGCAGCGCGCGCAGGCCGCTCAGGACCGGAAGGGACGAGGGCAGCAGCGGGTTGTGGCTCAGGTCCAGGCCCTCCAAGCTGCTCAGCTTGCCCAGCTCCGGGCACAGCTCGCTCAGCTTGTTCTTGTTCAGGTAGAGGATCCGGGCGTTCTTTAAACGCTGAATTCCTTGGGGGATTGCTTCAAGCTGGTTGTTTTCCAGATGCGCTTCTTCTAAGTCTTCTAATGCTAAGATCTCTGAGGGAATGGTAGTCAAGTTCTGATGAGAAGCATCAATGAAAAATGTTCTACCAGAGGCCTGTTGTGGATCACCTTTCTGATGAATTCTAGGTGCACGTCCTACTGATTTTATGATGTCATATGACATTGTGTTGATGGAAAGTTCAAGTATTCAAAATCTGAAATATTGGGAAAAGAAAAAAAAATCTGTTTACTTGCCATGAGATTCCATATCCTTAAGAGAGATAAAATTTAAGCTTAGTTGATTCAATCTAGGGCTTGACATTCTAACAGGGCATGAAATGTAGGTTTTTGTGTTTCGTGTTGGGAGATGAATTCAAGTATAGACTCCTCCTAACAGGTTGACTTATATGAAAAGAAAAAAGATTGTCTAATTTCAGTTTTTTTAAAATCCCTGTCTTGATTCTATTTCCAGGTAGAATGGAGAAGATTGCAAAAGATCGCTCTTACCATAAACACTGAGAGAACACTAAGAAAAAATATTTTAAAATATTGCATTTTTTTTTCTTGAAGCCACCAGAGAGTTGTGGATGCAAAGAAGGCCAAAAGAATTAAATTCTAGAGATGGACTACTCTTTCCTAAGTATGTAGAGACCAGAGGGCACTTTGATGCCTGGTGGCATTTTTCAACTTTGGGGACCGGCAGGAAGAGGAGCCAGCCTTCCATATGCACAAGCAAAGGAACTTCTGAGACAAGGAGAAACCAGCCAAACTTTTTTAAGCCATGTATGGATTAGCATGGAAGGGCCTCAAATGCAGAGTCGGTTCTCCCTGGCTAGACTGGGCCTGACTCAATGGCCTAGGAAAAGTTGCAGGCTAGGTGAAAGAGCAGAGAGACCTCGTGGTCTTAGATGCCTAAGCCTGGCTGGGGCGTAGGGGCTTAAATCCCTAAGCAAGATATCTGAAATTGCCTCGAATTGAAATGAACTACAGCAGCAACCTAGAAAGAAATTAAATGAGAAGTAAATCATGTCCATGGATTAGAACACTCAGTGTTAAGAGGTTAATATATTCCCCAAATTGATCTTTTGTTTCAGTACAATCTCAATCAAAATCTCAATAGGCTTTTTTTTTCTTTTTTGGTAGAAGTTAACAAGCTGATTCTAAAATTTATATGAAAATACAAAGAACTTAGAATTGCAAGAGATAATCTTGAATAATAACAAAATTGGCAGACTTGCACTACTGGATTTATAAATCTTATAAATCGAAGGTGTTAATATTGTGTTACAGAAGACTAAGTCCTTGGTCATTAACACACACACACACACACACACACACACACACACACACACACACACCTCAAAGCCTAAGAAGGAAGGCCGAGAAGACGATGAGGCGATGGTGGCCCAGTTGATTGTAGCATCTTTGACTTGCCTTCTAGGATGGGGGCTTTCCTGCTGGAGTACTGGACCTCTCCTCCCACACAGAGCCTAGGCCTTAGATGGAGGTTATGTGCTTCGAGCCCCACACTTAATATTACTGCGCCTTGCAACACAAATTATGTGGTTTAGATCCTCATTACTATATGCCTAGCCTCCGACAGAGTTCTGGGACAGTGTTGCTCTCTGTTATTTAAAGAAAGGAAAAGACTTATCATTGATAAAATCATGTCTAGAATAAGCTGTCTCCAACATTTCTCATTTGATCATTAGATTGATTTAATACCGTTCAGTCCTGTGGATAAAATTTCCAGTGTCCTGAATATAAACTACGGACAATGCTGGACTCCTAAACAATCTGTGGTGTACGGACTAAGGCCATGGTAGAAACGAAAATAGAGAACACTCGGGACACTATATGCTCTAAGCTTTACTTAATGTATATAATCCTCACTAGAACCCTAAGAAGCAGGTGCCATTATGATCTTGGTTTTACAGATACAGAAACTAACCAAAAGGGCTTTTCTCAGAACCTAGTAAGAAGTTGGGGCAGGAGCGAAGAATTTGCCTTAACCTCACTGAGGATATTAACATCATTCGTTTACAAGAAGCCTGGTTTTTATTAAAATCAGCCTTGGGTGTGAGCATTCTGGCTTGATTTTCTTTTGCGGCCTTCTGGCAGAGTCATCTAGGGAAGATTCTTGAGGACTAGCCGTCTGATTAGGGTTAACCCAAGTGCATCTGGGCTTCCAGACACATAAAAGAACTTATTTCTCCTAACATTCGTCTTGTTCCAAGTTGAGACCTGCCTAGAATGTCTGAATGTGTGTGTACATATGTTATCTTGCCAGAATCATTTATCCCACATGTGTCTGGAACCAATTTGATGGCCTCTGAAAGCTATATATATTGCATATCCATTAACGGACTTAATAATAGGAGGTTGTAAAGTCAGATTTGCAACAGGTTGGCCAGTAATTCAGCCACAGTAAATAAGAACGGAGAAGATTGATTCCTCATTGACTATTTTTTTCATAAGGATTGCTACCGCAACGTGGTCAAATTAACTTGTTACAACCCAATATTACTGTGGAATTTCTAGGTGTAATAACTGTGGTGTCATTTCAAGGAGTCAGGGTTTGGATAGTTTAATAATTGGCCCTTTTTTGTGTACTTTTAATGCCATTTAAGAAAATGATCAACCTTAAATTTCTATCAAGTGTTGACACTTTTGTTTCCAAGTCTGTTTACACACCAACTGGAGAGATAAGACTACAGTCCTGAGGTTAACAGGGCTCTCTGATAGCATAAATAACCATTTCTAGTTAAAATAATTTCAAGATTTTACTTAAAGCTTCACCTGGGAGATCTTCTCCCTCTAACACAGACAAGCCAAAAGCCTCAATATACCTTGGATGGAGAACCATGTAATGGTAATGGTAACACCCTTTCTTTGATAAAAATTTCTGGGAAACTAAAATCCCAGGAAAAATTTTTAGGTCTCCTCTCAAGTAATACTGAGTAATAAACTACAGACTTGAGTGGAAAACTTTTATAAGCAAGCAACTTTAGATTTGGCAGGGGCAAGGGAGAATCTAAAGGGCTCAGCCAATAATAAAGGCAAGATGTTGTGATATAATAATAAATATATATTTGGTCTTTGTTCCCAAGTTCCTGATACAAGAGCTTCTAAAACCTTTGGTATTTTCTGGGGGGTTGGAGAGGAGTGTCTTTTGTTATTCATAATAAGCCCCATTCAACCACACCTGAGTCCATACTAATGAGGTCACTCTCCTTAGGCCCCCAGATAGCCTCAGGAGGCAGCTGTTTGCCAGAGGAACCATCCATGCGATTAGAGGGGTGGAACTTTCAGCCCCAGCCACGACCTCAAGAAAGGGTCACTGGGAGAGGGGCTGGAGGTTGAGTTAATCACCAATGGCCAGTGATTTAATCAATCGTGCCTTGGGAATGGAACCTCTATAAAAACCCTAAACAACAGGATTGGGGGAGCTTTTGGGTTGGTGAGCACATCAAGGTGCTGTAAGGGTAATGTGCCCGGAGAAGGCGTGGAAGCTCTTCACCCTCTCCTCGTACCCTCTCTTCCCCACGTGCATCTCTTCCATGTGGCTGTTCCTGAACCATAGTTTTTAGAATACAGTGGTAATGGTAAGTAAAGTGTTTCTCTGAGTTCTGTAAACCATTAAAGCAAATTATCGAACTTCAGGAGAGAGCTGTGGGCACCCCTGATCTGTAGTCCACTGGTACCGGTGACCACTTGGGACTCGTGAGTGGCATCTCAGGTGGGAAGCAGCCTTGTGGGACTGAGCCCTCAACCTGTAGGGTCTGCACTAACTCTGGGTGTGTAGTGTCATAATCAAACCTTAGGACACCTACTTGGCGTATGCAGAGAACTGGAGACTGGCTTGTTTGGAAAACCCACGCCGTTGGCGTCAGGTGTTTTGTAAGTAGAAACTTCCTAATTAGTACTGGGATACGGCGATGTTTGGTATGTTAAGAGAAATAGAAGGGAAAAAAGTCTATAATCTGATAACGAGCTCTGAAAGTTTTGTAGAGTAGAGAGTCTTCCAAGCACGGGTCCAGTGGGTCTGGCCTTTTGAAAACTTCAGATCAGTTACCTAAAGGTAAAAGAGGTCTTAGAGAAACATTCATTTCCCAGAATTGTTAGCCATGTTGCACAGTGTGCCCCCATCCCCACTGTCACCAAATAATTGATCTGAAATAGCTTCTCAGGACTTGTTTTCTTTAAATAGACTCAGACGGGCATTTTGCCCATTTTCAAAAATGTTTCTACCCTTTATTCCTCTATGTGTAACACCAAACTATAGATCTAGTAATTCCTAGGCAAAACCTTTTATTCTTTTAGAATGTGGTTTTTCAGATTATTGTCTTGCACAATGAATAAGAAGGTTTGAGGTGCTTTTCTATTACTAATCACCGATACTTTCTTGTCTCATCAGATAATAAAAATGTAAACTTTTCAGACCACTCACTCTTTTATCCATGGGCCAAATCAGTTTTTTTAATAACACTAATTTTTCCACCTGCATATTTAGTACCTAAACAGCACATATGCATGAACAACACCGGAAGTCAGCACTTCAGATACTTGTCAGAAAATTCAACCAGGAATTTGCTCTGTTCTGATACTTGCTAGCAGCTCAGTTGAGCCTTCTGGTAGTTGGGGGAAAATAGCTAATGGGTGTGTTAAATATTAATTCTCGCAGATCCTTTGAGTTCAATCTCCATGTTAGCAAGAAACAACTTACCTAGACCTTATTATCTGTGTTTCCTCAAGACAGGAGGATCATAATTATATCCTAATAAAACCTCATGCTGTTGGGCTTTTTAAATAGTTACAATAAAAGAAACATTTGAAAAATATTTCTGGATTTTCTATAAAGCTATAGTCAAAGACCTGTCTATTAAGTTACTTATATAAAGATACACCCACTAAACCTTCCTACAATAAGGTGCCAGAGAAATGTAAATGCTGCTTTTTATTGAAGAATGGGGATTACATACCCTCCTATATTCTCTTTGGCTCTGACTTCTAGAAAGTTGAGATTCAAGTTAGACCTCCACTCTGGGTTCTTGACACCTAAGCACCCAGTGAATCCACTTAAGTCTCCTTGAAGCCAGCTCAGCAACATCTGTTTCCTCCACCACCCTCCCCTCCCCCCCAGTCAGTGATTCTCAAGGGGAGGGTTTTTAAAATTCCATCCCTCCTCCATCTGGAAATCATGGGATGAATGAAAAATGTACTGATGGAAATGAATTGTACATGTGGTCAGGTTTTTTTTTTTTTTTTTTTTTACCATTCTACTTGATATGCATTTTGACATGCAGGCTGTAGTTGTATGCAAATACGGTTGTTGTGTTTTGTTTTTTGCTAAGGTGGATAGGGAGAACAGTGCTTTAAGTGGTGTTTGTCTAGTTAAAAGCAGCTCTTTTCTGTTTATTCTGTTCTGAACCTGTTTTTTAGTCACTCTCTAGAACAAAAGTGATTGGCACTTCTTGCTCCCTTAGAAGAGTATCCCCCCCTTCCCCTAGAGCAGCAATTAATAAATCCTGAACCTCTCTTTACTTTCCTCTACTCCAAATACTCTGAAAGGGATTGGGAGGGTAGATGCTGAACTGTGCCCACACGCATGCTTTGGTATTTCAAGCTACCTCTCGGCTTTGTTGGTAGAACTTGGGTAAATGAAAACAATATTTTCTATTCATATTTAATCTGAAAGAATTCAAGTGATGCTTAAAATCTGTGGGCTACACAGGGTGTGAAGAGACCCCTGCCTTGCCTAGCACAATTTCTTAGCAGTGGAGTGCTGTTCTGGAATTGCCTAGTGGGGTAGCTTCAGGGACAGAGGTCCTGGACGTTTTTGTTTTTCACCTTTGAACTGTGTTCAAAAACGTCGTGGTTTCACTTTGAGGGTCTTCCTTCCTTCTCCCAGGCAAGGAGTCTCTGGTTGGCTCCAGAGCTCTCTACAGGGGCCCTTCAACTACTTCCCCTGTGGTCTATGGTAACCCCAAACAGAAGACCTTTCCTTCCCTCCTTCCTCTTTTTCTCTCTCCCACGTCCAATTACCTGAGCATGTTGCCCTGTAACTATGGCTGGGTTTTGTCCCCTTCTCCTCCTTTCCCCAAGTCCAGCCTCAGCTGGATCTTCTCTCAGCTGGGCTACTGCAGGGGCTTCGGAACTCTTCTCCTCTAGGTCCTGTCAAATCCACCTTCCACCAGCCGCTCCCTATCTGAGGGCTCCCAGCGTCCTTGTCCCATAACAGCTGTGCTGCTCAGGGGATGCTCCACGTGGGTCCGACCCTGCCTGCCACCGCCCCCCCTGCCCCGTACTCATCTGGGTGGCCCCAAGTACCTGCGCATCTCCAGCACCCACCAGGCAGTTCCGCCCTGGGGTGGATTCACTGGGACCACTCAGGAAGTTACCCCCTACAGAAAGTCCTCCCTGATACCGCCGCCCCTCCACAAGACTATCTACATACCCCTTTAAGCTCCCTTAGCTCCGTGCCTTATCCGTGCTGGTGCTACTATCTGCTTCTGCACTTGGCCCCCGCAGGTGTGTACACACTTTGGGGAGGAGACTGTGTCATAATCGTCTTTGTAGCCCCGGCCCCTAGCCCATCAGCCGTGCCCCCTAAACCTCAAGAACTTCCCTCTGCAGAAGAGCGGGAGCACCCTCCCTCTGTGTTTTTCACCCAGGTCTGGGTGATCCGGAGCCAGAGGGAGTGGCCAAGGAACTTCCATAGCATTGGCAATCACCGCCTGCCCAGTCAGGCTTCAGAGCCTAAGTGGGTAATGGCAGGGAATGCGCAGCTGGCTGGAGGTGGCGCTCAGGGTTTGGCGGTCATCCGAACCCAGACGCGGCAGGCGGGTGGCCTGGGACTGGGCAGGCGCATGCGCCCCGTCGTCATGACAACGCCTGCGCGGCGGCCTCGGAGTGAAAAGGAACATGTGTGGCAGCAGGAAGGAGGCCGCCCGCGCCGGGCCCCGGTTCCCCCCTCCCGCTCCCACTACGACCCCTAATCCGTCCTGGGCCCTGGCCGACGGTAGTGGTAAGAACTAGGGTGTCCTTTGGCGCCTGCCTGGCCCACCGGAAGCGCACGAGGGGCTTCGGCCCCAGCTGCAGGGTTGCTCGAGCCAGCCCATTCCTCCGAGCAGGCTGCCGGCTCGAGGCGGTGCGGCAGGAGGGTGCCCCTGGGAACCCCAGCTTTGGCCAGAACTCTGGGGGCCCCCCAAATGTGGGCGGGAAGGGAGCCCCAAGTCCCCCTGGGGGGTCTGCCCTTCACATGAGCCCTTGTCCTGGAGCAAGGCGTTGTCTGTTGCTCTGCTCCTACGGTCTCCGGGAAGGGTGTCTAGGTGCTCTTCTAGGGCTCTTTTTTGTGGAAGCTCCAGAAGGAAGGGCCTAGGTGGGCAAGAGGGTCTTGAGACAGCTCTGACTTTGCCTCTCTATGCTACCTCCGTTTTAAGTATTTCTGCAACCTTGAATTATCTCTAGCAAATTAATCGCAGCTTGCACGCCCCTCCTCCTGCCACCGATTCCATTTTGGATGCTTGTGTTATAAAGTGTGTGCTTGTAGATAGGGAACTGTGCTAGAAGCCTTACATATTCCTCACCGCATCCTTGAGATGGGCACCGTGCTCTGCTTTTAGCGTAAGAGGAAATTTAAGATGGGAGAATTAAGGTAACTTGTACAAAGGTACACAGGTGATCCTGGGTAGGTAGCCCAGTCTGACTCACTCCTAACCCTTGGATTTCCTGCTACTTGGCTGTTCCTGTATAGAAGGGATAGGGGACACCTCTGACATGAGCCCTTTCTTTAGAAATTCTAACAAGTGCTGCCAGGTGAAAAATATTTGGAATACAAGACTTTGGCATGGATGAAAAATGGCATTTGAGTTAGAGTCTTGATATTGTGTAACTGGTTAGTCCTAGTTTAAGCTTTACAATTTGAAGACGGATTTATTATTTTCCCCTAATATGAATACAGGAAATAAATTATTGGTGCCGTAAAATCCTGACACACAACACTTAGGTGAATTTTAAATGAAAGAGAGCATAGCAGAAAAATATAGCAGAAACTTTTAAATACTTTAAATCCATGGTCAGGTAATAAGAATTTTTTTTTTTAAGCTTTTATTTATTTGAGAGAGGGAGAGCACAAGCTGGGGAGAGAGGCAGAGGGAGAAGCAGACTCCCCACTGAGCAAAAAACCCGATGGGGGACTCAATCCCAGGACCCCAGGATCATGACCTGAGCTGAAGACAGATGCTTAACTGACTGAGCCACCCAGGCACCCCAAGAATTTTCTTGTAACTTTCTTTAGCTATATTTAAGTTGTAATCTAAGATTCCTTCCTTCAGAGAAACATGAGTTCTGACACATTTCTTCTGCATGTGTTGGGTTGGTGCCGCCAGCTGAGGGCAGGCACTGAACCTCAGAGATTCTCAGGCCAGTCTTCTCTTTTTAATAGCAAGGAAGGTAGTATGCAAGAAGGGAGGAAAGAAGCCCAGTGGGAGCCCACCTCCAACAAGTAAATTTGTTAGAGATCTATTTACTGTGTTTCCTGTGAAGAATGCTCAAGTAGCATTGTGTAGTTTGAATTCCATGTGAACCATGGTCACATAAGTCTGGGAAATGGAGTATTTTTTTTCTCCCTTTTCTCCAGGCTCAACAGTTTGAAGAGTCTTTGTGCACCTGAGTGTTGTAAATGTCCTGAGAAGTATTATAGAGGTCTGCTTCGCTTTAATTCAGCACTTCCCAAACTTATTTGACAATAAAATCTATTCTATTTAGAACATCTTTGATCATATTCTGGAAGATTAGTATTCTGAGGAACACAGTTTGGGAAATATTGTGCTAAAGTGTTATGTAAATTCATGGAAACTTCCTAAAATAAGTGAAGAGTTTTTTTATGTACATCCACCCATAAGACAGGAAATTCTGTTGACATTAAAATTTTTCAGAGACCGACATGGGAAAGCTCACCATGTTAACTGAAAAGATATAGGACTGTACTGAAATATTCCATTTTTTTTTAAAAAAAGGCTAATATATACATAGATGAGAAAAACAATAAGGAGGAAATACCCACAGACCTTAATTATAATGATTCTTTAGCAGTGGGATTGCTGATAAATATTTACTTCTTTTTGATATTGAAATTTCCAAGTTGTCTGGAATAAGTGGGCTAATTTTTTTAAAAGCTTATTTAAAAAAACTAAAAAATTTACTGCTCTCATTTTTAATGTAATAGTCCTCATTTTAAATCTTGTTCTGCAAGTTTGTTTAGCAAACTCTTTGAGTTCATACAGTGCAGAAATCTCAGCAAAGAACATCTCTTGAGGGCGCCTGGGTGGCTCAGTTGGTTGGGCGACTGCCTTCGGCTCAGGTCATGATTCCAGAGTCCCAGGATCAAGTCCCACATTGGGCTCCCTGCTCAGCAGGGAGTCTGCTTCTCCCACTGACCCTCCCCCTCCATGTGCTCTCTCTCTCCCTCTCTCAAATAAATAAATAAAATCTTTAAAAAAAAAACCTTATAAAAAAAAAAAAGAACATCTCGAGATGCAGAGACTTAGGCTGGCTCCTGAAGATACCAGGCTGGTTGAATAGTGAGATCTCTGAGCACACATTTTTTTTTTTTTTTTTTTTAAGAGACCCATAGAAAAGACAGGATAGAAAACAAAGATAGTGGTATGTGCTTCTAAGAAGAGGGACATCATTCCCACCCCCAGAAGGCTTGGGTCTTGCAAAATATCCTTTTAAGTTAGTATCAAAGACAGTAAGACCATTAAGGAAAGATGCAGGCATAACAGAGGAAGGAGATTTCAACTCCTGCTTTGTTTCCGTCTTCTTTATTAAGGACTGAACAGAGAAAAATCAACCTTAGAAAGAGGAAATGGAAGGCCGGGGTAGGTGAAGAGCTTCTCTGAGTCAGGCCTCAACTCCGTGTTAGGAGGAACCGACAGAGCTGTAGCCAAAGATGCCATCAACTTATGTGAGGGTATCCAAGGAGCCTCTGAGACTTGGGGATTTTTCAGACCCTTTTAGAGTGTAGATTCTCTGATTAAAATTGCCTTTATTTGAAGTCATGATAAGAAAACGTGAGTCCCCCTGACCTGATGTGGCGGAGTGGAAAGAGGCTTTGGAGTCTGTTTTTATACTCCGTCCTTATTAGCTGTATGATTTGGGACAAAATAATGTCTCTGAATATCCTTTTACTCTGCTACCTCTGTTAGTTCTCCCCTTATGTCACTTCCATGTTAGTGTCTGCCTACCCTCGGTGGGTGCTTCTATGGCCCTGCTTCTCCAAACAGCATTCTTATTCCCCCCAGTTCCTACTATTTCCCTCTTCTTTCTCTATTCTTAATTCTGTTGCCTTTTCTTCCTCACCCCTGACTCTATGCACACACACATTCGTATCTTTGAAAGAAGTGTGTTTTGGGGGAGGGGATGGAGGGGAACAGGAAAGGTCCTGGTATAATTTGTATGTGATGAAGAGTAATGCACTTATTTTTCAAAAGCTCCAGAAGTTATTGGCCATCTCCAGGAAAATTATTATAATCTCTGTATGGAAAAGTCCCAGAAAATTAATTCCTTTATATTGCATATACTCCAAGAAGTGGATGAAGAAATTGAAAAGGGGTAAGGAAGACACTTAACTTGACTACATAAGTAATATTCACTGACATCCTGTGAAAATCCTGGAATACCGAGTGATTTGTTTAAAGCCATTTGCACATGCTTTTTAAAACAGACCTACCTTTTGATTTAGGACAGTGGCTGATGGACACTGTTAGCTGGTCTTGGAGGTAGTGGAGTACGTGGGGAAGAGCACTAGACCAGCCATCTCCGAGTCTAGCCTTCACATTTGTCCTGAACTCCTGTGAGCTGGATTGATTTATGAAAAACATTGAAGTCTTTGATATCATTTATCTATCAGGTGGAGATACTTTTTTTTTTTTTTTAAGATTCCATTTATTTATTTGTCAGAGAGAGAGGGAGCACACAAGCAGGGGAAGCAGCAGGCTCCCTGCTGGCTGAGCAAGGAGCCGGATGTGGGACCCGATCCCAGCAGAAGGCAGACGCTCAACCTACTGAGCCACCCAGGCATCCTGATACATTGTTTTGTGTGTGTGTGTGTGTGTGTGTGTGTGTGTGTGTGTGAAAGAAAAATTATATAGTATAAAAGTGTTTACTATAGAGTATTCAGTCTATAGAGTATTCTATAGAGTATTCAGTTGTCTTAAGTTACTTAGTGTGAATCTGTATTGTGATACATACTTGGTTTCAGTAAATGCTATTCATGATGTTACTATTTCTATAGGAGGAAAAAATACTTCTATTTCTTTAGTGGGTTTCTTTTTTGTATCTTAATAGATCGGAAGGAATCACATTAAACATTGCTGGTAACAGTCGCTTAATGCCAGAAGAAAAAGTAACAGGTGAAGATTTTTGGATTCTTTTAAGAATTTTAAAGAAGAATCCATATATTAATGGTATATGTCTCCTTAACAATCATTACCTCTTGCTTTCATTTTCCTGATTTTAATTATTCCGTATAAGGAACATCAGCCTGTATTCATCTGTGTTCTTCAGGTTTGGATGTTAGATATAACTTCGTAAGTGACGTTGGTGCATACTATGCTGCAAGACTGCTTCAGGTATTTTACTACAAAATGTTCTTAGTTCGTTATGTTTTCTTCCAGGAGTCAGTGAAGAAGCAGTCCTTTTTCTTTGGAATGTACAGGGTTCAAGCATCCCAAGCCTGCTAAGTTAACCCTTTATTGCAGCCTTCACTTTGGCGATGCCCATGCTGCAATGCGGTTCATTTTATTTAAGACAGACAGGGGGGGTCAAAAAAAACAAAAACAAAAACAAAAGACAGTGTGGTCTACCAATCAGAGTAGGTGTACTTTAAGAAAAGGCTTTGTTTCAGCGTCAAAAGATTGGCAAATATGGGTATATGTCTGTATTTTCAGTTAAAATGTTTAAAGCAGCATATATCATTTTTTGATACCTCTCTTAAATTGGTTTTTTAAGTTCCTAACTACTTGTCCCAATCTCAATTGCTAAATGTGCTTCCAATGAGCTTTAAAGTGATCCTAAAATTCTCATATCCATGCGATGGCACACAGCACAGGACAGAGTAAAGATTGAAAAATATGAGCTAATTCTCAGCAATTACAAAAATGCTGCAAAAATAATCAAAATGTTCTTGAGTTTTCTTAGTTCTGTTTGTGGTGAAACCACCTACTCTAGTGGCACACGCACACAAAATGCTAGTTTTGTAAAATGTCCGGGATCCTGACCTTGCACTATATTTATAACACTTAAAATAAGTGGAAAACCCATGTGTGTTTTTGTTATCGGTAGATTGCTGGTACCTAGAGCTCCTGAGTCCTCTTTTGCAAACTTGTACACTATGGTTAAATAAAGGACAGTCATACTTTGAATGATTGATCAAAATAGAATATAGTCTCTTTCTTTCATTTATATTGCAATTATGTTTAAATGAGCATGGTGATTCCCTCCCCCTCCACACATACACCTTAATGGTAGCTTCTTTTGCTGGACTTTCAGATTTTCTGTTACAAAGATTTTCTTTGGAGGTAAATACTTTTACTTAAAGCAGCTCCTATATTATTTTTTTCCTAACAATTATATATGTAATAGCTTCTTTCCTCTCCTTATTATAGAAACAACATAACCTCGTTTACTTAAACCTTATGTTTAATGATATTGGGCCCGAAGGTGGAGAACTGATTGCTAAAGCACTACATGTAAGCATTTATATACCTCAAACTAACATTTTCTTTGGGAATTTTAACTTTCGATGGCTTGTAATTAACAGAATGAAATGTTATGAACTCATTGTGCAAATGTGTACTTTTATTACACTTCAATTTATTAAAATGTAACATGAGCACTTTTGAACTCCTTTAAAAAAAGCTTTATTAAGATACATCCAGCACATCCAGGTCCATCTTCTCTACAGCTAGCACTTGTTACTGTCCTCTTGATTTTAGCCAACCTAGTGGATATGCAGAGGTTTTTTGGTTTTGGTTTGCATTTCCATCATGATAATGGTGCTGAGCATCTTTTCATGTGCCATTCTTTGGAAAAAATGCCTGTCCGATGCCCATGTCTAGTTGTCTCTTTTTAAGTTCTAGGAGTTTTCGTATGTTCTGGATGTAAGTCCCTTATACATGATGTGCAAATGTTTTCTCTCATTCTGTAGGTTGCCTTTTCACTTCCTTAATGGTGTCCTTTGAAGCACAAAATTAATTTTGATAAAGCTCAACTTAGTTTTTCTTTTGTTTGTGCTTTTTGGTGTTATATCTAAGGCCTTGCTTAACTCGAAGTTATGAAGATTGACACTTGCATATTCTTCTGTTTTTGTTTTAGCTCCTTTTAGTTCTTTGATCCATTTTAATTTTTGTATATGATGTGAGGAAGGAGTCTAACTTCATTCTTTTGCATGTGGATATCCAGTTGTCCCAACACTATTTAAGACTATTCCTCCCCCATTAATTTTGACGCCCTTGTCAAAAATCCATTACAAATGGTTTATTCCTCTACTCCTCATTCTACTCCGTTAACCTGTGTGTCTATCCTTATGTCAGTCCCACACTACCTTGATTACTGTAGTTTGTGGTCAGTTTCGAAGTCAAGAAGTGAGTCCTTTTTGTTCTTGTTTCAAGATGTGGTGGATCTTCAGGGTCCCTTGCATTTCCATATGAATTTTAAGATCAGTTTATCAATTTCTGCAAGAAAAACAAGGATTTTGAGAGGAATTGCTTTAAGTCTTAATTTGGGGAGTACTGCCATCCTAACAGTATTGTCTTCTGATCCATGAACGTGGGATGTGTTTCCATTATTTATATCTTTATTTCCTTCAACAGTGCTTTGTTTTTAATGTGCAAGTCTTGCTTTTGCTAAATTTATTCCTAATGCTTTATTCCTTTTGATGCTATTGTAAGTGGGATAGTCTTGATTTCAATCTTGCATTGTTCATTGCTAGTGTGCAGAAACACAACTGATTTTTATATATTGATGTTACATCCTGCGGTCTTGCTGAACTCACTAGTTCTAACAGCTTTTTTTGGGTGGATTCCTTAGGATTTTCCATATATAAGATCATGTTATATGCAGACAGATAGTTTTCTTTTCCAATGTGGATGCCTTTTTTTTTTTCTTTTCCTTGCCTAATTGCCTCATCTAGAACCTCCAGTACACTTGAAGTATTAACAGTTGACATCCTATTCGGTGGCTCAGTGTGTTAAACGTCTGCCTTTGGCTCAGGTAATGATCCCAGGTTCCTGGGATCGAGCCCCACATCAGGTTTCCTGCTCAGTGGGGAGCCTGCTTCTCCCTCTCCCTCTGCTGCTCCCCCTGCTTATTCTCTCTGTAAAATAAATAAAATCTTTAAAAAAACAAACAGTAGACATCCTTGCCTTCTTCCTGCTCTTAAGGGGTTTCAATTAATAACTATTTGCAGTTATATATCCTCTAATATTCATTAGGACACTGAAATGTCTGATTTTTCTTTGTGAAAGAATTATTAAGAGTGGAATGAGAGGAGTTAAATTTTGCAAATGTCTGAGGAATTATATTCCTTTAAAAGTGATACAGGGAGAATACGGAGTGATTGCTTAATGGGTGCAGGGCCTCCTTTGTGGGGAGTAGGGGGGGTGAAGTATTTTGAAACCACCTAGGTGATGACCATATAATATTGTGAATTTATTAAGAACCAATGAATTGTATACTTTAAAATAGTTAACTTTGGGTTATATGAATTTCACCTCAATAAAAAAAAGTGGTATAATTTTCTTAGAAAACAAATTTATAGGTTTCCCAATTAAAGGAAAATTTATTAAAAATCTGCTTCATTTACTGGGCATTGTTTGGACATCTGTTTCCTGGGCATTCTTCCCAGTAAAAAACTAGATTTCTTATCTCTTATTGGGAAACTGAATGTTACCTTTAAGGAGTATATCTTATTCTATCTCCATGAAACCTTGAAAAATTGAGGAGTCTGCAAATAGTAAGTCTCCTGACTCATGTATACCAAAGAGAATTCTATGGAATAAAAATTTAATGGAGTTTTGATTCTTTTCCTTTTCAGAAGAATACAACTCTGAAATACCTAAGAATGACTGGAAACAAGATTGAAAATAAAGGCGGAATGTTTTTTGCTGCAATGCTACAAATTAATTCATCTTTAGAAAAATTAGATCTGGGTGACTGTGATCTGGTGAGTAAAATGGTTGAGAAAAATCACCTAGGTACTACATCATTCTCCTTGGAAACCAGGATAGGGAATTGTTAAAGAGACCAGCTAAATGACAGTCTTATGAAGCTTGCCCCTAATATCTAATATCAGAGAAAAAGGTTTTTTTTGTTTTTACTATTAGGCATAATAGTGCTATTAATCAGATTGTTCTAAATAATACTGTAGAGGAATACCTAGAATCCTAGAATAAAATTCTTCCTAAGCTTCTATCTATAACCCTTCTTAACCTATATGGGACTTTTTAAGAAATTGTTTTTTAATTAAAAAAAAATGCTACTTCATTAGAAAGCCTATATTCTAGTTGGGAAAACATCAATAAAGAGAAAAGTGCTACCAAGATGGCCAGGTACTCTGGTAGGAGGTAATCTGCATGATAGGACAGTTGCCTAATATCTGAGGAGGTAATACTTGAGTCACGAAGGGTGAGAAAAAAACTGCCTTGGAGAGGGTCCATGGCAGAACATTCCAGGCAGGGGTCCAGCACACAAAGACTCTAAAAGATAGTGTTACCCCAAGTGTGATATGGGTAGCAATGCTATTATAGATTGAGGTAATTTTACTACTCATGTATTTATTTTTACAAATGCTCTATTTTGAGGAATAACGGTTTTCCATTTATGGTAGTGATAGAGCTTTAAAATAAAGTGGAAAAAGTGAGTTGATTTAATAGAGCACTATTAAGTAAACAGTAAAACTGAGATTCCAATATGGCAAAAATCCTGAGTGGCACATGAATAATGAAATGTTGAGTCTGGCAGGTTTTAAGAACTGAAAAGCTAGAGTGGCTAGACAGAAGGAGTTAAGAGTATCTCAAGTGAAGGTGAGAGGTGTGCAGAGGCCAGATCCAGCAACGTTGTATGGGTTGTGGGTCACAGGCCAGGGGAAGAGGGGATTGTGTTATACGTATCATGATAAGGCTTTGAGGGGTGACATGATTTGTCCTTTAAAAAGATCACTGTGGTTTCTGTGGGGAATTAGAGGGTGTCGAGAGGAAGCTCACTGTCCACTTAGGAAGTTACTATAGTCCAGGCGGGCAGTAAGGACTGGGGGTGGGGTGGTGGCACACAGATGTGTTAATTTGAGACCTCTTTTGGAGACAGAATCTCTAAGACTTACTAATTGGATGGGAGGGTGAGTAGACTGGCGGAGAGGAGGCCCAGATTTTCTGGCATAACAGCTAGGGGTGTGTGGTGGTGTCCATCACAGAAATTGGAGAATTAGGCCCTTCCAATAACATAAAGAGGGAATCCTGTGGAAGCTATGAAAAACGTGATTAGTAAACCTTTCCCACTGCACAGACACTGTGAGTATGCATATAAAAGAATGCTTGCACAAGGTCTGTTCTAAGTAGTGTAGAACCCTAGCTGGGATCTGCATCTGTGTCTGGGTATCTGAAGTCGGAAACACATAGAACCTTGAAGGCTTAGAAGCAAACCTGGAGGTGAATGTCCTAGGAAATGGATGCCAAAACTTTAAGAACTCCCGGTGCATGTTAAAGATTTTAGGGCAGGGAGAAAAGAACATAGTAACAATTCATTTCTGAATTTGACCAAACTATAATTCAGGGTTTACAATTTAAAATACAATTTATTTCTAGGAATCCAGATTACTAATTTTGAAATAGGGAGGTTATATACTTCGTCAGTTTCCTTAATGAATTTACTGTTTCTAGGGAATGCAAAGTGTGATAGCATTGGCTACAGTCCTAACTCAAAACCAAACAATTAAGGGAATAAACCTAAACCGACCTATACTGTATGGTGAACAGGTATGTATTCAAAGTGATGACAGCTAATATTACTACATGTGAATGAAATGAAGGTACTCTTTACTGAAGTTTATGTCAAGGTTCATTCATATTTTTAGAATTTACTGCATTTACAAAGAAAAACTTATTTGAAGAAAAATTGAGTTAAATAATGATTTTAGATGTTTAAGCAGTAAATATGTCTTTTTTTTTCTTTCTTGTAAACTCAGATTATCTAACAGTGAGTAAACCTGTAAAGAGGCAGAGTAGTTAAGACGAGAACAGTGATTAAAAGTTTTAAAGGTTGGATAAGAGCTCAGTGTGAATTGTTTTGTTGTTTGTTATATTGATATCACTAAACCGCTTTGAAATCATGAGTAACAGTGGCCATATACGTGTGAAGAGCAGCCTGGGAAGTGTGGACTTGATCCTATAGGTAAGCTGCCTGCCGGAGACAAGATGATGAGTAAAAACATTGTAGCTGCTTTCAAGGCTTCTCTTTGCTCTTTAACAGAAGTGGCAGAGCAGGTTTTCAGATTGAGGACATGAGATTTCAAGGCTAAATCAGAATTTTCTGGATTAGACCTTGAGGAAATAAGTCTGTTAAACTATATGAAATCACACTAGAAGCACGATTTTTTTTTTTTTTTTAAAGATTTATTTGACAGACACAGCGAGCGAGGGAACACAGTAGGGGGAGTGAGAAAGGGAGAAGCCGGCTTCCCCGATGTGGGGCTTGATCCCAGGACTGACCTGAGCTGAAGGCAGACGCTTAACGACTGAGCCACCCAGGCGCCCCAATGATTCCTCTTTGTGTCAAGTGGTGTCATTATTCCCAAATCAGGGAAGAGTTAAGAAAAGCCCAAGGTCTTAGGTCCAGGCCCTTGCTCTTAACCTGGTGCTTCTAGCAGTCAGCTAAACTCCAGCCTGCTTTCTGTTCCTCTCCAAGGCAGCCACTACCCCCTGTCCCTGTGAGTCCTAGTCTCCTCAGTGGATGTGGAGTAGAGCCCTCCTGTGCTTCTTCACACTTTGCTGTTCCCAAACATAAGCCCTGCAGACCTCTCTTCCGTTTCACTATCTGGGGAGCATGGAAAGATGTAGATGCCAGGTGCCATCCTGGGCAAATTGTCAAAGTTGGTAAATGGATCTAAAAACACTTCTATTTCTGATTTTAGTTCCCTTCCCTAATAAGGGTAGTCCCTTAACCAAACTTCTTGACCTAAAAAAAAAAAAAGGCAGTCAAAGCATAAGACACAAGTATGTATCCTGTGCTCTGTCCAGGCACCACGCAGAGCAATACTGGACCCCTACGTGGCCAGTTTACATTTGTTACGATCCCAACTATAGCTTCCCTTTGGGTCTTTGTCAGTGCCAGCAATAATTTAAACAAATCAGATATAGGATTACAGACTACTGAACAATAAAAAATGCTTTCTAGTGTTCTACATAACAGTTATTTTATGCCAGGTACTTTTCTGTTACTTGTGAGGGAAGTATAATTTTACCTGTCTTACAGAAAAGGAAACTGAGACTTAGCTAGATGAAATAATTTGCCCAAAGTCAGACAGCTAGTATAAAGCTAGTATTTGGACAGAGCTCATACTTTTATTATAAAACTCATGTACTATCTGCTACTGCTATGTGGTTTCATTTAACTTTTGTAGTTTTTCTCAGAGTTATTATGTAGAAGTACATAATTTGAGCATACATAGTTATTCATGGTCGTGATCAGCATTTCCAGTGACTATAAAACTTATAAAAAGAGCAATCTTGGGGAACCTGGGTGGCTCGGTCAGTTAAGCATCATACTCTTGATCTCAGCTCAGGTCTTGATCTCAGTTCAAGCCCTGCACTGGGCTCCATGCTAGGCATGGAGCTTACTTTAAAAAGAAAAAAAATGCAGCAATCAAGTAAGAGGACTTCTCCTTACCATAAAATACTGACCCATTTATTTTAAGACCTGGTTTGACTTTGTTAAAAACTTAAAGTGCTTGGTACTCAAATCCTCATTGAGGTTATATACTTTTTGCCTGGAAGCAGCTAGAGTTTGGAATTAAAAGTAAGTCTTCCAGTGACTAGAACAGTAAAACATATTTAGAAATTTGGGATTATAAAAGGGAAGAATTGGATATCACAGGACTAATGAGTATATTTTTAAAAGAGAATCAACATTGAGAAATGGCTTTGTATTTTATCTATAAAGAGTAGAGATCAAGAGAAAAGTTCAGGAACATATGGAGGGTATAAGAAACATTTAGAGATTCTTGAGAGGACAGCAATAAGGGAGCTTAATATGCGCAATATGTCATGGGGCCAAGTTTTTTTTTTTCCTCCCCTTCTGGAGTGTTGTTTAGAATTGACTTTTTTAAAACCAGCCTCTTTTACATCACTTAGTCACTGTACTTTCCAAGGTCCTGCTGCCGGTTTTTAAAATGATGAAGTATCATTTGTGGCAAAAGTGATTTTTCTTAAAAGCCAAGCCAAAACAAATACAAACTATAGGCTAATAGTCTTAACTGATATCTTTTTAAAAAGCTAATTTAAGTAACTTAGCATATATTTGGAATAAACATGTACAGCTTCCAAACTGTATTTTAGAAAAAGATTTCACCTATTTTTAGGAAGAGTCCACAGTTCATCTAGGCCACATGTTGAAAGAAAATCACTGCCTTGTTGAACTACACATGTGTAAGCATAATATAAAGAACTGTGGTATTAAACAGTTATGTGATGCACTGTATCTGAACAGAAGCCTACGCTATCTTGATGTCAGCTGGTAAGTGATAATACATTAATCCAGAAGTCCTGGAAATAATCTATGTAAATATTCACAGTACACAGGATACACTGTTAGATCAGAAAATGTAACCACTGTTGTCAACTTTTTGTCCTAAGCCTTAGTATTTAGTTTATATGCTATTTTATCTCCTCTAACAATGTGAATGAGCAATTTAATCATGAGTAAACCAGACTGGAAACATTTTATGGCAAATTTAGATTAACTTTTTTGGAAACTGAGTGATTAAAATCTTAACTAAACTAGAAAGTAATGTTCTATACAACAGTTTTGAAGCATGTTAATCTCTGTGAATAAAAGAATACTTCGTATTTTCAAATGTAACCATGTATTTTTCGCTTCCCAGCAATAAAATAACTCGCGACGGAATGGTGTGTTTGGCTGATGTACTGAAAAGCAATACTACCCTGGAAGTATTAGATCTTTCTTTTAACAGAATAGAAAATGCAGGAGCAAAGTATCTCAGTGAAACTCTTGCTTCACACAACAGGAGTCTAAGAGCGTTAGTATGGTTTTATATTTAATCAAAATAAGAGAAAAACTTTTAAAATACTAGCCTCAAGCCCCTTAAAACTCAAGATTCATGATGAAATATGAGAAGTTTCTAAACTGACATTAAACATTTCAGTTTCTTTTTCAAAAGTAATGTCTATTAAAATTAGACTGACTCTGGTTGTGATTGCTTAAGATTGGGAAAATTCTTACTGCCTACGGTATTTATCCTGAATTCTATAGAAAAATCATAATATGATCAAGACAAAAAATAATCAAAGTATTATTGGATGATTTTATCCTGAAGGGTGTATTTGTAATCCACCCAAAACATTTACTGAATGATATAAAACAGGCTGTTGGTTTCTAAAATGTAGTTAACTATACTGGATACATGAAGCATCCACTTAGAAAATGAAGTTTCTTGGATTTTAGTTAGCATTATTCTTAAGTATCTTTAATATAATTCCTAAGATTTTACACAATAAAATGTAATAAATGTTGTTGGCTAACTTATGCATCATCTTTGTGGAAGTATGTTTTGGTTTTCAGGGTTATTACTTCTTGTTTCTCATAGGTTGTCAGTAGTCAGCAACAACATAGAGGGAGAAGGACTTGTTGCACTTTCAGAGTCAATGAAAACAAACCCCACATTCTCGAATGTCTACATTTGGGGAAACAAATTTGATGAGGCTACATGTGTGGTGAGTTGTTTGGTTTTTTTAATCTTCACTAAAGGCTTTTTCTGGGGTCTTCTCTATAGTATCAGGCATTTACAGGTGGCCTTGGAAATGATTCCAAAATGTAGTAAGACACTTAAGTTTTGATAAATTTTAACATAAGTCCTAAAAATTAAGCACTAGAAAGTTTTGTGGTTGAAATAGAAGATATCAAACACTACATATTAATACAGAGATCACTGAATTATACAGTCCCAATTCCTCCAAAGTTAAAACATTTTAAAAGTCACAACTGTTGATTTATTCTAAATTTGATGTAACACAATCTCGTCTGCTGCCCAATAATTAAACCAAGACATGGAATTTGGAGACATACAGTGCTTTTATGTTGCTTATGTAAATAGAGCCCTTGATACGACTTTCAAAACAAAAGGCATTGTAACAAATAGTTTTTATTTGGAAAGAATGAAGATGCTTTTTTGCAAAAAGACTATCCAAAATTCCACCTCTAAAAAGAGTAATAAAATATACTATTTAAACTCTTGATTTCAGAAAAAGATCATATTCTACACAGTAGAATTAGTTTGGAATAATAAGCTAAAGTAGAAAGCAACTAAAATTTTAAATCTTTTATTGTCTAAATATCTGCCTTTCTCTATGCTCACAACCTTATTGACCAACCATTTTAACATGTTTGTATGACACCCTTACAAAGATACCAATGACCCAAGAGATATACAAAGAAAATTCTACAGTGAAGACGGAATTAGGCTACTGCCAGGCCAGCATCTAATACTACAGGAATTGTCTAAACCTCAGTCTATAAATTAGCTTTAGGGAGTTCATGAACTCCATACAGTTGTATGCCAAAATTTGGTTGCTTATTTTTCTGAGAAATGGGTCCCTGGCTACCATCAGATTTTCAAGGCATATACAACTCCCTCCTCCCTAAGAACCCCTGTAGGACTTGAAAATTTTGACCATGGGACGTTTGGCCCACAAAATCTGTAATACAGAGAACTGTTAATTCTAGGAGCCATAGAACAAAATACCTTAAAACTTAGAAATAATTTTTTCAAGATTATAATTTCATTATGTGATATTAGGTGAACAAAAATCATATGTAAAAAATACTAAAATTCAGTAATTTACTCAGAATATTTTAAACTAAAAATCACAGCTAATCTGAATACTGAAATTAGCTTATTCATTTTTGTGGTAATTAAACAATTTTCTTAATGATAGGTTCTTCTTTTCTTAAAAATCATAGGCTTATTCAGACTTAATTCAAATGGACCGTCTAAAACCAGATAATACAGATGTGGAGCCATTTATGGTGGATGGACATGTGTATCTTGCAGAAGTCTCCAATGGCCTTAAAAAGCATTATTACTGGAGACCAACTTATGAAGAAGCTTGCACGAACTCACCTAACGCAGGTTTTACTCTTGTACCAGTAGGTGAACATCTATGAAAAACAAGCTCTAAAATAATTTTCACATATTTGTCTTATGTTAATATTTTATTGCCTATTAAATTTTTCTTAGAATGTTTTACCTCATATATTTGGAAATGACTATATTAAAATGACTTTGTATAACTATCCATTGTGGAAAAAACAGTAGTATTTTTTAAAAGAAATTTTACAGGAGAGGGAAGATGGCAGAGTAGGAGAACCCTGAATTCACCTCCCCCACGGACATATGGAGGCAAGAGCTACATGTACTGCAACTCACTCTGAAAACCACCTGAAGAGTGGCAGAACAGATCTTCCACAGCTAGGTGTAGACACAAGGTGACATCAAAAAGGGTAGGAGGGACAGATGCATCGGGAATGAAACTCCTGAAGTGACTACTCAACAAAGGTGGGGGACATCACAGGCAGGGAGGAGCGACCCCACAATGGACACCCCTGGCCCTGGGGACTTGCACTGGGAAGACCCAGTCTCCATAATGTCTGGCTTTGAAAACCAGTGTGGCTTAACTCCAGGAGAGCTGGAGGGCTTAGGAAACCAAGTCCTCGGGCGCCTGGGTGGCTCAGTTGGTTAAGCGACTGCCTTCAGCTCAGGTCATGATCCTGGAGTCCCAGGATCGAGTCCCGCATCGGGCTCCTTGCTCAGCAGGGAGTCTGCTTCTCCCTCTGACCCTCTTCCCTCTCGTGCTCTCTGTCTCTCATTCTCTCTCTCAAATAAATAAATAAAATCTTTAAAAAAAAAAGGAAACCAAGTCCTCACCCTTTAAAAGCCAACACATTACATAACTTGGCCCGAGACAGAGCACAGAAGGAACAGTTTGAAAAGTGCCTGGGGTATATGTGTGGGAGATTTATTGACTAGTTTTAGGATGTGTACAGGAGGGGCAGGAATCTACAGGAAATACAGGAGCTTTCTCTAGGCATGAAAGTGCTGGTAGGTGCCCTTTTTCTTGCTCTCTCCCAGCCTAGATAGCCAGACACTTGGAGAAGCCAGTTCTGACATTCTCCCCCTACCTTGCTTGAACTGTGTGCCCTGCCCTGTCCAACCTGCCCACCGTGGTAGGCACCCCTCCACAGCACCTCCTGCCCTGGGGAGGGGGGAGCTAACCCCACACACCAGTGCATGTGCAATTGCTATAGCTGTGCTTCTCAGCTGCCTATAGATGGAGCAAGCCCTACCCTCAGTGTCTGCAGCAGTCACAGAGGCTCATTCTAGACCCCTGGGCTAACGGCCAGCCCTGCCTACCAGCAAACCCACAGGTGCTGCAACCAGGTCTCACAGCCAGCCAAACAGGAAACAAGTCCTGCTCGCCAGTGAGCCCAGAGCAGGCAAAGCGGACCACTGCAGACAGGCTGAGCACATAGAGACTACTAGGGCTTATTAGCCAGCTGTGCAGCAGACAAGCCCTGCCCACAACTGTCCCCTTAACACGACAGGATGATCATTGTAGCCAGTGGGGCAGAGGGCTAGCATCATCCACCAGCATGCCAGCATCCATCATGGTTCAACCTCAACAGGTTCTGGTGACTAGGGAGGACTGTGTTGCAGGAAACCACAGGATGCCTTCCACACAAGGCCACTACTTTCAAGAGCAGGAGAAGCAGCTGACCTACCTAATTTATAGAAACACAAAATGAGGAGACACAGGAGTATGTCCCAAATGAAAGAAGGAAAAACCACAGAAAAAGAGCTAAGCAAATGCCTGATAGAGTTCAAGGTAATGGTCAGAAAAATACTCACCAGACTTGAAAGAAGAGTGGATGAACTGAGAAAGAACTAGTCAGAGGTAAAGAATATAATAAAATAAAAAATGTGTTAGAGGAAATCAGTAGATTAGAGGATAAAGAACAAATCAGTGATGTGGAAGACAGGGTAATAGAAAACACTCAAGCTGAACAGCGAAAAAAAATAAAAAATGAGAACGGGTTAGGGGACCTCTGTGACATATCAAGTGTATGAACATTTGCATTATAGGGATCCCAGAAGGAGATAAGAGAAGGAGGACAGAAAACTTATTTGAAGAAATAACAGCTGAAAACTTCCTTAACCTGGGGAAGGAAACTGACATCTAGGTGCAAGAAGCAAGGAGAGACTTAAGATGAACCCAGGGAAGTCCACACCAAGACACATAATTAAAATGACAAAAATTAAAGAGAGAATCCCAAAAGCAAGAGAAAAGCAAACAATTACATACATATATGGCAAACCCCGTAAGGCTATCAGCTCATTTTTAGCAGGACTTTATAGACCAGAAGTGAATGGCATAATCAAAGCGCTGAAAGAAAAAAAAAAAAACAACAAAAAAACAAAAACCCTGCAACCAAGAATACTCTATCCAGCAAGATTATCACTCAGAATTGGAGAGTGTCCCAGATAAACAAAAGTTAAAGGAGTTCACCACCACTAAACTAGCGTTACAAGAAATGTTAAAGGAAATTCTTAAATGGAAAGAAAAGGCTACAGTGGAAGAAAATTATGAGAGGAGAAAATTTCACAGAAAAAGTAAACATATAGTTAACATAGTAGATCAATCACTTATAAACCTAGAAAGGAGATTAAAATAAAAGTAGTAAGATCAATTATTTTTATAAAAACTAATCAAGGGATACACAAAAAGAGGCATAATATGACCTCATATACATAAAACATGGAGGGGGGAATAAAACTTGAGTGCTCTTAGAGAACTTAAAAGACCATGATCTCAATATAGACTGCTATACACATAGGGTGTTATATATGAACCCCATGGTAACCACAAACCAAAAACCTGTGATAGAGAAAGGAATCCAAGCCCGACACTAAACAAAGCCATCAATCACAAGGGAAGACAGAACTACAAAAACAACCAAAAAACAACAAAATGGTAGTTAAGTACCTACCTATCAATAATTAAATGTAAATGGACTAAATGCTCCAAGGAAAAGATATAAGGTGACTGAATGAAAACAAGACCCATCTATATGCTGCCTACAAGAGATTCATATCAGACCTAAAGAAGCATACAGATTGAAAGTGAAGGGATGGAGGGGTGCCTGGGTGGCTCAGTCAGTTAAACGTCTGCCTTCAGCTCAGGTCATAATCCCAGGGTTCTGGGATCGAGCCCCACATTGGGCTCCCTGTTCAGTGCGGAGTCTGCTTCTCCCTCTGCCCTTCCTCTCTACTTGTGTGCTCTTTCTCTAATGAATAAATAAAATCTTAAAAAAAAAAAAAAAGTGAAGGGATGGAAAAAGATACTCCATGCAAATAAAGCAGAGGGAAAATGGGATACCAATACTCATATCAAGTAAAATAGACTTTAAAACGAAGACTGTAAAAAGAGACAAAAAAGGTCATTAAATAATGATAAAAAGGATCAGTTCACATAATAATTTTAAGTATCTATGCATCCAACATAGGAGCACCATCTAAATAAAGCAAATAACAGATATATAGGCAGAAATTGACAATAACAGTATAGTAGGGGGCTTTAACACCTACTTACATCAATGGATAGATCATTCAGACAGAAAATCAAACAGTGGCTTTGAATGAAACACTAGACCAGGTGGACTTAACAGATATAAACAGAATTTTCCACCCCAAAACAGCAAAATATCTATTCAAGTGCACATGAAACATTCTCCAGGACGGATCACATGGTAGGCCATAAAACAAGTCTAAGAACACTGAAATCATATCAAGTATCTTTTCCCACCATAACAGTATGAAATTAGAAAGAAATCAATTACAAGAAAACTAAAGAAACCCAAAATACCTGGAAGCTAAATAATAGATTACTAAGCAACTGATGGATCAACAAAGAAACAAAGAGGAAATCAAAACATACTTGGAGACAAACTAAAATGGAAACACTACAGTTCAAAATCTTTAGCACACAGCAAAAGCATTTCTAAGAGGGAAATTTATAGTGATACAGGCCCACCTCAAGAAACAAGAGCATTTTAAATAATCTAACCTTATATCTAAAGGAACTAGAAAAAGAACCAACAAAGCCCAAAGTCATAAGGTTAGAGTGGAAATAAATGAAATAGAGACAAAAAAAAACAACAGAGACGATCAAAGAGACTAAGAGCTGGTTCTCTGAAAAGATGAACAAAATTGATAAAACTTTAGCCAGGCTAATCAAGAAAACTCAAAATCAGAAATAAAAGATGAGTTAAAACTGACACCATAAAAATATAAAAAATTACAAACAATTACTACAAAAAACTATATGCCAACAAAGTGTACAACCTAGGGGTGCCTGGGTGGCTCAGTCATTAGGCGTCTGCCTTTGGCTCAGGTCATGATCCTGGGGTCCTGGGATCAAGCCCCATGTCAGGCTCCCTGCTCGGTGGGAGGCCTGCTTCTCCCTCTCCCACTCCCCCTGCTTTGTGTTCCCTCTCTGGCCGTGTCTCTGTCAAATAAATAAAATCTTAAAAAAAAATTGTACAACCTAGAAGAAAGAATTCCTAGAAACATACGCTCTTCCAACTGAATCAGGAGGAAATAGAAAATCTGAACAGACCAATTAATAGTAACAAAATTGGACCAGTAATAAAAAACTCCCAATAAACAAAAGTCCAGGATCAGATGGCTTCAGAGGTAAATTCTACCAAACATTTAACAAAGAGTTAATACTATCTTCAAACTATCCCAAAAAACAGAAGGAGAAAGCCTTCAAAATTCGTTCTATGAGGCCAGCATTACCCTGATACCAAAACCAAAGACACTATAAAACAAACAAACACAAAAAAACCTATAGGCCAATTATCCTTGATGAACATAAATGCAAAAATCCTCAATAAAATATTAGTGAACAGAATTCAAAAATACATTAAAAGGATCATTCACCATGATCAAGTCATATTTATTCCAGGGATGCAAAGATGGTTCAATACCTGCAAATCAATTGATGTGAAGTACATTAACAAAATGGATAAAAGTCATATGATCATCTCAGTAGATGTAGAAAAAAAAATGACAAAATTGAACATCCATTAATGATAAAAACTCTCAAGGTGGGCACAGAAGGAACATCCCTAAACATAATAAAAGACATATATGACAAGCCCAAAGCTAACATCATAATTGTAAAAAGCTAAAGCTCTCTTCCCCTAAGATCAGAAACAAGGATGTCCACTTTCACCACTTTTATTCAGTATTGTACTAGAAGTCCTAGGCACAGCACTCAGACAAAAAATAAAATAAAATAAAAGGCACCCAAATTGGTAAGGAATAAGTAAAACTGTCATTGTTTGCAGATGACATACTATATATAGAAAACTCTAAAGATTCCACCAAAAAATTATTAGAATAAATGAATTCAGTAAGTTGCAGGATACAAAATATAGAGATCTGTTGCATTCCTATACACTAATAACAAAATAGCAGAAAGGGAAATTAAGAAAACAATCCTATGTATAACTATCAAAAAGAATAAAATACTGGGATGCCTGTCTGGCTCAGTCAGAACGGCACTGATTCTTGATCTTGGGGCTGTGAGTTTGAGCCCCACACTGGGTGTACAGCTTTCTTAAAAACATTAATAAAGGTTAAAAAAGACATTGATGAAAGAAATTGAGGACAACACAAATGGAAAGATATTCTGTGCTCATGGATTAGAAGACTTAATATTGTTAAAATGTCCACATTACCCAGAGCAATCTACAGGTTTAATGCAATTCTTATCAAAATACCAATAGCATTTTTCACAGAACCAGAACAAAAACATCCTATAATTTGTATGGAACCACATAAGACGCTGAATAGCCAAAGCAATCTTGAGAAAGAACAAAGCTGGAGATAGCACAATTTCGGAGATTTCAAACTATATGACAAAGCTATAGTAATCAAAACAGTATGGTAGTGGCACAAAAACAGACACCTAGATCAATGGAACAGAACTGAGAGCTCAGAAAAAAACCTCATGCTTATATGGTTAAGTAACCTATGACAAAGGAAGCAAGGCAAAAATACACAAGGGATAAAGACAGTCTCTTCAGGGTGCCTGGGTGGCTCAGCCAGTTAAGCATCTGCCTTTGGCTCAGGTCACGATCCCAGGGTCCTGGGATCGAGCCCCTCATCAGGCTCCCTGCTCAGTGGGAAGCCTGCTTCTCCCTCTCCCTCTGCCTGCTGCTCCCCTGCTTGTGCTCTGTCAAATAAAATCTTAAAAAAAGTCTCTTCAGTAAATGGTTTTGGGAAAACAGGACCACTTTCTTATACCATACACAAAAGTAAACTCAACATGAGTTAAAGACCTAAGTGCAAGAGATCCAAAACCACAAAACTCCTAAAGGAAAACATACGCTGTAGTCTCTTGGACATCAGTATTAGTAGTATTTTTCTGGATATATGTCTCCTCAGGCAAGGGGGAAAAAAGCAAAAATAAACAATTGGGACTATATCAAACTAAAAAGTTTTTGCACCGTGAGAGAAGAATCAACAAAACAAAAGAGCAACCTACTGAATGGGAGAAGATATTTGCAACTGACATTACGATAAGATGTTAATATCCAAAATATATAAAGAATTCCTATAACTCAACACCAAAAAACCCCCCAAATGATCTAGTTAAAAATGGGCAGAGGACCTGAATGGACATTTTCCCAAAGAAGACATACAGATGGCCAACACACATGAAAAGATGCTCAACATCACTAATCATCAGGAAAATGAAAATCAAAACCACAATTATATCACCTCACACCTATCAGAACGGCTAGTATCAAAAAGAGATAAGTGTTGGCAAGAAAAGTGTTGGTGTGGAAAAAAGGGAATCCTTATGGACTGCTAATGAGAATGTAAATTGGTATCACCACTACGGAAGACAGTATGGAGTTCCTCAAAAAAACTAAAAATACAACTACCATATGATCTAGCAATTCCATTTTTAGGTATTTACCCAAAGAAAATAAAAACACTAATTTGAAAAGATGCACCCCTATGTTTAGAGCAGCTTTATTTACAATACCCAAGATACAGAAGCAACCTAAGTGTCCATCAATAGATGAATGGATAAAGATGTGGTAGAGATACACAATGGAATATTACTCAACCATAAAAAAGAACGAGATCTTGCCGTTGGCAACATCGATGGACCTAGAGGTGATGCTAAGTAAGATAGGTCAGATGGAGAAAGACAAATAACATGTGCTTTCACTTATATGTGGAATCAAAAACAAATGAACAAACACGAGACTCATAAACAACAAACTAGTGGTTGCCAGAGGGGAGAGAGATGAGAGGACGGACAAAATAGGTGAAAGGGATTAAGAGGTACAAATTTCCAAATGTATTAAAATAATAAGTCATGAGAATGAAAAAGTACAGCATAGAGAACATATTCAATAATATTGTAATAACATTGTACAGTGACAGATGGTAACTACATTTATCATTTTGTAATGTATATAATTGTCAAATCACTGTGTTGTAACCCTGAAACTAATATGTCAACTATACATCAATTAAAAAATAAAAAAGGACTGGAAGGAAAAAAGAATAGAAACTAAAATTTTAACCATGGAGGGGGAAAAAAAAAATCAAGGAATTAAACTAATTTGTTTTTAAAAAGAAAATATCATTAAGTAGTAAAATAGCATAAAAAGAAAAAGTCATTATAGGTATCCTAACTGAAAGTTGTCATGAAGTGGTAAAAAGGGTTCAGGTGGCAGACGGCCAGGGAATTTCAGGGGGTTTAGAAGTTGAAAAAATATTTTATATATTTAGGTATTTATGATTGTTGATACAATTTCACAAATACAGGCAAATATATATAAACATACATATTACAAATACATATAAATGTATGCTTTCTAAACAAGTCAGTAATGCCTGTGAACTTTTTAAGATCATTCTCTTTTAGAAGATGCCAGTAAGATTTGAATGATTTGATGGCAAATAATTACTGTTGTCCATGGCCAATCTTGTTTTCAAATTAAGATTCCTATGAGGAGGCAACAAACACTATGATGCTTTGACTACAGACCTACATTCACAAATTTATTTACACATGCCAAGAAGAGGTTGCTTCATCTGAATGATTTACTCATCAAGCAAAGTGTGAAAAAAAGACATGTGGACAGTTTTAAAAGGATACTTTAAGCTGAGGTTCTGCAGTCTAAAAGAAAATACCATCTATCTCTAGGTGTCGACAGGGAGGAGGTGGAATAAAGGCAGTGGTCAACTTTACAGCTGTCAAAGTACCGGCCTTCACTTAAAGTATTGTGAATTCCTCATCATAGCTGTATTTATTTTTTAAAATTACCATATAAAAAAATCACATCTGTCCACGTCTTTAGCAGATTAAACAATTAAGATCAATATCCCCTACTCACTACTTAATGATTTTTGAAGCTTTATAGGTCTTTCCTTATATTTGGCACCTAACACCATGTTCCTATACTCCCTGGGGGGGACAGGGGGAGGGTGGGCACAGAGGGTAGTGGTGGCTATGTAAGGGGAAAAACATCTAATAAACTGTACGGGCATTATTTTCACTTAATGTTACAGAGTCACTGAGCCAGAAAAGACCTCAATGCCTTACCAAATAGATTCTCATGCTTTCAGAAATAATTTGAATCATCCAGGACAGGACAAATGGTTGCTATCAGGTTGAGTCTGTGCTGAAAAACAAAATCTTGAAACATCTGGAATTGGTTGAAAAATACATACTCAATAGCCCATGTTAATTAACAATGTGTGAAATGGATTTGAAGTTTTCATTTTTTTAGATAAATATTGTTTATATGTTATATCAAAGAAAACTATCACAATCTGGTAATGGATTTCAGAAATATGACCTTCCATGATGTGAAAATCATGTAAAAGATCTGCCAATGTTTACAATGGAACTAACAAAACTATACTGTATAGATTACAGAATTCTATAAATGATGTTGTGTATCCTGACACTTAAACTGACTGATTTTACTAGTTACTGATTTTACTTATTGGGTTTTATCAAACCTTACTTGGCAACATTCTGTGTGTTCAAATCTTATTTTATTTCCATTTTAAGATCTCTGCTCTGCAGATATAAAGACTGGTTATTCTTTACAGAGTTCTTTTACATTAGCACGTGCTAAATAGTCTAGAACTAAATAGCTGTATCTAAAAAGGCTATATATCCCAGGAAAATCAAACGTCTTTGTATCGTTAAAACTGCGATAGGAAATGAATAAAATCTTTTGTCTTTTAATCAAATTTGAAAATCTGCAGAATTCAATGGATGCAATAAAACCACGCTATAGGAAAAAAAAAAGGAACATTTTAAACTGTCATTACATTTGTAAAACATTAAGGTTGTTAGGAAATGCTACACCTAGCAATTAGAGATCCAATAAATTCAGACTCAAGTAACAGTATGACAAACGTCTTATACTTAAATATCTGTCCAGAGAGTTAAGGAGAGTTTGTTAAACTACAGATGCTAAATCAGCATTTTTAAAGTGTGGAGCATCAGAACCACTGAGGCAAATGTTAAAATAGATTCTTAGAGTCAGACCTACTGAATCAAAACTTCTGAGGATAGTTTGGGGAATCTGCATTTTTACAATCCAGGTCTTTAATCTCATTAAAGTTTAAGAACCAATGCTCTGGTTTTCTTCATTCTTCAAGTTCGTTTTTTTAATATGTACTTTTTAAAACGGAAGTATAGCAATCATTCAGAAAGTACGCAAATCTTTTTCTTTTAAAGTAGGCTCCATGCCCAGCGTGGAGCCCAGTGTGGAGCTTGAACTCACAACCCTATGCTCAGGGCCTGAGCTGAGATCAAGAGTTAGATGTTTAACCCACAGAGCCACCCAGGTGCCCCTTGAAAAGTACACAAATCTTCAGTGAACAGGTAGATGAGTTATCACAAAGCTAACCCACCCTTGTCAGCCATGACCTAGATAAAGATAGTAAATGCCACAGGCTTCCCAGAAGCTCCTCCAACCTTCTTCCAATAGGCAACCACTCTCCTGCCTTCTAACACTAAAGAGTAGTTTTGCCCGTTTTTGAATTTTATATGAACTGAATCTTATAGTATACAGTTTCTGACTTCTTCAGTACAACATTAATGTGATTCATTCATGTTTAATGTGGCAACAGTCCATCTTTTATTTAAGTATCTGTAATATGCTGGGTAGTAGAGGAGTTTACAGGATTCTGGAAAGAGGTTGGCTTATCAGGCTAGGTAGGGCACAGTCACACGAAAGTAAACCTTGGTAATGAGATTTGTCTAGGTTAATCTCTGTCCTTGTGTGGTATGGAGGCGACCCACAAGTTTCTATATTCTCCCAAGGGGACACTCAGAAGGTAGCTAAGTGGGAAGCAAGTTGATGAATGGAGAGCAAAAAGGCTTACTTTGAGCCTGCAGGACGGTGGGACAGGTTAAACCTGCACCCTGACCTACACTGGCCTGCTTGAGACAGAGCTGCAGAAGTGTCAAGAGTTCTCCACATTTTTTAGAACTAAGGTGAGGCCAATTCAGTCAAGAATTACTGGGCTCTGACCAAGCTAGGGAAAAACCTGATCACATGTTTTACAGGCTATGGCCTACTGCATCAGAGCCCAGAGAATGGAAGAAATGAAGACGCTGTCCCCCCTGATAACACTGTATCATGTTAAGTCCCCTCCATATATCTGGACACCAGTTTAAAGAGAAGACAAAGGACAGAAATAAGAGCATTTTCCCCAAAGTTTAAGCATTACCTCAAAATCTTATAAATTGTATCTCCTTTATATCAGACTAAGGTTTAAACTGGCTGGGACTAAAAGTTAATTATTTCCTGACTTCCCATGGGGTGGGAGCTCAAGAGGAAGGAAATGCAAGTTCCATCAGAAAACTCCACTTCCTCTGCACATCTGAACTGTAATGAGTAAATGTGCAACCATATAAAGTTTCCTTCCATTTTCCTCTTACCATCCTTTAAGATCAGGCTCAGATACAGCCTCTGATTCAGTGTTGCAAATCATACTATGCTCAATATTTTACAGTGTTTCAGATTTGAAAAAAGTAATGACATGCTTTATATTTTTTACGTATTTGACAAAAAATAATCCTGCTCCACACTGCTTTTCAGCTAAATAGTAGTATTCAATGTCTTAACTACTTGAACCCTATCCACCTAACTACTCCCGCTATTAGTATTACTGCCTTCTCAAAGTATCATCATGCTCCAATCATCCAACCCAAAGTTGTCTTTGATTTGCACCCTATTTAATTTCTCTGTACTAGTACAAAACCACTTCTGTCTTCATAAAACTTGCACTACCCTGGTGTTCCTTCTGTTATCACTTTTTATCTCCATCTTTTGCTCCTTTTTTTTTTAAGAGTATATTCTTCTTGAAATTAAATACTACACTGGGTGTGAAGCCAAAGCAGGGCTTGAACTCACGACCCTGAGACCAAGACCTGAGCTGAGAGTCAGGTGCTTAAATGAGCCACCCAGGCACTACCATCTTTTGCTCATTCTTTAAATGTATTTCCCCAAAGATTTTCTTAGCTTTTGTTCTATACCATCTCCCAGGGCTGCCTTAATCATTTCTATTGCAATAATTATTAGCCTTATGCTACAAGATCTGTATCTCTAGCTTTAACCTCTCCTAGATTTTGGGCTCCATTTCCAAGGACTGCTAGACATTTTCACGTGGCTGTTGTACCACCAACCAAATTCAGTGCATCTAAAATAAAGTCTTCTCTTCCATAAACCTCTTCCATATCTTCCTTAACACAGTTAATGGCATCACCATCTTCTCAATCATTAAGGATCAAAACTTAGGTGTCTAAGTAGGGGCTAACTGCAAGGAAAAGAAACAGATTTGAGCCTGTGTAAGAGAAGGGGGATTTACTGTATGGATATAAAAGGACAAAGTCACTGGCACCCAGGGACAAGGAAATGAAGCATAGAGTTGTGCCACTTCAAGAATGGGACTGCAAAGCCAGACACCAAGGCCACACCTCTCTCACAGGTAATCAGTGGCTTGGTTCTGTAAACCTATTTTATTCCCTTGCTTCACTCTACAGATCAGCTTTCTCTGCTTGCTCATAATTTCTTTTAGATTTTGGCTTGCTTCACTCACTCTGGGCCAGTTCTAAATGATCTTTTCATTTACACGTATACCAAAACCTAACAGTCTCTGAATTTCAGAGCTCAAATTCTTGAGAATCTAACCAGCTCGGTCAGAACTAAGAATTGTTTCTCTCTGGTAAGGTGTTCAGTAAAACCGTGGACATAAGTATGGTATCATGTGTTATAAACATGGCTGTCTAATCCTCTAATCCCTGACCTTCAGCAGTGAACTGTGCTTGGGTGTGTAAGATTAGGGGTTAAAAACCTGGGTATCCAATCCTACTCCTTCAGCACAGGTTAAGGACAGAGGACTATTTCATGTAAGATGGTGAAGGCATAGTGCTGGACATTTCTTTGACTCCTATCTCCTCCCTGTTTCATACTTTCTTCATTTGGCCTATTTCAGTTGGCTGTGTGCACATTCCTTCCCAGCAGCATCATCCATCTCTTCTGGTTTGTCTATCCAGAGGAACGATGGCCCTTTTTCTGTCCATTTAACTCTCATTGCTCAGTATTTCCTTCCTTTCCTTCCACCATGGCACTTGACATTCTGTCTTGTTTTAGTGCCATTATATTCAGGTTTGTCTTTCCCATTTGACTTAAGGGTGGCATTTATCTTATCTTTGTTAGGTTTATATATCCTGATTTCAATAATTTTCCAGCATTTGAAATACTGGGCAGACATTTTAATCCAAGTATCTGTTCACATCCACGATGTGAGTATATTCTTCTTGAAATTAAATGCCCTATTTCTGGATCATTATTATGTCTACCTGATAATTACCAAATTCCTTAAGCGAATATACCAAATCTCTCTTGAATGAATGGGGGCAGGGGTTGCAGAGAATAAAAGAGTAACCATACCATTGTCTCAAGAAATTACTGCTCCAATAACTAAATCTCCATACTGTTCATAAATAGTAAGTAAAAATGTAGAAATTACTAGGTGGTATTTCTAGGGAAATTCTAAAGACTCAAAATCTGAGTATAAGATAGAAGTTATATCAAGAGCTTCAATTTTAAATGCTTCCCGAAAGAACACCAAGAAACATTGAGGATATTAGTTCTCAACATCTGGTTACATTAAAACCACCTGTGGAGCTTTTCTAGCATGTATGTCCCAGAGATTGTATGATTCAATAGGCCTAAGGTGGGGTGGGGCTTGGATAGTGTTATTTTTAAAATGTTTCTGATATGCATCAAATGTCAGAACTATTATTCTAGGATATTTTAAAAAACAAGAACATGTATATTGTCTTTATACATGTACATTTCAACTACTCTCGTTTGTACAATTTCTGCAGAATTGAAACACACAGAAGTGATAAACTACTTTTACAAGAGAACTGACAGAACCTTTTCTTTAAAAAAATTTTTTCTAAAATTTGTCTATCAAAATCATCCTATGAAATTAAACATAAAACAAATACCATTTAAAAACAGCAAAAAATCATTTATATATAATCTATGGTTTCTTTTTAAAAAGTCTACAATCTAACAATACAGTAGGAATAATCTAATACATACAAAATTATTTTAGAAAATAATCTCTCAGTAAGATCTTCAACATCCTAAACAGACTTTCAAAAATGTAGTCATATTTAATTAAGAATAGAGTTTTCCGCAAACTGCATTGTAACAAATATATTTAAAAATAGGCTTAATAAAAATGCTAATTACGAGTGTTAGGACGATACCAGATACAACTGAAATATATCTGCATTATGATAAAGAAGAGTATAGCATTATGAGAGCGACAAGACAGGAACCTCAGCCTTCAAGACTTCTTACATGTCACTCCGGAAGAGCATCAGGCCATGTCAATTTAAAATAAAATAATTTTAGCTATGAAGCAGATAATGTGATGAAGAAAAAGCACAGTAAATCAACCTTAGTCATTCCAATCCAATAATATTAAAAATAATAAATCTGAAGACTAATCTATGCAAAATGCTAATTACCATCATGTTAGTGGAAATTTGGTTAACTACTGCTCTTATAAAATTTTGACATCACTGTAGTTTTTGAAATTTTATTCATTAGATGCTTGGATTAATGAAGATGTGAATTAAATATAACCTCTCCATTTCAGCAGACTTCTTAAAGAGGCTGAGTCTTTTAATTTTCTTTAATTTCTTCACATTCCAATAAATTCCTATTGAATTTAAGCCAGAATAGATTAATTGAACATTTTATAACTTTGTAAATTGTATTTAAACCAGTATATTAATACACATACATAATTAGATTTCTTAGATAAATAATTAAATACTAAGCTTGATGTCTATTATACAAAGGCAACAGTTCAAATCTATTCAGTTAAGTCAGTCCCACTGGGTGGCAGGCAATCCATTGTGAAAATGCTGAGTGTGTTGGGAAATAGTGACAATCTCTACAAGAATTAAGTTTTTCTACATCCTCTTTTAGTTGGTTCTTCTGACTAGACACCAGAGAAAATACAATTAAAGAAATCAATACCACAAAAAACCTGACATTAACTTCATTATAGGTGTAGTTTAAAGCCAGAAAACAAGTAAGGCAAAGCTAATGCATGACAGAAATAAGAAATGTCACCATGGTGTTTGATCAGCAGTACAGAAATTGACTCTGTGGAACTGATAATTTAATGTCCAAAGATTAGGCAGCAAAATAAATCAATTAAGTGGGAAAAGTGGGATGGGGAAGACTGAGAGTAAGTATCAGAAGGATACTCAATTTTCTACATTCAGCAGGAAGGAAACAGACTACTGTGAAACTATGACAACAGCCAAATGTTGTGGTTTAATTTACAAAATTTTAAAACTCAAAACTTATAGAAAACTTAAACATAAAATAGTTAATAAACTGGTTTTATAACTCAAATGTTCACTTATAATTGAAGCTAGTTTCTTAACTCTTTATGTAATTACAGTGTGTCAATTCAGTGGCCAAGAGATTTAGAGTATGCATTAAGTTTATATTTAAAAAATTCTTTTTAGAACTTAGTATTTTAAAAGGAGAGTAGCAGGTATAAGAGAGGCTTATCAAAAATTTTCAAAGCTCAGTATATTTTCCTCATCACCAGTAATGTAGAAACCTATTAAAACATAACCTGAATCACATTTTGAAACTGTCTTTTAACAACTTAAAAACATCAAATGATTTATTTAAAACTCGTTTTGCAAATGTAGTCTCAGATAACTCAGTTAAGTCGAAAGTACTGACCCTTGCTTTTCTCCAGAATACTGAATTCTAAAAGAACAAAAGTGTACATAGTTTTCTAGCTTTTAAGAAAAACACTTTTTAAATTCATTAGAAAAGTTACCTCCAATAGAATATACTAAATAGCACAATTCTTATTCAGTACCTAAATTCTCTTAAGTAGAAATATGAAAATTTTACTTTCCCCCCATAGTTTATATATTGATCTATGGGGCTTAGTAACAGCAACACTCTTGGCCTGATACTATCATGGAGTTTGCTTAAATTTTGAGGGGAAAAAACTAAAAAATCCCACAGGTCAAAACTGACTCATATAAATGGAAAGATTCCACTTCAATAAATGACAGGCAATTTAAAATGCAAAAGAAAAATGAATTAAGGCAGCTCTAAAAGAAAATATAACTTATCCATCCAAAATAGTGCTACTACAGTATAATCCACTTCTTACACGTTGTGTTTATAATCTAGACATAAAAGCCAAAAATCAAAACAAGCATTGCAGTTATGATGCAGCATCAGGTGTTTACTTCAGTGAATGAAAAAAAATAATGGTTACATCTCGAATGGTAATTTAATATGAATATATGCACCTTACCAGAGATGTTTATGTTTACTACCAGAGACGTCTTAGAAATTCCTTATTCCTCACAAAGTCAGTATAATTGCTGTAAAAAAATCAACTGTGGTTCTGAATACCCATTCACAGTTGATCTCAACAATGTATCTGATGTAGGAGACTGATTATCTGTCACAGGCAGAAGGATGTGGTGGTCCTCAGTTCCAAGTGGAAGAGACAATGGTAAAGTCATATCAGAAGGTTTCACATCCAATGTTTCTGATAACGGACTTTTTTGTATGGAATCTTGTTCACTCAAGGGATGCTCCTCTATACTAGAATCTAGAATTTTATCTGCACCTGAAATAGAAGGAAAACAAATTTATGCTATCTTTCAAAACAAAACAAAAACCCTTAGACTAAATCTGCTTACCATTCCCAGAACTTGCATTCCAACCTCCACACCTTTTACTCACGCTGTTTCTCTTATGCTGATTTACCCTCATTGTCTATTCAATTCCAATTCAGGCCTCAAGCCTAGGTTCAAGCACCAACTTGAACTTAAAATGGACTTAACTGTTCTAGACTAGGGTGAGCTGTTATCTATTTTATCACTCACTTGTCAATTTTTCATGTATCACCTTGTGACATCTATCGTTCTTATTGCTACCGAACATTCTACTTCAGTATGCTCTGAATTCTCAACCAGACTAAATTCCTTAAGGGCAAATGTCAAGTTATGCTTTTCTAACCCCTTCAAACTACTTAACAGTGCTATACACACAATAAATTTGTTCACTGAACGTATTAATAAGTCATACTATTCTCTGAGTTCAGGTTCAGAGGTATGGCACTTTTGTATATTTTCAGAAGTGAGAAATTCTGCTCTACTTAGGGAGTGATTATCACACTATCATACACTCTTGCCTTCAAATTTCCCCTGAGGTTTACCATGCTCCTGTCACTCAAAGGATTTACATGATTTCAATCTCCCTGTCTTCATTAGACAAAATTGCCTATTAACTTTCATAAAATTATAATTCTGTACTTGCCCAACTACTCTTCAGTTCAACCAGCCAAGAATATAACCTGCACTTCCTTGCCCCAATGACTCCCTTTACAATGTTCTCTCTGCCTGGGACAACTGCTCCTTTTCCTATCTCCACCTTTTGAACTCTCCTTCAAGTTTCCTAGAATTAAGGCTTTCCAGGACTTACTTCAGAAGGACTTTATCTCTTCTTTAGCACTTTTGTCTCTATTATACCTTACATTTTCTCTTGTAATCACAGTTATTCAGCTTTCTGGTCTCCCACATTAGACTGTAAATTCTTTGAGGACTAAGAATGTGCCTTGTTCAACTTCATGTATCTTGTAGTTATGTGTACTTTGGAGATAGAGGCATTTAATGTTTGAATTAACAACACTGCAGTTTTCAGAAGTTACTGACTTAATCCTTATTATGTTTCTGTTCACTATCAGACTTGTTAACATCTCTACACACTGAAGAAGCCTACTGGCTTTCCATTTCTATGTAACAATTTGGGGCTACCTATTTCCCTATTTGTATGTTTCTATTATATTCCCTCTTATATGTTTCTGGATGAGGGTTCATGATGCCCTTTTCTCCACATAACTATAGTAATCCCCAGACTCTACTATGGAGAACAGTGACACATTTTTTTTTCATATTCTTTCATTCTTGAAACTTCATAAATCAGGTTTTTAAAAGAGGAAATATTTCAAGTACTATTAGAAGGTCAATATGGAAAGAAATTTTTAGTGAACTTACCTACAAATTATAAAGCTACATTCCTAATATGTGTATATCTAGTTTTCAAAAATATCTATCTAATTTAAACTGTTATAATGTGCATCTCAACATTTTAGGAATAGCACCAATATGAGAGCACCAAATTTTTATAAAACACAAACATTTACCGGAATGGACTTTTGTTTTGTGCTTCTTTAAATTTTTAATATCTGTGTAAGAATTTCCACATAATTCGCAGATAAATGGCCTTTCTCCTGAAAAGCAAGTTAAAAAGTTTAAACTATTTTAGAAGCTGCTAAGACAAAAACATCAATGTCTATGAACACAGTGCAAACATTACTATACTGTTTAAATTTAGTTTCAAATGACCTTTTTAATCACTTGGTTATAATACAGTGAAATGAAAACTTCTATACATATTAGGCACTCCTTTACTTTATACAAGGCATACCCATTTCTGGGAAAATGGAGCATTTTCATAACAGAAATTTAACTTACTCTTTTACTTCTATTAGACATTTCATTAGTGCCAGTTATCTGCCAGACCCTAAGAGGAATAGCTAAGGGAAAAAAATGTGTAATTATGGTTTCTGCTTTCTGGCAGCTTACAAATTAGAAAATCCTTTAAAAATAGTGACAGAATAAAATGCTACAGAATTATAATTCCTTTGACATAAGAACTGTTCAATACTTTATAAACAAAGGAGCATGAGAATACAGACGTTTATTAAATGTCTACTAGGTGCCCACACTATTCTAGATACGAATTATGAGGAATAATTTTAAAAATGAAAAAGTCACAGTACATTTTCAAAGTGGCATTTTCCTTTATTTGTTCCATTTTTCTTCATACTACACAATACTATTACAAGAAACATGTCAATACTAAAATTCATTCTGAAAACTTGCCTACTGAACACTATTTGATAAGAAAATATATTATCCATCTATTCCTTTTCATTTCTTGATACACCTGTGCAATTTAATCCAAACCATCTAAAAACTATTATTATCTGGCATATTAGAAAATCTATACAATTCTAGACCAAATTTAATTACTACTACTCCAAATAACTAAAAAAAAAAAAAAACAAGTAAAAAATTGATATTTATACATGAAAATACTGCTATAGGTAGAGTACGACTAGATACCATAGAGTCCATAATGTTTTAAAAGTCAAGGCTTACATAAAAAGAAATTAGAGAGAACCAAAAATAATACGTTCTCCCTAAACACAGACCTGTATGGGATCGAAAGTGTTTGTTGAGCTCTCCTGAGGAAATAAAACTTTTCCCACAAATACCACATATGTATGGTTTTTCACCTAGATGGAAAATAAAAGATAGCGAAGTGGTGTACTATACCAATATAATATTTATCAATTACAATAATCTAAAGTAACCTGTTCTAAAATATTATTTAAATTAAAACCTCCTTATATATTGTACTTTAGAGGTATCTTCAGTGTGATCCTACTTAGATGAATATTAGTAATTATCTTACACTGTTCATGAGACCTGATGCTTTTCTTATAATAAAACTTTCTTTCTGCCAATATCCTTCTAGTAGACTAGAGTTGGGCAAGAAGTTCAATTTTTATATGATTACAAACATCTGACTAAAACTTCATCAATCCATTACTTTAATTCTTGCTATCTACTACATTAAGAGGAATAAGATTATTTAGGAAAGATCTGTTTTAAAAAGGTACCCTATCAAAACTGAAAATCTTTGAGTATAATTTGCTTCAAAACTGATACTCTGCATTTGAAGTATCTGTTTAATTTGCAAATCTTAGAATGTCTGCATAGGAAAAATCCTAAGAAGTCATAAAAATCAAGGTTCTACCTAAACCCACCCCCACCCCGTAATTTCACTCTACAGTTTTATCCAAGAAAAGTAAAACAAGAGGCTAAGGAGTTTTTCTAAGGTCATAAAATATGTCTCAACTCAAGTTTATATACTGTCAAAACTCTCTGATGTTAATGTACATAAGTTACATAATAAAAAATTCCAACCACCGTTAGTCCTCTAGAAAATAAATCTGCTTTTACAGCTAATATTTATGTGAAAATCACAAACTCAACAAGCACAAACACAACAGATACACAACACAGAGTCTATAATCTATTTTCTTTAAGGGCTCAATTTCCCTTTTTCTTTCTTTTATTTACAACTTTTCCTTATTTTAAACATCTCTGTCAAATTCTTACCTGTATGTTTTCGAGAATGAGTGATAAGAGAACTAGAGACAGCAAATGCCTTCCCACAAGTATCACACACATAAGGCTTTTCTCCAGTATGCCTACGAACATGATAGGTCAAAGTGCTGGCTTGAGCAAATCTCTGTCCACACCTATCACAGACATATGGCTTCTCTCCACTATGCTTCCTATTCATAAATAAATATAAAGTTATATGCTGGTAAGTAAAACAATTTGGGTCCAATCTATATAATAAGCATTTTTCATATAATTTTCATGCAGTATTTTATTTCATCTTAACAGATCAAAAATATGTATTTAAAATCAACAGTTTCAATGTATATGTTTTGGTTATCAAAACATCTGTTCTAAGATCAGTTAAAAAAAAAATGTGCCATCATCTTCATATGGTTGTCAAGTGTGCCCCTAATACCCCAGGCAATTATTTTCACTTGTCCGTTCACTCACTCTTCAAAACTCTTTCCTTAAACCTTCAGCACCTCCTCACCCATCCTCACCCTTAGCTGATGTCCTTGCTTCCTCTTTTACTGAGAAAAATTTAAGCAATCAGAAGAAAATTTCCACCATCCCAACTCTCTACCTATAGGCATCTGCACCTATGTATTTGCTGTTCTTCTGTTAACTCTTAACATGAGGGTGACAGTTCATCTGAATCCAGCTACTCCCATTTGCATAATGAAGATACTATCCTATCCCCCAAGTCTGCTCAATGGTTTCACCCCTGCAATTTCCTCCATCATTCATTTTTCCCATTCCATTGTATCGCAGCATACAAATATAGTGATGTCTTCAATCTTTAAAAAAAGACCCTTGATCTCTCTTGCTCCTCCATTTCTCTGCCCCCCCTTTATCAAAAATTTGAGTCTCCAACTGTTCTACTTTCATTTCTTCTCTACTAGCCTCTGCTAACATTGCTTTTATCAAGAGCACTGCTGACCTCTCACTCTGCTAAATTCAATAGTCAATTCTCAGTCTTCACTTCCCCATCATCAGAGTTTGACACAGCTGATTGCTCCCTTCTGGAATAATTTCCTTCACTTGGATTCCAGGGCAGTCTACTCTTGGTTTTCCTCCTAGACTAGATGCTCCTTCCTAGTCACCTCTAAGGGCCTCCTGACTCAGTCCTTTGATCTCTTTTCTATCCACATTCATTCTCCTAGTGACCTCATTCACTGTTATGTCTTAAATACTATCCATATGCTAAAGACTCCCAAATTTTTATCTTCAGCTCAAACCTGAATTACAGACTTACATAACCAATGTACATCTCCTTCAGATGTCTAATAGTCACCTCAAATTTAACATGTTCAGATCTCTACTCCCTCTTTAACTGCTCTATCCACAAATCTTCTCCATTTCCATTAACAGTAATTCCATCTTTTCAGGTGCTCAAGGCTATAAACCTCAGAATCATCTTTGGATACCACTCTTCTTTCCTTCTTTCATACCCCACATCCAATTTGCAGCAAATTCTGTTGTGCTACCTTTAAAAAATATGTCCAGAATCTGACTACTTATCTCTTCCACTGTTACCACTTTGGCCTGAATCACTATCACTCTCACTTGAGTTTTATCTGTAGCTTCCTAACTTTGCTTCCATTCTTGTAATCTTACATTCTTTTTCTAATATTGCCGCCAGCGTCATCCCCTTAAAATGCAAGCAAGATACATCACCCACTTCTCAATCTCAAGTGTAAAAGCTTTATAATGGCCTATAAAACCTTATACCATCTAGATGCCCTATCACCATTCTGACCTTATGTCTCGCCCTTATTTATTCCTCTCCAGTCACCTTGGCTTCCTTCTGGTTTCTTGACTATGTTAAGAAAATTTAACGGTGAGCCACAATTAGAACTCTACTGTCCTGAGTGCTAATACAGTAGTCTATTCAAAAGACTATGGTGAATGACAGACTCAAAGATCAAACAACTTATTTTTTTGTTTTTTACCTTGCATGAATCTTGAGATTGCTAGAAGTTGCAAATTGTAAATTGCATACATCACATTTATAGGGTTTTTCCTCACCATGATGCATACGACTATGGAAGACCAGCTGGCATTTCTGAGCAAATCCTTTATCACACAATTCACATTTGTATGGCTTTTCACCTAAAAGAACAAGCAAATAAAATTTCTATTTAAAAGGAGATACTCTGTTTTAGTTGCTTGAGCCACATAAGCTTTCAAAAGAGTTCATAACAGTACTATTTTCAGTATTCAGAAAATGTTAACTGCTAGAAGTAAAAAACAAATAGGATTTTTTCCGGATTGTCTATTGAAAACATTGATAGAATTAAAAGGAATCAGTGTTTCTCAATTCATAATAGTGAAAGGTGATCAATGAGAGAAATACACACTGCATTTTAAAATGTACAATCTTAAAATGTACAAATCTAAGTGCACCAAGAAAGGTAAACGTAGAAGCTGAGGAATGAATGTGTGTAATTCTAAGAAACATGTTCAGAAGTTGACAAAGTCTAGGAAGAAGGTGAGATGTGTTGGCGAAGTCTGAGAACTGTCCTGAGTTGTAACTACTTTTTATCAGTTCTCTTAATCTTTGTCTCTGTTAAATACTTAGCAAGCTAGAAGCAAGTTTGTGTTTATTTTAACTATGAGGGAAAATGGTACAAAGACGTCATACATTAGGACTTCAGAGTTACCAGCAGCAATAAAACAAATAACCATTAAATAAATATAAATAAATTGGTCACAATTAAAAAGAAATTTTCAACAATCTAACATGCTGAATACTTTGTGAATGCAAGTATATACCAAATGTTGGTCACAAATAGTCAACACTGCATATTAATATGTTCTGTACAAAAATATTGTTTCAGCACAGTACAAAAGCAATTGTATCTCCCACAAACCAGTCTTACCTGTATGAGTTCTTACATGCGTTTTCAGCTGGTTACACTGGGTAAATGCCTTTCCACACAGGTGGCAGACATAAGGTTTAACTCCTTTATGTATTCTCATATGCCTTCTCAAGCTGCTGGCTTCTGAAAACACTTTCCCACATGTGTTACACATTGGCTTGGCCTTGGAATACCTCTGATCCAGCTCTTCCCCAGAGCTCTCCAGCTCATAAGAATTCTTGACACTGGCTATATTAGACATAGAGTGTTCTTTCAGAGCACAGTTTGGTTGTGATTTTCCACGTTTCCGTTTCACTGTAACAGTTTGCACAATATCTTGTGCTGGAAAAGTATTTTCCACAACTGACGTCAATTCGAGTTCTGAATTATCATTTCTTTGTGCAACTTGTTCTATTACAGGTGTGGATAATTTATTTGCATCTAAAAATAATTCAACAGATGCATTCTCTAAAATGTCACTGGGATATTGCACTGTTTTATTCTGTCCTGTTTTCTGGGAGTTGAAGGCCTTCTTCTTCTTTTTAGTTTGAGATGACTTCTTTGCTAAAGCCCCTTGTTTAGGATTTGCCTGAACTAAATCTGTAGACACTTCTGATTTTTCCCGACTGTTATAATCTCGTAGAGTAAGGAGACAAGTCTGTTGATTCAATTCAATGTTTCCAGTAATACTAGATATCTCTGTAGAAGAGGGATTAGCAATAAAAGCAAAATCTTCCATCTTTATTTTACATTTAGTGACCACCTCTTCCACTTTGAGATAGTCAGCAGCCTGATGAATTTCTTTAACATTCCAACTGTAAGGAAACAAGGCTAAATGACAATATTCTGAACAAAGAAAAACTATTTGTGAAACAGAGCTGCACATGTATTTCAATGTCTTTTAAAAACCTAATGAAGCAGAATGATGAAAAAGGCATAACTAGAAGAACAAATTTACGAAAATTCATTCATTCATTCAGAATAACACGTAGGCAAAAATCTCCAGTTTTCCACAACTTGAAAAGATGAAAAAAAAATGGTTACAAACTACATTATGTACCACTATGGAAAAAGAAAATGTTAAAATTACTGTGTGTTTTAAAAAATCCTTGCAACACAAAAGTAGCTGTTGGCAACTTACTGCCTCCTCCCATTATCCTGAGGCCTATTCAGATATAACCACCTTTTCTGGACTGGCAACAGTGAGTCTAAAAAATTAGTTCCTATTATCTTTCTCTGCTCCCCTATGAGGGACTTTAACTGTGCTTCTCAAACTTTCCCATGCATGTAAGTCACCCAGGTATTTTGTTAAATGTAGATTCAGATTTTATGGGGAGGTCTGTGATGGGACCTAAGTGTCTGTATTTCTAACACACTTGCTGGTGGTGCCAATGCGGCTGGTTTATTGATTACACTTGGAAGAAACAAAGATTTAGAATGCACTAAGCTCTAACAACCTTCCCATGTGTGTGTGTGACTCAACTCATGTTAGTTGGATAGTCTGTCATTATTAGAATTATATAAAAAGACTTAAGTTCAGCCTGTTCAACATTCCAGTCAGTATTTACTGAGCATCTACCACGTGTGGTACACTAAGAGGGATATTAAGAAATATCAAATAGTCCCTGCCCTTCAGAAGTTTATAATGTAGTGAAAAATTGTTTGATTACTCTAGCATTGGCTCTGGCATTGCAATGTCAATTAATCAGGGTAAGTCAGCACCTTTAGGCACTTTGATTTTCTTAGCTATAAAATCTGAGAGCTGAGGGGTGCCTGGGTGGCTCAGGTGGTTAAGCATCTGCCTTCAGCTCAGGGGCCCTGGGAGTGACCACCACATCTGGCTCCTCGCTCAGCAGGGAGCCTGTTTCTCCCTCTTCCTCTGTGTTCTCTCAAATAAATAAACAAAATCTTTATTTAAAAAAATCTGAGAGTTGAGTCAGTATTAATTCAAAAATATGACTCTTTTAATTATCGGAGGACAGATATACATACACACACACAAACACACCCTTCAAGTATCCTTACTACTTGCCATTTTCCCCAAATGATATTTAACTCTTCAGAAAAAAAAAAAAATTTTTCCCTTTTCCCTCTTCATTATACATATAAGCCAGAAAAGGGTTTTAGTCATAGCTGATAATATAAATATAATGCTATTAATACATTTTTTTCCTTTAAAAAGGAGTAAAATTTGAAATGAAATTAAAAATTAACTAGTGTCATGAACCACTCGGGTCTTTGAAAGTATACTACAGTATCTACAGATCTCTATCCATTTTCTCATCATCTAATGAAAACTGAAAACTTCTTTATTCCAAGTGCCACTTGTTTCTTCTTTTTTAATTTAACATTACACTGGCTTTTAAAAAATTGCCTTTCATCATATACATAGTCATTTTTCAGCTCATTAATGATTTAAGTAAGTTTATAGGCCAGTTTGGAAACCTAATCACAAGTTTAGGGAACATTTTATTTTCTGGGAAAATATACCTAAAGTTCCTAAATATACTATAAATAAACTTTTGGAGTATAATCTATTTGCAAATGGAATCTTTCCCCTAGATAAGAAAACATTAAAGATTTCTTTTCTTACGTCCCTTGGTTATAATTTTGGAATATATAACGAACAATCTTTGTAATGAAGTTAATTCTCTATTTGCAAAGATATAGCACAAATGCCCCAAATATAAACACAATCTTGTTCATCTTTTATACAAAATATTTTTTGCCATATATACAGCAGCATTATCACTTTCTAAAAATGTTATGTTTTTCCTTAAGCATTTTTATTAATTTTGTTACATAGTCTATTATTAAATTACAGTAAATGAGAGATACCACTAGAATGAAACCAAATTTATCACTTATTATACTTAGGCCTCCAATTATAATAATTGTGCTTAGTGCTCCATAAAAATGAACCACCAAACACATAACAAGGTCTGGTAGCCTTTAAGACCAAACAAACTAGCACTGAGTGGCACATTGTTTAGTACTGATACAGTATTTCGTACAAATTATTCATCTATTTCATAGACAGCCTATAATCTCAGTTACAGTTAAGAGAATCAATCAGCATTTGTTTACATCAATAACTGCTTTTGTTTACAAGCATGAAGTTACAGTGCTTGCAAACTTGCTTTCATCTTTTGAACAGTCACTGAAAGTCATTTAATTACATATTGCCAGGTATACGGCTAAACGCTTTACATGAATAGTTCATTTAATCCTTAGGACATATCTATGCAATCTGTAATAATCCCATTTTACATTCAAATGAAGGCTCAGAGGTCCAAAGAAAGTAACTTGTACAAGATCACAGTGTGTTAGAACTAAGATTTGACCAAGGAAATCTGGCTCATGAGTCCACTTAATTCTTTATTATTTTGTTTTCTTTCACTAAATTTAATCACTAAGTTGTACAGACTTTCTACTTTTGATGTAAGCCGTCTCACATTTGTGGCTGGGCTCAAACAACTAGTTCCCAGGAAAGAAGATATGTACCAAAAAAGATTGAGCAAAAATCTGGCTCTTTTTCACACTGGTTCTTTGCATGAAGGCTCAAAGTAAGCTGCTCTTCAATGTGTTCAAATCAATTCAAGATTGTTCTGGAAAAGTTAATTGAGAAAGGGAAACCACTAAATTGAAGATCAACCAAAATTCACTAGTTTTGTGGTTATTTTATAGTACATATTCTAAATATTTAGATAAGAGGCACCTGTAGAGTCAACTACTCAGTAAATTTAAGTAATTTGTCATGTAGGTTAACCTATGACACTGGTCTGTTCCTTTAATCAACTCATACAGAACTAACTCAAAGATTTCATTACACCAAAATTTAAAAATAATTCCAAATAGTATGAATGTTTCCTTTTCAAAAGGATTAAGGAACATCCTGATTCTAGCTTTTTAAAGAAGTATAGTTCCACAATAAGCTGCAGTGTAAAACAGAGGGAAGGATTCTGCTTAATGTGTATGTGCATATATATAGAGAGAGATCATCTGGAAAAGAATGAAAGAATATTTATCAAAATGTTAACAATGATTATCAGTGGGTGGCAGAATTTCACTTTTGGTTTCTTTCCTAATTTTTCTCCATAAATTGTGGAGTTAAAGGGAGAGAGGACAGTAGAGAAGAGAAAATAAATGAAACTAATGTTCATCGGGAGGAGGGCCTTTGAGTAGAACTTTGATCTTCACAGTAACACCAAGGTAGTTATTACCATCTCATTTTTACAGATGGGGAAATTGAGGCCCTCAGAGGTTGCATCTTGCTCAGAGACACAGTCACAGGCTGCATCTAATCCTAAAGCCCATAATCTTTTTACGTCAGATTATGATCTAGTCATGTTCACACTTTCATCATTAAGAGATGGAGGAAAGAAAACAGGAGTAATCTGATTGGTTTCTCTTTCACCTCCACCTTTCTCCCCACAACTGATAAATGCATTAGTATTAAACCAATTATATAGTCCACTGTGCATGGGGGAGACACAGTGCCTGCATTATCAAATTCCTCAGAACCTACTTCTTGTCAGTGCAGTGAGAGCATTAAGCATTTCAGAAAAAACTTCTAGCACCTTGGATCTGATTTAAGCATTAGTACTGATAGCTTTACAGCGATAACAGGAGTCACTGCCATCTACACTCCAAGGAAATTATTTTCCTGAAACAAGATCAGAAAGAGGTCCTGCATATTGCTATCTATGGTTAGAAATGGGAGTACTATTAAATGAACACAGAGAAGCATCCTTCTTTCTTCATCTACACTCCCTTACCTCAAGCACCTTAAGAAGTAAGGGATAGAGTAAGGAAGAGAGAAGAAAAGAGGTACATAAAGACCAAAGAAACTAGAATTCATTTAGAATTCGTTGTGTATGTTCCCTAAGTTTTCATAACTGAAATCATAGGCTTTAAGTAGATAAATCAAATGTGTCAGAAACAAGGCTTTAATCTTATTAACACCTGTGCTTTTTGTGCTTAAGAAATGTAGTCTGTTCATCCCCAATCAGTAATATGGACTTCTTTATTAAAAACAGCAGGAGCATTATGCACATATGCACATATGAAGACTCCAAGTTAAGGGGAAAAAATACAAATATACTTTAACTCTACAGACTGCTGACCAGCTTTTATAAGTGAAAATAAAATGTGTACTTTACCTGTCAAGATTTAAAGTTCCTGTGTATATAAACTCCAACAGTTTCTGAAATCCATCAGCCTTCACCTGACTCTGATCAAGGAAGACATTGTTCTCAGAAGTGCTTCTGTAGATCGCACCAAAATACTCACTAAATGAGGCAAGCACATTCCTATGAGCTTTAAACTGGAATTCCCCAATCACTACGGTGCAGTCACAAAGAAAACCTGCTTCCCGTTGTTTGTTCAGTCTCTCTAAAAGGTGCTCACAGTGGTGCGAATACTGCATTTTGATATCAGAATGGAATTTTACCCTTGTTCTAAAAGACAAAAAGAAATATTAAGTCAGTAACCCTAAGTTTTCATCAAACGTTTCACCCAAGCAATTGGTAAGGGGAGAAGGGACATGGGACAGAACATGGACAAAAACAAAGTCAGTCCTCATTTATCCCCCGCCCCGAAAATTCTTATCAAACAGAATAGTTAAAAATGCTGAAGGGTAAGTTCCTGTATATCTTTGTTACATCTTGGACAATTAACACAATCCTTTGGACACATAAATAAATGGCGATGAATGAAAACACTTGCACAAACTGAAAAAAAAAACCCGCAAAATTTCACGTTTTTGCAGCAGTTGAACCTTCAGACTTTCAAGCTCAGTACGCATGCACATGCTGGGGGAAAAATTTAACAAATCACTAAGAAATGACCTCCTTTGAAAAGATGGCAAAAAAACACGGTACGAGTTCTTTAAAATTGTTCTCAAATCACCGAAACTTGTTGTTTCCGTGGTGCACCGTTGCTTCAAAACGCGAGGCGGGTGCCCAGGGGGCGGAGAAAGAGCAGAGCCAAGAGTTAGTTGTCAAGGTTCCGTCACTCGCCGGGAGGAGGCCACACCCCCTTTCTTCCCACTTCTCCATTCCCGACCGCAACGGAGAGTGACAACCAAAGCCGGTGTCTCCCGGTTTCAACCGCACTGCCCTTCGCCAAGCTCCCACTAACTCGAGTTCCCACACCAGAGGTTGTGGCCAAGGCCAACACCGGGCTGCCTCCCCAAGCGTTTCACGTTAATACCTTCGCCCCGACCTGAATTCGAACTCCAAGAAGCCTACCCTCCAATGGCCCAGCGTCTGGAGAGAGCGGGATTGGCAAGCTGGGGGCTGAAAAAAGAACTCACCTAGAGCAATCCAAGGGGGAACAGTTTCTTCACGCTCTCTCCGCCATCTTGGAAGGACGTCACCGCGCCCGCTCCGCCTCTTCCTTCTTCCTCTACGGCGACATCATATCCGGCCCGGGCGTCCCATGGAAACGGTGGAGGCTCTGGGACTGTGGAGGTCGGACACCGGCGAGGACTGACGAGACTCGCCCACAGAAACTCCACTCCTCAGCATACTAGGGTCCCCCGCGAAACCGCAAACGTCATGAATACCGGACTTAAGGGCTCATTCACAGCTCCCCACTTGTCTTCCTCATTCTGAACATTGTGGTCGACCGACAGTCAGCACCTCGCCTACGGCCCGCGGTCGGGCAGCGCCGCACGGAGGCCCTCTTTCCAGGAGGCAGATTGTGCACTGCATGCTGGGACTTGTAGTTTCTCGTCTTCTCCCATCATCCTCCCCTTCCTCGGGACCCCACGAGTGCAAACAGCTTGTGTACTTAGGCTCCTGGCCATGGGAGATTTTCGAGCTGAGACAGATCACCCCTTTTCAGTTTACGTGCCCGAAAGCTTTTGGTAACCCCCTGGGTTTTGTTTGTACCAGTCGACTGTAGCCTAGTTTCCAGGATATCCTTACCTGTTAAAAGTCGGAGATGCAGCAAAGCGGAGCAAAGCAGTAAGGTACACTGAGCACGCGCAACATTGCAGGAAGGTGGGCTTTACACCGGAAAAGGTTCTGCGTCGGGACCAGAAAAATTTTAATATCATGATTTATATCGAATTCAGATTTTGTACAGTGAAGGAAAAGGAAGCCAGTTATCTGCGTAACATACAAAAGGCGCAGAAACAGTAAGATAGGTCCTGTTTATATGTTACGGTGAATTTTTCCCTAGTACTTGCGGACATCGTAAATCTCAGAAAACCAAAACTTCCATTTATTCTTGTTAAAAGTTGTGTCAGGACTTTATTTTAAAGGACAGTCAACTGGAATTTTCTCGTTTCTTCTGAGATTTTTTCCCAACGACATTCTGTTTGCTCTTTAACTTCTTTTCTCTGGTCCGTAAAAATCATATTTGTGAATAAAGCCACTACCCTTATGTTTATAAGGGAAAAAGTTGAGTCGGGTTCTTGATTTCATCTTTCTGATTTCACTTTTATATTTTGTCGGAACCCTTTTCAATAGTTTATTCAGAAATATTTATGAGTCTCTACCAAGTGTTAAGCATTACACCAAGTATGTATAAAATAAGAGTAAAATATGGTCTCTTGGGGTTTAGGGGAATTTGCAGTCTGAAGGGGAAAACTAATGGAAAACTAAACGACTTGTAATACAAAGAGTGCCAAGGAGGCAACAGGGTTAAAAGTTTTTAACACGTGTTTGAGCTCCTGTTCTAGGTTGTACATTACATTCTTTTTCAGTAGTAGGTTGGGAGTTGAATTGTTTTTTGAACCATTTCTGCGTGGCAAGCTGTCAGTAAAAACATTTGCTGAATAAAATAACCAAGGTGGAAGTTCAAATCCCTCCTGTTCCACAATTTTGTATTTAGGTTGTCTTTTAAAAAACTAAATTACTGAAAATCACACGGCCCTGTTTGAAGGAAGCCAATATCTGGAAAAATGACAGCCATTGTTTCCGCCCGGTTTCGAACCGGGGACCTTTCGCGTGTTAGGCGAACGTGATAACCACTACACTACGGAAACCCAACTGATGTATGGGGTTCAGAATAGCCTTGATATGGTTGTAGTACTGTGAAATTCCTGGGCATGTAAAGTAATATTAAGGCAGCTTTTAACAGGAAAACAAAAACAACAAACAGAAAAGGAAAAATGACTATACTTCTAATTTTGTAGTGCTGAAACTATTTTGAAAGTTGGAATTTGCCTGCGATTTTTTTCCCCAGAGGCTCCTACCGAGTGCTGCAGAAACCAGGCACTGGTTCCTTGCACTTCCTTTGGGTACACTTTCTTCTGTGGGAAAGAAATGTTTTATTTGACATTCTTTCCCTGCCACGCATTGCTGAGAAGCCCGGGGCAAGTGCCGGGCTTCATTGGCGTTCTCGGTCTTGCCGCTGTTTGCAGCACCAAATGCCACCGCTGTTATTTAGTAACGTGACCCTTTCAGCCTCTGGTGGAGAGACAGGTAAATAGCTTCTGAATTTCCTCCTCTGCTTCCATAGACCAACCAGAGGTTCGAACTAACCTACTTCTAAAATTCTCTACATGGTGCGTAGAATTAAGGGGGTAAAAAAATCAGACATCAAGATGCACTTTTTGGCACGCAGTGTACTTAAATTATTCTAAACCTGAACTTCGCATGACCTAAGGAATATCGCTTTTCTTGCAAAGAGGCAGACACATCCTTATGCCTAAAAATAAAATATTTTTAGGAACTGAGACTGACCTTCCATATCACACAAGGAATAACCGGGTGAGATTGTTAACAATCAATCAATCAAAAAAAAAAAAAGCAAGATTCTACCTTTTTGGTTTTGAGTACATTTTGCTTAGAAACTGAAGGAAAGAGACACAACAAAGTATTTGCCCATTATATAGGAACAATAACAAAAGTATATAAAACCCACTTTCTTTTCTTTCAAGATTTTATTTAAATTCAAGTTAGTTCACATATATTGTAGTATTAGTTTCAGGGGTAGAATTTAGCGATTCATCTGTTGCATATAACACGCAGGGCTCATTACATGAAGTGCTCTCCTTAACGCCCATCACCCAATTAACCCCATCCCCCACCCTCTCTTTTCTAGCATCCCTCAGTTTGTTTCCTATATTTAAGAGTGTCTTAAGGTTTGCCTCCCTCTCCGTCTATCTTATTTCATTTTTCCTTCCCTTCCCCGATGTTCATCTGTATAAAACCCAGGTTAAATCCTAGCATTCTTTCCTTTTTCTTTTCAGAAGCTGAGGAGGGTTTCAGAAGAGCTTCTGAAACCGAGCTTCTTCTCTGACAACTTTCCCCTGTCAAATCTCTCCACCTTTTGCTGGTTTCAAGGGCACATTCCAGAGCTTTCCTTAGGCCCCTGGACAGACACATATTAAGCAGAATTTAAAGGCTTTGGAAAAGAAAATTGTTTTTATGGGTCATCGAGGTATTAGAGAAAGCCACTTGTAAAGGGTTAGATTTGCATCGTTAGGGAAGAAAGTTGGGTTTTCCTGATATTGGCATCCCTGGATTCCAGGGGGTGGCAAGTGACCCACCCCCTGTGAGATGCAATCGGTGGGCAGTACTTTGGAGAGTCAATGGGCCAGGCCTCTCCCTGCCCCCTGCCCGCATTTGCAGGCGCAGGCCTCGTGGGGCTAGGCCAGGGCCTCTGTGACGCGACGTTCCAGGCCATAGGCCCGTTAACGCTGCCCAGAGTCCGCAGCCCGTACTTTCCGCCCTCCTGCCACAGCCCGCAGGCAGGGCGGCCGGTGTGGCCAGGCGACGGGAGGCGACGGGAGGCGACGGGAGGCGGCGGCGGCGGCGGCGGCATGAGCTACTACCAGCTACCAGTGGTGATCGACAACGGCTCGGGAATGATCAAGGTGGGCCTGGCTGGCTCGCGGGAACCCCAGTTTGTCTACCGGAACATTATCGGCCGAGCCAAAGGCCAGAACTGGGTGGCCAAGGACGCGCCGGAACTGTGTGTGGGCGACGAGGCGCAAGAAAGGAGAAACTCACTGTCCATCAGGTATGGCCGTCTCCCAGCAGGCAGGACCCACATGGGGGCAGGAGAAGTCCAGATGAGGGGCGCAAGGGTGTGAGGATAAGGAAGCGGGGAACAGGAAAGTCTCACCCCGCTAGCGCAGGCCACAAATCTCCAAGGGTGTATAAATAAAGTTATCGTTCATAAAATACAAGTTCATTAAGAATATCACTTAATTCATAGTACCCTCATCATGTGAGTTTCTTCAGTTAATTGATATTAAAACTGTGCTATATTATGTAAAGATTTCCCAATTTTTTAAAAAAAGATTGTCTTCTAAAGGCGGGGGCAACAAATGGAAAGCAACAAAAATTGCAGAGGAAGGTAGTAGCTATGCTAACTTTTGCTGGCAGTTACCTTTTCTGACTGGCAGTCACTGCCCACAAAGGGATACTGGTAATAAATATGGGGATTAATCCAAGCTTGAAGAGAAGAGATGCTGGGGAAATTAAAAGCTATTATTGTTTAAAAATAAAAAAAGGCAAGAAAAAAAAAAGCGCTGCGATTTATCTTACTGCTTTTCCTACAGCTACCCAGTGGAGCGTGGTCTGGTTACTTCCTGGGGAGACATGGAGATCATGTGGAAGCATATCTATGATCATAACCTGAAGCTAAAGGCCTGTGATGGCCCAGTCTTGATTACCGAGCCAGCACTGAACCCACTGGTGAACCGGCAACAGATCACTGAAATATTTTTTGAGCATCTGCAGGTTCCTGCCTTCTATATGTGCATCCAAGGGGTGCTGGCTCTCTTTGCCGCTGGCTTCACAACCGGCTTTGTGCTGAATTCAGGTGCTGGGGTTACCCAGTGTGTGCCCATCTTCGAGGGTTACTGTCTGCCTCATGGTGTCCAGCAGCTAGACCTGGCAGGCCTTGACCTCACCAACTACCTCATGATGCTGTTGAAGGACCATGGCATCATGCTGCTTAGTGCTGCAGACAGAAAGATTGTCACAGACATTAAGGAAACCTCTTGTTATGTGGTAATGAACTATGAAGAGGAAATGGCCAAGAATCCTGAGTCTATAGAGAAGGTTTACCACCTGCCTGATGGGAAGATGATCAAACTCCATGACGAGCTCTTTCATTGTCCAGAGGCCCTCTTCTCTCCACATCTTATGAAACTTGATACCCCCGGCATTGATAAGTTGTGTTTCAGCAGCATAATGAAATGTGATACAGATCTGAGGAATTCGTTTTTCTCCAATATTATCCTTGCTGGGGGATCAACCTCTTTCCCCGGTTTAGACAAGCGGCTAGTTAAAGATATAGCAAATATGGTACCTGCCAATACACCTGTGCAGGTTACAGCTCCCCCAGAAAGGAAACTATCAGTGTGGATGGGAGGCTCTATTCTTGCATCCCTGTCTGCCTTCCAGGACATGTGGATCACCGAGGCAGAATTTAAAGAAGTTGGACCCAACATAGTACACCAAAGATGCTTCTGAATACAGATAAAATGGTTAGAAAAAAAGGTTTTGACAGAAAACTGGATATTATAAGTATCTGGGGGGAACAGGAAGTATTTCAATTATTGGATTGTCCATGTCTCTTGCATTTCTATGATGGGGGAAAATAATGTGGAAGTAAACCATTGAGTAGAGCCAAATTAAATGCTAGAGGAAACTATTCTTGACCTTGGAGATCTTATATTTACTTTGGAAAAAGAGCAATTTGTAGTACAACACGTGTGCCCAATGAGTGATATAGATTTAAGTTTGTTAAGGTTTACAGAAAGAAGGTTGCTGTGAGGAAAGATTTCATAGCAAATGTATGCCATCATGGATGGGGTGGCATTAGCATGGGTGTGTGGTAGAGGAGGAGGAAGAGAGCAGATATCCAGAAGAGCATAATGGAAATGAGCAAGGGCCTAGGGGTGAGACTGAACAAAGCATATTCAAAGCATGCTTAATAGACTGGTTTTAGTGAAACGAAGATCTCATAGGGAGCAAACTAAGATCAATGATTAGGAAGGTAAAGGAAGGACAGGGACTGGACTGGAAAGCTTTGTGTTAAATGTCCTATAGGCAAAGGGGAACAATTAAAGAATGAAAAGCAGGAGATACAGGAAATTAAGTTAAGATGAATGGGGCTGTAGTTTGGAAGATAAATTGGACTGGGAAGGCCCTGGAGATTGGGTGATTAGTTAACAAGTTATTAGTCTAGATAAAAGTAGTCAAGTTTTATACTCAAGATTATAGGCACTAGGAATTAAAAAGAAGAAATTACAAAAAACTGACAAGTCTTCGTGTCTAATTAGGTACCAAGGGGGGGGGAAGAAGGGTGTAAAATGACCTGGATTCCTGATAATGACGGCAGTATTAACATAACTCAAAGTATTTCGTATTTGCTGTATGGAAAGCACTGTGCTAAGTGCAATGAATGCTAAATCAGGAGTCAGATCCTTTCCTTAAGAAGCCAGCAGTCTAGTATTAGAGATGAAATTTTTACCTTAATTATAATAATACTAGACAGAAAGTGATTTAATGTTCTCAGAGAAATACAAAATGCTCTGAGGGCTCAAAGGAGGGAAAATACCTTGAGGGCTCATGGAAGACTTTCTAGTAGATTTGGCTTTTGGGCTGGGCTTGAAAGACAGCTGGAATTGAAACCTAATGCAATGCCCTTTCCTCAGAATTTAGGGGCAGCATGTGTGGATTTAGGTCCAGGCCCTACCACCTACCAGCTGCAGGAACATTTCATCCATCAAGTGGGGCTGCTAATCCCTATCTGTCTCATAGAGTCATTGTGAAGTTCAAATGGGATAATGTCCCTAAAGATACTTTCAAAATACAATAAAACAAGTTATTTGTTATAGAATTAGATAATTTATAGGTCCAACTTAGATGCTACTTCCTCCACGCAACCAAAATTCATTTTATACTCCAGCACATTATATTACTTGTACTTCTATTGACCACTTAATTTATGCAGCCTTACTTGGTTTGCTTTTCTTTCTCCCGCACTAGGTATGTTCTCAGAAGATAGGGATTGCGGGATTTCCTTTCTCATCTCTATCTCCTTCCCTAATGCTCTCTATGGTGCACTCCCAGTAGGTGTGTAGATATGTAGAATTGACCAGAAGCACATTCTGGGCAGAGGTTGGAATGTTAGGGCAAAGGCTCCAAGGTGTAAAAACGACAGGCGCATTGTACAAGTAGCAGTAAGTAGACCTGAGTCAAGCATTTGTGAAGAGGTGCATTTCATTCCTTGGTACTTCTCTCCCACTTTAGTGATTGTAAGCAAAACTAGACAGGATAAGGTGTAGAAAATGATTATCTGCCGGCAGTTTGAACAGTTGAAGCTGTGCTCACTAGATTCACAAGCACTGTAGAGAGCATGAACTCACTCTTCACTTCAGAATTCTTAAAGTACTTTTTTTCTAAAAGAAAATAAGGCTATTTATCTAATTATCTAATTTAAACTTCAACATCCCAGAGAGGTGGGCAAGACAATTATTATTCCTATTTTACAAATTAAGAAATTGAGATTTAAACAGGGTAAGAGATTTAAGTTTAAAGTGATCCCAAAGTAGCTTGCTAGGTTAGGCAGGCAAACGATCCTTAAAACGTGGTCTCAGGTAAACCCAACAACCAACCTGGAATATTCTGTACTGACTCCAGCCTCTAACATGGGGTCATAGATGATCCTTTTCAGGTAATCTAGGGACAGGGAATAAAATTCGAAAATCACGTTTATATTTTCCCCACCCTTACAATCGTTGGAAACCAACGCCCCTAACATTTTGCTTTTCTCTCAGATTAAAGTGTCAACAGCGACAACTCCACAGAATTCACCCGGTGGAAGGATGAATTAAACAATTAGGATCTGCTAGTTGTATGTAAAACAGTATCATACCGGCCATTATAGAAACCCGCTACAATTTATGGTGGACTGTTCTTTTTAACCTAATCACAATATTAAAGCAAAGCCAATGACTGAAAAGCTTTTATTCCTAATAAAAGGTAGATTCAATCCTGAATGTTAAAATTAAAAACGAAGTAGTTATACTTAATAAAATCCATCCTTTGTTCAAGAAGTTGAAGAGCGGCATTCTAATGAGAAGAGAGCAGGGTAGGAACTCCAGGGCAGTCCAACGAGCCGAGCCAATATTCTGATTTAGTCAAGGCTGTCCGGGAATCTATTTTCTTAAAGATCTCTAACAAATGTCATTAGAGTTAATTTCCCCAGCCCTAAAATTTTTCTGTGAACTCCACTTTTTAAGATGGTCGAGCCACCGTTCCCTGTCTGTAGGTGATGGAAAATGGAGCGGTGCAGTACTGCAAGTTAGTTTTTACTTTCAAAGTAAGGACGGAAAGAAAGACCTAAAACTTGCCCTAAGGAAGGTGGAGGAGGGGCGCGATTGTCCGCATGGCCGGAAATAGAACTTCGGGGGCGCGGAGGGAGAAGTGTCGAGGCCGGCTCTCGCGAGAGCCGAGACGGGTAAGCTCCGGCCAATCGGCGCGGGCCGCGGCCGCTCCCTTTATAGGCAGACGCGGCGGCTTGTAGGTCGGATTGCGGAGGGTGGGCCTGGGAGGGGTGGCGGTCAGGTTTTCTCTAACCCTAACTGAGAAGGGCGTAGGCGTTGCGCTTTTGTTCCCCGCACGCTGTTTTTCTCGCTGACTTTCAGCGGGCGGAAAAGCCTCGGCCTACCGCCGTCCACCATCCAGTTTGGAGCAAACAAAAAATGTCAGCCGCTGGCTTGCTCGCCCCTCCCGGGAGCCTGCGGTGGCTCGCCCGCTTAGCCCCCGCGTCCCGCCTGGAGGCCGCGGTCGGCCCGGGGCTTCTCCGGAGGCACCCATTGCCGTCGCGAAGAGTTGGGCTCTGTCAGCCGCGGGTCCCTTGGGGGCCAAGGGCGAGGCTCTGGCCGCAGGGAGAGAAACGGAGCGGGTCCCCGCACGCGGTGCGCTTCCCTGAGCTGTGGGACTTGCACCCGGGACTGGGCTCACACACATGCCGCCTGTTGAGCGGCTGCTGGAGGCCCGCAAGTCGGCTTTCCCACGGGAAGGGGTTGTGGGCACTCCCTTTTGTGCGCTTCGGTCTCTCTTCCCTATCAGTGGTGGGCCTGTGGATCCCCAAACCTCCGGATTGGACCAGGGTGCGTGCAACTTGGGAGACAGGTGGAGAGCATTTATGCAGTTGCCCCAAGTGAAAGGACAGTGAGCCAAGCAGCCAGCTAGCCATTCTTTTGTAGGGTTTTTGTCCTAACCCCCCTCTTCTGATTTTGTTGCCCTTTTGTATCTCACGTACTTTCTGCTCTGCGGATTTTGTTGGAAGTTTTTACCTTTACCAAAGTAGATTTCTCAGCCAGTCTCCTCAGTCGGGTGCGAGATTGTTAAACATTTCATAAGTATTTGTTAACTAGAACTAGCGTGTTCTCAAAACAGTGAAAATTGTGTTCCTTGATGGTGGTTGCGTTTCAATTTTCCTTGCCTCTGCCTTTGGATGCGAAGTGTTAAATGGTGAGAAACCGAAAGGAAGTTTACTAAGAAATATATTCCCCGCCCCCCATTGGACCTGGTTTTCTTCCAGAAAAGAAAATAAGCTGGTGGCCCTCTAGGTTAAAGGAAACAACCTACAGGCCCTTCTGCCCACTCATCCCCAAAACCCAATTCCTAATTCCAGGCTTATGTACTGGATTCATCCCAAATTTGGGCCTTCACTTCCTTAAGACAGCTATTCTGGAGGCAGTTGCTGGGAGAGATAGTAGCTAGCGGCCTGCATTACAAAGGAAATTATCAGGGGTGATACCCAACTCAAATCTGACCTGACAATGGACAGGGTCAGTCAGGAGGACCATGTCAGCAAATTTGTAAATGTGTAGGTCTGTAGCGTCTCAGTCCATTACCTAAAATAGGTCCTTCAGTGTTGTCCAACACAATTCTTAGCCCTATTATGGGAAAAATGGGAAATGGGGCGTGGGAAAAAACTGGAATTCACTGTTGCTGGTAATGTTCTCTAAGTAAAAAAGGAAAAAAATTTCCCCAGTAAGCTTGGTTTTGTGGAAAGGACACAGGGTGAGTAACCAAGTGAAGTTCTAGTTCTGATTTTCTAGATTCTTGAAGTAACTCAGCTTCACTAAGATTCCATTTACTGAGAAGTTGATCTTTGAAGATCTCTTGAGGCTTGCCTGGGTTCCTTGAGCTAAAATAAAAGTCTTTTGTTCCTGCTCCATCTAGTGGTACTTTTGCTTCTCCACATTCATAAAATTGGTGGTGGTATGGGGCCCCAGGCAAGGATGGCCATCTACAGGGAATGTTTTTGTCTCATTTTTAAAAAAGAAAATGTAATTGAATAAATACAATTTAAAAATAAGCCCACAGCTGTTGTTGTTTTTTGTTGTTCTCATATTTGAAGCCCTCCCTTGGCTAATGTCTTGTAAACATTCCAAAGGAAAGTTCTTAGTATTATAAACACTTGACATATTTATTCTATTTTGGTAAAATGATTCTCTTCCTTAAGTTATATAGTTTTGGAGTAAGAAGGGGCCATCAAGGTCGTCCAATAAGAGAATTTACATGGAAACCTTTTGTAGATAATAAATAATTATGGCAAACGTGACTTACTGCTATGAGATTTAAATCCCTCTAGCAGATACACTGATGCTTAAATGGGTTTAGATGACTTGCCTGAATTAGTTATTTGCAGAGTTGGCACCAGCAACAAGGCTTACCAACTTTAAGTTCTGTCTTCTCTATACTATGTGGCATCTTACTGCTGTGTTGGTTTGGCTGGGAGGGTTGACTAGCCTTAACTCCACCATCGTTTTCTGGCTTAAAATAAAATAGCATCCTTAATTGTTACTTGTCTGTGAGCTTAGTTTCCATCCCCACCCCCACTCCCTCCACAGTGTCTTTTATGTGATTTTCTGCTGGAAAGTCCGATGTGTGCTTCACTATTTTACAAGTACAGTTTATCTTTGTCATTTATGGTAGTTATGTTCTATAAAGTCATCATAAACACTGAATTAGTGAATACCGAACCATTTCTCTCAGGAGAAATATAGAATTCGGTTTCTGTGAGCCTCTGGTCACAACATCTTCATCAACTGATTAATGCATAATCTTGTTTTATGTGTGTTTCTGTTTAAAGAACTATATTAATATATTCAATATATTGTTGACTTACTATTTTTAATCTATTATTTAATATATATCGTTGATTCATTAACACTCAACTCATGTCTGTACAAAGCTTAGCTAGCACATGTATTTTCTCTACAGGTCATATCACAGCCGTCTTGCACTTAGGAACACCAGATAGCACTTCAACACTGTGCTTGGGGGTCGTTTTAAAGGGCAAAATCATTAAGAAAAAGCACAAAAGTGCAAAAATAGTGCCACTAAATAGAACATAAAAAGGGCAGTTATTTATAGTGTTCTTTTGGAAGAAGAATGTAAAGTGTCACCTTGTTTGGCCTCAGCAGGGAAACTTCATAATCAGGTGACTCAAATTTTTCACTGCCCTGCACGTGTTTGTGATGACCATGAAAACATTGCAGGTACTGATTTTGGGGTTACAAATTTTAGTGAGTAGATGAATTCCAAATAGGAAATCCACAAATACTGAGGATCAACTCAAGGGCTATGTGACACCCAAACCTGAGACTATAGGTGTCCCCATGGCCACTGATGTAGATGAGGCTTGTTTCCTGCCTTTTCTATTCTTTAAACAAGTGGTTTACAAAGGGGTTTACAAAGGGAGAAGGGTTATATAAAGTTTTAAAATAACAGTATTTGTCCCACTTATTTATTTTCAGTGAATGATGTTGAATTTCAAAGAATAAAGGAGGATGTGAGAATTTCATGCTCATGAAATAGCTTTGAAAATATTGAAAAACCTAGGTTTTGCTTTGTCTTTAGAATGAGAGGCTTCTTTTCTAAGGTCCTGGGTTGGCTATAGTCATTGACTCTGAAAATGACACAAGTTTTATTTCAGCTTGTCCTGGTTCTGCAGTCCAAAATGTCATGCTAGCCTGGCTCAAGACTTAAGAGACAAATACATGGTACAGGCATGCATATGTGCACACATGCACCCAGCCTCACAGAAAGCATAGAGGAAGAGTAGTTTGCAACAGAGAATGAAATGAGGTTAGTTGTCATTCCTTCCCTACTTATTCTTTGAAGTTAATAATGTGTGATGCAGTAAAAACAGCCAAAATGCCCAAGGCCTAGGCCAGAGTTTGCAAATTTAAATATTTGCATGAAGGAAACAAAGGAGCAAATCACACCAATAAGAAAACAGAGAGGTGGGAGATGGCAGGGAGCATGAGTGTCCCTTTTAAAGGGGGCAGCAGCTTTATGGGAATGGAGGCCTAAAGTTGCCAATATGTTAGGGGAGGACAAAACATTTAGATTTTTATATGAACACGGATTTTTAAATGTCGGTAGCTCAGGTGAAATAAAATTTAAATGTTGTGTGGGTTTCTAAATAATTTGGCTGGTCTTTGTTTGTGAGTTGTGGGGAGTAGCTTCTATACCCTTGGAATTCCCCCTCAGTGGTAGGAGTGCTTTTCTTGTTCATGGTGGGCCTCTCACAGTTTGTGAGGTGGCTAATAGTATGAGATGACTCAGTTTGGGGCTGGTCATGCCAGGAAGAGCAAACATGGGATTATCAGCCCAGCGTCCTGGGAAGGGTGGGGGTGGGGTGGGTGGGCAGAGACTGATAACCTGATTTAGCCGATCATACTGATATAATGAAGCCCCAGTAGGAACTCTGGACACACTGATGCTTGAATGAACTTTCCTGGTTCGTAATAATCTGTCTTGTCACATAGCAATGTGTTGGGAGAATAAGTCCCTGAGGACCCAGGAGAAAACAGTGGAAGCTCCACATCTGGGACCCTCCCAGACCTCACTCTATGTGTCTTTCCTTCTTGCTGGTCCTGATTAGAATCCTTTTGCTATAATAAGACTGTAATTATAAGTATTGCATTTTCCTGAGTTCTGTGAGTCATCCTAGCAAATTATCAGACTTGAGGAGGTAGTAGGAACCCCTAAATTTGTAGCCAGCAGCTTAGAAGGGAGGGTGGCCTGGGACCCTTAAACTTGTGGCTAGTATCTGAAGTAAAGGCAGTTTTGTGGCCTATAACCTGTGAAGTTTGGCCTAACTTGGGTTGTTGGTGTCAGAAGTCATTGCAATGGGCCAATAGAAAAAGCCTTTTGAGGTAAAATCTGGCCCATTATAGGCCACTAACTTATGACCTTTGGCCTAGGCAAATTCAGCAATACCAGCCGTCAGTTATGTCCTCCTTAGAAGTAGAGGGGTTTGGTCCATCCCACTAGTTCAGGACCTACCCAGGATAATTGTATTTGAGAAGAAGTTACGCTGTTGGCATCTTCTGTAGGCCCCTGAGTATATCCCTGGAGACAGAAATTTCAAAATTCAACTTTAATAATATTCTGAAATAGTGCTACTCCTTCCCCCATATATAGGGCTTAGGGTATTTTCCCCTGGGTTCTGCTTGAGGGATGGGCTTATTGTCTCTCAGTGTCCATTCTGTCAGGTCCTGGTGGGGCTGTGAGCAGGCTTCTACCATCACTTGGTGGAATTGAGGTCATTTTCTCCCTACCATTCCAATATTCTGGTTTAGCTCTCCCCTCCTAGAAAGTTATCAGAGTGTACAGTGTCTTCATTTGTGTTGCCTCAGATTCTAATTTCTTCTTGAGAGAAAAAGAAAACAGGAAGAAATGGGAATGAGGGTATCCTTGTGCTCAAGCATTTTTATTTAGCCTGTGTTCTGACCTAGCTGGGAGACCTAGTATAAGTCACCCTGTTTCAGATTCCACGTCTGTTGAGTGGCTATATTAAGACTTACCTGGAACGGTGTTATTTTAGAGAAGAGAGGTAGGCCTTATTCTCTCACTTTGCAAGGAATGGTTTTCTAGCACTCAACTGGGAGTGTTTTGGCTACTCTAGCAGGGAGAGTTTTGATTTGTGTTAGGCATATAGGTAAGAGATGTGTGGATAAGGATGGAGGTGCTAATGGTTTGTGAGTTTTTTAATATAATCCTAATTATGAACTTGATGCACATCTGTAATAAGAAATGTTGTTCTAGATGATGTTTACTCTCCTGTATTTTGTCCTGAGGCCTGCAGGTTTTTACTTTGGTGATATTTATGTGTGTACCCTGGCTGTCTCTATAGATCTTCCTTGACTTATGATGGGGTTATGTCCTGATAAACCCACTGTAAGTTGAAAATATCATAAGTTAAAAATGCATTTAATACACCTAACCTACCGAACATCATAGCTTTGCCTAGCTTACCGTAAATGTGCTCAGAACACTTACATTAGCTTACACTTGGGCAAAATCTCTAACATAAAGCCTATGTTATAATGAAGTGTTGAATATCTCGTGTAGTTTATTGAATACTGTGCAGAAAGTGAAAAAACCAAATGACTATGTATGGGTGCAGAATGGTTGTAAGTGTATTGGTTGTTTACTCTGGTGATCGCGTTGGCTGACTGGGACCTGAGGCTTGCTGTCGCTGCCCAGCATCTCGAGAGAGCATCTCACCACATATTGCCAGCCCAGGAAAAGATCAAAATTCAAAATTTCAAGTATGCTTTCTACTGGAAGTATCTATATCGCTCTTGCAATTTCCTAAAGTACAAAAGTTGTAAGTCGAACCATTGTAAGTCGGGGACCGTTTGTATTCGAAATGTTAAAATGCATAATTATTGCTATTAAAAGCAATTTTAATATCAGAATCAGAAAAAATGCAACAAGGAAGAAATGAAAATACTGAATTTTTCATATTAATTTTTGAATGAGGATATTGTAGCTGAAATGAGAAACATTATTTATATATATCATCTGCATAAAATAGTTATATTCACCTCACAATCACTTTTTAGAGTGCAAGTAGCTTACTAAAGTGAACCAAAGGACTTATTTTCAACCTTGGAAGAAAAACTCAATTAAAGCTGCAATTGAACTATAATGGCACGAAGGAGTTCAACTTGACCTCACATGCCAGATGATAATCATCTTTCAAGTGTACAAACAAGGAAGCATAGTTATCAAAGAATGAGAAAGACATTTGTTCAAAGACCATTTACTGCTTTAACAAGAGGTGAAAGCTTGCCAGAAATGTATAAACACCTAACACGGTGCTATTCATAGGCTTAACGTGTTCAAAGACTTGGGGGGGGGGCAATTTAGAAATATCTTTGAAGTTGTGAGTATTCATCATCATATCTAATAATGCTTACTTTCTAGAGCCCCTTTCCAAGGAGGGCAAAGCAATTTATCTGACTTATTTTCATGACATCCTTGTGAGATAAGGCAACTACCATTATCTCCCTTTTGCAAATGGAGAAACTGAAACACTGGGAGGTAAAATCACTTGAAGTAGGTCAGTAGCTGGCCCAAGAATTTAAGCACACACATTAAAGCTTCTAATTCACATTTTAGTTTAACTACAGAAAACTAAACAAACAAAGAATTAAAAAAAAAATGGGAATCTCGTACATTTTCTTTCTCTTTTTAAGTTGAAGGATAATTAATGGTCCATCAATTTTTCCTTGTCAGCCTTGGTAAGGAAAATGGTCTAAGATCAGGTTTTTCACAATTACTAGAATCTTATTACGTTGGAATGAATGAAATATTTGCAAAGCTGTGACGTTCACTTACCAAATACTTAATGGTACTCTGTAACATGTTGCATTGTTCAGGATGTTAAGATTTCAAAAGTGAAAAACGTATTCCCCATTTTTAAAGGTCTTCCTGAAGAGAAAGATTATATAAGCAGATTATATATGGCAGTTCAGCATTACTTAAATTTAACTAAATTCTTCAATATATTTCTTCTTTTATTTTCCCATCTCTGCAAAGTGCCACTGCCATACACCCAGTTGTTCAAACCATTAATCTGGCCACCATCCGTGACTCACTCTTCCCGCATCCCACCATATCCTTTGATCTATCTTGAAAATATACCCTGAAGCCTTTTAGTCTAATTCGTCTCTTCGCAGGTGGCTGCAAACACCCCCGACTAGCCTCTCTGCTTTTTATTTCGTCCCCTACTCACTACCAAATCATTTTCCAGAATACAGGGTGATCTTTTTTTTTTTAAGATTTTATTTATTTGTTTGACAGAGAGAGAGAGAGAGAGAGAACACAAGCAGGGGAAGCAGCAGAGAGAGGAAGAGAGAGAAGCCGACTCCCCGCTGAGCAGGGAGCCCGATGTGGGGCTCCATCCCAGGACCTTGGGATCATGACCTGAGCTGAAGGCAGATGCTTAACCCACTGAAGCGCCCAGATGCCCACAAGGCGTGAGCTTAATTAAAGTGCAAACTGAATCATGTTTCTTCTCTATACAACCCATCAATGATTTCACGTTGCATTCAGAATAAAATTCAGAATTCTTACCCAGGTTTGGCAGGAACTGGTCCCTGTTTACCTTCCAACCTCATTTGACCCCTCTCCTCTTGCACTGTGCTCTAGCCAAGCGGGCCTCCTGCTTCTAGTTCCCAGGACTTTTTCTCATCTTAGGTCCCCTGCTGAAATTGCCCGGCCCCAGCACTTGCAGTTCGCGGCCACCTTCTCATTCTCATCTCAGCTTAGATACTACTTCCTCGGAAGCCTCTCTGACCTCCTTTTCAAGCAGATTCTCCTTCCTATTATGACATTATTTGGTTACCTTCATACCATTTTTTCCTCATTTGTAACAAATTATTTGCCTATAGTCTGTCTTCTTCACTAGGCTGTAAGGATAGGTCCAGGGACCATGTCGTTTACTCATTGATATATCCCTGGTGCCTAGTAGGTAATAGTTGCTCAATAATTATTTCTTGAATAAATGAATGAGTGCTGTTGGGACAGAGAACAGACCACTTAAATGTCATTGCTGCTTTTTTTTTTTAATGTAAGTGATCTCTACACTCAGTGTGGGGCTTAAACTCACAACCCCAAGATCAAGAGTCACATGCTCCTCCCACTGAGCCAGCCAGGCGCCCCTGTAATTACTGTTTTGCTAGCATAGGGGCAAGCTGCTAAGTAAGTAGATATAAGTAATGATGCTTTCTTTTGTTTTTTCCAGTTATAAAATTAATGTAACAGTATCACAAACAAAGTTGAGAAGTAGAGAACAATCACATTTCAATAAAATTCAAGTATTATTTGGTATATTTCTTTCCAATCTCTTTTTCTTTTCCAATCATGTATATTTTACGTGATTATATCTGATATGTACATTTTACATAATTATTTTCCAAATTCTGCTTTTTTCACTCAGTAATTTGTGATATTACAGAGACTTCAGATCCATAGTTAATATTGTTGCCTAGTGTTCTATTGAATGGATGTACCAGATCTATATAACACTTTGCCTGTTGATGGATATTTAAGTTGTTTTCAATTTTTTCCCCTGCTATTGTGGATAATTATTATGCACAACATTTGCCATGTTTTTAGATTATTCTTTCACTTAATTACTAAGAGGGCATGACTAACACAAGGGGTAGTATTTGGTTTGAGGGAGAATCACCCATGCTTGTATAATGCCTTTGGATAATCTACCTATTTTGCTTTGTTGTCCAAAATTTCCCAAAATAGAATCTTTCTTGATCACCATAAACATCTACTTATATAGAGCATTAAATCTGGCCGTAGCTGCAGGCCTTAGGTAACTGTGCAGGTTGAGTCATTGAATCTTTCTCAGAGTCTTTCTACTGAAATGAAGGGCACATTATATATTCCCTGTTTTATCTTTCCTCATTCTCTTTCCTATCTTGCTTTCATGGTCAATCAGTTTTAACAAAGCAGGAGCTAGAGATGATAGGAAGACCAAGATGGGGTGGGGAGAGAGTGAGGGATGCAGGGAGAGAGAGAGAGAGGGAAGGAGAGAGAGGGTGTGGGAGTACCGGGGGTGGGGGTGGGGGGAGAGAATGGTTTAAAATGCTGAGTCTATTTCTCAGACAGTTTTGTTTGTGGTTCTAAGTTATAGGGACCAAGGAAATCAACACAGAGCCTTGATATGGACATGGACATTCTACATTATTCTTTCCTCTTGCATTCAGTTGCAGCTATGCATTGTAGGTGGAAAGGACTGACCCTCGCCTATATCTGGAATGTTCTAATCCCATCTTCCTTGCCATTGTGATCAGTTCTGGGGGATGGTCCAACTGGAACAAGTCCAGCACTTCACTTTAATGGTTGAGTGAAATTAGGGTCTCTCTCCTTGGATGGGAATGAAGAAGCAAGAAATCAATGTTGCTGCTATTGGCAATTAGAAGGAAAGCCAGTCTGAGGACAGAGTCAACACATAAAGGAAGGCAGAATCCAGAGAAACACAGAGCAATGTGGGGGTGGGGGAGCCCTTGATAGACTGTACTTAAAAGTTTGCTCTACTTCTGGAATTTCCAAATACATTACCTGATACATCGCCTTGATTGTTGAAGCCATTTGGAGTTGAGGTTTTTGTTGCTTTCACTCAAAAGTACCTTAACTGATGCAGAAGGACTGGCATGACTGCAATATGATTGCTATCTTGCCACATAATCTTATTGTGGCCCTGTCCCAAAAGAAGGGTTATGGTGGCTTCTGTCCTAAAATGAAATGTTCTCTCCAGCACAGGAGGCCTGCTTCAGAGACTTTTGGACCTGCTCTTCTGCCACTTTGTACTCTCAGGCCCTGGACACAATGATAGGTGGCATTGCGATTTATTAGACTTGCAACTTTCAGAGTCTGTATTTGCAAGTAAATGTTCTCCTATTAGAAGGGTTTTATAACTACCAAATGCCACGGATGTGGTTTGTGATGATTTATAATATATAATGATAATATAATTTAACTTATCCATATTTTTTTGTAAAATCATATAATTTATAAATATATAAATAATATAATATATCAAATAGCAGAGGCACAGAGGCTGTAATTCTGAGGCAGAAGCGATCTGGACAACAGCCCTAGGCTATTCTGGGATGTAGGTCCAAAGGCTAGGAACTTGGAACCACAGGGTGTGCTTGGAATGCTTATTCTTAGAGGTGAAAAAATTGTGTGTGTGTGTGCGTGTGCGTGTGCGCGTGCGCATGTGAGTGACACACAGCAATGAAAACTTGTTCTCTGCCCTTCTCCATCTTCCGCTCCTATTCTCTCCTTCCCCCATCACTAGTTCTCCCCTTATTCAGCTGGTTGTTTATGACAGAGATTCACATGAATGATGTTGTAACCAAAGTAAGAATATTTGTCTAGTTTAATTTTGTCTTAAAGTTAATGTTTTAAAAGAGTTAATGCATGTTATTAGATGACCGTCCAAGGTGTTATTCCTGTTATGGAGTAAGTCTTCCTTTGGTATTTTTTGCAACAAACTGACTCTAGCAAAAAATAGCACTGCTGATGATAATGCTTCTGAGTGGTGACTTCCCTATTAACAGGCCTCCCCTTTGCTACCAGATAGAACGGTGTTCCTTAATGAGAAAGATTGTTTTGACCTCTTTATTGATGGAATTTTCTCTGCTAGTGAAAGATACAGAATTAAAACAAAATTATATAGAGAGTAAAGGAGAGAGTAAGGAGAACTTACGTGGTTGTTTGGTCTTTGTCTCAGAGATTCCGATGCTGATTTTTTAATAGGGCACAAAGACCCAGCTATATTATTCTCAATTTCACACTCTTCATACCAGTATTTCCCAAAGGTGTTCTGCAGGATGTTTGATTATTTTTTTCTATTTGTTTATTCATGTATTCATTCATCTAATAAACATTTATTGAGTACCTGTTATGTTAGGTGCTAGGAATGCCAGGCACTGGGCAATCAAACCTCAGGGTCCCTGGCAGTAAACTAGAGAAGACACGTAGTGACAAGTAAGCTAGCAAATATGTAATTACAGAGTATGAAGGAAATGAACAGGGTGATGGACTAAGGTACAACAGGTGGAGGAGGAGGACTTCCATAGTGGCTGGAGGAGAGAAGTATGTATACTTGGATTATGCTTTGTAGATAGACCTATGAGAGAAATTTTATGAAATCATTGTGAGTGAATGGAAGAGAGAATTGGGCATGATTCCCAGGTTTCTGGCTTGAGCAAATGGGATAAATATAGATGGGATTTAATAATATGAGGAAAACAGGTTTTTTTTAGAAAAATCAATGATTCAGTGTTTTCATGTTGAATGAGATATGAAATGTCTAAGTGGAAGTATTTATAGAATTGCCATAAATCCCAGTTTGTATATAAGACAGGGCCTGCTTGTTTATTCTGATTATTCCAGTGTAATTTTTTTAAAGATTTTTCTTTATTTATTTGAGAGAGAGAGTGAGAGAGAGAGAGAGAGCGGGGGGCAGGGGCAGAGAGAGGATCTCAAGCAGACTCAGCGCTGAGTGCAGAGCCTGATGTGGGGCTTGATCCCACGATCCTGAGATCATGACCTGAGCCAAAATCAAAAGCCAGACGCTCGACCAATTGAGCCACCCAGGCACCACCCCTATTCCAGTGTAATTATTAATAATGTTCCTTTTTATTCTCAAAGATCCTGGTTTGTGCAGTACATTACAGGGTGATCCTATGTATTGGTGAGACTAGTTTTGGTCAACTGGAGAGGTGTGATATTGTTGTTTGTAATAAGAAACACATATTGGTCTCCCACCCCATTTCTGGCACAGATCTCCTAAAACTTTTGGAATTTCCTGAGTGGTAAGAGTGATGAAGATGTCTTGATATTCTCTAACAAACCCCTTTTAGGCATATCTGTGTTTACATTGATAAGGTAACTTTTGGAAAGCAGCTAAGGATGGGTCTGGTTGCTAGGGGAATCACCAGATGCTTAGGGGGTTGGAAATTTCAGTCGCCTCTCTTCCTCGACCAACATGAAGTTAGAGCCTAGGTCATGTGTAAGGATTCCTTCATTCTTCTAATACTCAAATAACTCTTTGTTGAATATTTGAAAATAAGTACCTTATTTTAGTAGCCCAAAAACATTGTACTATAGCTACTATTATCTGAATTTTATATAGGATAAAATTGAGGGTGAGCAAGGTCTGTGACACCCTCCCTTAAGTAATGCTGCTTCTGTACTTCCAACCTCACTATGCCCCATGTACTTGTTCTTCTTCCCAACCTTTAGTGGAAATAAAGACAGAGAGAGCCATGTTTTCATTGCACTGAAATTTAGAGTATTAGCTTGAGTGTCTGATGGGATTCCTCCTTCGGGAGCTCTCCCACAGTTTGATCTTCATGCTTGAGTATTCTTTTTTTTTTTTTTTTAAGATGTTATTCTATTATTATTATTTTAAGATTTTATTTTTAAGTAATTTCTACACCCAACATTAGTGCTCAAATTTACATCCTTGAGATCAAGATTTGCATGCTCGACTTACTGACAGAACTAGCCAGGCACCCCTAGTGCTTGTGTATTCTTAATTTAAAAACCAACTCTTGGGGCGCCTGGGTGGCTCAGTCGTTAAGTGTCTGTCTTCTGCTCAGGTCATGATCCCAGCGTCTGGCTCCCTGCTCAGCGGGGAACCTGCTTCTCCCTCTCCAACTCCCCCATGCTTGTGTTCCCTCTCTCGCTATCTCTATCAAATAAATAAATAAAATCTTTTTAAAAACCCATCTCTTATATTCCAACAGTTATGAGTGTAGTAATGAGGAGACTATGGCTTCACATATGAAATCTGTCTGGCCCAGAAAATCAGACTTATTGTCCCCAGAAGTAGAAGGAACACAGAATTGAGAGGATATTTGGGCTTAAATCTCAATTTTGCCACGTGGTTTCTCACTGACACTGGGTAATTCATTTAAATTTGAGCCGGTTTCCTCATCTCTAAAATGAGCTTATTAATATCTGCTCTTTCCAACTGACAAAGATTTATACAGATTAGATTAGGCAAGCCATGTGAAAGTATACTGCTATGCAAATTTAAGTTATATAACTTCTTTCCTTAAAAGAAATATTTTGAGTCATCCTTTCATGTCCTGAAAGTGAGAATAAAGGAAATTCATCTAGTCATGAATGTGGCCTGATCTTAATGTTAGAGAGGAATCTGGGGCAAAGTAGAAAACACAAAGAATGATATAAAGAATTTCAATTAGTTAGAATTCAACTAACCCAAACCTTTAATTAATCCGGATTAGTTTTTAAATTTTTTTAAAGATTTTATTGATTTATTTGAGAGAGAGAATGAGAGAGAGAGAGAGAGCATGAGAGGGGGGAGGGTCAGAGGGAGAAGCAGACTCCCTGCTGAGCAGGGAGCCCGATGCGGGACTCGATTCCAGGACTCCAGGATCATGACCTGATCCGAAGGCAGTCGCTTAACCAACTGAGCCACCCAGGTGCCCCTAGTTTTTAAATTTTCTGATTCTAAACCCCAAAAGAAATTTCTTGGATTTATCTTGTGATTTATCCCATTGTCCACCCATCTACATTACCTCACACCGGGTAAGTGTGAGGATGATGGCGGAGGGAGATGTGGGATGGATGGGGTCCTTGATGACACCGATGCACTGCTATCTTGACTTGCTCTGGAATCCCCTGCCCCTGGACTTTGTTACATGAGATTATAAATTTCTGTATTGTTTGAAGCTCCTTCAGTTGGGCTTAACTGTTATTTGCAACCCAGAGCATCTCAATATTTTTGCCTCTACTAATTTTACATCAGGTAATCTTTATTCTCATCGAAGATAGGCTTATATGGGTCTTTGATCTCTTCCTCACTAGAACTAACACCCAAAGGCACAGGGCTTCCTAGAAGCAGCACACAGCAGAAAACAGATAAAAAGCAAAAGTTCATTCTAGAATCAGAAATTTATCTCACTCACTTGCTTCATCTGTTCTGTTGAACTTCTGATAATTGACTTTGGTTGCCTGGACTTGGGTATATCTCTGTCTTTTGTTGCCTCTGCTGGTGATCTGAATTTGGCCATATATTGTCTAACCTAGTACAGTCTTTGCCTATTTTAATGTCATCTTCTCTTACATTCTCACTTCTATTCGGCCCAGCTCCTCTTTTCCTTACTTAATAACCGCATGATTACACATTTCATCCCTAGGAATCGTACCTATCCTTATTCAAGCAAAGCAGGAAATGATCATTCTGGTGCTTTTCTGAAGCCGTTAAAAGATCACAGAAATTTACACATGAGAGAAAATGGCATCTAGCAGGGTTACCTCATTTACCGAGTCTCAACGGTGGACGATGGCAGTGCCAGATTCAACCCTGAGTCCATTTGTCTCCCAGTCTATTTGGCTGCTAGTCATCATGCTTTTCATTTCTTACTTTCAAAACAGGAATAAAATCATCCTTAACTTGAAATGTAAGCCTTATTTAATTTCTTTTTTTTTAAAGATTTTATTTATTTATTTGACAGAGAGAGACACAGCAAGAGAGGGAACACAGCAGGGGGAGTGGGAGAGGGACAAGCAGGCTTCCTGTGGAGCAGGGAGCCCGATGTGGGACTCGATCCCAGGACCCCAGGATCATGACCTGAGCTGAAGGCAGACGCTTAACGACTGAGCCACCCAGGCGCCCCAAGCCTTATTTAATTTCTTAAAAAAACTAAACATACACTTACCATATGGTCCAGCAGTCACACTCCTGGACATTTATCCCAGAGAAATGAAAACTTATGTTTTTACAACAACCTGTACATTAGTGTGCAGAGCTGCTTTATTTTCAATAGCCACAAACTGGAAATAACCAAAAAATCCTTTAGTGGGTGAGTGGTTAAACAAACCGTGGTCCATCTGTACCATGGAATATTACTCAATAAAAGACCAATGATACATACAATAACGGATAAATCTCAGGCATTATGCTGAGTGGAACAAGTCAGTCACCCAAGGTCATGTACTGTGTGATTCCATTTCTATGACGTTCTCTAAATGACAGAATTAACAGAGGTAGAGAACAGATTCGTGGTGGCCAGGAATAGGGATGGTGGAGAAAGGGGAGGGTGCTTGTATTTATAAAGGGGTAGCATGGAGGAGATCTTTGTGACATAGTTTCATGTCTTGATTGTATTGTGGGTTACCTTAAGTCTTATTTGATAAAATGACAACTATACACATACATTGTACCTGTGTCATTTTCCTGGTTTTGATATTATGCTATAACTATGTAAGATGGTCCCATTAGGGGAAAGTGGGTGAGAGGTATTTGGGACTTTTTGTGAATTGATAATTATTTCAAAATAAAAAGTTAAAAAAAATAGCCTGTCTCTCATCTCCCTCCCTACCCTACCCCCCCCTTCCCCAATACAGCTTGTCACTCAGCCAGAGACCAGGCAATATTAGTGTAGGGACCCAGGACAGGCTGCTTCAAAATGTAGACCGATGGTATACTGATTATTTTGGGTTGAAGCTCCTTAGGGAAGAGCTGATGCAAGGACACTCAGACCCTCCTCTGTTGTCGTCCCTCCCAACCCCCTGCCTCCCGGAAAGTAGGAAATAAATCTCCCATATGAAAAATACCCTCCCTGTACTAAGAAGTAAAAAGATATCCTTACCACCAGAGTTAGGAACTTTAAAGCTGAGAAAGTTGTAGAAACAAACCTGATTACTTTTTAAAAAATCTACTACCTCAGCCTAAATTCTGCTTAGAATTTCATACTAATTAAAGCTCCCAAACATCTGTTTTCTTTATTCTGTCAACTCCTCACAAATTTTTTTTTTTTTTTTTTAACTCCTCACAAATTTATTGTCTCTTCATTTAAAATGTGTGAAAACTGCCTGCCCTGGTCATTTCTTTGGTCTCAGTTTCACTATTGGACTTCCATGTGTATGTAATTAAAACTTTGGTTTTTTTCTCCTGTTCATCTGTCCCATGTCAATTCCTAAGCCAGTTAGAAGAACTTGCGAAGAAAAGAGGAAATTTCTTCCTCCTGTACATTAGACTCTCTTCTTTGCCTTCCCCCTCGGTATAAACAGTCCTGGAGTCCTGTCGGTCCGTTCTACTCCTGAGCATGTGTCTTTCTGTCTCTGCCCTGTGTCACACCCTCCAGCCTGACCTTCTGTGATAGTTCCCTGGTTGGCTTCTTATCCATCACCTCTCTTTTACAATGCTGGTGACTTCGTTAAAATATGAATCAGATCTTCTTGCTTCCCTGCCCAAGAACAGTCGGTGGCTCCCTGATGCCCACAGCTTCAAATCAACTCGGCTTGGGAAGCGTGAGTCTTCAGTTCCTGTTCTCCCCTCTTCTTAAGAGCAGTAAATCTGCATGTCCTGGAGGCGACTCCTCCCCATCGTTGGTAGATTAGTAGACAGCTGGCTTAGCAAATCAGAATTAGTGCACCAGAAGGACAAGCTGATCCCAGTCTGTGGGCTTCAAAGGTTCTCCCTTTCTATCAAGACCAGCTCTTTGACCAGGGAGCGTCCATGGGGCATTGCTGCTCCCTGGAGTATTATGGAGTAGGGCCCCTTTCTACTGCATGTTAGCCCTGGGGCATATGGACCATCTGTGCAGGGCCTGAGCTGTGAGATAATGAGAGTTCAGGGGACAATGAACACTCCACTACTTCTCTGCTTGTAAGCTGTTCTCCTCTAACCTTTATTTTATATCTCTTCCCTGCATATATGACACGTAGGCCTCTATGCCTGGGACTACTCTGCATGATGCTCCCTCACCAGACTCACCCGCTGATGCCCGCTGAGCACATGGCATCCAACAATGGCCTGAAATTCTTAGCAAGTGTAGTCTCTGCGGGCTCATGTGCTGTTTGGTTTTCTGTCACCTACGCTTTCCTGGTTCCTACCATGTGCCCCAAACAGAAACAGATCTGCTCTCATTCACTTTTACCGAGCGCCCCTTCATCCCGCTGTCAGGGAACTTCTCACACTGTTTTATAAACCCAGCGGTGAGGTTGCTCCCTTTTCACCTCGCCTAGACTGTGAGGCTCGTCAAAGGAGGGGATGCTTTCATGTTGAGCTTTGTAGGAGCCTAGCACACGGCTGGTGTTCAGTACACATTTGTTAAATGGGCAGATAACTTGTCACATGTGTGAGGGCCCTTTAAACAGTAAATGCTATAGCAATGCTAATTATGATGAAAACACCTTAATGAAACCAGCAAAATAAGCCACATGAGCCAGAATTGCTGATATAGCAAAATCAGTTACCAATACATTAACTCCTCTGCAGACACACACATACACACACACACACGCCTGTCTGTACCATACACGGCGCATAGTGTGCAATCAGTTTTCACACTTGGACTAACACACTACAAGACTGGGGTCTCTGTCCTTTCTCTTCATAGATGTCCCCACTGGGGGTGTGTTCTGCACCATGCACACATGGCGCTTCACATCCGCTTCTCCAGACTGAGATAGCTCATACAGGACGTGATGTGGTGCTTGGCTGCTCACAGAGTTAAATAAATATTCCTTAAAGGGGAACATACTTTTTTACGTGCAAAACCAACTGAATTTTGGCCACCAAATCATGTCCTCTAGCTCAACACCAGCCATCAGAATAAAGAGAGGTCATTCTTCACATTGATAGATCTGGAGTCACAGAACTCTGTCTCCCCTTACTAGTAGGTGAGTTGTAATGTGCTGGATTCTCTGACTCATAGGCATTGCTTTTGTAGTAGCTTTTTGCCCTAAAGGGGCTTTCTCGAAATTTGAGCTTAAGTATGTACTGTAGGCTAAGTGTTAACTACCTTATTTTTCTAAGGAAAATTTATTTATAGCTGAATCTAAGGTTAAAAACTGATTTTGTCTTATGCATTTCTAGTGGCTTTATGAAAAAATAAAGAAAATAAATTATATCGTAAATTTGGAAATGAAGTTAAGATAATGAAAAAGGGATAATTTACTTACATTTCATCTTAATTGTAGTATCTAAAATTGTGCGCCAGATGGACACTGATGAAACAATGATTCGCTTTCAACTTTTTTAAAAAGATTTTATTTATTTATTTGTCAGAAAGAGAGAGACAGAACGTGCACAAGCAGGGGGAGAGGCAGAGAGGGAGAGGGAGAAGCAGGCTTCCCGCTGAGCAAGGAGCCCAATGTGGGACCCAATCCCAGGACCCTGGGATCATGACCTGAGCTGAAAGCAGTTGCTTAACCGAATGAACCACCCAGGTGTCCCTTGCTTTCAATTTCTAATCTAAAGTGAGAATAATTACACATAGGAATTTTTCAGATTTTAGGGAAGAAACTTTCCTGGTTTGCTATATTTTTTATTCTCTTTAGTTTTCAAACTACTTTATGAATACTAAGTAGCTGTATAAGCGACGAGAAACTATTTTCATAAAGCCATTTTTTTCCCTTTTAAATTTATGATCTGTCAAAACCATAGCAAGGCTGAAAAGTTTGGGCTTAGCCATTTTATTTTTTCTCAACAGTAGATGGCAATATCTGTTCACCTGTAGCAAAAACCTCAATCACAGTAATGACCATGGACTTTGATTTTCCCCCCTCTCTCCTGTAGAGTGGAATCTGTCTATTTAAAATTGTAAAATTGAAGACAGAGGCAGTTTGCATGTCAGTATAGTCTTTTAAAATTTTGGTTGAAGGGGCACAAAAGTATAGGAGTAGATGAAAACTATGCCTTCTTTCACTCCAGGATAGAGAGGCTGGCGGTTCTGCGAAAGGCTGCTGGATCCGGTGAACAAAGACAGCCTAGAGGTAGTCTGAGGCAAGAACAAGAGGTTAAGCTAATAGTTTTTAGCTAGTTCTGTTAAAATTTATGCTCAGATCTTGTTACATATCCATAGAGATTTTTTTGCTTATTTTTTTTTAATTCTAATGTGTGGTTTTGCCTAGAAATTTTTAGGCTTTACACATTTTTTACTTTTTGAGAAATAAAACAAGAAATAAGGAAATAAAACAATGACAGTTTTGTACCCAAAGCCCATGGTTAAGGAAGTAAGTGGTAAGTGGGGGGGGGGTCAAGGAAGTAAGTGGGGGGGGTTAAGACTAGGATTTGGGAGAGGTTTCCTTCACATCTGACTCTCCCTCTGATCTCCTCAACCAGAGCAGTTGCATTTCTTTATAAAGTGGGTTTCTAAGGTATGTTTGAAGAAATGGCTCCACAGTTTCACAAATTTCAAAAATGGCAGTTAATAGTCTATAAAAATAGCTGCTCTACAGGTTATACATCTTTACTTCTGTGACAGAACAAGAAACAAATCTTTTTTTTTTTTGAAGGGGGTAATATGTAGTTGTGTCCTCCTTAACATGTAACATCATCTATGCCTTTGAGAACTCTAATGTGTGGTATTGTGCACTATGATGAGAGAAATTGATTGACCTACCACAACTCTTTAGCTTTTACTTTAGGAATTTCCATAATGAGTGTTATCTTCATTAGAATCTATCTTGAATATGGAACAGTTGGTACTAATTTGATTGTTTCTTGGCTATAACTTTTTTTAACTATCACTTTTCCATAACTCTGCTTTATTTATTTTAAAATAAGTCAGGCTTTTGCCAAAATAGTTCCATTGATTGTACAACTGAAACTAATAGAACACTGTATGCTAATTATATTGGAACTGGAAAAAAAAAGTTCCATTGATAGTGGCTCTTTGGAAGACTGTGGATAGGAAAACAGCTATTTTGGACAAAACTGGTGAGAAGCATGACAAGAGTCTACTACTACATCACCAAGCGGCAAGCCATAGGCAAAGTACAAGAAAGAGAAAGAAAAAGAAAAAGAAAAAGTGGGGCATAGCTGATGGTATCAGATAGGTCTAGCTTCTTTGACATCACAACGATCAAGACTTCACACGTTTTCATGGACCACATTAATATTGGGCCAATTTCCGTTAAAAAGATGACTTTCCTTGTTTTGATAGTGATGATCAGCCTCTCAGACTCAAAATATCTGAAAGTAGTATATAAAAGGATTATAGTCCTTTTGGATTCTTTTTTAAAAGTGGCTCACTTTAAGCTAGATTTTAAGAATAAATGTTTTGAGGAACGAAGGAGGAATGAGATACCATCTATTTCTAGGTCAGTCTGTGTTGGCGACTGTTGATGTCAGTAGAAAATTCATTAGGATTCCGGAGATTTACATTGATACTTGAGTTCCTATTAGAGAACAGGGCTGATGGCAGTCCGTCTGTCTCTCTCATTATTTAAGAAGTCTACGGCATGTGTGGTTAACTGAACACGGTTACTGCATAAATAAAGTAACCACATTCCATGAAGTTTTGATGGGTTTATGGTCAAATGAAGGAAATTATCTTGGCTATTTCATGGTGGATCTTTTCCATAGAGTACGGCTGTGTTTCTCTCATTATTTTCCATGAAGTGATGGGTTTCACAGTAGAAACTTAACTATTTTTAGGATCACTGGACATCTGGCCAGTTTTACTATTTATAACAAGTCTTCCTTAGGCAAAGACCCGAATTTCATCATTTCTTTTATCATCTTAATATGCCTGTAAATGAATGCATTATAGGATCTATTATACTTAGCTGAGGAATATCTACAGTGTGTATGTACATCTATGTATATTTCATCCTAGGAAGCAGCTTGAATTTCTTTATAACCCATGGAACTCTCATTTATCTTATTTCACAACAGCCTTTTGCTGTTCACCTGGTTTTATGGCCCCTACTATGTACAAAGAAAAGTGTGAACCTAAGAACAGGCCTTATGATTGTAAGCTCCCCCACATCAGAATACATTAAAGGTTCAATTTAATATTATGCATCTGTGGGCAGCTTTGAACAAACAGAGCGTGATGGTTCTGAGTGTGAACTGGTAAAGCCTGCTAATTTCTCTTCCTTACCGTTCACTCTTATCTCAAATTCTCCAAGGTGGAACTTTTATCTGCATGTTTCCAAGAAGGAGTTCAATTAATAACAGAGAAGAATTAAGGCTGATATGATCACTTCATGTCTTAATTTAACTCTTTTAAATAGACTGCTGGGAAGAAAATACCATTTTCATGTTGGGTTTTTTTTTTTTTTTTAATTCCAGGCTTTTTTCCATTTGTTGTTGTTGTTGTTGTTGTTATGTTACAAATTTAATATTTCCTCTCAGTAACTTATCCCAGGTAATATGGTATCTGATCATATAGCCACATAGCATATCCCAAATTTAATTTTGGGTGAATAATATTTAAAATGTAGTCTGTCTAGAGCCTGTTCAAGCCATGGATGCTCCTCCTTATTCGGAACAATGACCTCCCGTTAAGGCGTCCCCGTTTGGTGCCCCTCATGTATCATCCCCTCCAAGCTTTCTCTTCTAACCCCACCTTGTGTTACCCTTCTCCTGTCAGCCGTGGGTTGAGGCTCTGGGTCCTGCTTTAGCTTTTCCCCACTATTGGAGAACCGGGGTGAAGGAGAGCTATGCAGCCAACATGCAGCCAGCTCACTCCATCCTTTGAGACTTAATCAAACGGACGTAGCCCTTCCTGATGTACATAGTGGGAAAGGAGGTATCCCTTGCCCCCCACCCCATCCTCGCTATGTCTGAAGGCTTTTGGAGGAGGCTATCTGTTTCTGGAAGTCTCTACAGGGTGTTTATCTTACCGTCTGTATTTCCTGACTGCTTTTGCATGTGCCTTCTTCCTGGACATCATTCAAATCCTTTCACTGCCTCAAGTCCTGACATCTCAGGGTTACATGTGAGATCTTATGAAAGGTTTGGGGCCACGAAGCTATGTAAATACAGCTAAATTTCAGACATTTCTGTTCTCAAAAGCCTTTGGCCATTCCTGATACCAGGCAGTTGCTCTCCTCTGGACTGGGAGGAGGACCCAGAGCTTCTTTCTTCCTCCTTCAAAGTCTGCCCTTTTTCTCAGACTAGCATGTGCTCCTAAACCGCACAAAGCCCTGTTCTCTTCGTACGTAGAACAGTTTTGCTCCTTTTGTCTTATTCCTGCCTCATTCAAGCTGTGCACCAAGGACTCTTTCCACAGCTGAAAGGGCACAGGATCCTGTGTCTCACCAAACAGAGACTGTTCTCTGAGATGAATTCTGCTACTAGCTATTAAAGTAACATTTATTTCAATTTATGTAATACATTATCAAGTTTATTTATTTAATGCTCTATGCTAAATATTAATAGTTATGGATTAATATACTTCTAGAAATATTAATAGTTACTGGATTAATATCCTTCTAGAGATGTTTGCATGTTCACAGGTGATTCGCCTGAGGAATCGGGAGACTTCTCAAATAGTTTCTGGACTACTTGTGGGCCCTTTTGGTGAGATGTGTCTGACTAGGAGCATCAAGGTTCATAATGAAAATAGAGTTTAAGTAGGTGCCTGTGCTAAACCATTTATGTGCATTATTTTATTTAATGAACAACTTTATGAGGAATCTATTGTGTATTAGGAAACAGTTCCTATGAAGTAACTCACCCAAGGTCACATAGGCAATGGATTCAATCTAGATGGGTCTTACTCCAAAATCCCGTGCCCTTCACCACTAGGCACTAGGGAACTTTTATCCGAAGACTAGTTCATTACATTCCTTCAAGGACAGAAGTCCACTGACTTCAATGTGTTTTTTTTTCCAAGTCAGTAAATAATGCATTGTTTAAACACACACTCTTTCCTTGTATGTAACAAGAATCAATTTGTTGTGGGATATGGTGGTTGTGTGACAAGTTTAAACCAATGATAAAGTTTTGAGATAGTGCAACATTGTCTGAAAATTAACTTCAGTTCCTTTATAAATATGTATTGTGTATAATACACAAATAATATAAAATCTATTTGCCCTTTATTTTCCTGCACCTCTCAATAACAAAAAATTTGAAATTTTTTGTTTGTTAAACTATGGTAATGTGGTATACTTCGTGTTAAAATTAAATATGAGAAAGCAATTAATACTTCAAATTATAATATAATTGCCTTCACCAGGGTAAAAACAGAGATTTTTCACAAACACATTTACAAAGTCATCTCATGGTGTAAAGAAGATGGTTTTCAAATAATTCATGAAGAAAAAACGTCCAACTAAAATTCAGTTAAAATTTTTTCCAGTAGGTAGTACATTCACAATATTCAAAAATCCAAAAGTTATGAAAAGGTAAATCGTGAAAATTCCTCTTCTCACCTCTGGTCTTCCCTTGTATTTCCTGAAACCCGGTCTCCTTTTCCAAGTCATCATGATTATATTTTTATGCATTTGAATCTATATTTTTATATCCCCCTCTTATACACAAATATTAGCATATTTAAACACTCTCACATACTTTGCTTTCTTAATAATATATCATGGAACTTTTCCCATATCAGCACATAAAGAATTTTTTCCTTTTCTTTTCAGCTGAATGATATTTTTATATGGATATTCCATATTTTATTTAAGCAGTCCCCACCCAAAAGATATTTAGCTTTTTTCAATCTTTTACTATTTTATTTATTTATTTATTTATTTATTTTAAATAGCTGATGCTTTTTTTTTTTAAGATTTTATTTATTTATTTGAGAGAGAGAGAGAACAGAGGGAGTGAGAGAGGGAGAAGCAGACTCCCCACTGAGCAGGGAGCCCGATGCGGGGCTCGATCCCAGACCCTGGGATCATGACCTGAGCCGAAGGCAGACGCCTAACCGACTGAGCCACCCAGGCGCCCCAATCTTTTACTATTTTAATTAGCAATAATCACGCCTCGGATAAACCTCATTGGCTACGATACTGCCACTGCGCAAAGCTAATCTTTTACTATTTTAAACAGGGTTTCAGCATTAATTTTGTGTCATTTTGCATGTATGTGAGTACATCTGTAGGAAGTGGAATTGTTGGATCAAAGAATACATGATTTATAATTTCAATAAATAACATGCAATTACCCATCTTAGAAGTGTAAATAATCTATAACATACAAGCAATATAATAATATTCAACCAGTGTATGAGAGTTCCTATTTACCCACAGCCATGTATTGTGCTATCAAACTTTGGTTTTCGCCAACCTGGTAAGTGAAAAATGGTGTCTTAGATGTGTGTTATTTTACATTTCTCTTATTACGAGTGAGGCCAAGCTTCTTTTCATGTATTTAAGACCAACTTGTATTTCTTCTTTTGTGACCTGGTCATATCTTTTGTCCTTACCCAGAGGAGCTCTGGGTCCTCCTTCCAGTCCAGAAGAGAGCAACTGCCAGTGGCAGGAATGGCCAAGGGCTTTTGAGAACAGAAATATCTGAAATTCAATTGTAAGTGCATTTTTTTCTATAAAATTATTGTTTTTTGGGGCACCTGGGTGGCTCAGTCAGTTAAGTGTCTGCCTTTGGCTCAGATCATGATCCCAGGGTCCTGGGATCGACTCCTGCATCTGGCTCCCTGCTCAGAGGGAAGGCTGCTTCTTCCTCTACTCTTCCCCCCTGCTTGCTCTCTCTCTCTTGCTCACTCTCTCAAATGAATAAATAAAATCTTAAAAAAATAAAATTATTGTTTTTTTCTTAGCAGTTGCTGTTTGGAAGATTTGTCTGTCATATATGTATTGCAAACATTTTCCCCAGCCCCACTCCTGGGATAACCACTACTGACAGTTTTGGATTAGAATAAACATATAGATTAGTTTGGTATTATTAAAAATTTTTCAGGGGGCACCTGGGTGTCTCAGTTGGTAAGCGTCCAACTCTTGATTTCAACTCTGCTCATGATCTCAGGGTCTTGGGATCGAGCCCCATGTCAGGCTCCCTGCTCAGCAGGGAGTCTGTCTCCCTCTCCCTCTGCCCCTCATGCTTTCTCTCTCTTAAATTTAAGATTAAAAAAATCTTTTTTTAAAAAGATTTTATTTATTTATTTGAGAGAGAGAGAATGAGAGAGAGAGAGAGAGAGAGCACATGAGAGGGGGCAGGGTCAGAGGGAGAAGCAGACTCCCTGCTGAGCAGGGAGCCTGTTGCGGGACTCGATCCTGGGACTCCAGGATCATGACCTGAGCCAAAGGCAGTCGCTTAACCAACTGAGCCACCCAGGTGCCTCGATTTAAATAAATCTTAAAAAATAAAATAAACATTTTTCAGAATTACTCTTTCCTATTTAGAAATAAGGTCTGTTTCAGGTTTTCCTAACCTCATTTATTGTTTTTGTTTGTTTTATTGTTGTGATTACAGGAGTCTTGAACATTTCTTTTATATATATATTTTTAGATATTCTGTGGATTTTTGTTATCACTATTGTCTTTTTGGTCCAGAAATTTCATCTTTCTCTAGTTCAATGTTTTAGTGTTCTGGTATGTAGGTCTGCAGTTTATAACTGTTCTGAACCTTTTTGGGGGAGGTGGATCTCAATGCCCCACATGGCTATTGGTGGTTGAAGAAGAGCAAAGAGAAAGGCCAATGTGGTTATTTATTACTGTCAAGTTGAAGAACTTCAGCCCCTTTAGCATTCTGTGATTAGGAAGGAAAGGTTCCAATTCTAAAAGTGTCATTCCTTTTTTTTTAATTTTAAAAAAAATTTTATTATGTTAGTCACCATACAATACATCATTAGTTTTTGATGTGGTGTTCCTCGATCCATTGTTTTCGTATAACACCCAGTGCTCCATGCAGTACGTGCCCTCCTTTATACCCATCACCGGGCTAACCCATCCCCCAAAAGTATCATTCCTTAATATGAAAGTTCTAAATGCCTAAAATGAAAATGCAGTACAACTATTCCAGTTTTGCTTCAAATGGGTTAAAACGTAGATAGTGGTTTTGAAAGTTTTTCCTTGGATTAATATAGACTGTAAAATAGAATTATTTTTGTGAAATCAAGATTTTTTTCCCAATAATCATATTTCTAAAAAATGTGAGCCTTCATTTTATTCTAAATACTGGCTGTCTTGGACAGTAAAAACCCCTATCAAGTTAGTTCTGTGCACTGGACATTGTCCATTCTCAGAACTAGTGAAAAACTTATGACGTCAAGACTTGTAATTGGTCAGATGATCACAGTTGAGGCAATTTCCTATTCTGTGGGAATTCCAGTGCATTACAAACAAGTAACAACAGTAGCAACATACCTTGGGGGAAAGGTTTCAACACCTTTGGCTATGGCAAATTTTTATGTTTGTCAATACCGAGTCACCCCGCTCTATCAATTCATAGTGTAGAGCATTTATGTTTATATAAGCAGCTATGGATTTTTTTTTAAAGATTTTATTTATTTTGAGAGAGAGACAGAGAGAGCACAAGCCAGGGGAGTGGCAGAGGGAGAGGGAGAGGGACGAGCAGATTCCTGGCTGAGTGCGGGACTCGATCCAGGACCCCAGGATCATGACCTGAGCCGAAGTCAGGCACTGAAATGACCGAGCCACCCAGGTGCCCCAGCAACTATGGGTTTTTAGAGATTATGCCATACCTTTTAGTTTATGTTCAATAGTAGTGTCCAAAAAGCTTTTATTTGTTATTAAAAAAAATCACCTGTGATAGTATGAATTCTGACCATGTTACCCTTTTCTTGTTGCCTTTTCTTTCTTCTTTTGAAAGTCTTTATTGTGGGGATTTGCGATCAACCCCAGCTTTTCATGTGGTCTGCTGGCCATGCCCCTTTGCTTACACTGTCGAGAACATGTTTTTGTGCAAGTGAATGATCAGGTGGCCAGGATGTGGCTTCTGTGCATCAGAACATGGTAGCTGGTTTAGTGATTTATCTGATGGGAAATTTTCTCTGGAGGAGTCATGTTGATGATGTCCCTCTAATTCAGCTACCTCTGCTTCATTGAACACAACTAAAGCAGATTTGAAAGCAAATGGGAGACAGTGTGGTAAACCACAGGCAGAAAGACAGCGCTCTTGAGTATTCCTGACCAAATAAAGGCCTGACAAGGAAGAATATGTGTTGACAGCATTTCTTGGGACATGCTTCAAGGATCACATTAAAACATTTCCACAGGGTACAAGCTTCAATCAGCAGAAGGTGTTCTTATAGCCCAAGTACCACAGGGTCGAGTTTTCCAGTGACCCCAGCCTAGCAGCCAATATAGGGTCTGCTGGAGTAATTAAACAGATTTCATTAAGTGTCAGCAAAAGCTCCTGGCCAGCTATTAGAAAAACTTTTATGCATTATTACAGTCAGGTCCTTCCAAAAACATCCAGGCTAATCTAATTGAATTGGATATTGCAGTAAGGAAACATTTATTAAAAGGGAAGATTTGTTCTTCTGCCTTATGTGACAATGTTTTAAGAAATTCTGCTTTATTCAATTTGTAAAATATATAAGTGGCTGGGATAAATTCTTCCCAAGGACACTTTTCAGACAGATGTATATACTCTCTTCTAGAAGTTTTACTGACCTTTGGATTCATATTTACCTAGCGTTAATTATCTACTATGTTAGGCATTGAATTCTAACAAACTCTACCATAGCTCTTGGTCTCTCAATTTTATAATTAAGAAAAGGGGGACTCAGAGAGGTTAAATAATTTATCCTGGATCACACAGCCAGTAAATACACCCAGGTTGAAACATGCAAGCTAATTACATTCCCTTCTTACATTATTTTTATTATATGTTTTTAAAAAGCAGTTAGGGGGACCCGAGATGGCTCAGTCAGTTGAGCAACCAACTCTTGATCTCGGCTCAGGTCTTGATCTCAGGGTTGTGAGTTCCAGTCAGCATTGGGCTCCACGCTGGGTGTGGATCCTACTTAAAAATAAAGCAGTTGGTATTACGGGGTGTGTATTATCCTCATCACATTACTGAAGCCATATTCTACTTGATGTGAAAAATCGTTATGCTAATCACACTTACTAGGAATTTGTTAATGGAATAATAAAACTATTTTTTAAGAAATAGACTTTATTATTATTTTTAGAGAGAGACAGAGAAACCACGAGTCGGGGGTGGTGGTGGGAGGGGCAGAGAGAGAGAGAACCCTAAGCAGGCTCCATGCTTAGCACAGAGCCCGATGTGGGGCTCGATCTCATGACCCTGAGATCATGACCTGAGCCAAAATCAAGAGTCTGGCATTTAACTGGCTGAGCCACCCAGGGACTCCAATAAAACTCTTTTCTTTTCCCAGTTAGTCTACTATATATTTTTCTATTGACTTTACCAATGTGGAAGAAATGGGAACAATTTAAATAAGAAACATTTCTCCACAGACAACAAGGTGGGATATTTGGACTGTGGCCATTACAGTATGTTTTAGAGATCATGGCTTTTATTTTCCTTTCATAACTCATGGAGCTCTGGAAGGAAGCATGAAAGTAGGAACATGCATAGTTGCAATGGTTGCAAGAGGGCAAAAATTTGACAGACAAGAGCTTATAAACAATTTGGTTTCTCTTAGCGATGCTTTGGGTTGTTTGATGGTATCTCCTTGATATTTCAGTTTTAAGAGTTCACTGAACTCAGAACATTGAAAGGAGACTGCCCATTCCTTTTACCTTAAGCTATCTTCAAGTTAATGATATTGACTAGACAAATAATTATCTTAAAAACTACAGAGAAATAAGTTATCCAATTTCTCTGGTAATCCATGCATTCTAGTGTCAGGTGGTTATTTATTTATTTTTAGGTAGTTATTTTTTTTAATTGCACAGTGTCTAGAACAGTATCTAGCACATGATAGGCATTTAATAAATACTGAGTGAATAAAAGACTAAAGCCTGAATCCATTTGTTGTCCTCAGAGGAGATAGAATGACAAGAAGTCTCCTTGCAACGGTGAGATAAATTGAGACTAAGGGAAAATTGGATTAAAATCGGTGTAAAGTGGTGAAAGATACCCTTCATATGTATTGGCTTTTTGGTATTAAAAAACCAAAATTTTAAAACAAAATTCTTTCAACAGTAGAATAAAATAAATTTTAGTAGTTTTGTGATTCAAATAAAAATCACTATTAAGGGGATGCCTGGGTGGCTTAGTCTGTTAACTGTCTGCCTTCAGCTCAGGTCATGGTCTCAGGGTCCTGGGATCAAGTCCTGTCTTGGGCTCCCTGCTCCGTGGGAAGCCTGCTTTTCCATCTGCCTCAGCAGCCCTCATTCATGCTCTCTCTCTCACTCTCTCTCTCAAATAAATAAAATCTTCAAAAACAATCACTATTAAGTAGACATGGTAGGAGAATAACAACAATGGCATAAGAAATAGCAATAAAAAATACTTTATAACATCCATATCATGCTTAGACTTGATGAAAGCAAACGCCATATCAGAATCTTATGTCTCAACCTGAGCTTTGTACGCACAAAAAAGATCCACAGCTGCATAACAAAGATATTGAGGGGTGCCTGGGTGGCTCAGTTGTTGGGGGTCTGCCTTTGGCTCAGGTCATGATCCCGGGGTCCTGGGATCGAGCCCCGCATCGGGCTCCCTGCTCGGCGGGAAGCCTGCTTCTCCCTCTCCCACTCCTCCTGCTCGTGTTCCCTCTCTTGCTATGTCTCTGTCAAATAAATAAATAAAATCTTTAAAAAACAAAACAAAACAAAGATATTGAAAAGTGATCTATATCATAACTTACTGTACAATTCAAAGACTAATCCCTAAGAAGTGTTAGGTGTGGTATAGAACAAAGCAACACAACAGAAGATTTGAAAACAGTACAGACACTGAAATTAATTGACCAAACGAAAGACAGAACTTATAGTGTGAAAATAACCATTTTACTGGCTTGCTAAAATTTTATTTTCTTATTTACTTATTTCCATGAACCAGTCATCTTTTGTTAGGTATTAATGCTTAATTAGGATATGAAGATTCAAGGGTGCCCAGCAAAGGTCATGGTCAGGAATGCAGAACATGCCTCCACATTGGGCCTTCCTCAGTGGTACTTGTCTGCCTGCTTATCTTTGAGTTCCTTGTTAAGAAGAACAATAGCTGGGGCGCCTGGATGGCTCAGTTGGTTAAGTGTCTGCCTTGGCTCAGGTCATGATCTCAGGGTCCTGGGATGGAGCCCACATTGGGCTCCCTGCTCAGCAGGGAGCCTGCTTCTCCCTCTCCCTCTGCCTACCGCTCCCCTTTCTTGTGCTCTCTCTCACTGTCAAATAAATAAATAAAATCTTAAAAAAATAAAAAAGACAGTAGCTGAAAAGCACATAGGATGCCAGCACCACAGAAATCCCAGCAACGCCCCCTTTCTTCACATTGACATCCTTGTTGTAATGCTAGCAGTAACCTCTCTGAACTGCTCCAGCAATGCCTTTAGGGGTGAAATCCTGCATCAGGATCCAGCTTGGCAGCTCTCCTAGTTCAACTAAATCCATGAGCTTTTTCATCTTCACTGGTATGGATGATGCCATCTTGGAGTCCTGGGTGTTCTGGCCTATTAAAGTCAACATTCTGCAGAGGATCTTAATAGGGCCTGGGGTTTCATAATACAACATATACTCAAAATGTCCAGAATACAATAAAGAATTACTGAATATAGAAAGTAGCAGGAAAATATGACCAATCCTCAAGTGAAAATAAGCAATGGATGCCAACTCTGAGATGATCCAGGTGTTGGGATTTACTAGGCTTTAAAACAGCTATTATAATCACCCTTCCGAAGTGAAATTTAACACATTTAAAGTGAACGAAAGATTCTGAGGGAGGAAATAGAAAGTATAAACAAAAGAGCCCCATGGAGATTTTAGAACTAAAAAATACAACGTGTGAAGTAAAAATGAGCCCACTGGATGGCAGAATTTAGAGACTGATCAATAGAAATCATCCAAAGTAAAGAACTGAAGAGAAAATATTTTTTAAAAATGAACAGATCATCAGGTACCTATGGGATAATATTTTAAGATATAACATATGTGTCATTGCAGTCCCCATAAGAAAAAGAGAATGGTTCAGAAAAAATATTTGAAGAAAACTTCCCAATATGGTGAAACATATAATGTTACAAAATAAACTCAAAGAAAACCACACCAGGCACATTATAATCAAACTGCTGAAAACCAGAGGTAAAGAAAAAAAAGATCTTGAAAGCAGTCAGAGAAGAATAACACATTACACAGAGCCTAGAAGACAGTGGCACAAGGTCTTTAAACTGCTTAAAGAACCGAGAATTCTACATCTACTGAAAATATCCTTCAGGAATGACAGTGACATAAAGATAGCCTTAGAGTAAGAAAACTAACAAAATTCATTGCCGGCAGACTTGCTCCAAAAGAAATGATAAAGGGAGTTCTTCAAGCTAAAGGGAAATGATTCCAGAGGGAAAGTTGCAAGAGCAGGAATGAACAGGAATGAAGGAGGAACAAACGCATGTTTGGATAAATGTAGTGGAATATTTTTTCTCCATAAGTTATTTAAAATTTTTATTTATTTATTTTTTGAGGGAGGGAGGGGCAGAGGGAGAGGGAGAATCTCAAGCAGGTTCCATGCCCAGCATGGAGCCCGATGTGGGGCTCGGTCCCACGACCCCAAGATCACGACCTGAGCAGAAATCAAGAGTTGGACACTGAACCGACTGAGCCACCAAGGCACCCCTCCTCAAAAGTTATCTAAAAGCTATATGGCTCTTCACAGCAAAAATATAAGATTGGTGGGGGTTCCCATGCATGTAGATATAATGTAAGTGGCAACTAAACATGAAAGGGGGGGTAGGGTAAAGAGAGACTTAGATAACTGTTAGGCTTCTTCCACATTTTCCTCGATGTGCTAATAGTAGCTCTAAATAGGCGGCTAAAGTTTATGTAGGTATATTGTACTCCCTATAGACAGTACACACAAAGAGTGAATTTTACTGTATGTAAATTTGAACCCAGAGTACTTTAAGGACTTTTATAAATAATTGAACTTGAAAGGAAAAAATTAGAGAAGATTTTGCAGTTTTGTAGCATTTGTTGAGAAGAGGAAGTTTTGTCAACTCAAGCATAAGAAGCACATAGGTTCTTACTCTGAAATCAATGATTTATCCTCATGTTTTCACCACAGACTATGTAGTTTCAGTGTTCTTTAAGTTCAGCTCAATAGAAGTGTTTGACAGTTGGCATCGTATACCTGGCCAGATAATTAAATGGTGTTACTTCCCATTATCAGCTTTGAGAAAGCCGGCAATTAAGCATTTTATAATTTTTTAAAAAGATTTTATTTATTTATTTGACAGAGAGAGAGAGAGAGAGAGCACAAGCAGGGGAGTGGCAGGCAGAGGCAGAGGGAGAAGCAGGCTCCCTGCAGAGCAGGGGGAGCCTGATGTGGGACTTGATCCCAGGACCCTGGGATCATGACCTGAGCTGAAGGCAGTCACTTAACCAACTGAGCCACCCAGGCGCCCTATAATGTTTTTATAATGTTTTTCTTTTTGATCTTGGTTTCTGGTGACTTTTATTCCTCAGTTTTCCTTTGGATTGAAAAATTACCGATTGGGAGACATTTGAAAAAGATGATGCTGGATTAATACATGAAACCATATAATAGGATAAACTCCTATTACAAACTCCTATTATAAATTCCTACTATCTCTATATACTGTTATGAAATGGGTTCCAGATATGCTCTTAAGTGCAAAAGACAAGATGGAGAAAAGTATATATTAAATGCCACTGTTCATCGAAGGAAATGCGTGTGTGTGTGTGTGTGGACACATTTGCTTTTTTTATATAAAAACAACAAACCTCAACAGCAATGGAAACTGTGGTAGGCAGAATTCTAAGATCGCTCCCAGTGTTTTGTCCTCCTAGGATATATCCCTTGTATCAGCTCCTGCCCTTGAGTGTGGGTGAGGTTGGTCAATATGATGTTCTCCTGCTGGCCTGGAAGAAAGAAATCAGCCATCTTATGAACTGCATATGGGGGTACCCAAGCGGCTAGGACCTGAGGGAGACCTCTAGAGCCAAGAGTAACTCCAGGACAACAGGCTGCATGAAAGGAGGGACCTAAGTCCTACAACCATAAGGAACTGAATGGGCTTCAAAGACGACTCTGAGTTCTAGATGAGACTGCAGTCCTGGATGCCGCCTCCATTTCAGCTTTGTGAGGCCTTGAATGGAAAACTCTGTCTTTAGCTCAGGCGTCTGGCCCACAGAAACTAGGGGATAATCAGTATGTTTTGTTTTAAGCCATTAAGTCTGTGGCATTTGCTACCTAGCAATAGCAAATGAATACAATACCTGCAGAAAACTTAATGGAAAAGGGGGACGGGTGGGGGAATGAAAGTTTTATGTCTGTATTTATCTTTTCAGTTAGTTTTGAATTTCAGATCATGTAGATATATTATCTAAGATAAAGTTAAATGAAGAAGAAAACAACCCAACAGCTGACCACCAAAGAGTTTCTGAAGGCTGTTGACGCACGCAGTCCTCCCTGCGACTTGTAAGTTCTCTGGATCCTGCGGAAACTACCACACACACCATAGCTCATACTGTGCTTACGCTCAGGTGCCACAAAACAATTCCTCACGAAGAGTGGGACATATCAGTTGCCAGAGAAAGAGAGTGTAGAGGTGAGATCTTAGCATCCTTTTAGGAACGTGCTCAAGAGGACATGGAAGGATAGATCGTGCCATCCAGAATGCTTCTCCCTCCTCCATCATTTGGAACAACCCTCCCCTGTCCCCCTGAAGAACAGGGTCCCTCTCAAAGAATCATGTTCTTGCCCTGTGAGAAGTGCCTTTTGTGTGTTCTCTCAGAGACTACACTTTTTGAAATAGTTTGGTAATATTTACTCAGCCAATACCAGTTATGAATATGGGCAGTGGGGGGAAGAAGTCAATGGAGAAAGGGAAATGGATAAAACAAGCCTCAAATGAAAATAAGGCATAGCAGGAAAACTATACAAATGAGAATGGTACCTCTGAAAGAAACAGACGAGAACAAGTCAGAACAGGTAAAGATATAAACAAATTGGGAGATCGAGAGGAGGTTATAGATCAAGACCCTTGGTTGCGAGTATAAGAAATGTGATTCCAACTAGCTAAAGTAAAAAAGAGAATTTACTGGATCATGGAATTGAAAAGTTCTCCCCTTGAGGGGCAGGGTGGAATGTTACAGCACCAGGCTTATTTCTTTACAGATTAGCAATCCCCAAAGAAAGTTTGTACTTTTCCTCCCTGCCCCGCCTGCCCCCTCCCCCCCCCCCCCCCCCCCGCCCCACAAATAATCTGACAAGGGTTTCATTGGTTTGGCTTGGTTCACAAGCCCATGCCTGATGTGTTTACTGTGCACTGGCCAGCCATCCATACCCAGCTTTGGAGGAGAGAGGAGCCAGTCCACTGGAGTCACATGGACTAGAGGTGGGAGAGGGGCCATTCCTCCAAAGAAGACTGAGGTATAAGGGATCTGGGTAGGTAAAAGCAACAGATGTCTGCTCTAAGGGGGAAGTTTAGGGGCTACAAACTTGATCAACATAAAAAGAAGAAGGTCAACAATTCATCCTCTGGGTGTGAGGAGAAATTAAGAGGAAGAGGAAACAAAGAGAGGAAAACATTTGGCATCAATGCAGTGGGAGTCTACAGAGATTAGTAAAATAATCACTGAGTGGCCCTGAGGGCCCAATTAAAGCTAGATAGTGTGGATTTGTCATTAAGTCATTAAACCCAGTTTCCAGTAGACCAGAGCAGGAGGAAAGAAAGGACATTTTACTGTAGCTTTCCCAGGGCTGGGGATTGGCCTAAGGGTGGAGAAGTCGGGTGCTAGCAAAGTCATGGCTAAGATAGGGTCCAGGCCGAGGCATGACAAAGGGGAAACTAGAGGGTGGCTGGAGGACTAAGAAGCCAGGAGGGGCAAGGCCTGAATGTCATGAGGCAGATAAAAAGCAGTTTTACCAGGAGCGATGGAATATAGAGGATGACGAACATGTTTTCTGGAAATGCAAGGTATGTGGGCACAAACAGAAGTTGTAGGGAGAGTCACAGCTGACTGTTAGGGGACTTCTGCTGACTGGCTTCTTTGGGGAGCAGGTCCTGAAAGGGCGTTGGGAGGGCAAAAGGCTTATTGAGAAGTTAACACCGGTGAAGAGAGGAGGGTGAGAAGTAGGTTTGGCCGGGGTGGTGGGGATCGGACCATGATGCAGGCTTGTGGCCACGCAGGAAAGAACACGAACGCCCCTCGAAAGCAAGGCAGACTTTGGAGGAGCAAGCAGCTGGTGGTTGTCAGCTAATTGTACTCCTCACAGCTGGACAGCCCAGTCCTTTCTTGAAGGGGAATCTGAGCATATTCCCCTCCCTGCCACAGGTACCTTTGTGCAAATCAGAAAGAGGTGCCTCCACTAGGAGTTTACGGCCCTGTGGGCACATGGCTTGGTGAACATAAGGAGACTCTGATAGTATTTGGAGGGGGCGGGGGAGGGAGACCTGGGTGCCTAGCTGGGTGAGTAGGCAGCCCTTACCCATCTAGGCACCTTGGACAATGAACAAACTGCAGAACTAGAAGCAGTGACCCGGATGGATACACTGCGAGATCAATGGCCGTAGTGGCCGCCTCCCGTCCCTTCTCAACAGAACCTGGGCTATGTCCTCCCTCTCCCCACACAGGGCAAAATGATTACCTCCCAGGTCCTGAAAAATCTAAACCCATCATGGTAATCCCATCCTCTTTGCCAGAGATTGGCTCAGGAATTTGGGTTTAAGCCAATCACTTGGAGCCTTTCCTTGTTACTGGAGTGGGCATATGACCTAAACTGGTCCACTCAGATGTGATTGGAGGAGAATTCCCACTCCCACCCCTCACCTGCCCTGGGACAATAGCAAGGGAGCATGTGGTGCCAGGTGCTCCTAGCAGCCACCCTAAACTCTTGGGGAGAGCCAGGCTTTGGATCAAGTTTACAGAGTGGGGAGATCCTTGATCCTTGGATCCTTGATGGCAGTGTCAAGTTGCTCAACCATGTAGCCGTGAGATGTGATCCACCCTTGACAATTCTTAGTATGTAAGATCGATACCCTTATCAGTTAAACCAGCCTACATGGAGTTTAGATTCTTACAGCCCAAAGTATCCTAACTGACATTAGAGGAGTTTTCTGAGCCGTTAAGCTGGGAGGAGCCCCAGAGGGATGGGAGAAGAAACAGTGGAGGGGCAGCTTTTGGTTAACATCATGGAGTTAGGTGGCTAACTTTCCTTGAAGTTGGTAAATAATAGTGATCTGGGCAAGGGATAGTGTAAAGAGAGGTGGGATATTTTGAGAGGGGTGCTGCTAGGGGTTGGGAAACAATATGCAGTAGTGATTGAAAGCATGGGCTCTGGGCTTAGAAAGCTGAAGTTTATTTTCTGGCTCTATCACTTAGTTGTGTCACTTTGGACAACTTAATCTCTCTGGACCACAATTTCTTTATCTGTACAAGGATGGTTATAAGGATTGAATGATCCTACTTATCAGGCACCTAGTACATAATAAAACTCAATAGTAATTACTTTAAAAACTTCTATCAGATGAATGGAGACTGTTTTTCAACTAAAATCACACCGTTGAGCAAAAACTCTAAACAATCTCTTTTGTATCCAGGAGGAAGGCTAAAGGATTGGGATAAAAGAACTGGAAATGCTGCTCCTGAGGAGGTGAACACGGGGAGAGAGTGAATTTATGGGATTTTGATTTTGTCTTGTCAGGGGATTGGAAGTTGAGAAACACGGGCTCAGAGCAGCGTGGGATGCAGGAGGAGCTGACCCGTGCCTCTGAGAACAGGAATGAGTAGAACTGAGGTGTGTGGGTGTGACAGCATGGGGCAGGGCGAGGCGGGGCGGGGTGCGGGGGTGGGGGTGGCTGCTGCAGTATGTGGGAATGGGGCAACAGTTGCAGGAAGTGAGCTGGAGGGTCCTGCAAAAGGGAGTCAGTGGTGGGGTGATAAACGAGGGGCCTCGGTGTTGGAAGGTTTCATAGACTGGCCACATCCAGAGTTCTGGAGAGGTCAACACAGCCAGCTAGGGTCTTGGCTCTCACACTGGCGGAGGATACCCGCCCTAATGTTAGTGACCAGCAATAGCCTAAAAAGGGGATGGCATCTCCCATTTCAAGGGAATGTATGTTGCTTTTCTAACTTTGTTCGGGCCGTGGTGGGGTCTGAAGTAGGCCCACTATGGGCATCCACCTCTGCAGTTTGCAGGGCTGTGGGGCCAGCTACCAGGGAAGGGAAGCTCACTCTCCTTTTCGCCTCAAGGGGCCTGTGGTTAACGCACTGCCAGGTCACTAGCAGTTTGTAATCCTGTTTGTGTCCACTGTGGTGAGTTCCCCAGGGAGATGCGGGGAATTCTGGAGACAGCGGTGCTGCAGAACTGTGTGTGTCCAGAGGTCACTGCGTTACTCTGCTGGGGTCAGAGAGGCAGGGAGAAGAGTTGGGGGGACATGGAGTGCCGGCATGAGAGCGTTTGCCAAGATCAAAATGTTCCCCATTGCTGCGAGCAGATGAGATCTTGGAACCTGGAATCACACAGTCCCAGCTCCAGCAGGGCCTCTGGCAACAGCCCCAGTGTCTTCAGCTACAGACACCACCTCTGTGAGTGCCAAGAAAAGCAAACACAGGCCCCAGATCTCCTGTTGCACCAATTGGAACAAAGCCCACAACAGAGGAGCTGAGCTGTGAGGACAGTCTTCCCATAGCTCTTGATTTTCCACCATCCTTTCCCCATCCGAATCGAACAAACAAACAACACACTTGTAATAAAATTTGCAGGTGTGGCCGGTTTATATTCTGGGATTCTCTTTTGATCAAATTCCTACAGGACACTGGGATAAAATGGTAAATAAAGCTGGATAATGCTGTATTTCCCAGACGTTTGAGACTGAATAGGAGGGGAGGAATCCTGGAAAAGCAGAGATTTCATTCCACTCCTAGGAGCTGGTTCTTTGTAGTGGTCCAGGATGGTATCACTCAAATGCCTTCCAGCCAGCCCTTGGGAAACATATTCCATGTTCTCTTCTTAGGAGTGGAGACTGGGAGCGGGGCGGGGGGTGGGTGGGCGTGGGTGGGTGTGGGGTGAGGGGTTCTGTAAAGCTTAAAGAGCGAGGCAATAAAGTGGCATCTTAAAATCCTGGCCGTCCGAGATTGGCAATAAGAGCAGAAATCCATCTGGGGGAAAAGCTTGTCTCAGCTTTTGGAGAAGAAAAGTAGACTTAATAATATCAAGAGTTACAACAGGAGTTTGTAAATACCAAGGAGTTTACCAAAGAGAATTGTAAGCCTCTGGGAGCACACAGGTGAGTGAGGAATCTGAGATCTGAGGAGTCTGAATTTCTAGAAAACAAACTGGGGGCCGTTTGTGACTCGAGTCTTCAGATATTCCTAAAACTTTAGTTTTCTGATTAGACAAAGTTTAGTCCTGTTTCCAGTCAATTACCATGTTTCTAGATTGAAATCAATCAACAAACGAACATTGGTCCCATTTAATGTGTAAGGCACTGTGTTTTCTCTGGATTATTCCTAGTTTGTTCTCCATTAATGTTTCCATCCGCCTTGGATTCCCTTCTGCCTCCAAGTTTTATAATTAGGGAAAAACCTCAAACATACAAAAAATATAAAGAGAATATCCCAAAGACCATCATACCCATCTCTCTGCTTTAACAGTTATCAACATTTTGTGAATCTCCCTCATTTTTCTCCCTATTTACAAAAGCAGATCCACCCATTATATCCTTTTCACCCTCGTACATAATTTCTGTTTTGTTTCTTCTGTTCAAAAACTGTGTTTTTCTGTTTGTTTGAACAGTTTCATTGTGAAATATACATACAAAAGATGCATTAGGATTGCTTAAAGTAAGACAAACAAACAAAAAAAATAAAACAAACATTCATGTATCTACCTCCCAGCTTAAGAACTAGAACATTAATCCTTTTTTCAAAACCAAAGATGAAATTTAAGTTGCAGTTCCTACCATGATGGTAAACGAGTGTGGATGCTTGGCTCCCTCCCCTGAAATCGGCAGAAACTATAGGAGTGAGGACCTCACTGCTGCTGCTCTCCCTCTCAGAAACACTGGACTCTCAATTCTGCCACGTTCACCGAGAAAAATCAGACCATGCTTCCCTCTGTGCATTATCCCATCGATATGCAAAAATCCCTGCTGGGGCATCTGACTGGTCACTGTGCCCTCGCTGCTAAAGAGCTTAGAAAGGAAATGCGCTCCCCTGCTGATTACTCTGATGGGAGGAGGGGCCCTGCCTCCATTCATTTTATATTTTTCCCAAATACGAAGGAGATTCAGACAATGAGCACGAAAATAATAACAGTCCACGCTACCTGGCACATATGGTCCAGTTCAGGCCAGTCTTCCGAGCTCCAGCTGGTATAGCCAACATCTTACTTCTCAACTCCTCTTGGCTGTTCCTCACGTGTCTCAGACCCAGCATATTCAACTCTGAGCCTATCATCTTCTCCCAAAACCCCCTTCTCCTCCTTTATTCCTTTTCTTAGAGAATGGCATTGCCATTCCCTAGTTAGCCAAACCAGAAACCTGGAGGCCATCCTGGGATTCCCTGATATTTTCCTTTTTCAGTTTTAACATCTTTTGAACGTATCTCCAGCTCACTTCCTTGGTCACCAGCTCTGTGTTCCTGGCTTGAATCAGGCCCTCCTCATCCTGCACCTGAAGGGGCCTGTAGTTTGAGTTCCCCCAGAAGCAGACCCTAAAATAAATATTTGAGTCCAAGTCACTTATTTGGGAGGTGAAGAATGCAGGACAGGGGAGTGGGGAGGTGAGACAGGGAAGAGAAAGGGCCGAGAGGCCTGTTACCAAGCCTGCTGATACTGTGGGCGACTGGAGCCGAATCCCATGGAGCCTCTCCCACACCCCAGAGTCAGGGGCCAGCCCTCCAGTCCCAGATCCAGGGTGTGGCTGGAGCACGAATTCTCGGACACTTCAAGCCTGCCACAGGCAACAAAATGAGCTCCAGCAACAAAAGAACGCTCCCGGGTACCACAGTGCGGGTCGGGGCTGACGGAGGACTGGTGTTGTGTAGAGAAGTCCTGAGGGTGAGGCACTGGTGGCCAGGGACCCAGGCCTCCTAACTTTCTGTGTGTCTTGGACCCCTCCACTAACTCACTTTTCTATTTCTAAGCCATGGTGATTTTTTAAAATATATTTTTATTTTATTTTATTTTTTATTATGTTCAGTTAGCCACTATATAGTACCTCATTAGTTTTTGATGTAGTGTTCAATGATTCATTAGTTAGGTATAAGACCCAGTGCACATCACAACACGTGCCCTCCTTAAGACCCATCCTCCTGTTACCCCCTCCCCCCATCCGGCTGTATTGGGGGAGGGGCAAGATGATGGAGGAGTAGGGGACTCCCTGAATTTAGCTGGATAGCTACCAGACCATTCTGAACACCCATGAAATCAGCCTGAGATGTAGGAATAGATATCTGAATCTCCATGCTGATATTTTTTACGTTGCAATCTGATTATGTCATGGCCCCACCGAAAATGCTCATAAGGCTTTCCAGAGCTTTCTATGTAAGACCTTAATAATTTAGCAAAGTGTATAAGATCTTTCCTTCATCATTTGTGTCTTGCTTACTTCTTCAGCCTCGTCTCTTACTACCTCCTCTCTCTATCTTCTCGCAAATACAGTACTCCCTTCTTATTGAACCATTTGCCGTTCTCAGACTGTGCCACATTCTTTCATTCTGCTGGGTCTGTGCCCATACCAGCCCCTCCTTGGAAGGCTTCTTTGGGCTCCTTCGCGGGGCTCCTCCCAGACCGGAGTGGCTGAGCATGCCCGGCTCTGGGGAGCCAACCCGAGTTTCAGTCAGAGCCGTGAGAGAGGAGCACAGGTTATCTATATACCCATGTATCTCTGTATGTGTTCCTTGTGAGACTCTAACCTAAAGATGTGTCCTTCTGCTAATAAAACAGAAATAGAAATAAGAAATGACTCAATGGGACTATCAAAATCCAGTGCTATCAAACATTTGAATCATACAAATAACTCCCTTAGTTCAAATTCCTCACCACTCACCAAGCAACCTTCTGGTTATAATATGATTTAAATATTAACTGCCTACAGGGAAAGTATAAGCCATGCCAAAATGAGCATTCCTTTATGTGTCATGGTCGTATTTCGCACTTAAATGAGTAAATTACATTACGACTTACATATCAGTCCCCTGCGCGTTTGGTTGTCATGAGGTTGTCTCCTTGAGTCTGATAACTCTGGTGCACTGTGGAGATCACATTTTTAAGTTTGTAGAGCCAAAATCCATACATAGCTTTGACGCCTGCGATGTCACCAGGATAAAACCCTTCTGTGAGGTCACCAGCTGGCTGGTTTTCCTATGGCAACACCCTCTGTTAGCCTTCTTTTTAAGGTGCAATGATTTCTTGTTGATTTATTGATTGTTGTCGATTTATTGATTTCTGAAGCCATGTTTTAAACACCACCTTCTGTATCCAAAGATGTTGCCAGTGACGGCCTGGAAGACATTTTTTGTAATCTGCTTTTCTGAGTGGTTATATGTGGATCTAAGCCATGAACATCTTCTCATTTAATTGCTCCTTAGACCTGTATACTTTTGAGACTGCTGACTGGGCAGTCTTCACTGTTGAAAAGAATTTATCTCTGGGCAATATGCAAACTGGGTGATTCACACAGACTGACTCTGTGGCCTTATTGAACAAATCAGCCTAGACGAGATGATTAAATCCTCCATTTAAGGATAGAAGGGTTCTGATTTTTTTTTTTTTTAGAAGTATCATGTAGGTGAGAATATTAATGTGGAAGATTAAGTTTCTATGATTATACGGTTCCATAGGGGTATTAAACTAGTAAACATCAAAATTGAGAAGCACTTTTTAATCCCCCAAAAGAAAATGAGCCGGATAATTATTTTAGGTTAGTACTGTATGGTTCTATTCATTCATTTTGTGCAAACTGAAGGGATGTCTAAATAAAATGTCACCCACCCACAGTTTAATTAATTGATTAATTAGTTTTCAGCTATATTATTAGCTCTAATAATCTACCCTGAGAAGTTTTGTGCTCTTAAACACATTAAGAAGTCCACACTAAGCTCAGTTTAGGAAGCAATTCTAGATAGATTATTGCTTCTCCCGATTAGATGTGGAACAGAAAACATATTGATGCAAACACTTGATTTGCAACAGTTTGCTTCCTTACCAAACAAAAAGTTGATCAGGAATTTGACCCACACAGTGTAGCCACCTTTCAGAAGAGATATCATTGAGCAGTAAAACCGTCCCACTCATGCTCCTCTTTGTGCTCTCTTTTACCTCAGCCTGGATGCAGATTATGCCCTAAAAAAGGACAGTGGAATTCCATGATGTGGCTGAAGCTTGGGTATCTGAATTATCCTGTGGAGGAGAGCTAAAGCACCGGCCTGAGTTCCCCACCAAGACAGGAGCAAGAACAAACATTCTATTGTTGGAGCCCTTCCACACACTCTGGTCTACCTGTCATGTTAATCAGTCTACCCTAACTGATAGATTATGAGAAATACAGTGTGTGAAGTTAGTGAAATCAGGGGGACATGTAAAGTCATCAGAACCCTGTGACAAAACAGAGAGACAGGAGAAGGGGAACTTCAGAATGCTTACAAAAGCAAGAGCTTGACCAAAGAGAGTCGAGGTTTCAGAAATGCAAACTATACATGCATCATTACTGGTTATGTTGGTAACTGGTGCCCCGCTGATATTATTATAATGAGAACAATCCCAGAAAATGAAGTAAACAGGTATCAGAGGTCTAGCGTGCACTTGTTTTAGCTAGCTTTACTTGGAGAAAAAGTCTCGGGTGGAGTCTTGGTGGGGAGGGATTTGTGCTGAGACAGAACATGGGATAAAACAGGAAAGAAGTTGAAGGATGTATAAAAAGGTTAAATTGAGCGTGTCTGAGATCTTCTTAGGAGTACTGAGGGCATGTTTTGCAACAGATTTTATTTGTTCAAAGTCAGTGAAGATAATAAACCATACAGTGCCATGTCCACCTGGTCATCATGATTGACGTTGCTGCCAGGAATGAACCTTGGGCTAGAAAATGGTGATATGTGTAATTTGGCTCAGGATTGTGGCGTTTGTGGCAGCTACGGCTTAGACAGTAATCTGTGCGAACAGGAGATCGGGCCCATCGAGGGGTGGTAGAAGTAGAACAGGGAGTCAACAGTATGTTTAACTGTAAACAATTTAGCCACCCTCCTATTCAAGGGCATTTGTGTTCTCACTCTTTTGTTAGTACAAACCATATTGCAGTGAACAACCCTGAACATTAATATATGTCTCTGCATGGGACGTGTTTATGAAGAATGCAAATTCTTAGACATAAATTGTGTTTGGCTATTTTTTATCTAGTCACTTTTTGCTATTATTTTTCTTAACCTCTCAATATTTTAATAGTTTAATATTTTTCATGGTTAAAAAATAAAATATGGATTAGGATCCTATGGCAGCTGGTAACAGAAAATCTACCTCATAGTTATTAAAAGAAGAAAAAAGGAGATGTTATTATCTTATATAAAAGTCTCCTAGTGGGGTGCCTGGATGGCTCAGTCGTTAAGCAGCTGCCTTCTGCTCAGGTCATGATCCCAGGGTCCTGGGATCGAGCCCCACATCAGGCTCCATGCTCCGCGGGAAGCCTGCTTCTCTCCCTCTCCCACTCCCCCTGCTTGTGTTCCCTCTCTCACTGTGTCTTTCTCTGTCAAATAAATAAAATCTTAAAAAAAAAGTCTCCTAGTATGATGACTTCAGAATTGATTTATCCAGGGGCTTAACATCATTGAGGATTTGGGGTTCTTTCCAACTGTCCACTATGCCCCTCTCAGTATGATAACTGTCTTCAGGCTAGCTCACCTCCTGGTGGCAAGGTGTTTATAAGAAACAATAGATGGTCTCTCTTGTGCCTCTTTTTTAAGAGTGAGGAAATTCTTTCCAGTTGCTTCCCAACAAACTTCCCCTAAAATCATATAAACATATGCCTGGATCAGTCATTGAGGGAATGGGATCATCATTCTTAGACCAATCGGGATTCACCCCCTGGGACTGAGGCAGGCCTAACCTTTCCCAATGCAGAAGGCCTGGGAAGGAAAACATACCTGTAAGTAACCAAGGTTCTATAAAAAAAGAGAAGAGGGAGGAGGAATGGTTGTTGGTTAGATATCTAACAATGTCTATTATAGATTGTTTGTGTTATGTCTTCTTTCAGAATAATCTGTGTTGTTAACATGCCTAAAAAATTTGAGAACAAAAGGGCACCTGGGTGGCTCAGTCTGTTAAGCGTCTGCCTTCAGCTCAGGTCATGATCCCAGGGTCCTGGGATGCAGCCTGCCTCTCCCTCTCCCTCTGCCTGTCCTGTCTGTTTCTGTTCTCTCTCTCAGATAAATAAATAAATAATAAATAAACAAACAAATAAATAAATAAATCTTTTAAAAAATTTGATACCATATGTTGACAGATGGTAGTTACACTTAGGTGGTGAGTGTTGGGTAATGTATAGAATTGTTGAATCACTATGTTGTATACTTTAAACTAATGTAACATTGTATGTCAACTATACTTCAATAAAACCCCAACCCCCAAAATCGAATTTCGTATCCATTTTGAGTAATATTTTTATCAGTATGTCATCATGGTATTATTGAATTGCTGACAACCACATATACCTTCAGAGATGTATTCAAAATAAAGTTCCTTCCAGTTTAGGGGAGTAACACAACTAATGTAATTTAAAAAGATATTTAAAAAATTGTTTTCATTCTTTGGAAACCAAATCACTAAATCTCTGTTATTATAGTCCTAGAAAAAATAAAGAGCAAATTTGTGTATGAGAAATCTTGTTTCAAGTTTGTAAATCTTTATGTTGATTTAAAATAGAAACACCATCTTATTCTGCTTATATGCTAACTCCTATTGTATTGGCCAACTCATATTTAAAATACTAATTTGACCTTGAAGATTTATTCATACGCATTTGGAGTAGACAAATGCTGCACATTAATTAAACTTGACTTAGGGACAGCTTATTGGCTTTATGTAGGTTCGAAAATTTAGATGTTGTTTTTCATTAGAGCTGCAGGTTCCAATCACAATTCATCTCAAACTGTTGCAATTTAACCCCTGTTTTGGTGTTTTAAAGACATTGATTATCTGAGGGAAGAAGGAAAGGAGACATTAAAGAAATAAAAGTGTAATAGAGACAGCTTTGGTAGGATGTTTCTGGAAAATTTTCAAAATCAGAGGCCTTTGCATATTATGATCAATACATTTTTATTTTTTTAATTAAAAAATTTTTAAAGATTTTATTTATTTGTTTGAGAGAGAGAGAGAGAGAGAAAGCATGGGCAGGGGGGAGGGGCAGAAGGAGAGGGAGAAGCAGACTCCCCACTGAGCAGGGAGCCCAATGTGGGACTCGATCCCAGGACCCTGGGATTATGACCTGAGCTGAAGGCAGACGCTTAACTGACTGAGTCACCCAGGCATCCCCCCTTTTTTTATAAAGATTTTATTTATTTATTTGAGAGAGAGAGAGAGAGAGAGAGAGAAAGAGAAAGCATGAGCAGGGGGGAGGGGCAGAGGGAGAGGGAGAAACTCAATACATTTTTAAATGTAAACAAAGATAGGCATAAAGATTTCCAATATCATCATCTCCAATGTAGTGGTCTGTTCTAAATGTTAAATCTAAATGTTTTCCTGCTTCCTGCTGTCTCCTTTCCCTTGGTTTGCCAGGGAGTGTAATTGTTTATTATTATATTATAAACATAAACAAATAATATTATATTATAAGTACATATTATAAGTAAATAATAAAATTATTATTATTATTATTATTATTATTAGCGCCTTCAACCTCTTCAGTCCCCCTCCCATCCCCAACCTGGTTCTCTGTGTATAGTTACGAGCTTGCCTAGTGTCAACATCATACCCAGATACCCAAGCCTCAGTTCCAGTGTCATTTCAGATTCTTTCCTGTCCTTCACCAAAATCATCCAATGGTTCCCCCATGTCTCATGCATTACACCTTCTACATACCACTAAAATAATTTGGTCTCTGTAAAGGCATTCATTACTTTGGCCTGCTTTATTTAGTCCCAGTTTTCCTTTGGAGAAGCTTCCTTCTCACTCTTAGTTCAAGTGGTTTGGGTGGGGCTCCAGAGGTGGGCATGGAACCCAGGCTTGCCCAGTTGGCAAATCCCATTTGCCTGTCCACACTGATAGGTCAGAGTGATGGGCACACAGCCCAGTTCTTCCAGTGAAATGCATCCTCAGAACTTTATTGGCACTTCTGGGGCTTTTATAGGATGAGATATAAGCTTGGAGCTGCTTATTGACTACTGTAGAGTCAAAGAGAAGAAAGAGAAAGATAACAAGTTTTGGTGACATCATTTGAGCTGTTGGACTAGCCATACCTGAAAATTTGCCTCAGTACTTATTGGTCCAAACTGCATTTCTGCCAGTTCTGAAAATGTTCTGGTGGACCATCATTTTTCCATGCTCCCTTAACCCCCCTAATCACTCTCCTAAAGCAGTCTGTCCTTTTGTCTACTCTGACAATTTCATTCTTTCTTTGAAACGTAGTGCGAGTGTTACTTCCACGTGAAGCCCTCCACAACATCTCCCTCTAATAGGAGCGTAGACAGTTCTGTGTTCTGCAAAAATTTATGATGTGCAAAGCATACAATGGTGTAATTGTCAATGTGATTGTTAGTCTACGTAATTGTTAGCCTTTCGTTAGACACTACTTTTTGCCAATCAATCTCCATTCTCCCGTTTTTCTTACGGTAGAATCCCTATTTTGTTTGGAGTGGCAATATGCCTACCTTAGATACTTGTCTTTCCAGAATCGTTTGTGGTCGAGGTAGCCTTGCTGCACAATTTTCACCAGGAGACATAAAGCAATGTCTACAAGAGATTTCTGGGACAGATTTTGTGTTCCTGATTCAGGCAGTGTTCTTTTCCTCCTCTAGTCTTTCCCTTCCTTCTCAGAGGTAGAGCCGCTACCTGGCAGCCTGGAGTGACAAGCCATTTGTTAGTGATAGTGGAGCAGAAAGATATTTGGAGCTACAGCCTGGATGACTCTGAACTGTCCATCTCCGGCTCTAACTTCAGGTGGAATATACCCTATTTAGTTAAGCCACTGTAACTGGATATTTATACTTGGATATTGTATTTGGATTGCTTCCTAACTAACAGTTCTGCTTAAGTCTATGATCTTCCTAAAAATAGAGAATAGTCTTTTACTTCTGAACCCTGACTATGTCTAAGTTGGTATGTAGTAAGGCTTCGCTCTAATGCTAAAAATGGGATTCAAACCTCAGATCCATTTCAGTCCTGAGATCTCTTGGTTTTATTCCTTAAACCACGTACAGTGCCAACTCTCACGCCAGCTTCTACCTCCTTCTCCAGCCATTTTTTTTTTTGCCTGTTATTTTCTTATTTTTTAAATTTTTTATTGTTATGTTAATCACCATACATTACATCATTAGTTTTTGATATAGTGTTCCGTGATTCATTGTTTGTGCATAACACCCAGTGCTCCATGCAGAACATGCCCTCTTGAATACCCATCACCAGGCTATTGGGGGTGGGAGGGAAGGGGTGGCTGGGTGATAGACACTGGGGAGGGTATGTGCTATGGTGAGCGCTGTGAATTGTGCAAGACTGTTGAATCACAGATCTGTACCTCTGAAACAATAATGTAATATATGTTAAGAAAAAAAAAAGAAGAAGATGGCAGGAGGGGAAGAATGAAGGGGGGGAAATTGGAGGGTGAAATGAACCATGAGAGACGATGGACTCTGAAAAACAAACAGGGTTCTAGAGGGGAGGGGGGTAGGAGTATGGGTTAGGCTGTTATTTTTTTTAAATTTTTTTATTGTTATGTTAATCACCATACATTACATCATTAGTTTTTGATGCAGTGTTCCATGATTCATTGTTTGTTCATAACACCCAGTGCTCCATGCAGAACGTGCCCTCCTCAATACCCATCACCAGGCTAACCCATCCCCCTACCCTCCTCCCCTCTAGAACCCTCAGTCTGTTTCTCAGAGTCCATCATCTCTCATGGTTCGTCTCCCCCTCTGACTTACTCCCCTTCATTCTTCCTCTCCTGTTATCTTCTTCTTTTTCTTTTTTCTTAAAATATGTTGCGTTATTTGTTTCAGAAGTACAGATCTGTGATTCAACAGTCTTACACAATTCACAGCGCTCACCATAGCACATACCCTCCCCAAAGTCTATCACCCAGCCACCCCATCCCTCCCACCCCCAACCATTCCAGTAACACTGTTATTTTAAAAGAAGGCCCCAGACCATGAAGCGAGGTTGGTCTCTACTTCTCTTAATATGGGTTGCAGTTGCTATTACCCTCCTTGCTACATAAACTTCTAGCCATTTATTCACATTGGTTCTTGTTTCCATTTCATCTACGGGACCTGTAAAAACTTCAACATGAGACTGAAATTTCAGATTCCTTAGAATATGGTTTCACTCAGAAAACACTTAAAACAATAATTCTGACTTAGGAATTCAATATATTAACAGCTGCCAGTACTGGTCATCAAATTCAGCTCCTTGAGAGGTGCCTTGTGCCTTAGGTAAAATTCTTCATCATCCTAGATAAAAATGCATTTCCTTAGGCCCTCACTCTTGCCCCAGGGGACCGATCAAGCTGATGGTGATGATTATTGTAATGAGCAGTAATTACTGTTGGCTGAACATTGATTCCAGAATTTCTGAAGAAAGAAAGAAAAAAAACCCACAGCTATTATTATAGCAGGGAAGAGAACTTTATTCCATATGACATGTGCTGTTTAACTCCCATTAGCAGTAAAGGAAAATTATTCATGTATATGTCTCATTCATTAGTGGTATCAGAGAATTTAAGATGGGCATCTCCCAATTAGCTTCTGAAATCACAAGTGGTGTTATCACCCAGAAGGAGGCAAAATTAGTTATGTCCTTTCATTAAAAAGAAGTTTACTGGAAAAATAGTCATGTCTTAAATTAACCACACAAGGGCTTTTTCTCTAGAAGAAGCAAGGACTAGATTCCTTAGATCATCACTAAAGTCACTCCAAGTCATAGGTGCTGATAGGTTAACTATTTGCAAGAAAAGAGAAAAGAAGTCCCCTGAGTTGTGTTGGTGGCTTCCTGCTGAGATGGAGGAACATAGAATGTATGATCCAAGATTCTTTGGGCCATGTGACTTAGAGAACCTAGATGTTAGAGCTAGAGCCAAAATAGTGATTATAATCATCAAAATTCAAACATCTTCAAAGCACATTCAAGAAAGCCAGTAACACTTACCTGTGCAACCCTGGCGCTGCCCTTAAAGATGAGGTATTGTTTTTAGATTTCCTCAGAGTTCATCTTACCCAAAGGCTTTTCCTTATTAAATTCTACCCCTGGAGAACATCTTTGAAACTGGCTTTACTGACTTTTGAGATGTCAGCTAAAAATCACCTCATTTGTTGAAAAAGTGCCACAAAGAAACCTAAGTAACACCGTAAAAAGTGATGGTTGGACGGTGGCTGTTTTAGAATGAATGATAAGTTAAGTTCTGAGCTGAGGTAAGAAGGAGCTGGACCATACAAGATCTGGGAGGCAAGCATTTTAGGCAGACCAGTGGAAGTGGAGGCTTGGAGACTTTCTGCAGAACAGAACGGGTAGGGAACGGGCGGGGGCTCCCTGTGCTCTAGCAAAAAAAGCTGGGAGTTGGTGGGAGGAGCCATCTGAGATGAGGTTTGAAGAGTAGGCAGAGGCTGGGTTAGACCGGCCTTAGGAAAGAGTTTCTGTTTATTGTAAGTGGAATGGGAAGCTGTTGGAAATGAACTGATCTCATCTATGTTTTTAAAAGATACATAGGCTGCTGTGTAGAAAATAGATGTTTTGGGGTGACAGTGGGGATAGGAGATGTCAGGACGCTATTGGGTGAGTCCACGTGAAGACTGATGGTGCCTGGACCCGAGTGATAGGAACGGGAGAGACATGAATGGATTCACGATGCATTTTGGAGGAACAGCCAACAAAATATTTTGATGAATTGAACACAGGATAAGAGAGAAAGAGAAGAAGCGAGGCTTGAACTGAGTGGACGATGTTGCCATTGAGTGAAATTGGAAGACTGGAGAAGGAGCAGATTATTTTATGGTATTAGCAAAGAGAAATTGTGGACATACTGAGGTTCCTTTTAGATATCCAAAGGATTGCTTGGAAGGTGAGGCTGATCTTGATAACAGTGTTTTCACTAGAATATTAGGGAGTGGGGAGAGACACTAATGACAACTCTTTTAAAGAAGTTTTAAAGTGGAGAGAAGCAGTGAGATGGTGTGCTAGCCAGATGGATGTGGAGTTAAGGAAGTTTGGGTTGGTTTTAAGATCGAGGATACTCATTTAAGATCAAGGATACGTTAAGATTGAGGAACATATTTGGAAACCATGGAAAGAAACTGGCAATGCATTCCTATGAAGAGAAGAATGAAGTCCCTAAGAAGATGAGAGGAGAGGAGATCAAGAGCAAAACCAGAGGGTTGATCTTTGATAGGAGCAGGAACTCTTTGTCCATAGCCAGTAGAAGAGTGCAGAATGTGGGTACAGATGTGCATGGTTTTGTAGATTTGAAGGTAGGAAGATGAGGAATTCCCTCCAACATCTGTATTTCCCCAGTGAATTATGAGGCTATGTCATCAGCCAAGAATGGTGGGGAAGGGAAGCGAATTTAGGAGATTTGGGTTAAAGAATAAAAGATGTAGTGTGGCAAACTGAAAATCTGAAATCATAGTAGAGTTTTGAGCTGTGCTGTGTGCCCTACTGAGATTTGTGATCATGGATTTAAAGTTGAAATAAGCAACGTGGTCGGTTGTGTGTTTTTCCCTAGGGATCTCTGGGAGTTTTGGTTCAGGCATGACGTAGTTGTGGCAGTGAATTTAATGGCATTAGGGGACTTCATGAGGGAGATGAGGGTGAGGAGAGGGTGAGCATTTGCACATGATTATAATTATGGACTACGGGAACCTGGGTACCAAAACATGAGAAAGTGATGAATGGTGAAAAAGCAATTGGGCCAATGGATCAAAGATCTCTATAAGGTCAAAGACTTATTGTGGAGAGAGCACTTGAGTAAGTGAGTGAAAATCATCTGGAGAGCTATTAACGCATAGTTCATGCCCTACCTCCAAAGATTCTGATTTAGTTAGTTTGGATTGGAACCTTAGCATCAGTGTTTTTAAAAAGCTTTGTAGGTGGTTATAGATGCAACTTCAGTTAAGAACCACCGTGTGACAGGAAGATGGACAATCAGCTCATGCTTGAGGACTAGTGGTTAGCTGGAAGGAGTAGAGCCACTGAACAAATTGTTGTATGGTGGCCGCAGAGCGACCTGAGAATGAACAAGAGTTTTCTCCTCCTCTGATCAAACAATGTCCACAAGGGTAAATTTGAACGTAACTATGGTAAATATTAACTAGGACAATAATCCCAGCTGTTAAAAGGGGTACATTTCCATTGTTGCAAACATTCTTTATGGGGCTCTCTGAGCTTGCTGTGGTATGGCAGCTTGGGAGAGGAAGGACAATCTCCCCAGCATAGCAAGACCCTGGGAGGGCCCTCTCATAGCAGCTGAGTCATGGGTGCTCTGACATCATTCATGGGGCCTCTGCCCTCTCAGCATGGAGGAATAAATATTACCTTGCAGTATATGGTCAAAAGCGATAAAAGAAAACAACCCCAGCAAAGCAACCCAAAATACAAATTCCCTGTCACCCTCTTCCACTCATTTTATAGATTAAAAAGATGACAAGGTTGGGGCTCCTGGGTGGCTCAGTTGGTTGAGAGTCCGACTCTTGATTTTGGCTCAGATCATGATCTTGAGGTCATGAGATCGAGCCCCACATCTGCACTCAGTGCAGAGTCCGCTTGAGAGTCTCTCCTTCTGCCCCTCCCCCACTTTCTCTCTCTAAAATAAATAAATAAAATCTAAAAAAACAAAACAAAAACAAACCACGACAAGGTGTTATTTACGGACTAATGAGATAAGAATTTTCTTTATATCAGTCAACAAAAATATCATGACACAACAGTTTCTGAAGAAGTCCTATAGATAACAAAGAATGTTTGTGACACACAATACTAGTTCCTAGTCTCGCTGAATTAGGTACCCAGGAATTTCCAGGGTCACCCTGGGGAGCCAGAAGAAGGCTAGCTTCAAATGGGTGGACCTTTCTGCACTGGCTCCCACTAAGCACAGGAACCAGAGAGAGAAGCTTCCAGGTTTTAAAGTCAACATAGGGCCTCTTACCTGCATGGCCACAAAAATATCCAAGTGGCAGAAGACAGATGTGACATCAAAGAGAAATCAGGGAAGATGCCATGTAGTGTTTAGCCATGGCTGGGTCCGAAAGTTATGAACACCAAGTAAAGTCGAATGTGGCCAAAGAACTTACAGGACTTTCTCAAGCAGGGCTTTCACTGCCTATTCCCATCACTGTGCAGGCAGGGTGAGCAGCAGCTTGGGGTGGGGGCGGGGGTGGGGAGAGGCAAAAGGCATAAACATTTTAAAGGAAAATAAACTGCATGGCTTTAAAAATGTTAAAGGATGCTTTCTGTTGGTTTTAATCTAAAATGAAATTTATCAAAAAGAGATGAAAATGATCAAACAGTGTCCAAAAGGGTAAATTAAAGGGTAAATTTGAATGTAACTACAGTAAATATTCACTGGGATGATAACCCTAACTGTTAACATGACTACATTTCCATTGTTACAAACATTTGGTTTAACTTAATCCACCAACTATATTACTGCCAAAAGGAATCTCATTGACAAGAGCTAATGCATTGGTTACTCTTAAAACTATCCATTTTTAACTGTTGACTTACTGGTAGTGTTCGTCATGGAAAAGACCATTTTTATTACCATTGTCATCAATCTCAGTGAAGTTCACAGATATTTCCTTGTAGTCACTACAGCTTAGTCCTTTGCTGATTAGAATCCACATGTGTGAACAAGAGCCTAGAAGTTCCGGTGAAGCTACATTTCTATCGGATGACAGCGTGACTGTGATTGGATCTGTTGACAGTGTTTGGCAGAGCTTCCAATCAGATTCTTTCGACTAAAGCCAGCAGGCAAGAGGAAGCAGAAACAACACGTGCAGTGAACTCATTAAAAATGTTTTTAATATGATCAGCCTTGCCTGGAAGAGCTGAGGGTTGGGTGGTGGGTAGGGGATCTGTAATACTTCCCTCCAGCTTCTCAGACAGTCCCTAGACTCAAATTGGCAGATACCTCCTAACCTCTCAGAACTGCAAGGGGAACACAAATTAGGAAGCATCACCAGATGCCTTCAAAACCAGCATTTCAATGAAATAAGGTAATACAGGGGAAAGACCTTTGGAGAAAAAGAGAATCAGGAAATGTAGGTTGAGCCCCAGTTCAGTCATCAAATAGAAAAGTTGTCTTGGCCAAGTCATTTCCTTTCTGGGCCTCAGTTTCCTAATCTGTAAAATGAGAGAGGTCTAGTGTATCAATGGTTTGCAAATTGTGCTTCTATGGACCCTTCAGGAAAGAGCAGATAGGGAACCGTACCAAGCTACTTGTTATTTTAGGTATTCGGGCTTTCTTTGAAGAAAGATTTCTGCCACTAAAAAATTTCAAAACTTATAGATTAGATGTCCTTTAAGGTCTCTCTAAGAATAAGTACTTTGAATTCACAGCAGTGGTTTCCAAGTTTTTTGATCATGCAGACTAATAAGTAAAAATATTTTTGCCAGGTATTTCCAAAATAAATATTCAAAAATTAGATATGTATATTACTGTAAAATATATTCCATACAAAGCATTTCCCCCAAAACAGGAATGTCAAAAGGGAGATAAAAGTGAAACTTTTAAAGCAAATCATAAAAAAAAAGTAAATCATAAATTTGTTCTTTAACCATTTAAGGCCTTTCATTATCAGTAATGATACTTGCATTACTTAACATTAATATTAAAGCTTTTAGTGAAAATAATACCATTTGAATATGCCATATCTTGATTGGTTTGTCATTGTTTTTCACATTACTGCACTGTACCTGTTAATTTTCTACTACTACAGGAGGGCTCAGAGTAGATATTCAATACTAATAGTGCTTTGTGTCAAGATCTAAACAAAAATTAAATAAACAGTCTATGGCTCTGGGATTTTCGGAATCATTCAAAGATCACAAGATATTGGAAGATGGTAAATTTAGTGTTCTTAATTCCAGACAAAATATTCCACTCTGGTTTAAGCAGAAAGGTTTTATTAAAAGATAGTAGGAATTTTACAGATCTTTGAGAGGATCAGAGAACCAGGCTTGGATGCTTTACATAACTAGAAGAAATGCCCTCCCATAGCACAAGACTGACCTAGTGAAACATAGTGGCTGTCCCTGCCTGCTTCTGAACATGAGGCTTGGGATTGGATGCTTAGAAACTCCAGCACCACTGCCCCAGGAGTTCTGGATGCCTCTGCCTCTGGGCTTGTCTGAAAATCCCGTTGCTTCCTAGTGACCCCTGCCTCACGTGCTCTCTCTGCTTCCATATCTCTGTAGGTGAGTCTGCTGCTAGAAGATCTGCGCATGACTAATTGCAATTAACAGGGTGGATCTAGTCATGCTGTTCTCTAAGGAGTACTGGTGAGGAGAAGGGACATATTGGGTAGGATGGCTGAGAATGAAGAAAGAGCTATCCCCTTCTCAGGAGGGGCCAGAGTCCAAATTACCAAGTCCATGAAGGCAAAGCTTGGCTGGCAGCTGAACTGGAATTGATCTGTGAGTGGTCCTGAACATTAGTAGAGTGAGCACCAGGGCTTCTAGGTAACAGCCAGGCTCAGCTTCTGATAAGTGGTTTGGCTACTCTAGGTTAGGTCAGCTTGTCAGAGTTCATATGAGGGAGGGCAGAGGCCAGATCCAGACTTAAGGAAAAGGAGAGCAATAATGAGTTGGGAGGTTACTGCTCTCAGGCAACTAGGTTGGTCTCAGGCCTGGGTCAACACAAAAGCTAAGATGGACTCAACACACAGGGTGAGAGCCAAATGCTCAACACCTGTCCAGAAACCAAAACCCACTTGAAACACACTTTTGATTCTGGACATGGGAGCAGCCGCCCTCCACCAGACTCTAATCACTGGGGTAAAGGTGCTTCTTTATACTACCAGCCCAAGCTCTGAGGGTTCAGAACTATAGGTATTCCTAACCGACAGGCCAGATGAAGGCAATGCTCTAGTTGCTTACTGTTGCACAACAAATCACCCTAATGTATTGGTGTAAAGGAATAATCGTTTTATTATGGTCACAGAGGATGTGGGTCAGGAATTCAGACAGAACAGAGGAAGATGGCTTATCTTTGCTCCATAATATCTGGAACTTTAGCTGGTAAAATTCAAATATCTGTAGGTGACTCAGTCAGCTTGAATCCAGGGGCTGGAATCCACTGGGGACTTTTTCATTCACCTGCCTGGCATCTGAACTGGGATAACTCAAAGGCTGGGCACAGCTGGGACTATGGGCCAGAGAATCTATGTGAGGTCTTTCCATGTAGATTGGGCTTCTTACAATGTGGCCACTGAGTTCTGAGATGGAGCACCCAGTTGGGAGCATTCAGAGAGCAAATGTTCCAAGACACCAAGACATGTAGGCAGAGGCTGCATGGCCCAGCCTTGGAAGTCATATAACATCACTTCTGCTCTGCCTTATTGATTGAAACAGTTGCAAACCTGCGTAGATTTATGGAGAGGAGACACAGACACCACCTCTTGATTGGAAGAGTGTCAAAAAATTGGGGCCATATTTTAAAACTTCCACTAAGAGAAAATAAGAAAAAGAGGAAAGCTCAAAAGCACATCAACTACATATAAATACTGACTGATGCTTGCTAATAAACTAACCCAGTTTAGTTTATTTAAACAATAAAATAATTGAAGACTTGTCATGTACTAAGTAGTGTGTTATGTGCTAGGAATACAAGAACTAAGGCACAACCCTCAAGGAATTTACAATCCACTGGAGAAGACAGATGAACATACATTGTTGTAACTAAAGGTAAAGTGAGGAAAGTAAACCAAGACAGTTAGTATACAAGTGCTGCAAAATAGCCTAAAGTACAGGGTAATTAATATAGTAAAGAGCCTGTGTTGTCCAGGGGGAAGCATATGAAGTTAGAAGTTAGACCTGAATTTGAATCCCATCATCACCATTTCTTAGATTGAGCTATATAAAAATGCTTTTTCATCAGTAAAAAATAATTGAGTATCAATTATTTCATATGGTTCAACCCAATACTAGCCAGGTCACCTTGAAAAAGTCATTTAACCTCTAGAAACATCGGTTCCATCACCTGTACAATGAGGTTAAAAATGTCATAGGGTTATTTAGAAAAATAAGGTAACATTTGCAAAATGTCAGTATAATGCTTTATACAAATTAATAGCTTGAGAAACAGTTGTTTTGTAATTATTATTACTATCATAGAAAGCTTTAGAGAGAAGGCTGAATCTGAGATGACATTTGAAGGCTCAACATGCTTTTTTTTCTTACATATATATATATATATATATATTTATTTATTTTAGGTAGGCTCCATACCTAGCATGGAGCCCAACATGGGGCTTGACCTCATGACCCTGAGATCAAGACCTGAGCCAAGATCAAGAGTCAGATGCTCAACCAGCTGAGCCACCCAGGTGCCCCTGAACATGCTCTTGATGGCCAGATAAGGGAGGTGGGATAAGTGATTTTAGGCTGATCAGAAACATGGGAAAAGGCTGTTTTTGTGATTCTACTTAAAAGTGATATTTAGTTCTGCATTTGTTTTGGGGCCTAGACATTTATTTTGAATAAAATAAAGGTTTTTTTTAAAAGATTTTATTTATATATTTGACATAGAGAGAGCAAGAGAGGGAACACAAGCAGGGGGAATGGGAGAGGGAGAAGCAGGCTTCCTGCTGAGTAGGGAGCCCTATGTGGGGCTCGATCCCAGGACCCTGGGATCATGACCTGAGCCGAAGGCAGATGCCCAACGACTGAGCCACCCAGGTGCCCCAAAATAAAGGTTTTTATGGACTAAATAACCTGCAATCCCTGCCTTCCGAAATCACTGAAGCATTCTGCTTAATAACTGAAAATGTTGCTGAAATAAAGAAAAGGAAGTCCTTGCTGAATACTGAATACAAAAGGAAATAAAAATCCTGGCAGCCTGTAGTTGGGGAATGGGAAGCTTATTTGAGAACTCAGAGCTTAGGTTTCAAAACCTTCATGGAATCAAGACATGAAGCTCTGATTCAACACCAGTTGGGAAGTTAGAACTGATATCTTTGCATGATGTTGGTTTTCAAAGAGTTACACCATCAGTGAAAGAGTGACCTAGAAAATCATCAGTTCACCAGAAAAGACATAACAAGAAAGCTTCTATTTCATCTGGCTTCTAGATTACAAAGAGAAAAGTCTCCCCAACAATGCTTTCCATTTAGACCTACTATTACTTATGTCTGGTTCTAATTACACTTCCTCCATCTTTTGGAAAACCCCAGGGAGATAAATAAACTTTAAAGCTGATATCTGGGGCACCTGGGTGGCTCAGTTGGTTAAGCATCTGCCTTCCGCTCAGGTCATGATCCTGGGGTCCCAGGATTGAGCCCCACGTCAGGCTCCCTGCTCAGTGGGGAGTCTGCTTCTTTCCCTCTGTCCCTCCCCCCCCTTGTACTCGCTCTCTCTCTTGCTCACTCTCTTTCAAATAAATAAATAAAATCTTAAAAAAATGAAGTTGATGATATTCCTTATATCTGATATTTGATAAAAGCAAATGTAGGATGTGAGGGAGATCTGGCTGCAACATCTGTCACCCCATTGAGCACCAGGGTTGATTCAGCTGATCTGGCCGGCTAGGCAAGTGTCCCCTTCTTCCCTCACTACTCCATGTGTGTCCCTCCCGAAGCTGCAACTCCCTCAGAGAGGACGACCTTCCCCGATAGAGGAAGCCTGTTCTTCGGTCAAGGGTATACGAGTAGCTCTGCTCCCCTGCTAGAAGCTCCAAACAAGCTCTAAACGTCCATTTGTAGAACATAGGGTAGTCAAGCTCCAAGACTCCAGACACATCCAAATGAGGTGCTGCATGTGTTAGTCTGCCTTTCTTTAGGGAAAAAAAAAAAAAGAAAATGTAAAACCACTTTGGAAAGGTAAGTCTTCAAGTAAAATTTAACATGATTTCCACAGATAATGTCTTGCTAAAGATGAACTAACAATGCAAAATTCTAAAGTATGGAAAAACAATTTATTTGAGCAATGGTCAGTGGATACATCAAACTGCAGGATTATGCCTTTAGCAACTTCAAACAATAGAACTGTCAGATAAAAGAAACATGCTTAAAGTGTTTAAAAACCTAAACTTGAAACTGGAAATAAGAGGACAACAAGGTAGTGCGAAAAGATAATGGGAACATCTAAAAAAACAATAAAATGATAAAAATGAAAAAAACATAATTGAGATGGGAAAAGTTAATCAACAGGTGAAATAGTTGATTAGACATAGCCAAAGAGAGAATTAGAGAACTTGAATATAAATCTGAGGAAATTATCCAGAATTAAACACAGGAAGATATAGAATTTATTAAAGAGAGGAAAACAAACATGGAAGATAGCACAAAAAGATCTAATATATACCTACTTAGAGAGCAAGAAAGAACAAATTGAGAGGTTGAAGGAGAGGCAGTTTTAAAAAAGGTAATGGGGAGCACTTTCTAAAATTGCTGAAAAACAAAATCCCCACATTTAGAAAGGGCCACGAGTTGTAAGCAAGATATGGTTTTAGCACTGGAGGGCAAGGAAAGTTGGATGCAAACACCCCTCGAGGGACTTAGAGTCTATTAGGAGATACCATACAGGTACACACAAAAAAAACATGGAAAGAAGAGAGCTGCAGATGTTGGTGATGGGGAGAGACTGCTTCCCGTTGGGAGAACCATGTCAACAGTTTACTGGAAGAAGTGATGTTTGCCTTGGATCTCAAAAGATGGATAGACTCAGCATGTGCAGAAGAAGTGTAATCCACCCAACACACCACTGCCTGCTTAATTTCCCTAAGGCATAGTTCTGATAATGTCATCCCTTTATTCAGAATTTTCAAGATCTCTCAATTATTTTCAAGATAAAGCCCCAAGTTTTTGTCTTTCCTTCAGAGTCCCTCATGGCATGTGCTCAACCTATCTTTACAAACCTATTTCCCATAAAATGTCTTCTTGAATCTCATAACTCAGGCAGACTAAGTTCTTAACACTTCTGGTGCATACCTCACGCTTTCCCACCTCTCTTGTTATTCCCCCTATCTAGAAAACCCTTGAATTAAAGGCAAAAGTTTGGGGCCTTATCCTGAAAATAACTAAGGGATCTTGAAGATTCTGAGTAGGAGAAATAGTATCAGAACAGTGCTTTAGGAAGATTAGTGAAGCAGTGGCATGTAGAGTGGATTAGAAAAGGAGGTTCCTGGCGCTAAGGAGCCCATGCGCCAGGACTATTACATTGTACTCATCTGGGAGGCACAAGTGCACAGATTGCCCATTTAGTGTGATGAAGAAACCTGAATGATTATTGATTATGTAGAGATTTTGGACATGAATGTTGTGAAAAGCTCAGCATAGCATTAACACAACAGAAACAGATATCAAAATAGTATTAACTATCTTGGCTTCTCTGCATTGGTGCTCCCACTGCATCCAGAAGTGAAACTGTCTCCTAGAGCCCTTCAGAATGCCAAATGTCCTGATGAGTACAATATATACAATTTCAGAGTTTCGGTTCAATGCCAACTAGCTAAGGGAAAACCCGGGTATGAGTTGGATGGTAATCTTTTTGCCTATAGACTATTTCTTCTAAATGGGTATGAGCCCAGACCAATTTTAAACATATTATTGTTTTTCCATGCAACAGAAAATTCTTCCTCAGTTTGAAAAGTATTTTTCAAGAGTGTTTATAGAATTGATTTGGAAATTTTTCTATTAAAACCCAGCATAACACCATTGTATTTTTAAAAACATTTGAAGTCCAAATCTTACCATATGTCAGACTTCTAGTAGGTCTACAGGAGCTCTCAAAGTAGATAATTCAGTAGATCAGTTCCTACAGTTTCTTCTGGGTACATTTGATTCTCTGTACTGAAATTGTATCTTTCCCAGTCTCAGAACTGTGGTATGCTCTTAACCTTTGGAAATGGACTGCTTATAAAACATTTGCTAAGAGACATGCATCATCATTAAAAAAAATAGAGCTTTACCTCCATAGGTATGTTTCTGGGAAAAGTGAGTATAAATCAAATTTTTGTAAGTCAAATCATATTTTAAATGTCTCAGGGGAACTCATTATTTAATAAAATAGCATGGAGAGAATAATCACATTGTGATGTGGCTTTTCATGAAGCTGGGCACACCTGTATCACACTCTGTCATGGCTGTGGGCTTCACTGTATAGCTGAGTTTGAGGGTAGCCAGGTCTGCCTTGGACTCAAGTCAAGGGAATTAAGTTATTGAGTACTGAGGATCTTGTTACGAAGCAGTCTCCTTTATAAGCTGTGTCAGCATGGGTCCTATAGTTAGTGCTTTATAAAGACGTGGAAAATCTGCTATATCTATAAATTTAAAAGTACATTAAGCAAATTAATTTACTTTGATGATGTCTATATTTTCTTATGTCAGCCATAATTATTTGTCTGACTAAAGAATTTTAAAGTAGTGCATATGTAAATTTCACAAATTTATTTCCTGGCAGGGATCTAGATCAATGGGTTCCTGTATTGATAGTAAGGATAACAACTAGATCCATGAAAATAAAAATTTAAAAACACTAAACAAACAAAAAATCATCACGTAAACAAAATCTTTTTAAAAAAGAAAGCGCTTACTAATCCCATTAAAAACCACTTTCTCTTTGAATTGTCTGTGTGGCTTCCATCTTACAGGGAGATAATATGGTAAAATAGATACATTAGATATTTTTGAATTATGACTTTGTATGTATTATCTAGCAAGACTTGCAATCAGGTGGTCAGGGGAGGAGTGGTGTCTTCGTCAGTGAGTCTCGGTGGCTCTCATCATGTGGCCCAGATCCTGATGCTTCAGTTTGTTTGAGAGATGGTCAGGACACCGCTTGTATGGGATGAGCTGAGTACAACCCTGATTTATACTGACAGTAGGAACAAGTACACAAGAATCCCTTGAAAATATATAGCTAAAATCCAATCACATACACACACATTAATGCCCATTCAAACTGCAATGTTAAGATCTAATTGCCCCAGCCAGTTTTATATACAGCAAATGCCTCAGACTTCAGCTATTTGAGGGGACAATTTGCTGAGCAAAGAAAAAGTATCTCATTATAGATGGGAATGGAAAGGGCAGTGTCCAAGACCACTGACCAAAACACACACACACACACACACACACACACACACACACACACAGTAAGTCTTATCATTATGCAAATTATAGAATGTTTGAACTTAGAAGTCTAAATAGCTTCATTTGTCAAATTTCTGTTATGCAGAAGACCCTGCATAGTAGGCCCTTCTTACATGGTCTTAATCCTCACAATAACACTGTAAAATATACATATTTATTTCCATCATACAGAGGAGAAAATGGGGACTCAGAGACATTCAGCAACTTGTCTAAGGTTACACAGCTGGTAAAAAGTAGAACTGAGATTTGAACCTCCAAAGTTTTGACTCTTAAAGTCTTTCAACTTTATCTTGCTATTCCAGGGTTTATCTAATGTGTAATGGCTCTGAAATCTGAATATTGCTATCTTTTCCTAACACTGGCAACCATGGCTTCCAAAAGAGTTCCAGAATCTTTGATGGCATTTGTCCTTTTTATTTTTCACAGTCCCCGAAAAGGACTCACTTAATAGTATATACAAAAGCTACCTTATAATTCTTGAAGATCTCAACGTTGAGCTACTGATCATTTAGAATGCTGACAGCTTTCTAGAATGCTGACAGAACCAACGGTCTGAGTAATTAAACTAGAATATGCAGATGTCACACAGAATTCTTTCTATCTCAGATTAAAAACCTCTTCTCTAGAGAATTTTATGGAGGAGAAAAGTAGAACTTAAGAATTCATACAAAAAGCTTTAAATTTGACTGTGTTCTAGGTTCAGTATATCAGGTTTGTGATTGAGTTCAAGAACCTCCCAGAGAGAGACAACACCATATTAAGTACTTAGTGATGTAAAGCATTGTGCTAGTCTATGGGAAGGGGGTTAGGGGTATGAAAAAGAGGTAACAGTTACTTTAGGTTTATTGTTCACAAAGCATTTATAGACATTGATCCCATGGAGGAAGGAATGACTATTTCCCTGATGTATTGAGAAAACAAAGCTTAGGGAATATAAGGCATGGACTCCTTCAAGAAGCCTATAGCTGAGAGGGGAAGGAAGAGGTGGAAACAAAGAACTCTAATGTAAGGAGGGAGAGATAAATGTCAGAAACCTGACAACAAGATACTGGGGTGGGGGTGAGAAGGAAGTGGTGGGGTGTGTCATTCCGGGTGATGACCAGAATCCTGGGAAAGCCTCACCGGTGGTCTTGAGTCCAGGAGTCAATTGATGAAGAGGGCAAGAGTTTCTGCAATGGGGTAGAGGAGTTGTAGCGTTTGAAGGGACAGGTTCATTGACTCCACCCTCTCCCATGACCAAGCAGACAGCAGGTTCGGTCACGGAGGTGTCCTGATCTAAAACAGAAGAAAGAAAAACGGCCAGGCAACATTCTAGAGCACTGCTTTTCAAACTTCGACGTTCAAGTGAATCTCTTGCTAAAATACCAATTTTGATTTAGTAGGTCTGGATTGGGACCTGAGACACTGTGTTTCTAATAAAGTCCAGGTAATGCTTAATGTTGCGGATCCGTGGGCCACACTTAGAGGAGCATCCACTTCGCCTAAGAGCGTTAGAAGACTGCTTGGGTCTCACTCCAGACTTACTGAATCAGAATTCGCATTTCAACAAGATCCCCAAGGGGTTCATCGGTACATTTAATCTGAGAACCACTTTTCTAGGTTCTTCTTTGATCAGTAGAAGGGACTCAAGGAGGTCCAAACTTTCCTTGGCATCGCATACCAGCAGTCTGGTCTCTCTCCGGAGTTCCTGTTCCCACCGGCAGAGATTTGTGCTCCGTGGAGCTGCTCCTCCTGATCCTAAACCAGTAGCAACTCCGGGAGTTGATCGCCTCGTAATCCTCGTCGCTGGGTTCCTTTCCACCCCAACCCGCGCTTGCCCGGGGCGCTCCAGCTGTTTCCCACCCCCACGCCCAGGCAGCTACTGTGCACAGCTGGAGCCCTAGGCAGCAGGAGCACGCGGAGCTGCGGCGGCCGGGGAAGCCAGGCGGGGGCGCCGCAGACTAGGCTGTGCGGGAGGAGGCGGTTCCGAGCCCGCGTCCGGAGCGACCGGCGGGGGAGCGCGAGCTCTGCATCTGGTGCCAACCAGCACGGCCCTGGCGCGGCCCCACATTCCCACACCGCGGGAAGCGGCGGCTCGCTACCTGGGAGGCGGCGCGCATCACCCCAACCTGTGTTTCATAAACCCGTCGGGAAATAGTTCCCAGCCTTGAGGGCCAGTAATCAGGCCGACCTTCTCTCGAAAGAACTGCTGATTATAATCCCTGAGCTGGGCGAGGGCCTCGGGGACCTAGATTTTAAATCGACTATATAATATCATTATCATCATTATTAAAAGCCAGCCACCCCGCCCCACCTTCCCTTATATGCACGTCTGAAGTTGGGGAGGTGGAGGGGGGGCAGTTGAACGACCAGAGGGTTGCAGCAGGATTGTAAAACCTAACGATTTGCTAAGAAATCGGGGCCGAAAAACGCAATTTACAAAACGGCGAGTTTTACAAGGTAGATAAAGTAACTGGGCAGAAAACGCACGGCCGCCGAACCCCCGCCGCGCGTGCTCCCAGGAGCCGGCGGGCCGCGAGCGCGCCTCTTTCCAGCCGCGCGGCCGGGGCCGCGCGAGGATTTCGCAGGAAGAGGAGGCTGCTTTGGAGCCTCGGACCCGGGGTCAGCGCATCTCCGAGAGGGCCACCAACGCCGCCCTGAGCCCCCTGCGGCCGGCAGCGCCCCTTCCCTGGCTGGTAGCGGAAGTCGCACTATCCCTGCCCCTCGTCCGCCTCAGCCGGGCTATCTGTTCTCGCCTTGCCGGCGTTTGAAGCACGCATTTCACCGCGAGCTTCCTTTTCAGGGCAAAGCGCTGCGTGCAGTTTAAAGTTAACACCTCCACGCAGCCACTGCTGCGGGGATGTACGCATTTCCCCGTGCGTATGTGTACGAGTGTGTGTTTCTCCAAGAATGTCAGACTAAACGGACACTCTTAACATTTATTAAAGCCTACGTGTTCTGTCTCGAGGCTTATCGGGTTTGTCCAAACGTGTGTGTGGTGTGTGTGTGTGTGTGTGTGTGTGTGTGTGTGTGTGTACGCGCGTGCGCGCCTGTCTCCACCCTCCTCTCGCCTCCCCACCCCCGCCCGTGCAGGGCGAAGTAGTCCTATATAGCGATGATAAATATCCCTGTTGATCACTTGATTGATTACCTCCCTGAAAGGTCACGCGGGCTCGCAGTAATTTCCTTTTGCCTAAGGCTGCCTTTTCACTTTTACTCCGGCACGACAGCTCCGAGTACACGGGATCTTTATTTTTTATTTTAACCCCTAAATGCAACCCCTCCCGAAAACAATGCAGACAAGAAAAATCGAATAAAATCAACTCGAGACCTTTTAGCTCACTCGGAGTCGCCTTCCCCATCCCGCTCCTTTCTTTCTTCTGGCCCCCGCCCCTCCTACTGCGACCCCCTCTCCCCAACTCAAATGTATTCTAGACACTATTTAATAGATGAGTGTCTTGCAAGTAAACTCAGGCGTCCCTTGGGTCTGCATTTCATGTCTGTGACTCTCTCTTTCTCCCGTGGACTAAAAATTCGGATTTAAACCACTAGACAAGCTATTAATTTAGCTAGACTACCCAGGGTCCTGAACCCAATTAATTTCTAATAATTATAGCCCAAGGGGGCTAGATAGATCTCCCTGCCTCTTTCTTTTATTGCCACTCCACGCCACCGAGGTCAGCGTATAATAATAAAGTGTATATTTTGAAAGCGATCTCCAGAACAGTGAGTTATTGCAATGAATGAAAATTGTTTCCATTTTGGCTAATTGAGCCCGTGGCCGAAAGCTAGAGCTCTGAGACTAAATAAAGAGGACTGTTTCCTTTCAACATGAAGAAACCCCTGCCTAGCTCTGGTCACCCAGTGAGAGTTTAATTTCTTAACAGCCAACCTGAAACCCAGCGTTGGGTAAACAGTATTAATAATTGCATTACAATGATTAAATTAATCTTGCTGGTAACCAGGAGAATATAGGTTGAATAGCAAGATGTAAAGTTCACTGCACAAAGACAATAGGCCAAGAAATACCTCCATAAAGAATTCAAACTTTCTTCCAAAGACACTGTGGGGCTGGTTCAATTATATTTCGAGGAAAGGAAAAGTTCCTGTTGCATGCAATGTATTGAAAATCAGTTCTTTGCCGTTTTTAGCATTTATTAAAGAAACATAGTCGGAGAAAGGGTATACTTTTCTTTTCTTCTTTCATGACCCCTCTTCCTTTCAACTCCCATCTTGATTTCTCTACTTCTCCTTTAAAAAACTCCAAAAAAAAAAAAAAACCCCAACAAAAACCCCGAAACAAAATATGACAGTAAGAAAACAAGCAAATCCAGACAGCCCGTAAGCTCTTCGACTTTCCAAGGAGGCACTGTTTCCAGGATGCTCGCTTCCGTTGGAGAAAACGCAAGAAAACGTTGGCACTCATGCCCCTCAAGGAAACGAATTTCAGGAGGAGAGGGAAAGGTGGGTGGTAGGTAATCGGGCAGCGGGGGCAGTTCGGCCAACTTGTTGGAGGCCTCTTTTCTCTTGGGCGAGCGACAGCTTGGACGTCCCGTCCGAGGGTTTTGGGAATCCGAGGGACCGCTGAACAGAAAGTCACCTGCTTGGGTCTCACGGCTGAGACTTGGGACAGGTGGAACTGACGGGGTTCATGTACTTGGAAGTGGGAACCCGCCCAGGTCCGCACGCCGGGGCCGCGGCGCTGCAGGCGGCGAGCGTAGTCCGCAGCTGCTGGGCGTTTGCTCCATCAGGTTAAACACACTTGAACTAGAAACTTGGCTTTTTTAGTAACACTCACCTAGGGCAGAAAGCAAATGAGAGAGAGAGAGAGACAGAGAGAGAGAAACCCAGCTTTCAGGCTTGAAAAGAAAAACGATGATATTGTGAATACTTCACTAAAAAAAAAAAAAACAGCAAAAAAGAATGATGCCTTGTCTATTCACAATGCTTTGGCCCTAGGGCACAGAGGAGTTTGTGTTTATTATTTCAGTTGGGAGAGGTTGGATTTGCTCGTGTCCCGAAACTCTTGGAAAGACCAGGCATTCGCTGAGGGGGCCGCGACCCCAGGGACTTTAAAAACCAGAAGGGGAGGGTGCTCCAGCAGCGCTTCACCCCCGCGCCCTTCGCTCTCTAGAAAAGTTTAAAAGACGGGGATCTTTAAGTTTGGGAACTTCGATTTTATTTTCTGGAGTCCTTCATATCCTACCCAATTCCCTTCACAGCCCCCACCCCACCCCTAACCCGCCACGTGGTTTATAATTTCTCAGCGGAAACAATCATCGCAGCTTCAGGTATAGGTCTTTTATTTAATCTTGGGGTTGGTTCCATGGTACCTTCGTTTCCTAGAAAATTCTCTGGCACTCCTCTTAACTTCCTCTCTTCAAGTGGACCAGGATATAAGACCCCCCTTCCCCCCGCTAAGATGAAAGGAATTAATGCAAGCAGCAGAGGGGAGGATAGTAACTCCTTTTATTATTTTTTTTTAAGCTTCCCGGGGCTGAGAAGGTGAAATGAAAAGTCCCAGGCAGAGCCTCCGACTGTTCTGGGAGCTCTTCCTCCCTTTGGGGTCTCCTTCTCCTCTCCTGGGGGACAGGGCCCTCGAGGTTCCGGTAGATGGTAGGGGTCTGATCCTCCAGTGCAGTCTCTCCATCCTGTGGCCTAGGTGAGGGTCTCCAGGGAATCCTTAAACTGATCAGGAGCAGCTTCTATGAACATCTTGCCGGCCAGCCTAGTGTTTCTCTCCCTAGAGACTCTATTACCTTTCTAAAGGTTCTCAATCCCCCCCTTCTCCTTTTCCTCTGGGGACACTTACTGGTCAGAGGGAAGGCACTACTCCATCTAAACCGAGGGGAGCCTGTGAACTCACATTCACAGACTTCTGGGTATCCACATTCAGAATGTTGAAGTGCCTGCTGCTTTTGCACCCACCTCTGCTGTGTGTAAGTACAGCACCTGGATGCACAGAGCAACAGGAATTGTAGTCGGACTGGAAAAACAAAAAACAAAAAACAAAACCCACCTGCCTCTTCAGTCTAGAGGGAATAAGAGTACTCTTGTGTCTGTCTGGTACTTATCAGAACCTTCTCTTTTGGAAGTTATTTTACTCCTGCTCTGTGCAATTCCTTCCTTTGCTCCCTTTCTTTTCCTCACATTTCAACATTACACATTTGTCTCTCTTGGGACCTGTACTTGGTTCTCCAGGGACCTGTATCTTACAGCCACATGCTCCCAGAATTACACATCTCTGGAGAAAGAAATGGTGGGCATCCTTAGCCAGGGTGATCCTTTGAATTTTGACTTCTCAGAGATATTTTACGAGCCATTGGTGAATGCCCTTTAGGCTTGAACCTTACTGTTTGCTCAGGACATTCTCAGTGATCTCTCTTTCCCCCCCACCCTCTGCCTTTGCCAAACTCATGTCCAGGGCTTGCTTTTCTTTTCCTTTTCCTCTAACTGGAACATCAAGGATGTACTGTTGCAGCACAGAGACTGAAAAGATTGTAATTTTCTTTTACAGTGTCTGGCAGGATTTGCAACAGATATTATTGGGGACATAAATAGCTCATGGAAGGTATTGAACAAAACTGTTTAATGCAAGGAGGTTGTACCAAGAGAAAATCTATACGTAGTTGAAATTGATTCATACCTTGAACACAGCTGGTCCCTTTAGGATTTCCCCATTTCTATGTGCCCACTTCATTGGTAAATCCTGTAATTAAAGCAAGTTTCAACAATGTATTTTTTAAGGGTGGGGGAGGAATTTCCCCCCACCTCCTCTTTCTTTTGACCCCAAAGGTTGTGGTTTTAAGCGAATGAGTGAAAATGGCTGGCAGGCTGAGCTGCAGCAAGAGGAGATGGGGGCAGCCTTGGGGGAGGCCGGAAGGTGACAGCCAACCTCAGGGACGCAGGAGGTCTTGGATATTAAATGCCCGAGCCTGTCCGGACCTGGGAGGTGATGATTACTACTTGGTGGGAATAGACCACTGAAACGTTCCAAGGGTAGCTGCAAGCATTGGATTATACCTAACACCGAGCAAGAAAACAGTTACTTATTTAGCTTTCAACTCTGAAAGCACAAAGCCGCAAGAGCTTCAGCAGCAGCAGCAGCGGGGGCGGCAGCAGCAGATTGCCTGAAGTTCAGGATGATTCTCACTTTCTCCTGGATCGTTTGTCAACAGTCCCGTCCTTCTAGTTCTTTAGCACGGAAAAGGTTTTAAAAGCCCCACTTCTTGCTTTCTCCGTGGATGGTATAGAAAATCTCCTGCAATTTATGGTGGGAAAAACAATAATAATGATGATGCAGGCTTATTGGTGATTCCAACACGAAATCAAGCCTTTGCCCTAGTCTTTATTCCGCCCCCCCCTCACCGCCCGCCTTTTTTTGGGGCGAGGTGTCTGCTCCCCTCTGCCTCCCTGCGCTCGCTCCCCGCCCCCCGCCGCCCTCCCCGTGGCTCCCTTTCTCCGCCTCCTCAGCGATTGCCATCTGACAAGATCTCCAAATCAAAGTGATAAATCGCTCCAAACTTTTTTTGGCGGCGCTGAGATGTTGGAGGGGCGTCTAGCGCGCATGTGCGAAGGTGTCCGAACTGACAATGCTGGAGAGATAGCGAGTGTGGATTGAGAGAAAGGGAGAGAGGGAGGGAGAGAGAGTGAAAGAGGAAAGACAGAGAGTGAGTGTGTGTAAGTGCGTGTTTGTGTGTGTGTGTGTGTGTGTGTGTGAGAGAGGGGGGGGAGAGAGAGAGAGAGAGAGAGAGAGAGAGAGAGAGAGAGAGAGAGGAGCGAGGGAGGGAGCGAGAGGGAGAGCAAAAGAAGGAAAAGATCCAAGAAAAAAAAACCCCAACCACACACCAGCGGCTGCAGGACTGGGCACAGCATGAGATCCAAAGGCAGGGCAAGGAAACTGGCCACAAGTAGGTGCAATATCCCTTTTCTATTGGCTTTCCCCCTCCTCTGCCATCTTGCATATCTGTCTCCAGCGCTCCGGGAGGGAGCGCGCAGCTGCCTCTCGCGCCGGGGCCCGGGTGGAGGGCAGGCGCAACGCAGCCCCAGCAACCTGCCGGTCCTAGCCTTCGCGCCCGGCCTCCCGCGCTCTCGCTCTTGGTTTGGGCGCCAGAGGAGCCGGGGCAGCCCTTAGCCCCGCGCACCGACCAGCTGTGGCAATCCCGGGGTGGGGGTGGGGGTGGGGGCAGCCAAGACCGGGGTGGGAGGGAGAAGAGCGCGCGAGAGCAAGCGGGAAGGGGTGGGGTGGGGGGGAGAGGAGATGAGAGAGTCTCCCCCTCCCCTCCCCTTCCCCCAGGCGGAGGAGAGTTGCCTCTGGCCAACCAGCTAGTCCCGGGTATGGGAGGGGGAGCGGGGGATGGGGGGAGGCGGGCTGGGGATGGGAGCGTTTTCGAGCCTTGGTTTGTTTCTGGGGTTTGGGGTGGGTGGCAGGCTCGGAGGGAGCCGCAGTGGCGGCGGCGGCGGGCAGCCGTGGTGGAGTTGGGAAAAGTTGCGAGGCGGCCGCTGGAAGTTGCGCGGGCTGGCGGGCTGCGCCGAGCTGCGGTTGCGGTAGTGGGCGCTGTGCGCTCGGCTGTGCTCTCTGGCGTGCCCCGCGCGGCGGGACGACTGGGGTGGGGAGTGGGGGAGACGAGAGTGGGGGCTGTAGTCGCCGTGTGTGTGGTGGTGGTGGGGCACAGGCAGTGCAGAGCTACCGGCTCGCCGGAGCCGGGGGCAGGTGAGGAGAGAAGAGGCCCGGCGAGCGCCTGGAGAGTGAGGAGTGCAGGGCGCGCAGCCAGCGGCGACAGCCGCCGAGGAGAAGGGGGCCGAAAGGGCCTGCTCCCGCCTGCGAGATCCAGGCTGGCCGGGCGCCGAGTGACCCCCAGGGGGCGGGCTGCCGGGACTTTAGGCCGCGGAGGGAGCGCCGCAGAGCCTCTCGCTCTATTTCTGGATGCAGCCCGGGTCTCGGGTCACTAACCCTCCCCGGCGCCCCCTGCCTGCCCGGCGTGGAGCCGCGTTGATCACGCGGGACCGGGGAGATTGGGTTCAGGGCCGGGGCGGCAGGGTCCCCATCCCCCACTCTTCTCACAAAAGTGTCGGGGGACTTCGCCTGGAATTGTCCGCCGAACCGACACAGTCCGGAAAGGCAGACGCCTCGATCGGGACTGTAGGCGTCAGGACTGGGTTTGTCCAAATGCTTCTAGCGCAAGTGTAAGGGGACTAGGAGGTGCCGAGACCCGGAGCAAACCCGAGCAGTCCAAAGCCCTCCTCCTCGAGGTGTCAGCACGCGAGGCTGGAGCAGCCTCGGGAGGGGACAGGCCGCCGTTCGCTCTTCCACTCGCTGAAAACAACTAATTGTTTTGCTTGGGGACCAGAGAAAGGAGAGATGGGGGTGGGTAGGACGCTTCTCCCCAGTAAAATCCCCAATCTCTCCCCCCTCCCTTGCGTATTAAAACCAAGTACGTCCCCAAACCTTCCAGCCTCCCAGGTCTCCGCAGCGGAAGGCAGCGGCACCTCTGCGGGCTGGGTTTCTTTGGCAGTGGGAGTCCGAGGTCTAGCCCAGTGAGATGGTGTCATCGTAGGCTCCTTTCCAGTGCTTCGTCCAGTCCTCACTCAAGCACTCCTCCAGTTCCCAATACGTTTCCTTTCGCCCTGGTCTCAGGGATCAACCTAAATATAGGGCTCTTGGGTCATCAGTACATCTGTTTCTCTTTTGGATATTGTTCATTTCACTTAGCTGCGACACTGTCAAAGGGCGCCAGTAGAAGACCCGTTTTTTCTGTTTTCTTTCAAATGTGGCCGATGTCTTTATTTTCATCTGAGGAGCAATTAAGTGTACATATGTTTGGAGGCCTGGGGGCTTCAATTCCGGCTAAAGGTTTGGAGAGAGAGAGGGGGGGGGGGTTGGAGGGTGGGAGGACGAGAGCGGTGTTTTGGGGGGGGAGGCGTGGAGAGCCTATTTCAACCATGCCTAAATTGTGAAATGAAAGCCGAATGCTTTGCGCCTCATTGCCCGGTATCCGCTGAAGTGAAAGCAGAACACAAAACTCTTCGAATTTCCTTGAGCAACTTTTTCAACTATTTTAATTGCCAAGCTATACGCCGCCCTATTAAAATATTCCCGCACGCACAGCCCGCTCAACATCCAGAAACTGAACCTCGTTTCCCGATCTGATGATACTTCTCATTCATTCAGTGGGAGACCCATTTTTTGTCTCTAGTGTCTCAGGATGCCGCTGCCGCTTTCTGATAACTAGATGGGACCTCTTACAAACTTTCCTTGCTGAGCCTCAGGTTCTCGTTCGCGCTGCTCCAGCTGTTGCCACCAGGCAGCTTTTCTCGGGCAGAAGCACTGCTTTATGCAATTCTTCAGTTACAATCTGGGCAATAAAGGAAATCATATCAAAAGTAGGGATTTTTTTGTATTTTAAAGCGCTATTTCCGTCCCCCGCCGTAGTGCGTGAGTTTCCTTGAGCGTGGCAGAGATAGTCAGTGACCCCTTGCCGTGCAGTCCAACGAAAACTTCACCGCTCTGTCTGCACCGGTTTCTTTCTTTTTTTTTTTTTTTCTGGATTAGAAAGAGGCAGTGTACCAGCATACTTTAAAAAGCATACCTTTATGTTTTTTTTTTAAATGCAAAGTCAACATTGTAGTGGAAACAAATCACATAGGAACAGTAGTTTTCTGGATTTCTTGTTATTCTTTTTGTCTTTTGTAAATTTCTTTGGTGGCCAAGTCCTGTCCCGGTCTTGGCTACAGTACAGGATCCCTTGAACCCTGAAAGTACCCACTGAAGTTAAGCCCAGAATGAATGCACAACCCATGTTCCAACTTACAGGGCTTGTTTTTTTCTTTTTTCTTTTCTTCTTCTTTTTTTTTTTACACACTAGTTGAAACCGATGAATTCGTTGCAAATCATTTGGGAGGAATAAACCGTTTAATTTAAAAAGAAAAAAGGGAAAAGCAGGAAGATTGACAGTTGTACTGTCTAAAGCCCTTGGCTTTTATTCCCATCTTTAAGAAAAGAAAACTAAAAGCAGACTGCGGCAGCGCCGGGAGGCTTCCCAGCGGTTTTTTTTGGGCAGCTAGGAGAGCACCTGGGCGGTGCCAGAATTGCCAGTTGCAACTTTTTTCTCCTGGTGATGGGAAAGAAGTCAAGTTGGGTTTGCCCAGCCTGCCTAGAGCCGAGACACGGAAGCAACCCCCACCCCACTTTCCTAAAGTGACACCCGGCAGTGTTTCAATCACAGCACTGAAGGAGTTGCAACGTGTAACCCCCCCTTTAGCTACCGGCCCCCCAGAAGTCTCGTAAAGACCCAGAAGGCGATGCGATTAGCAAGACCCCGGAGAGGGGGGCACTTGTTACTTGTACACTTGATCTCTGTTTAAAAAGAGGCTTTTAAATAGGTAAGGTAGATGAGGACCCTCCCTCAACGTGCTTAAACTCCTCACCTTAGCAGCCCAATACTTAAGATAACAAAGGAAACGCGCACCCAGGTTCCAGCCTGCACTCCCCGTATGCCCACCCATTTGTGTTTTTCTTCATAATTAAAAAAGAAAAGATGGAAATACAGAGCTTTGTTTAAAAAACATATTTTACTTGTTTATTTCAGACTGCTTTTGAGGAGGAAAAAAGCCCGTCAGAGGCCCGAGGCCCCTTCTAGGAAGGCGGTTTATTTGCCATTACTTGACCATTACCCTGGCTTAGGGCTTCTTTATTGCATTTGGCACTTGGAGCGCAGTATTCCTGCAGCATTTCGATGTGTTTCGCCAAAAAAAGAAAAAAAAATCCATGTCTGGGAGAAGGTTAATAACGCTTTTCATCCCCCCCCCCCCAAACATTGTGGAAGGGTACGGTTCATTAGATGCGGAGGCAGGAAGGCTGGAAAGAAAGGCTCCTTTTTCAGATTTTTATTTGTAGGGGCTTGAGAAGTCACAGGTCTTGGCGACGATGTGCGTGTGAGTGCGCGCGCAAGTGTGCGTGAGCGAGTCTTGGCGGGGGTAGCCCAGTTCACAGGTTCTCTGAGCGGAGGCCTCTCTCCACTACCCGGGCCCGGGCCTCCCCTGCCGACAGACATTCAGCACATAGGACGCTTATCGAATAGAAATTAACGCGTCATTCTAAGAAATTTTTACTTCCTTCTTCTCTTTTATAAAGTTGAAGGTAGTCACTCTGTAAGCAGTTTCCCTTTAAACATCTTGTCGTTTGGGAGTTTCTTGTATTTCATTTTTGGAAGCTGGGGCCAGGTTGTCGCCTCAGACGTGGCCTGGGCCCAGGGAGGACAAGGATGGGGACCCCGGAGGCAAGAAGGACAAAGGAGGGCAAGAGAGAGCGGACTTGTTGCCCTCGGCTCCTTTAGCTCAGTCCCCCTCTCCCCGCACCTCCTCCGTTTGCTTCTGTGGGGAGCGGGCCCTGAAGTGGAGAAACTTGACTTGTCACCTTCTGGCCAGTGGCTCTCACCCCGTTCCCGAGGAACTCAGCTCCTAGAGGAGCCCCAGTCCCAAGAGCTGGGTACAGCCTCCCACCCCTCATCTCCAAGCCATCGCAGGCAGTGGGAGCGGGCTCTCTTGGGGAGTGGGGGGTGGAGCTGGGGAGGCCCTAGCAGAAGCCTGGCAGTGCTCACCCAGGGAGGACCCCCACACCTCCCACCCCAGCGGCTCAGCTGCTCAGCTCCTGGCTCTCAAGCTTAGGCCAGATCTTCTCTCTCCAGCCTCAGAGGGGCTGCGTGCCGGCGCACTGCTTCGCCAGGAGCGCTGACGGTGTACACACATGCACCCGCACGCACCTCTCTCTCTCTCTCTCTCTCACACACACACACACACACACGCACACGCACACGCACGCTCACACGTCCGGGGTTAAGGAACACTCAAGTGAGGAGGGCAGGCACACCTTCATTCACTCACCCCGGCAGGGGGGAGAGAGGCGCTGGGGGAACACCGGGCGGGAGGGGACAGACACACTCTAAGGATGCCAGCCACATTTTTCTGGAGTGGTGGTTAACCCTTCCTTGGCTGGAAGCTGCTGCTTCAGGCACTTTCTAAAAAGGTCTGTGGGGTCTGCTTTTCTTTTCATCTGGGCAGCCCAGTATGAATCATTAGTTCCCTCCCTACCCCGTTTGCCACGGTCCTTTTTCTAAAATTAGATTTCCCCCTTCCCACTCTTCTGGCCTTGCAAGTTTACCGGAGAGTTCTCAAGGAAATTGGCTGTGTAGTGAGAACAAGTGTGAGGAAAAGGACAAGAAGGAGACGAACAAATGGAGCAGAAAACAAGAGAGGGAGAAAGGAAGACGGAAGCAGCGTGCCTCTTCTTCCAGGTCCCCGTTCGCACACCGATTGGTATTATATTTTGTTCCCCAGTAAATGGAAAAAGTATAATCCTTGTTAATTATCCTTGCTTACATGCCATACAAGAAACTTCAGAGATGTTTCTAAATAAGGAAGAAACTGTTTACAAAACTCTTTCAAAAGTGTGACATATCGCTCTAGTTCAGCACTAAAAAGCTAAACACACTTGCCCTCCTTTGAAGTGCCCTGGCGAGGGCCGCGAATTCGAGTGCGGTTCAGATATTGCTGTGGGTATAACTAATGGCCTCCACCCATTTAGCTCAAGTGGGAGGAGAGAAAGTCCTGAATTCCTTGTCCAATGGGTCCTCTGGAGACTGGGTTGTGGCTCCTGGCCAGTTCTGTACAATGTCAACATTGAATATTTGAATTCCCAGACTCTATTTAACAAGTTTCTAAATAAATAAACTCATTGTGTGTCTGTGTTTAAAATTATTTCACCTCTTTCATAAAAGCTACAGCATCTTATTACATTGGGCTTGCAAGTTGATTTTTTTAAAAAAATAAACAAACAAACAGAGCTTAAGGCATTTTAATAGGCAGACCGTCACCATATGTATGTTTTGTAAAGACATTCTCTCATTTGTGGTTGGGTAGGAGCTATTTTGATGGATCTTGGGCTGTTCTGTGTGCTGTGATAGCGAATTATATAAGAAAGCCAAGCTAAATGCAGAAAGTCAGTGAAATATTAATCACATGAAAAGGGAGGCCTGAATGTGTAACTGTAGTGTCTTTAGATATTTGATAATTTTGTCTGCTGGGTGCTACAGGGGATGTGTCCTAAATGGATATCTGTAGACTCCCCAGTCCACAGGTATCGGTAGATCTACAGCTCTGCCTGGATGGTGTTTTGTTTCTAGGCATATTTTCTTTATGTGTGTCTGTCTTTGTAAGTTGGAAAGGGTAGATACAGAAATGCTATCCTCATATTTCAGTTTGATTTTGAAAAGGACTACATGAATTCTATGTTTTTACTAATCGCTTAGCATTTGAACATCCACAGCATTTTAATGAAGATAGGAACATACTTGTTCTAAGAAGTATATACTTAATAATAATAATAATAATAATAAAAAAGGCAAGTTCTAGTCCTCTTGAAAGTGTGGACTCCATCTGGAGTTGTTAGGAAAGAAAGTGGAATTCATTCTAATTTATGTGTATAAAGTACAACATTATTAAAAAGAATGGGATTTGAAAGGGCACATAGCAAAACCCGTAACAGTTAGCTGGTAACATGGAGAGCTCAAAGCCAAGAAAAAAATACCACCAACCCGTGCAAACCCTAAAATAGATTACAATGACCTCAGCCATTTTCATTTTCAAAAATAATAGCCATGATTAAAATGGGGGGAGTGTTTTACTTGGAACCATACTCTTCTGCATTATTACATAAAAGCTATTTTGTGGTTAAGGAACTGTTTCATTATAGAAAAAAAGCAAGTGAATTTTTAATCAAATGCCTAACTCTTCAAAAGCTCTTATTCTTGAATTACTTTTAATTTTAGTTGTTATTCTTATTCATTAGCAAACGTGCTTTTGGCTTGTATATTCAGCCAAATCCTTGACTACTAGCTTTTATAACAAATCTAAGAAGAAATGTTATTTAGAAAAGAGATTTTGCTAATCCTGTTAGTAAACACCTGCCTAGGGATCACTGACTATATATAACAGGAAGAACCAAGGCTTACTTAACCTTGTGCAAGAACTTGCCTAAAGGAATTAATTTTGTATGTTAGAGTTGTTCAAATTATGACATCTGGGAAAGTCCTTGTATGTAGCACTTGGTCAGCTTCAGCAATGGGCAGGCTTGTGGTACAAATATCAGTGAGATCTCTCCATGTACACAGACCAACCACATTTCCTTCCTTCAGGAGCATTGCAAACATGCTCATCAGAGTTTGAATCTGGGTGTGGTCCCTGATTGAATAGCCAGGTCATCTTCAAGTTATTGAGTGCCTCTGAAAGGTACCTTTCTTTGTAAAGTGGGAGTAGTAATACTACCCGTCTTGGGCTGCTCTGAGGGTTAACTAGGGTGATGCACGCAAAGTACCTAAGTCAAAAGCGATCACTCAACAAATTTGTCATTTTCCTTCCAATATATCAGTTAAATTTTCTGAAGAGGAATTTTTAAGACATATTTCCCTCCACTCTTATTTTTTTATAAAGTCTCATTTTTAGAAGCATTTGCATGTTTATGGTAAGCATTTTGTCTGTCTTCTCAATAAATCATGTCCTGAGGATAAATTTGGGCACATTAAAACTGTATACTAAGCCAAAATAGGCAGTAGACTTATTCCGAAAACTGGAGAATCTTTCTTTTTGGGGAGGGGGACACTGGGTAAATAAAGTGATTGAAATTTTAACCTTGCTCCACTGATCTTGGCATTGTATGCACACAGCCTAAGTTGAATTATGTATATTCTCCAGTTGTCATTAGCCCATAATCCCTGTGGATGAACATTTTTTTTTAAGATTTTATTTATTTGACAGAGAGAGCACAAGCAGAGGGAGAGAGAGGGAGAAGCAGGCTCCCTGCTGAGCCTGATGTGGGACTCGATCCCAGGATCCTGGGATCATGACCCAGGCCGAAGGCAGCTGCTTGACCAAATGAACCACCCAGGCGTCCCTGAACATTTTATTTTTAACGGAATGAGTTTTTTTTTTTAATTTAATGATTTTTTAAAAAAAATTTTATTTATTTATTTGAGAGAGAGAGAGAGAGAGTGCATGCGCAGGAGCAAGGTGAGGGGCAGAGAGAAAGGGAAAGAGAATCTCAAGCAGATTAGAAGCCAAGTGTGGAGCCAGAAGTGGGGCTTGATCCCATGACCCTGAGATCATGACCTGAGCCTAAACCAAGAGTCAGACGCTCAACAGACTGAGCCACCCAGGGGCCCCAGTGGAATGAGTTTTGTAAGTCACTTTACCACCCTAGCTGAGGTGCTCTTCTCTAAATCAGGAGAATGGACTAGAGCACAACTTGTAATCTCAAATGTCTATAGGATTTGGCAGGCACAATAAGTGAATGAAGCAAAGTGGGTATAAGCACTAAACCATCTCCTATTTTATTTAAAGTTTTGACACCCAGCCTTGTATTCTAGAACAAGAAGGAGTGGTGGGGGGACTGAGTTCAAGCCTCCTCTAAAGAAGCCAACTGCTACTCAGTTCTAGCTCTGCTGCCATTTGGATAAGGGGGCTCAATGCTGCTAGGTCTCCAATTTTTAAGAGAAGTCTCATATTGGGATTATTATTTAAATGTTCTCTACTTTAAAGTGTTGACTCAGTTAAAGTAAATAATCAACAACAAGCAACATTCTGCAGGCCCAACGGAACACCTCTGTCTGCTATGTATAGCTCACGGACCCTGGGTTTGCAACGTCTGGATTAGAAGACTTCCAAGGGTCCTTCAAAGTTCCAACATTTTACAATATCCACAAGGCTTCCTGAATATTATCTTGTGTTTTTAAGATCTTTATCTTCCTTCTCCAACCCAAAGTTAATGTGTGTGTATGTGTGTGTGCGTGCGTGTGTGTGTGTGTGTGTGTGTGTGTGTGTGTATGTTTTGATAGGTGGAAGTACTTATTACAGAATCTGATATCTGGCCATTTATCTGGAAAAAAAAGTCTTTCACGGCCATGTTGTGTCTTTCTTTCCCTCCATGCCGCTTTATCATTAATTGGCTTAAGAAAATAAACTGAAACACACTCCCCTTCTCATAGCCAGTGGCCACCATTCTTTCTTATTTCTCACTCAACCCAATTCTTTGATTTGTGGTCTGGGGGTTGGGCAGTAAATCATTAGGAGATAGTTTTCTGTGGTTTTCCACAGTGGGAGAGGAAATAATTTGGCTACTGTGAGTATTACAGAGGAAGAGTTCATCCCTGCCCCCTAGGAGGGTCCAGAGGTCTCATCCTGTGCATGTGTAACTGAAGAACCCAATCGATTTTTAAGACATGAGCCTAAGATGAAGAAATTAGTTCTTAAGGGATGACTGTATTATTTGACAAGAGTGGCTCTCCTTGCAGGAAGGCTTGTATATATTCAGGGAATACTTGAAAGTAACACACATTGTTCTGTTTACTATCCTGAGCCGTATTTCCAGCAGAAGTGGTAGGTGAAAAACAGGTAAAATTAAGTCCTGGGGATTAAAAGGACAAGGCATGATGATGGAATACCAATAACAGGGGATTCTCCTCGTCAAGTCTGGGCTGAGCACTTTATAATAGGTAAATCAGTACTGTAGTCAAGGAACTGGTCAACAGATACTGGTTACTATCAGTTAACATTGTTGGAAAAATCATCAGATAATTCAGTGTTTGCACAGGAATCTCTAGAGTAGTGATAAGCCATGCCTACGGGCATTATCAGTGGGTTATCAGATAACACAGCTCCCATTTTTACACCTGACACTGAAACCTAAATTCCTTAGCCTGGTCTATGAGGGCCTCCCACACTTGAGTCAGAAGAATGTGGTGATTCTGAGCCCAGGTTCTGACTTACATTAACCTGGGTGTGAATCCTGACTCCACTGTTTACTAGGTGAGTAAAATGCCACTAAAAGTACTTATCTCATGTGAGGATTTGACTAACTAATGCGTTTAAAGTGTCTGAAATACAGTAGGAGCTCAATATGTGTTCATTAGTATGTTATGAACTTTTCAGGCTTCTTTATATCCGTACCCAAGACTGGTCTATTCAGCCTAACTTGTTTGCTCATTCTGCTCCTCTCTCTTTCTTGCCAGCCCAGCCTTTTGCTTCCCCCTTCCAACTTTTGGCCACAATGTTGCCTTAATCTGTAAATCTACCCACACAGTACTTTGACCTTCAAAATCTAATTCCTTCTTTAAGAGTTAGTTTAAACCCTGCCTTCTTCGTAAGATTCATCTTCATCACACCTGGAGATGTGATTTCTCTATGTCTTTTTATTCCAATAGCATGGAATTATTTTCACCTACCGTCATTTTGGCATTTTATTATAAAATCCTTATCTTCACTACATATATTTATCTATAGATATATATATCTTATTTTTCTAGCTAAGTCATAAAACTCCTGGAGAGCCCATTTCTGTTTTGTATAGTGCCTAGTTCTTTGCTTTGGTTATGGCAGATACCGGTACAATTAGGTGATAGTGACTCGTGATGGGCTTTGGTGGATTATGTGAACCCCTTCAATTTCTCTGCCTGTAAAACCTGCACGGTCAGGTAATGTCAGCACTAGAACTCCGGGATATCTGACACTTTAATTGCATACTAAATTCACAATTGGCCTATTTTGACAGTGATAAACCACCTGGAAAGCACATTTGGAAAGTAGAGTATTATTCCTAATTTTCACCAATAATGCTCCTCATTTTGCCAGTGCAGGTATAACCTATGGTTCCTTACTTAAATTACAAACTGTTATTGATCTATACTTGATCTTAAGGTTTATGGAAACTCTGTAATGGACCTGATTCTGGAGACTGTCAGTGGAGTCAAGATAGAGATGGTGAAAGGTTTTGTGGGCTCATGTATTTCCCAGGGATTTTGGGTAGTCAGCTTTACAAAAGTCATCAGAAGTTGAGATTTTACATAAATGGTAACCCCAATATAGGCAATATTAATATAGACCAAAGCAACATGAATTTTACTCTATATTTTAATATACATTTATGATTGAAGGCTCTTTTGAGCAATTTAAGGCCAACAGATAATGATGTTGCATTGAATTTTGTTTTGCTGATCAAATTAACCCCACTCATCCAACGGAGTTACTTTAATTAATTAATACTTTTTAAAGATTTATTTATTTATTTTAGGGGGGCATGAGTGGGGGAGGGGCATAGGGAAAGAATCCTAAAGCAGACTCCCTGCTGAGCGCAGAGCCCAAAGGGGGGGGGGGTTGCTCCATCTCAGGACCCATGAGATCATGACATGAGCTGAAAAAAGAGGAGGAGGCTTAACTGACTAAGCTACTTGGTTGCCCTGGGGTTCCTGGAGTTCCCTTAATTTAAATGCAACTATGACTTCTTCTCCACTCCTTCTCCCAATCCCTGTACCCCACTCCCCACTTCCGCACCCCCATTTCACAAATCCCTTATCTTTATGGAGAAAATTTTTGCCCTTTATGGAGGGCAATTAGCCTCTTGGACAACTGTCCTCAAGTCCTGAACAATTACAGAGTTTCAGTGCCTGTTAGGAGTTTTCCTACCCCAAGACCAGCCAGGTGTGACTTTTTATCCTGTTCTTAGGATTGTTCTTAAGGCATTGGAAGTCTTTTTAAGGGAGGGCAGAGACTAAGAACCACGGATTTTATACTTTGGTGCTGATTATAGACTTTACCTCTGGCGAGAACTATGAAATTAAGCAGTAATAAAATGTTTCATGATAAGATGATAATAAAAATGAATGGAGGGATGGAACAACTATCTTGGTTTCTGCTAGAATCATGGTTTGTGACCTTCTTTTGGATCTTCAACACTTCCCAGAATTTGATGAAAGGTATGGAGCCTCTCTCCAGAAAATGCAAACATGCATAAAAATTCTCACATAATTTCAGGGGCCCATGGACTTCTAAATTCCAGTTATAGATATTACAGAGGTTTGCGCACGTGTTCAGACTTGATTCACCCTCCTATGTTTATAATATAATGTCCCAAAGTCTTATATCAATCTTTTTTTCACTATCTTAGAAACTTTTTTTCTGATTACAAAATTTATACAGATTTCTAACAATTAAAAAACTACAAGACTATATCACATAGAAAATGAAAGTTCTTTGTGGTCCACACTCTTTTGTCACACACTGCCTGCAGATGACCACTATTCATCATTTAGTGTATAATGTCCTGCAGATTTCCCCTCCATGCATCTATTAGTATATGCATGTGTAGAGATTTAGAACTTTTTAGAGCAACTTGCATTCTTCTTTTTTAAGACTTAAGAATATACCTTGAACCTTTCCCCCATCAGTATGTATTAATCTAACACGTTTCTTTAAAGGCAGCAGATCTACCATTGTTTGGATGTCACACATCTTATTGAACCAGTCCCCTATGGATGACACTTAGATCATTACCAGTTTTCAGAACAGAACAGAACAGAACAGAGAAGTTCCCCAAACCAGGACTGTAAAGGAAAATGAAAGTGAAGTATACAATTAAAGGAAGCTCACAGTTCAGGGTGAAGTGTGCTGGCTTCTGAGCCATGGGCACAGCAGGGCTTTGGGAAGGTCAACAGAAGGTTGCCTCACCCTGTCGGGACAGATCAGATTTCCAAGCATCCTTATCCCCCTGAGGGACCAAGGGTCGAAGTCCAGAGCTGAAGTAGATTTTTGTAAGATCCACTGTCATATATCTGTGATATTGCAAGCTTATTGGATTGTTCTGGACCTCATATTTGTGCCCCCACTCCCATTTTTCTCCCGCTGCTTAGAATCGGTTATAGTTGAAATCAATCCATACAGCTCTAACTGGATAAGGGTAAGGGTTTCAAGCCTCAAGTTTTTTCGTTTTTTTTTAAAGTTGTAATTTCTTTGTTTGCATGGTCATTGTTATCACACTGCCTTATCCTGTTATATACACCTTAAGATCACTGATGGGACTACATGAATGCAGAAAGTTATCTGAAGCCAATCAAAAATTTTTGATGTTTTTTTAAAAAAATTACCCACAATAATTTCTAACCTATGAATTGGAAAGACCATTTTTATAGGAAAATGTTTTTCACTGGGTAACCAGGCTATGGGAAAATTTTTATAATGGAAACTATCTCTTACTTTTAACTATAGCATCAAAAATATGACAGTATAATGTTACACACTAAAGCCCATCAGATGCAAAATTCCAGTTTTTGATTATAAGTTATAAACCAGGATAGAGAGACTTCTGAAAAGTGGTTTTCTTTGGCAATGATGTTGTTGATTAAATATAAAAAATTCAGAAAAAATTAGTTCAGCTCATTCCTTTACACAGAAGTTTACAAAAATGGAATAGCTGGGTTTTGGCCCTAGTGGGAACAACTTTTTATTAAAGCTCATTGGATGATATTAGATTAAAAACATACTAGACATTTTAGATTGGATTTGAAAAGGTACCATTCAAGGAATTAAAATTTAGTCATATAAATCTTTTTAAGAATTAATATACTTTGCAATTTTGATTCCTTCGAGTACAGTATTTGTTCCAAATTCATGTACTTTTTGTGAGTGCATAAAGGTCGTTCCATGGGGCATTCCTCTTGTTAACATTTTCAAAGCATATTTTAACTGAGATCAATCAAATCGAGTCAATAAATGGTTATTGAGTGTCTAGTATATATGTCACGAGGAACAAAATCCTAGAAACACTGGCTTTCCTGAAAATATTGACATATACCCATGACAGTAGTTTATTAACTGAGACAAAGATCACCATGTGCCTGTTGCTGGTTATCAATGACTACAGAGTGGTTTCATGAGCTTGGAATACTAAATCCTCTGCCTGACTCTTCAAATATTTTGTTAACATTGTGAAGTCACACACCCACCAAGCTAAGTGTTTGGGGTCTTCCATCTGAAAATAATATTGTACTTCATTTCTCTTAATACCTGTCAGATGTGGAGGTCATTGCCTGCCCCACTTGGGTGTTAATGCCGAGATGGTTTTCATTCGAAATACCTGAAAACAAAATCAGACTCTTAAAATGCTTGCTATGACTATCACCCACCCATTCATTGAACAGCTATTTATTGGGCACCTGTAATTCTAAGTGATGGGAAGGTGGCTGTGCACACCCAGACAAGACAATGGAGATCCCATTCTGGGGGAAATAAATGTATACCATCATGTACTTCCAAATGTTGACTTCTGGTATGAAGAAATAAAGCAAGGTGACTTGCTAGATATGACGCATAGGTCTTATTTTAGAAGGGTGGGCAGAGAAGACCTTTCTGAGCAGACAGCCAAGTGAGGAGAATGTTTATTAAGTGTTTGAAGCATGGCACATGGAAACTTAGAGAATGACAGGCATAGTCAACTTGTCTCATTCTCTATCCTAGGGCAGAGCAGATAGGTGCATCAGTATTACATTTTGGTTCATTTTGTCAAATGCAGTTATAGTTACTACACGGCCATGTCGCTGGCTCCACAAGCCGGAAGCAAGCACAAAGGTGTTTGTATATGGAGGCAGAGAGAGTTTTGTGTTTGATCTGCAAACACTAGGCTAGTGGCAGCATCAGAAGAGCACAGTAGGTTTCTGGACTCATAATTCAGTCCATTTAAGCAAATATTTATGAATATATATTCAGCAGCCTGTGTTGGGCACTATATACAAAGAGAAATGACATATGTGTCCTGCCCTTATAGTCTTGAACTTATAGTCTATTGGGAGAGACAGACATGTGAATAGATGGTGTCAGCACCGTGGGCTACGTGCAAGTGCAAGGCAAACAGCTTTATTCCTGTTGAATCACAATGATCTGGACGGTAGTGCATGACCAGTGGCATACCCTCATTTCATATCTATTGTGGCCAAAAGTTCTTCAACCTATATGCCTCTGAGCTCAGAACAAAATATATATGTTTCAAATTTGAGGGTTAAATTTTGCATGTGTTTCATGCATGTTAAGGCATATTTAGAAATTTATCTATTTCAAATGCCTAGTTTGAAAGAAATTTGTATATTACAAGGGCAATGAAATGTTTCCCCAAAGGTCCACGCATCACATTCGTCTGTGGTTAAGATAATGCTGAAGGCAATGACTAAGATGCAGGGCATACTTGGGGTGTATTCCTCATAGCCTTGGGTCTGCAGATGGGCAAATTACTCTTCCCTTGCTCACCAGTCTTAGTGTAGTTTTTCCCTTGTGCAATCAGAGCAAACTGTCTCCTCACGGTTCAAGAAGAAGTTCTCAAAGAGTTTCCTCAAACTCCTTGCCACTTGTAGCTCCGTCTGAGACCAAAGATCTGATCAAAATGCCCAGACCGAAGTTACATCTCACTTTTAGGCTCAGTTTTTATCTGGTACCAGATAGTGCTTCTCAAAGACTGACAGGAGCTCAGAGAAGTGGCTTGTTTCTCAGGCTGGCATGTGATTTTGCTGTCTGTAAGACAGAAATCAGAATAAAAAACACTGCCCTTTCTTCCAGTTCTCTTTGCCAACCATCTTGCTGTGCCGGGTATATGTGCTCAAGCCAATGTTCCAGCCACTAGGCTTGGCACAGGAATCAGTGCATACAACATCATTACTGCTGGGCACAGTTTGAAATCCTGAGCAACGCCCCCCCATTTGCCTAAATGCTTAAGATGCTAGTGATGTCAGCACCCTATTAATAATGTTGCAATATTAAAACACCAGCATAGATGTCATTTGACCCATGAGGCAGCGTTATATCTTTGTTTCTTTGGCCTAAAAATACCGGGTAGGTGGATCTGAAGAGGATGGGAAATGTCAAGGTAAAAAGCATGATGCATCAAGGGCTTTCAAAGGACCTCATGATCTCTGTATCACATCTCTCTTCCTGCCCTTCAATGATAGTAATCTCAGTCATCAAGGCTTTAGCCTCAAGAAAGGAAATACTCTGATACCTAATACAATGAGCTCCATCTTAGGAGCATTGGCGGGGACTTGTAAACTGCTACCAGGATGTATGGAACGCTACCCCTGGATTCGCCCCACCACATCATAACCTCTCATTATGTAGACTTGACTATCCGTAATAACTTTCCTAAGAGGAAAATGTTCTGCAGCATTGTAAGCCCTATCTACTTTGAAGATAGACTCTTGTTTCTTCCTTAGGTGTGATCATCTCAGAAGTTCAGGCTATCTTGGGCTCCATCAGCATGTTTTCTGGGGGATGATGCTGCCCGAGGACTCAGGACACAGTTTGAGTCCCTACTTTGCTATTTATTAACCTGGTGTCCTGGGGCAGGGCACTAACCTTCTGAGCTCAACACCCTCAAGTCTAAGATAGGAACAATAACAACTTCTGTCTGGGCTTCCTCCAGACTAGTGATGTTAAAATAAGATGACATATGTGTAATCTTTTATAAGCTGTAAGAGCTGTGTACATTTAATGTGCTATTGAAAGTTCTAGAAATGATAGAATATTAAAAATGCTAGGGAGGGATTAAGAGTGCAGATTCTGGAGCCACATTCTTTAGGCTGAAGTCTTGGCTCTGCTACTACCTTGCTGGGTCACCATGGACAAGCTCCTTAGCCTCTCTGTGCCTCAGTTTCTTTGTCGGTAGGTTAAAGCTAAGTTATAGTAACAGCAATACATAGTCGTACTAATCAAGATTATTGAGTGTTCATGTATTACTAAGGTGAGTTCTCACACCTCTGTGAGGTGGGGGATATTATTATTTTGGTTTAGAGATGAGGGCACTGGGGACATGTTAGCTACTTGCCTTCGGCCTCTCAGTCCCAAGTGCAGAGCTGGGGTCCAGGAGGGATCTGCTTTACACCAAGGCCAAGAACTTGATCTGAATGCTCCGCTATATTTTTTTCATCCAGGAATAAAAGTGGAACATTACACTGCCTGAGCATTCCAGAGCTCATAAAAGCTCAAAATCTTATTACAGGTTTTAGACAGAGGACACCTTAATTTAAAGAAATGATTTCATACAACTCTTAGTAAAGAGGAATTTTGCTGCAGGTCTATGGGCAATTGTTGGTTTATGACAAGGGCTAGTCATTTATTTGCCTTTCATTTTCTTCCCAGAGTTATCTGCAGTGTGGTTTTCCATCACTTTATGTTTTCAGTTTTATTTAGGACATCTACAAATCTCTGTTGAATGAATGAGTTAGAAGAGACGTCATTACTTCATTGCCTGAAATCACAAACTAATTATACTCTACAACTTGCTAGTGGATGATGCTGGATTCAGATTCTGATTTTCTACTTTTTTTTAAAAGATTTTATTTATTTATTTGACAGAGAGAGACAGCCAGAGAGGGAACACAAGCAGGGAGGGGAGTGGGAGAGGGAGAAGCAGGCCTCCTGCGGAGCAGGGAGCCCGATGTGGGGCTCAATCCCAGGACCCCGGCATCATGACCTGAGTTGAAGGCAGACGCTTAACGACTGAGCCACCCAGGCGCCCCAGACTCTGATTTTCTAAACGGTGCACTGTGACTGTAACTTCCCCATGATCACCAGTCTATTTTTAAGGCAAGGAAGCAAGTAACAACTTTCCAGATCTTTCCTCCAAGCCTGACATCTGAAACCAAGTCCTGTTACCCATCCTCAACTTTGTTTTAATATCCAAATCTCTAGGGCTTTGCAAACCAAGTATTTGGCTAGTTGCATAATTGAACAATCTGTAGGATTTAAATAAGGGGAAGGCTAATGAGTTCTCAGATCTGGTCTATTTTTTGCTTGTTTTTTTAAAAGAGGGCAGTGGACAAGTTAAGAGCAGATACAGTGACTCAAATATGACCTCAGAGAATCACTTGGAGAGCTTAAATACACCAATGCTTGGGATCCACCCCAAATCACTTAAATCAGAATCGCTGAGGACAAAGCTCAGCCAGTGGGGAGTAGTGAGTCCTAGGTATAAGAAATTGGAAAGAAGAAGGTCGTTTTAATTAAAGAATTAGGGGGATAGAGATAGCAAGGTGGCTCCAAATGCTACCTTTGGGGGTGATCCCAGGGTTATATACTTTTAATGTAAGGCTTGTTTTTGGTTTTACACGCACAGGGTTGGAAGCTGGAGATATTATCTTAGCACTTGCTTTCTGCCTATGACTTCTGGCCTGTGTAGCAGTCATAGTGAGAGATTTCTAGTGAAAGACCATCGCTGGAGAGACATCATCACAGAGAGTGGATGATCTTTTGAAAGTCCAGGAGCTCTGACATCTTTTTGACCATTTCAATCTGGTGGCCATTTCTAAAGACACAATAATGTTTTTAGATTAAAAAACAACAAAAACAGAATCCACGGCTGCTTTGTGAGAGAGCACTTTCGTATTGTTTGTTGCTGTTGTCTTTTTTTCTAGAATCCCACACACAAATGCTTCTGACAACCTTCCTGTGCAAAGGGAGCCCTGGGAACTCTAGAGAAGGCATGTAGGGACAATAGAAAAGTAATTGCAAAAATAAATAAATAAATAAACAAACAAATAAATAAATAAATAAATAAATAAAATAAATGTCTCTACCCAGACATGTTAAAAAGCAGAAGAGTTGAGATTATGCTATATTTTAGGAAGTTTGGACTCTGAATGCCTATGACCCTTATGCCTGGCTAATCAATGCTATCAGTCACTCACTTCCATATACATGAAAATTCATTAAATAAGCATGTTCCATGTTGTTGGATGGTCCAGGTATGTTCAGTTGCACCTGAGTGCACATTTGCTTAATGTGCCCAGTGCTTCCAGAGGTTCCGCTGAGCTCAGTGGGGTAGACACCAGAACAGACCGTGTTAAGGAATATAGATGTTTGTGGGCACTTATGGTGAAGGAGAATGGCCTTACTGAAAGGCAGGAATAAGCCAGTAAAAAGACCTGAGTGTGTATTTATAGAGTGTGCGCTTACGTGGCTCTTTGGACACTTGAGGGGCTCTCCTTCATTTTTCGTTTAAGTTGTATGTTTCAAAATTATTAACTGTGTTACACAAATCCTTTTAGGAATTTCATTTGGATTGTGCAGCTTATCCCAATGATATTTAATCTAATTGCCCCTTTGTTTTTTCCTTCAAAGCGATCACCTGCATTTTATAATTTTTAGAATTTTTTTCAAACCAGGTGTGAAGGGATAAGGTGGTTCACTTGTTTAAAGGAGAGATTAAAACCATGTTTTTATAAGAGCTTTTGAATGTTTATTTTGATTAGAATGCCAGTATAAGATGAGTATAAAATATAAAATGACAGGATCTGAGAGTATAATTTTCTAGCCTCAGGAATGGGTCTTTTGAATCACACGTATTTGAGATATTTTAAGAGCATTCGAAGCTGCAATGCAAGAGAAGTTTTGCAAAAGCTATATGGTCAACTGGAGAAAATAGAATATTCTATTCTGCAGCTGAGGCTTGAAATTAGGAATACAAGGGTAACTTTTTCCAGGCCACCCATATGGGAAGGGTGGAGCGGAGGAAAGGTTTCTTAGCTACTAGGCTGCACATATCCATTGCTCTCAGAAGTTTTGTGACTTCTTTTATGGAAGTGGAGCATCTTTTTCACTCTGCAGAAATTCATTTCATTCTCAGTGCTTAAGTACTATTTTTGCTCTAGAGCTTTTTGAATGCCATTGAGATAAAATAGGAAGCTGTGTTCTAAAAGATAGGCCCGATTCAGTGCCCTCTGGAGATGAAGGAGCAAGGCCAGGCCAGAGTTGTCATAGTATCTTCAGTTAATGTTTATGAAGCTTCTATTTGGTGAATGATTTTGTATGAAGGATTCTTTTAATAATTTTGTATATGACCTATTTCTCCCTTATGCAGCCTCTGTTTTGAGAGTAAGCAGAAGGAAATGGTAGTAATAACAAAATTGGCTTTTGCTCGTTCACACTTTTCTACCATTCGGATTATGGGACCAGTGAGGTAGGAGACAGGATGGCAGAAGCAGGGACGTGGAGGAAAAACATAGGTGTGTGGGAGAGAGAAGATGTGCAAGGCTCCAACCAGCTGAGCTTATGAGAGGGTTTGTTTAGAAAACATGGGGCTAATAGTTCAATATTTCAACATTCATATTTGGGGATTCACACATCTCTACTAGTAGTTCTGTGAAAAGGAAGTTTAGCAAAATCAGATTGATGACTGATGTAATTTAATTAGACCCTGGCTTCATAAATATGCAATGTTATTTGAATGAGAAGTTGAATTCTTAGATTTTCTGGGGCAATTGGCAATTTGGCTTGCTTCAGACGTGGTTGCAGACGTTTCCACCCTGGTTTATATGTGGCTAAAATAAATTTAAAATTAAATTTAAAAATTAGAAGAAAGGCTAAACTTGAGTGACTGATTACAGTCACCCTTTATAGATATTTCTTGCCTTTCTTTGCAGCTCTCTCTTTTCCAGTTTTGTGATTGCAGACATTTCTTTCCTGAACCATGCCTTCTGTAATAGTTTTGAGAGATGCTGGTAGGCTTATGGCCCCCTGCTCATTTTACAGTGCCCTGAATCCTTTGCATGGTGGCTTTACTAGCACATCCAGAACAAACCATTAACACTTTATTTAAAAAATTTTTTAAAAGATTTTTTATTTTATTTATATGAGAGAGAGAAAGAGTGCGCACGCTCACATGAGAATGAGAGAGAGAGAGCACAAGCAGGGGGAGGAGCAGAGGGAGAGGGAGAAGCAGACTCTCCATTGAGCAGGGAGCCCGACATGGGGCTCCATCCCAGGACTCTGGGATCATGACCTGAGCCAAAGGCAGAAGCTTAATCGACTAAGCCACCCAGGTGCCCCAAATACTTTATAACAATATTACAATCAGTCAGTTGACCAAAGAGACTGATTTTTTTTTTTTTTTTTTGACAGGTCCGCAGGATGAGGTAGGGGAAAGAGGTGTGAGAGTTCTTTTTTCTTTTTAATTTTTGTTTTGAATCAAAGTCTGGCCAGGGAAAATACCTGTTACTGTGTGAATTGGTAGACTCCCTCTCTGAGGTAATTTGGCAACTTGGAGAGTGTTGGAGTCCTTTCCATAACCATGGTGACACTTCCAGTAGACGGCCTTTTGTCTTTTGTCTTCTCTGGACTGCTCTTTACTTCTGGCCAGCAGTCTTTGCTTGGCACTTCTGTTGTTGTTGTTAGTTGGCTCAAGAACATACCTTACAGTTGAGGAATTTGCTGTGTTCTTAACATTTCATCAGTTATCCGACTATTTTCAAATCCCATTTGCAAATATTTTCCTTCCCTTGCCTTCCCTTCACCTTTGGAATGGATAAAGCAGAAATTTTATTTCTCGTGCCTACCTTCCCAGTCACCATCTGCACCATCCCTGTGTTCTCTCTGAGCCATTCTGTTAGATTCTTTGCTGAAATGAAATATATCACTAATAAATGGGAAGGCCCTTACTGGTGATTGATAACTACTTTTAGAAACACTGTCATTTGCAATTCATTAAATGCCTTATTTGCCATTTATATTTACTGGAAATTGATACTCTATGTATTAGTTCTTTCTCAGTGACAGATCACTGGTAAATGTATAATTAAAAGAGAGCTTAATTCCAATTTGTCTTCATTTCTCCTTGAAATAATTTTACAGCTGTCATCTGGATCCTCTTCTCCATTCCAATGCATTCTTCGTTGCCAGTTCCCACAACTGTTCTCTTACTTCTGAATTTCTTTCCTCAGAGCAGTGTGATATTGTCAGAAGACCTAAGTTCAAATTCTGCCTCTGCCACTTGCTGTGAAACTTTGGCCAAATAGTCAGACTGTGGCTGTGAGACTTTGGCCAAATAGTCAACGGCTCTCAACCTCAGTTTTCGCCGCCATAATGTGGGAATGAGAATAACTGTTCTGCAGGATTGGCATGAGGTTCAAATGAGATACTATACTGGAAAGTTCTTTTGTTAGCTGAAAAATGGCATGCATACTGGTATTGAATTAGCCAGAGCGTTCTTGTAGCTCCTCTGAATGAAATGCTGGTGATAGTGCCCTATAATTGCAGGTTACTGATCGATCACATGGGATAACTTGCAGGGGGAATGGAAGACAACAGGCATTATTTATTTTACTCAAAGGCAGTGAAACCTTTGGCGAACAGTGCCAAATCTCCCCACTGCACAGGGGCACAGAAGGTGCAGTCTTATCAGAAAGGAGTTGGCTCAATGGGGTTAAAGTCACGCACAAGTACTGACTCACCCCAGATCTGTGCCCTATGCAAATAGAGAGCAGTCATATACAGATTGATTTTCTTTCAGCCGACCATGCCCTGAGATAACTCTAAGTGCTTTTCTGCTTCTTGTCATTGCTGTGATTCCCGCTCCCTCCCTCCCTTAGACCTCAGCAACTGGCCTCTTCACTCCTTAGTCTTGCTCCGGTCTGGGGTTTTCACCAAATGAGGTTTTCTTGATCACTGAACAGATTCCCTTCCATTTTCTGGCTCCTCCCCCCCTCCTTTTTCACAACTCCCATTTCAAGGTGGCCTTTAGCATTGCAGGTGTCCATACTCCTATGTGGGAAGACTTCTGCTTATCCAGTGAAGCTGCTTCTTGTCTGTGGAGACCTGGAATGTCACTGCTAAGGCTTCGGGTGGTTTGTCAAAAGCTGCATGGTGTCTGTAGGAGAACCCATTGAGCTTTATCCCTCCAAGGAGTGTCTGAGCTCTCCCTGAGGACTTACATTGATTGGGCAGGGGACAATGATGTAAGCTTGGAATCACCTCCTCTCAATTTTGGTGAGATTGGATCCTGTCTCTTGTCTAGCAAACCGTGACTTATGGGAGTTGTAGGTTTGGGGATTTTGTAGTAGCTCTGCAACCTTGGACGTCAACTTCACTGCTGTAAGAGATGAGACTACCTACGTCAAAGGGTGTTGGGCAGTCTCGATGAGATCGTATTTGTACTATGCCTGGCACTTTGAAATCCTCAGTAAAATCCTCCTGTTCAGTCCTATGACTTCTGTAAAGCTACTGTCAGGCCTCCCCTTAGAGATGGGAAGCCCGATAGTAAAGTCAAATATTAGAATAGTTTTTTGAGATGGACATACTCCTGTGGAGAGGTTTCTCCTCTAATTCCATTATGGCCTAGATATTCTTTCTGGTTCTGCCTTCTACTGACCTGCACCTCAGTAGTAATCATCACAATTTTAGAATAGTAAAAGACAATGTTTTGATGAAGAATTTTCAGTAATTATTTATTGAAAGCCTGATTTATTACCATCTTAGAAGAACTTATTTTCAGATTGTGATTTGTGGGCCAATAAATTATAAGGTTGGATCCTGATTATTATTTCAGGTCTTAATTATTCTTTTAATGGGTAGTGTATGGTTTATCGACTTTAGGTACTATGGCAGACTTTTACTTCAAATAAAATATTTGAATAATTTTTTGAATTAAAAATTTGAATGAAATATTTGACTATTTTTTTCAAAGTAAATATTCACTGCCTTTTCCTGGAGGAGAACTACTTTCCTGTCTTATGACCCTCATGTGTGTTCTAACCAATATATGCGGACAGACAGAAGTTTTAAAAATTCAACATGTGGCTTACCACGTTTTGTCTTTTTTCTCTGTTGTGAGAGCAGAAATGTTTCAGATAGAAATTATTTTGGCTCTCTGGGGCCTGGAAGAAAGATGGAGCTGAGACACGGTTGACCCAGAATGAGACACATAGCATAGCATAAGCAAGAAATAAACTTTTCTTACAAGCCACTGAGATTTGGGGGTTATTTGTTACTGCAGCATAACCTAGCCTATTCTGACTGATAGAGATACAGATATTTGTGAATTTTGATTGGTGTCTTATTGAGGTACCAATTACATATCCTATAGGTACTAGGGGTTTTGTGAACTCTGAACTGCATTTAATGTATTGGTTTTCATTTACTTCTTTTTCTTACATTGATTTCAGCAGTTTCATGTATAGTCAAGTATACCTGAAAGATACTAGTTGTTAATAAAGAAAACAAATTTAAGCTAGCTTAAGAAATAAAAGATTTATTAGCTTATGAAACTAAAAAATCTACACGTAGATTTTTCATTATGCTTCAGGCATAGTTTGATCAGCTCTCTGGTTCCATTTTTTTCAACTTTCTCTTCTTTCCTCCGTATGTTGGCTTCATCCTCAGACTGTTGCAAAATGCCTTACTACATGCTTTCTTATTCACATTCAAGAGGAGAGAGAAGGCTTCTTTTCTCCAAAACTGAAAAACAAATAACCTTTCCTTTAATTGGACTGATTTAGGTAGTATGTCAGCCTCTGAAGAAACTTCTGTGGCTGGAGGAACACTATGCACTGATTGACTCAGACCTGGGATACATGCCCATCCCTGAAGCTTGGAAGGATACCGTATTAATATGGGAAAGCTAGCTGCTATAACAGATAAATTCCAAATTCTCTCTGGCTTAACACAACACAATGAACATTTATTTCTCAGTCATGTCATAGACTAATGTAAATGTCCCTAATCCTAATGATTGGTTCACCTCCAAGAGGTTATTTGGGGATCTTAGTATCTTAAGAGTTTCTCCACCATCAACACAGGGCTCCCAAAGTTGCTACAAAGAGAAAGAGATCTTGGGGGAGACACTTCTTACATACTTTAGCCCAGGAGTGACAAGCATCACTTCTTTATTGGTGAGAACTTGTCACATGGCCCTTTTGGGTCAAGAACGTGGCAAAATGTGAAATGTGGTCCTTGGCTGGGCATCTGTTTCCCAGCATGCACTCATACTGTGGAAGGGACTATGAATCTCTAGTGGTCAGTCAGCTGACTCTGCCACAGATGTTAATCCCACCCATGCTGCACAGAGGGAGAGGAATGGAGTGAATGTTGGGGAGGCAACTAACCATGTCAACCACACCAGGGAACCAGGTCTTGATGTCAGGCACACGTTGATTTGTGCTGAAGCAGATGTGTGAGCCCTCCATTGCCTAATGGACTAACTGATATGATCAAAAGTCCACATATTACTTAAAAATAACTTTGGAAAACTTTTAGGCTAGTAAATAAATAATTTTTTGTAAGATGTCAGGTTCCCTCTCTCTTGAGGAACAGGTGAGGGCTGAGGCTCAGGTGGGGGGTGAGGTAAGGTCCTCTTTCTTGGGGTTGTGGTGATGGTTGCAGGGGACAGACACCACCAGTCATGTGTGGGAGGGCTGTTGGGGATGAAGTCAGGAGAATGTGTGTAAGAGGGTCAAATAGAGGGGCTCTGTGCAAAGTGAGAACTAAACTCTGAAGTCTGTATTGGAGGAGACTTGAGGACTAAGACAAAGCAGAAGAGTAGAGAGGGTGAGTAGTTAGTTGGAAGGAGTCTTTAAGACATTCTGAAACTGAGTCCAAATTCCAGTAGAAGACTTTGAAGTGCTCTGAGAACATAGGCAAACCAATGAAAAAAATACAGTTCACTATATTATCTATTATATGAGTCTTAACTCTCAAGTTCTTTAACCTACATGAAGTGCTTTGGAACCTTTTCTTATCCTTCAGGTGTCGGATTAAATATTTCTTCTCCAGAGGGAACTTCCTTAGAATTTTCTCTATCCTGCCATTACTTCTTCATTACTGTACTCCACGTCAAAGTTGTAATCGTTTGCTTACTTGTTTAGAGTCTTTCATACTGTATTGCAAGCTCCATGAGAGCAGAGGCTGTCTCCTTTGACTCCAGTTGCATACCCATTCCCTTGCACTGTGTGTAGAATCATCTTGAATGAATGGCCTTTTTAATATTTTATGCGCCCCCAGTTGTAAACATCTATTTTTTTTTTTAATTTGAAGAGTAGGTCTTCTAATCCAGTCAAGATCCTGAAAGTTAGAGAAAAAAATACTTCAGACTTTAAAATTTAAAGATGAAATAGAAGGAACTCATGATTTATTGAAATTTCAGTTGGATGTGTTTGAAGTAAAGTAAGATTTTTTGCTGTTGTGTGGTATTCTCTAACAGGCTCTAGGACATAGTGCCAGAGAGCTCATTTTTTTCTGGTAGATCTTTATTTCAGAGTTTGGAGTCCATCATTGCCCTCTAAAATCTGAAGCCCAAGGCAACATGGCTATAAGTCCTTAACCTCAGGGTCATCTTTGGCATTTCCAGGCCTTGAATAAAGTAGATTCTGGCATCCACAATCTCCATCTTGGGTCTAATTCCAGTTACCTATTTCTGTGTAACAAACTAATCCCAAACTTAGTGGCTTAAAATGAGTTACTATTTCTTGCCCTTCTGGATGTTGTTGGAGTTCACCTGGGTGGTTCTCACTTGTGGTGCCCTGTAGTTGCAGTCAGCATGGTGGCTGGATTGCTGGAGGAGCATCCCAAGATGTAAGGCTTTTTATGACCTAGCATTGAAGTCATGCTGTGTCACTTCTGCTGTTTCCTATTGGTCAAATATAAGGCATAGAGCTAGCCCAGATTCAGAGGGAGAGGACTACCCAAGGGCATGAATATCAGGGCTCATGGTTCATGGGGGAGAATTTTGGGAGATGAGCTACTGCAGTCTATTTAAAAATGAGCAGATCACAGTCTAGAAGGCTAGACCAGGTCCGGTCACACAAGAGTGTTTGCTCTATCTAGAGGTTGTCTTTGCCCCAGATCATGGTGGGAATGGGGAAATGCCTTTCTCAGTGGATGGAAGTCCTGAGGAATCTGAAATTGTTGCAACTAAAGATTTTCTGAAATATCTCGAGACTGATCCCAGGAGACCTTAATTCTTTCTAGTTTGCTGTATATGGCTCACCTGACATAATCTGGGAGGCCAACCAGGGATAGGATTAAAAACTTTCGAAAGTCTAAAGGTTCAGGAGGTGTACTCTCCTACTTGGCAGTTATAAACTGCTAAGGAGTGGCTGTACTGTATTCAGAAGTTCTTCTGACCCTTAGGTTCAGTAGAATAAATATCCTAGACCAATTGGGATTTCTGGGCTTCTTCCTATTACCGAATTGTGAACCTTCCCTACTGGTTTCCCATTTCTTTTTAATATGCCATGAAAAATGTATCTAGGCATTGTTTGGGAGCATTAGAAAAGAATGATAATGTCTGTCCCAGCAGAATAACCCCTTGCTCTTAAAAGAAAAAAGATTCTTGCTAGGGGAATGGTATAAACATTGAAAACTTTGGTTTGGGGAAAGCATTTTGTAAAGTTGCATTATGTCTTTGTGGATAAGGTCATGAAAGTGGGCTGGGTGAGTTAGACAGCAGATGAAATTAGCATATCTCGAGGTCTGTGGATCTGTCAAGCTGGGGAGACTCTTGAATTGATGGCTGCAATAATCTGTCCTTGTTCCTATATTATTTCACATTGGTATCCATGACACAGATAGAATACTTTTCAGATGACCTCACTGGAAGATATAGCCAATGCAAAAGACAACAAAGTTATGTTCCAAATTATTCTGTCAAATTGGAACTCTGCCCTGGGACCTATAAGGTGCCACTCAGTAGACACAAATGTAAAATTGTTCATTTAGGATTAAAAAGTCCGTGGCATGATTATGGGAAGGCCTGGCAACAGATTTAAGTGAAGAATATTTAGTTGAACAGAAGCTTGTATCAGTTAGAGATACCATGCGGCTTCTAAAAAGCTGACATTATATTAGGGTGCAATAAAGAAATAAATTAATTATGAAAATGACCTGCCCCTTTAGACTCTGGATTAGTCAGAGCAAATCTAGAGTATTGTGCACAGTGTTGGTTGCTACTTTTGAAGGACATTGACAGCTGGAGTACATGAAGAAGTGGGTGAAAAAGATTATAAAGGGCTTGGAAGCCACAACATATGAGAAACAACAGAACTAACTAGAGAAGTTGAATTTTACACCTTCAGTGAATAGACATTCAAGCTGAAAGCATGGGCAGCATTTTAGAATGCTCTTGAAAGATGGATCCACTTTTGATAGAAATGTGGACGGGGATGAAGGAGAGGAAATTGTATGAGCTGAGTGAAGGACCTGTGAGCTCTGTCCCGGCAATGATAAACCCTCTCTTCTGTTTCCAGCATATGGCACATGGCAGGTAGCAGTGGGAGATGAAGCTATAAAAGTAGGTTGGGGGCAGGTGGTTCAGACCTTGAACGTCACACCAGGGGGTGTGTATTTACTTTGGTAGGCAAGTGGGAGTAATGCATGGTTTATAAACTGAGAATAATTATGGTAATAATAATAGTAAAAATGATCATCTAAGCTAATAGGTGCTCTTCTAAGCTCCTGTATATAAGAGCTCACTTAATCCTCATAATAGCCCTAGGACTTAGACATTGCTCTTATCCTCATTTTTTGGATGAGCAAACAGAGGCACAGATGCACAGAAAGTTAAGTAACTTTCACAAAGTGACACCATTCACCAACGGCCAAGTGGCTGCCTGGGCCCGATGTGGTGCGATGTTCTCACCCATTCCCAGAGCAATGCCCTGTGAGCCCTGCCTGGGCAGATCTGCCTGCTGTGTGCTTCTGTGTCGTCCTCCACGCTGCTCCAGCCCAGCTGCAGTTTCCCCACACAGCCCAGCCTGGACGAGCATTTCACTTCTGACTTCTACTTGGTTCTACTCAACAGAAAAACAAGGTGCTAGTGATAGAGAAAGCAGATGATTTAAAAAAGTGATTAGGAAGCTGTGTTTACTTTTTGGATTTTGAGCCCTTTCAAGTTTCAGGTTTGAACAGTGGGTCCTGGGAGGTGCATCCCGCCTCTGGGTCACTGCCAAGAGTTGGGTGTGTCTAGCACAGAGGAGTGATTTAAGAGTAATTTAAGCTTAAGTATTCCCAAATGAACATTACCCCAGTAGCATAAGGTTAAATTCTGGGTTTGCAAGGCCCCAAGCAGACGTTTAAAAAAGAGACCCTTTGGCCCTTTGTTCAAATCCCACTGATGTCTGGCTGCCTTGCAGTTTTGGTGCTACTTGGGTGGCATTGATGTTTTGAGAGAGAGGAAGACTGACTGGAGCTCAGACCCTTCTACCCTCCACTCTTTGCCTTCCGTTACCCTGACCACTGAGGCTTAGTTAACTTCATCACGCTAGATGATGTTTAGCTATTTAAGCCCAAGTCTGGGTTAGTAAGACAGGGGATGTGGGCTTAATAGTGACTTTGATAAACTTATTTGCATTGCTCTTTTATGAACACATTAGCTTAATAAAACTTACCACAGCATGCCCTCAAAAACTCTGTAAATAAGGGATAAAACTTGTCCTATTAACACTGAATTATAAACCTGTTTATCTTTTCGCCAGCAAAGGGGTGTGTATGTGTGTGTGTGTGTGTGTGCGCGCTGTAGACGTTTGGGACTAGCTAGCGTAGTGACTAAGGTCTATGTGTTTTGGGAGGACCTAAAGTTAATTCAGTCCGTGATGCAAATTTCTCCTCCTATAATGACCCTTGCGTGTGTCCGTGCGCTGACTCTTATTGCCCCTGTCCTACAGCTAGAGTGGTGCTGTGCAGACCTACTAACTGGCCCCATTCTGAGTGGTGGATTCTCTAACCAGCAGCTGGACCGTTGTGTGGGTGCCTAACCACACCTTTCCTCAGCCCCTCTCTGCCCACGGTCACAGCTATTCACCTCTGTCTTTCCTTTTCCTGTCTTACCTTGTTTCTTCTCTGACTGTTCACTCTCCCCTTCTTTTATTCTGTATCTTCATTTTCCTTTTGTCCCTTTTCTTGACCCTCCCCTCCCACCTTTACCTCTGTTCCTGAGTTGGCTGACCCGAAACAAGGTCACTTTACCCCAGACACCGTGAGATCAGATCACTGGAAAAGGCAGATGAAGGCCCCTGACATTAGATGTTGGGATAGTTTGGGGACTATCTTCCCAGTGGTTGATCTACCCAGGGTGAGAGTGTGGGTGATTTATTCTGTGCTTCTTGTGGGGAACCAAGGAATATAATCCATGTCTGACGTTGCCCCCATCGGTCAGGCACCTTTAGGACCTTGAAACCCACCTGTGTGGGTTGACTAAATTTAGTGAGAGTAGCGAGTAGCCCAACTACCAGTGTGTTTTCTTCTTTCTAATTCATTTAACACACACACATACACACATCTATCTTCTGCTAAGATGTACCAGGAGGAGATAAATGGGAACATAAAGATCATATTGTACTTGACTTATATCATTGCTGACTTCCTGAGAAGCCTGTTCAAACGACCAGAGGATGTTAACTAAATTGACAGTGTGTTTCTCCGAGGTGGAAGTGAGCAGAACATCTGCTTTTATAATAGTCTCCTTGCCTGGGTAGGCATGTTCTGTTTTGTTGTTCCAGAAGACTTTCAAGCAAATATACTGGTGAATTTCAATGGCTTGGAACTTCCTGTTTTGTGATTTAAAAAAGTGCCTTTGGAGAATGGGTAATGTTCACAGAATTCTGTGTTGCTTTAAATGTATCTTTAGTCCCCAAGTTATCACAGGAAAAGATTGATTAGGAAGCTACATGGGATAGAAAGCAGATGATAGGTCCATTGCCTTCCTCCTTTAGTGCGTAGTGTTTGTTGACGTTATTGTGCGATACAATGGGCCTAGTGTTAGAGACTCCAGGGCCAAGAAATACGGAACATCGGATGGACAAGCATCCTACAAAATGTTCAGAAAGTGCATACAGAATTTTTCCTTTTGACTTATAACTTTTGTTCAGATAGGGCCTCAGAAAACCAAGCCTAACAAAATAAACAGTGTGGGATGAGCTAACTGAGATAGGTTGCCATGAATTTCATGAAGTGTTCGAGGGACATAATATTTAACAGTGATATAGGCAGATAGAATGGCTTTTCTGATGTTTGCATGTGAGGGCTGTGATTCCAGCCAATCCACTGTTCAACTCAAAAACATAAGCTGAGAGGGTCTGGAGTTTCAAATTTGTCACCCCCTACATATGATCTTGGCCAACTGCTTTCACTTCTTTGGACTTTGAGTAGCCCATCTGTAAAATAGAGCTATAAATATAATTTGTTCTCAGAAGCTCTGCCTGACTGGTGGATGCTAGTTGGCTGGTGGGAGAATGGAATATTTTGCCTGAAGGACAGTGCCATTGAACTTGTTAGCCCATATTCTGAATAAATATCTTGTCAACTCTAAGAGGTTTATTCTGAATATTGCCTCACCAGAATGCTTCTTCTAGGGAAGTGAAAAGGAAGGAGTGAGAAAAGATGATAGACAGATGCATTTACTTGCTCTCAGTTCTAGCTGTGTCTATGCACTCCCCTCCCTTGCAAGCCGAGTGTTCGTGTAGACAAGGTCCCTAAACTCAAGCAACTTGTGGAATTTGTGCTAACTACATGATAAAGAAAGTGTCAAAATGCTGTCATTCTCCCTGAGATAGGAAAAATGAAAACAAAACAACAAAACCAGACAAACTCAGCCTTATATTTCCAGATCCTTAGCGTGAGGGTTCCCGAAGTGTGGGTTGCAGGCTTGAACAAAGGACAGAGTGATTTTGGTGGGTCACACACATATTGAGCACAGAAGAGCCTTGAACCAAGAAGTGAGAGTCATTTCCTTTCAAGCTCCTCAGTCCTTCTAACAACCGCAAGAGTAAATGCAGCTTAATATGTGCTCATTTCTCCACTCCACAGGAAGAGAGGCTTAACTGGGTAATAGAACGTAGCTAGAATTTAATAACTTCGTTTTGTTTTCATTCTCTTCACCATTCCCTCTCTTATACCAGAGGATAGTGGTTCTCCATGAGATTGTTCTTTTAAAATGAATTTAAGGGATAGAAATGAGTGCTTGAAGAAAATCATTAAGTACCCATTTCCCAGGTGACTGTGAAGGGGTACCAGGATGAGCAAAGTTTTGCAAGCACTTGAAAATCTTTTTTAAAATTGAAGTATAATTACATACAATATTATATTAGTTTCAGGCATACAACATGGTGATTTAACATTTATATACATCATGAAATGATCACCACAGCAAGTCTACTTACCATCTGGCACCATACAAAGTTAATACAATATTATTGTCTAAATATTATTGGCTATATTCCCCATGCTGTACATGACATCCCCATGACTTATTTATTTTATAACTGGAAGTTTGTACTTCTTGGTCCCCCTCACCCACTTCGCCCACCCCTGAATTCCTTCTCCTCTGGCAACCATCTGTCTGTTCTCTGTATCTATGAGGCTGGTTTTGTTTTGTTTTGTTTATTTGTTTTGTTTTTTAGATTCCCTACATAAGTGAAATCATATGGTATTTGTCTTTCTCTGTCTGACTTATTTCACTTACCATAATACCTTCCAGGTCCATCCATGTTGTCGCAAATGGCAAGATTTCTTTCTTCTTCATGACTGGGGAGTATTCTATTGCATATATGTACCACATCTTCTTTATCCATTCATCTGTGGATGGACATTTAGGTTGCTTCCATATCTTGACTATTGTACATAATGCTGTAATGGACATAAGGGTGCAGATATCTTTTGAAATTAGTATTTTCATTTTCTCCAGATAAATATCCAGAAGTGGAATTACTGGATACTATGGTAGTTCTCTGTTTAATTTTTTGAGGAACCTCCGTACTGTTTTCCAGAGTTACTGGACTAATTTCAGTCCCACCAAGAGTCCATGAAGGTTCCCTGTTTTCCACCCAAACTCGCTTCTTGTGTGTGTGTGTGTGTGTGTGTGTGTGTGTGTGTGTGTGAAAATAGCTATTCTGACAGGTGTGAGGTGATAGCTCATTGTGGTTTTGATTTGCATTTCCCTGATGGTGAATGATTTTGAGCATCTTTTCTGTGTCTGTTGGCTATCTATCTGTATGTCTTCTTTGGAAAAAATGTCCATTTAGGTCCTCTGCCTACTTTTAAATTGGATTGTTGGTTTTTTGGTGTTGAGTTGTAGGAGTTCTTTATATTTTTTTGGATATTAGCTCCTTATCATTTCTATGATTTGCAAATATTTTCTCCCATTCAGTAAGTTGTCTTTTTCATTTTGTTGATAGTTTCCTTTGCTGTGCAAAAGATTTTTAGTTTGAAGTAATCCCATTTGTTTATTTTTGTTTTTGTTGCCCTTGCCTATGAAGTCAGGTCCAAAAAATATCACTAAGACAGAGGTCAAGGAGCTTACTGCCTATGTTTTCTTCTAAGAGTTTTATGGTTTCAGGTCTGACATTTCAGTATTTAATCCATTTTGAGCTAATTTTTGTATATGGTGTATACCAAAAAAAAAAAAAATAGTGGTTCAGTTTCATTCTTTTGCATGTAGCTGTCCAGTTCTCCCAATACCATTTATTGAAGAGACTGTCTTTTCCCATTGTATATTCGTGCCTCCTTTGTCATAGATTAATTGATTATATAAGCATGGGTTTGTTTCTGGGCTCTCGATTCTGCTCCATCAATCTATGTGTCTGTTTTTGTGCCAGTACCATGCTGTTTTGATTACTATAGCCTTGTAGTATACTTTGAAATCAAGGAACATGTTGTCTACAGCTTTGTTTTTTCTCAAGATTTCTTTGGCTATTTGGGGTCTTTGGTGGCTCCATGCAAATTTTATGATTCTTTGTTCTGTAAAAAATGGCATTGGTATTTTAATAGCTATTGCATTGAATCTGTAGATTGCTTTGGGTAGTATGGACATATGAAAAGACTAATTCTTTTAATCCATGAGCATGAAGTATCTTTCCATTTATTGTGTCCTTTTCAATTTCTTTCATCAGTGTCTTATAGTTTTCAGAGTACAGGTCTTTCACATCCTTTGTTAAGTTTATTCCTAGGTATTTTATTCTTTTTGATGCAATTGCGAATGGGATTGTTTTCTTAATTCCTCTTTCTCCTAGCACTTTACAATCTTTAAGAGGTGAGGCTGGAATCTGAAGCCAGGGCACTGAGTCCAAACCTGGGATTCCTCTGTGGCAGGCCTGTGTGCTTCTGCAGATGTGTGTGCAGCCCACCTAGACAGTCGATGTGGAGGACATCAGTATACTCCACAAAGATGGATTTTAGCGCAGAATTCCACGACAGTATGATCTTGTTCCCCATAACTTGCAGGAGTTAAGAGAAAAATGCCCTAAACATCTCCCCCATGGGTCATTTGACAATTCTAGGTGACTTTCTAGGGAAGCCACTCACTGAATCTCAGCAGACCCTGAGCCTGTTTTTCTAGAATTTTCTGCATCTGTGCTATAAGCAAAGCGTTTTGTGTTTTTAGCAGGGCTCCCAGCGTTTGGCTGTCCCCCACCCTCAAGGGTATGGTAGTTGCTGATGACTTTGAAATGACATGAGGGTTATGGCAGAAAGTTGCTGTGTGTTTCCCCTGCAGTGGAGGGAAGGCAGGTTCTTTCTTCATTGTGTGGAGGGTATAACCAGCCGCTCTTGTTCCATCTGCCAGTCGCGCTGAGACTTGTGCAGATGGCCAATGGAGAAGGAGGCAGGGACCCTCCTTTGGCAGGGCTCCAAGAAAGGGCCGGTAAAGGTGGGCTGGCAGGGGGAGCTGGCCTTCTGCTGTTCTCAGGAGGCTCTGCTTTGATGGATAGCCGGGCAGCCTGAGCCACACAGACCACCCAGCAGTGGCTGAGGTGGTGAAGCGTGTCCCCGTTAACTCCACTCTGGGCAGTGAACTGAAGAGGGAGCAAAGCCCAGGAGATGGGCCTTAGTGGTAGTGGTGGAGGCGGAGTGACCAGCGGCAAAGCTCTCGGTGGCAAAGCTCTCTGCTTGTCCCCAACCATTCAGTCGTTCCAGAGGCAATGTGCTCAGAATGGTAGTGGAACAGGCTTGCCAGGGGAGACAGGCTTTCCACAGAACACTTCCCACCTCATGTTCTCATACATACTTGGTCATCTAATGTCAACCTTAAGAACACTTTTTCAACAAAAATGTGCTTGTTCCAACAGTAGAACCTCTTGGCTATGCAGAAGAGCTGTTAGTTATTAGTTTACTATTCAGTGTTAATTGAGTACACATTTAGGCAGTGCTGGGGAGCAGGGGTGGGTGGGAGAACTGGGGCTGGGGTGAATTTTGCCGTGGCTTTACATTCACGTACAGCCTCAAAATTTCATCTTGTGAGGTTTTCTCCAAATGAGGGTAGATATTCTGAAACAGAGATACATGGAAGTTTGGGCAAAGCTCATCATAAAGCTTTGAGCTTGTGTTCCATTTCCAGACCATCCTGTCTAAATGGCATTATGATTCTAGCAAACATATAAATGTTATATTTATACACAGTTTTACAATGCAAGAAGCATGTATTTATCACCTGTGCACATGGCAAATATACCACAATTTTTATAAAGGCGTCTTGGTCCTTCTTTCCCTCCTAATCCAGTCATCTGGAGGGAGTTAAAAACAAAACCCAAAGAACCACAAAACCAAACAAACAAAAGAGAAGTTCCAACCAGGAGCAAGAGGATGATGGGGAAAAGATGGTGTTTTTTATGGATTAAGATCTTCGGCGAGTAAAACACCATGGAATCCACTCTGCTTCTGCATACCACTTGAGATGTGTGCTAATAAGCTAAACTTTGTCTACGGTAGGGTGTTCGTCCAAGTGCAATGGCCAGCAATGCCTGCTATGCCTTTCTCCACTCCGCATGCTGCTATCAGGGCCCAAGGGCCAACTTTCTGGTGTGCCAGGGCACCCGTGCATTCCAGTCTCTGAGTCTTTGCCTGCGTGGTGTCTCTAGCACGGACCAGGAATGCTCCTCTCCTTGAGCCCTTCTGAGAGCTCTGAATCATCCTTCAAGGCCCAGTGAACTTGCCACCTCTTCTCTGAAATCTTGCTGGATCCCCTCCACAGCATAAACCCTGCCCTCCCACTGCACCTCGGAAAGAATGGTTCCTCCCCTGAGATGCCTAGGTGCCCTTTATGTACCTTGACTGTGTGTAGGACCAGCTGTCTGTGTCTCGCCACACCGTGAGCTTCCTATCCAGGCCATGCCCTCTTCATCTTCGAATCCTTAGCCAAGTAGCTTGCAAAGGAAAGGTGCTCCATAAATGTTAAATCTAATTGAGTCTTTTAATAAAATGATGAGTGTAACCTCTAACACTGTAAAAATTATACAAAAACCCTCAGAAGCAACAATGTGCACTAAAAATTAATTTGAAAATTTCCTTCCACATACTGTTAGCAAAGCACTTTACTTTTATAGGCCTCTCCTGTGCTATAAAACTCCTGAATGTTCTAAAAATATTTTAAAAATAGGCATTTAGAACCTCTTTAATGAACTACTTCCAAATGTGGCTTAGATGTTTGAGGCTTTTCCCACAGCAGGTGTAAAACCAGCCAATGGAGCTGAAGACCAGGAAGCTGGGAATTTGTGGCCCAGAGATGGAGAGGTGGTACCTGCGCCAGGTGACACGTTTCTTGGTGGAGACCCTAAGGGCTGGAAGTTCTCTCTGGGGGTGCTGTTGGGTGTGGGAAGCAAAGTAGTTGGTGCATCTCGGACTCCAACTTTGTGTGTGTGTGGGCATCCTGGAGGCCTGCCACTTCACCTGCCCTCGACCGCAGCCCTGCTCAAGTCTGACGTGTAACTCACGGTGTTCTCCAGTGCCTCATGGAACTGTAAATTCATTCTCATCCCCTCTCCCGGTTTTCTCATGGCCCTTGTTTATAAGTGCTTTATGGTAAACGGTGTTTGAGAAAGCCATTAGTCTATCTCACAAGTTAACATTCCAAAGAACAAAGGCTGCTGTACAACAGAGCAGGAAACAAAAAATGAAGAGGGGCATGTGGCCCCAAAATGAAGGTCTGATCATTTCATTTGCTTCTAAGAGTGTAGCTTAAAATGCTGCCATTAGAATCTACTGTTATTAGGATTCCAGTATTCCAAATTCATTGGCGATTGTGATGCGTATTGTTTTCTCGTGCGTGAAGAAACAGGTCCATATTTTATTTTAAAAAGAACCTTTTCATCTTTGACTAATCGACAACTTATGTATGATGCCATCTAAGTATTTTTCCTGTACGTGTCTCACGCCAATACGTATTTAATGCAGCGTGGAAAAGCACTGGTGAAGCTATTGGGTAAGGTCGCTCCGTATCAGTTTCAGGGATGGCCATGTGAGGAGTGAGAAGGCTAATAGCTGTGCTTGTATTTTGGCAGCAGATGGCTTTTCACTCTTGCCTCATTTCTCAGAAGTTCTGCACAAGCCAACCACATGAAATGACTTTCGCATCTCCTTTCAAACCTCACGATGCAGTGCTGTATTTGTTGGGCCATGTACACCTGCTTTCACTAGAATCCAGTCTCGTAAAACTGTCAATGCATCCTTCACAGGAACACATTAGCATTGTTTAAAGGGTTGTGCATCACTTTTTTGACTGCTGTAACTCGTTATAAGCAGAACCTAAAAGGGTTAATTGATTGGTCCTCCGTTAAGGTGATACAAATCCAGGTTAGTGACACCTTCCACATTGTCATAACCCTCATATGTGCGATGTGTGCGTGTGTGTCTGTGTACTCACAAGGGCAAGATGACTAGGGAGACATAGGAAGAAGCAAGAAAGGGGAAAATCCAACTCATTTTAGAGATTGGGAGTGGGAGAAGCAGGGATAAGATGGAAGGGGAAAAAAAGCAGGAAAGAAACCTTAAAATTCACATAGGATTGTTAAGGGGCAGAGAACAGACATCCAGAATCTTCGAGACTCTCAATGTATCTGAGATAATCAGGTAAAGATGGACTTCTGCAGCCTGTTCCTGGAAACTAGGTGTTTTACATGTAAGGGAAAGGGCAATGTTTAATCCTTTAAGACTTGGAATTGCTGCTTTCTGGAGGGAGGGGAAGGTTGGTGTGGAGGGCTGGCCCTGGACAAACCTCTGAACTATCTCTGCAGAACGCTTCAGTTCAGGGACCTACCTTTCTGTTGGGTGAAAGGGAGAGGTGTAGTTACAGATGTGACATTTTCTAAGACTTTGTGATTTGCCAAACTCTCCGTTAGCTGCTCTGAGTTGAATATATGTCAACACAACAGGATATTCACTTACCACATCTTCCCAATGATTGCTAACTTTTTAATTGGGCAAAGTCAGCTTATACCAGGCACACATAGAGAATTTTTTTTTTTTTTATTTCTTGGGGCGCGAACTCACAACCCTGAGATCAAGACCTGAACTGAGATCAAGAGTTGGATGTTTAACTAACTGAGCCACCCAGGCACCCCAGACACAGAGAAATTTATACTGAGTATACAACAGTACTACAGAAATTCCCTAGTATAAGCAATGAAAATAGAGATGAGTCTTTGGTTTTGGGGACTGAGATGGCTACACAACAAGTACCAGAAGACACAGCTAATGCTATAAACATATCAGTCCTGTGGCTTGTTTGATTCTTTCTGATACTCCGATTTAGACCCAAGGATGAAAATCTCAGGAAAATTTTAGGAATATTTTTGTTCTTTGTAACTATCACTTATGTACACGAACTTATGAATAGAATGAGCTTTTGGAAATAAAATAGATAAATGGCTGTTACATCTCAAGTAATACCTCATGCTATTTTTTTTCCAATATGCTAGTTTTTGGATGGATAATTTCTTTGATAATCACTGACTTGTCTGAAATGGAAAGTTTGTATTTATTCTATGCTCTGTACTTCAGACTATCCCTGCCAATATGGGAATAGCCTCTGATTGCTTGTCAACTGCCTTGAAATTCTCAATGGAAATGAGGCTCGCATTGCCAAATATTTTTACTGGGTCTAATGATAGATGCCCTGAGTGTATCCTTCCTTAACAATTAACTTCAATTTAGAAGACATTTAGAGTCTTTTGGAAGACATTTAACAGCGAGTGAAGTGATCTGTGGAAAGACTGAATTTCAGTCTTTCAGATGAAAGATGATAATGGGATTGCAGTCTTTCCTTCTGATTTATTATTTGTGTTCCCATTTCTCACACAGTAAAACTTCATGTTTTTCAGGGAACTGAACTGCTTCAGTCCCACAGCTGAGATAATGATTAGAGGGCTGGTGGTTTTATGGGCCCTAGGATAAGACTTCTTAGTACGTTTGGTGTGTAAGGTAAGGCTTAAGAGCCTGGTAAAAAGGGGCTCCTGGGTGGCTCAGTCGTTAAGCGTCTGCCTTCGGCTCAGTTCATGATCCTGGGGTCCTGGGATCGAGCCCTGCATTGGGCTCCCTGCTCAGCCAGGAGCCTGCTTTTCCCTCTCCCGCTCCACATGCTTGTGTTCCCTCTCTAGCTGTTTCTCTCTCTCTCTCTGTGTCAAATAAATAAATAAAATCTTAAAAAAACGAGCCTGGTAAAAAGAGAAAACTGTTGTGAAAACAGCTTTAACCAGGCCAAGAGTAAGAGTTAAAGAAGGCGGTAAATAGATATATTTCATCATCTCAGGTTCGCATCTTTTTGAAGGAGATGTGAGAAAAAAATCAGGTAATGAGTAAGGTGAGGTAGTTGGAAAACAGAGAATCCTCAAATGAGAAAAAAATATTGAAGCGAAACCATTGCTTTTCTAAGCAATAACTCCACTATTAATTTGTCACATGCAAAATGTTTGTAATTGCCTTTTGGCAACTCCATGTGGGCTTTCGTTCATCACAGCCGTGAAGAAACCACAATACTGCTTCCTTAAGCCACAGCTCTTTTCAAGGATGAGCAGCCTCCTCATCCCTGAGCTCTGGGACTCAGAAGGGTGGGGAGTTCGGGGATGGTCCGAGATTTCAATCTTGATGAGAAATTCCTTGTCAGCAACAAGTTGCCATAAAACAGGGCAGTTTTCCCAGAGGGGCTGGTAAAAATACACATGCATTAGTGAAGGAAAGCAAGGGGCAGATACTGCCAGGTTGAGCTGTCCAGTCAGAAGTCGAAATGTTTGTGCACACCAGACAGTGTGTCTGGCTACCTCGTGGGAGGGTCTCTGTCTGGTCTGGGAAAACAGTGCCATGTTTACCATGAGGGAAGGCCTATGAGTGAATAACAATGACCAGGCCCCAAGAGCCGGAAGAGACTCCTTTATAAATGGCTGTCTCATTAGGTTGAGACGGAGTGTTTTTCAGCTTTGAGGTAGAGCAGCCCAAACAGCTGCTTCTGTCAGGGGGTAGCACACAAGTCTGTGACCCCAGACACTTCCATGTGCTTACCTTGCATTGGAAGGCGGCCACCTACTTGGTGGTGTTGCCGTGGCCATATACCAGCTGCCTTTCAGTTTCCTTTCTTGGGGTATCTTTAGGGGACTCTCTGCCATTATGGAATGGTTGGCATATTCGGGAGGCTGCCCCATCAAACGTCACTTTCCAACCAAAGACTTTTTGACACAAATATCAAAGAAGGAAGTGTGTCTTACTGCCCAATTATATAAAAGCTGGTGCTGGTCAGCATGTGCATAATTATTTATTTCAGCTTTCTGTAAAAGGAGGGGCATCTTATTCAAGTAAAGCAGAAATCTGGTAGTTTCCCGGTTGTGAAATTCTATTGACAAAGGTGTTAAGTGAAGGGCAAAGTAACGTGGTCTGCTAGGCCCCTGCACCTTCATCTCTGACCTGGGTATATGTCAGGCCCAAGCTGAACTGACCAGAATGACTTTGATTTGATGGCCGTTAAAGGTCAGGCACATAATGGGATCAGATGTGTCAGTGGAGGTGAAGTACATAGCATAATAGATTGATGGTAATTAAGTAGTCGTGTTTAATAAGAGTCATCAGAGTTAAAGGCAGTGTTGGAATGAGCAGCTTGGGGAAGGAACGAGAAGGCATGAAGAAAGGCGGTGGGAAATAATCTTTCTGTTACACTAAAGGAAAGACCAGAGGAACTGTGTGTGTCTGTTTCCATGTGTGAACTTCTGTGTTTTAGGAGACCCAGCATTTTGTTTTTTAAAGGGCGAGGAGGATAGGTAGAGCAGAATTAAATTTTATGAATTTATAAATGGCTCCAAGTTATCCTAATTCAACATATGCGTGTCTAGAAAATGCAAACCACAAACTCAACAATAAAAATAGTTCCACAAATATTTTCAATGGTCTGTATTTTCTATAGGTTGAAAATCTGGGTTGTTGCTGATATTTATTTAGTTTCGTTTTGTTTTTTTGGCATTTAGTTTTTACATAATTCATAATTACATAATTACATAAATCATTAAAATCCTAGAATTGATCGCTTGTTCAATGAAAATTACGTAGTTTTAGAAAGTTATCATTCTTCAGTAATGCTTAATCATATTGCTGTGATGTATTACCATTTAATGAGAGAGCACATTGAAGTGAAATATATGAACAAAGGCAGTTTCTGAGTGTTGTACCATCACGCTTTTTCAGTATTATTTTTGTCAGTTCGCACGAACTATCAATGGTCAGCTGGATTTATATGTGAATTATCCAGGTTCAGTCTACAAGGGCTAGGCGTTGAGAATGCAAACAGCTAATCAGGACTGTGTTGACCACACCACCTAGTAATGAAGAGACCAGGTAGGGGGCTTCACAGCTAAACTGCACGCTGACTTGACAAGTCTCAATGATGCATGTTTCCTCCAGTTTCCTTCCTAGTTCTCTATGCCACAAATCTATGTGAAAGAAGCATTCTGGATTTTAGGAGTTCTGACTTACCTCTTTCATCTGGTCTCTGGCCCAGTAAACAAACTCCCGTCTGGAAACAGAGCTGAATTGGGAAAAGATTGTGAAGTAGGAAAGTTTTTTATGAATCACCTGCCATTCCTCCTTCTAGTGACCGTGACCTGGGCAGTCTGACCCCCGAGCCTGTGCTCTTAACCACTCCGTTATACTGTCTGAAAGTCCTCAAGAGTATGGCTTGGTTTTATGAGTGTTTGATCTTATCTTTGAAACTCTGGAGCCAGCGCAGGGCCAGATACACAATAGGAGCTCCATAAATGAAAGGTAATAGTCATTTAATCAGATTAACTGATTCCCGCTGATATTTAGCTACCTTATTCATTCTGACAAAAATGTCTCAAGAATATGGTGATAGAGTCCTTGCATATAGGTGGAAGTTGATATGTTTTATGACATGTACTGGGTGGATGCCACAAATCACATCAAGCATGGAGCTGTCTACTTTTGCAGTCTGAAAATACTCTCTTTGTAGCATATGGCCCACAAGAAATCAGGGTTTTAGACACATAGTCTCATGGCTGGAAGTGAGCTTAGCCCAACTTCTTTTTTTGAAGAATGAACTGACGATTGGCAGAAGCTGTGCAAGCTCCCTTTGTGGGGGAGATCTATTGTAGTCTATGTGACAGCTCAAAATATTTAGTATGGAGAAAGAAGGTTTGGAGGGCCGGAAACAGAAATCGTCAGCTCTTAAACTTGATGACCAATACCCCATCTCTGGGGAGTCTTAAGGAGGTTTCTTCTTTTTGTTGGGCTTTGCTTTATCTCCATGTCAGTGCCAGTGGGTAATGGCGGCAGTGAGAGCGTAGACGGCACAGCAGATGTGTCAGGCGCCTATTTATAAGCAACTGGAGAAGGGCACAATGAACAGCTCCTGCCTGAGCTTGTTTATTTTTCAGAAACATTTATAAACAATTAAATGAATAAAATAGCTATTCTTCAACAACCACTGCTGGTTGCTAATGTTTATGGAGTAGTTACTACATGGCAAGCCTTGTTCTAAAGATTTACGTGTATTAATACACCTAATTCTCATGACAACTCAATTAAGAGGATACCATTAATATGCCCATTCTATAGATTAGGAAACCAAGGTACCGAGAACCTAAGTAAATTCTCATTTAACAGGTAAAGAAGTGTCAAAGGGAGCCCAGTTTTAAATTAACGGGAAAACTCCTCAATACTCTCTGACATACCGGACTGTTTTATCTGTTTTAATTCCTTTACAAGCCTGGATCTTTAAGCTGGAGTAGATACCTTGGGCTTTCTAAGCTGAAAAGGCATTTAGAAGGCAGCGGGCCCACTGCATCAGTTCATACCTTTTTTCTATATCAGGCTGTGTTTTTCATGTGACTTTTTCATTCTCAAAAGAGCATAAAATCGAAGTGTGTAGTGTTCTATCTCCTTCCACTTTACAGAAGTGAAAACAGAGACACTTCAAAAAAATTTTTTTTTAAGTGGATCTCATGTCCTTGTCGCGTACTTACTGCTAGAATTGGCTGCATTAGAATCCATGGTGTTTGAGGTGTGGACCTTTGCTGGTTCCCATGAGCCTGGTGTCTGGCTGCACCTTGATAAAGGTAATAATAGGTATCAGCAGTCGTTCATAGGTGCCCTCGCTAGGGTATTTTGGCTGTGGTTACTTCCTGAGCCCATGGAGACAACCTTGGCTGAATCATTTAAAACACTTTTTAATCACAACCAACCACCTTATTCTACCAAAATAACTCCTTTTAAAAGTGTCCCAACCTGATCGACAGACAAGCATCAAATGGCAATAGAAAAGCTGGAAACAGACATCATAATTAGTCGGCTCAATTGAAAGAACAGAATGATTTAGCCGTGATTGAACACTTGGCAAGGAATTTTTCATCAGGCTTCATCCCAACTCTTTCAACAGAGGAGGGAGGAATCTTCTGAGAATTGTTTGAAATAGTGGAACAGCAATTAAAGCCCTTTGTCATTCACAGATAGGAAGCAGAAATGAGCATATTTGCCAAATATGGCACTGTGGGTGTTGGAAGCCAGAGGGTTGCAATGGAAACAAACCTGTTGAAAACCAAGTAAGATGAACACTGGGGAATACAAAAGAAGGAAGGAAGATGACCATCACTCTGGCCCTCTGAGCCTTGTGTTAAATTGAGAATTCTGTCCCCTTCTAAGAATAAGTCTTCCAGTATTCACTTCAGGAAGTCCCATTGCTTCAGCTTGGATGGCTAATATGAAAAACAAAGCAATTGTTTGTTGACACGTTATTCTAGCAGGTGCAGTTCCATTTTAAACAAGAAGCTGCTATTGTTTTCAGGAATCATGTTGATGACTGTCTTAGAACATGAAGGGCTGGTTCTGTGGGGCGGGTGGGGGTTGGGGGGGGAACACCAGGGTGCTGTTTTTCACTTTAGCCTTTGGGTCTGAGAGTTCTCATCTTCTGTACATTTATGACTAGCACCCCCTAGAGGTTTATGCAGGTTTTCAAAAGGAAGGCAAGTTCATATTTATGCGTATTTTTTAAAAACCTGATTTTCATATTCTGAGGAAAATTCCCGGGAAGGAAGGGGCGAGTAGGGCAGTCCAGCTGTTGGTTTGGTAACCAGGAGACACCTGGGGATGGAGGGTACACTTGATTTATCCTCTTTGCTTCGGAAAAGGTCAATCAGCAAGGGTGAGGGCCGTGTTGGCTCACAAGTGAGAAGTGACTTTGGCACTGTGTCCGGTGGTGACCCGCCTTTGCTGGAATCCCTAGATACCTGATGCCCAGTCTTGCCCCCGGGACAAGTGAGGGCAGAGAGCATGAAGGAAGAAGAGTGAGAGCAAGCGTTGGGGTACTTCCTTGTTTTATGAGCACACAGGAGGGGCAGGGCCAGGCGGGCCAAAGGCATCCAGGGCTCTCCTTCCTTTTGTGTAGCAGTGACACATTGCTGGCTGGGCCTTATTTGTGAGTGTGGAACTGTGTGAAGTGCTCCGGGTGATTTATGGGCAGCATGGAGCAGTAATCCCTCCCCTGGCTCTCTCCTCGGCCTTCTCGGCGCAGCGGCACTAAATATCCAGCCCGACTGGGGATGCGCTGCTGCTGGTGCACTCCCTGAGCTGGGCCTGTGTTAGCCTCGCAATTTACTTTTTCTAAACCACGATAAATTCAGGCACAAATGGCAGCAAAATTAACTGTGAAAATGCCACCATATTTTGCAGGCTATTTGCTCTTGTTGGCCCAGATCTGGTTTGGATTTTAAGGCTGATTTTTTTTTTTTTAAACTAGAGACAGGATGGACCTCTTTTTTTTTGCCCCTTTTTTCCTTTTTAAATGTTTCAGTGAGTGATTGCCCTCTCTAACAGAATCCTGCTACTAAGCCGAAGCAGTGACTCTTTTTCTTTGGGAGGACAGTGACTTTTAACTGAAATACTTGAGCCCACTATATGGTTTGTGTTAGATTTCATTATCTTCTGTGAGGAATGCTCATTTTTCACTACTCATATGTGCTGAGCAAATAGTTAATTGATTTATGCTATATGTCGCATGTGAGTGTGGAAGCACAATGTAAATTAATATTATGAAGCTGAACTATTCTGATGTTTGTAGGTCAGTTACATTTCAGTGGGTGGTTGTGAGCCAGGTGGGAGTTTACTTACTAGTTGTTGCTTAAGGACATAGAGCCATAAGCTATATTTTATCCTTTCCAGTTTTGCTAAAGTAAGCTGAAGTAATGACTTGTTAAGGTTGACAAATTATATAAAAAGCTACCGGGCTGTTGTTTTTGTGCAGGTTGGTGCCCAAATGTCTTCCACGACTCCTCCCTTTCCCATTAGAGGGTGGCAGGGCACATGTCAGGAGGGCACTGAAGACCATGCCACACACTGAGGGGGTCTCCCCATTCCCACTTCAGCCTCCCACCCTTTGCCCTCAGGTTCTCTGTGAAGGTCATACAGACTCACATGCAGTTTCCCGACTTACCAGCTGTGTCCAGGCTGCCATACCCAAGGAATGATTGCTTTGGTGGAGAGCTGAAGGGCTAATGGGAGTAAACAAGATAATGGAAAGTGTGTGTGTGTGTGTGTGTGTGTGTGTGTGTGTGTGTGTGTATGTGTTTCAGACTAGTCTTGTCACCTACTTGTTGGACTTTTAGAGGTAAGTCACTTACTTGTTTCTACGTTGGAATGTATCTTTAAAATAGGATTAATAATCTGCCATAGTTCTAATATAAAGACTGAATGAGATGATAGGCATGAAATTGGTTTCTTATTGTGATGGCACTGAACAGGAAGGAAAGAGAGTTTCAAGAAGTGAAGAAGAAAAGCCATGGGGAGAGGAATCTTTTGGAGGAGTAAGCTTGGAAGAAGCCTGGTGCAGTGGAGCTGAGGGTCTAGGGGCAAGACTATGGAGAATGAAAATCCATTCATCTTGTAGGAAAGGGGAGGATAGGTGCTCCAAGATGTGGCCCCAGTGACCAGTCACCTTTCAGCATGCCAAGGCTTGGAACTCGGTACATGAATCTAAATGGCCAGCCTTAATGCTGGTGTCAGGTGGGCTGTCCATTCTTAGGTTAGGACCATAGTAGGTAGGAAATCCCTTCTTTTCATAGTCCTGCTCCTCCCACTAGCCACTAGATTCTGGCCAATATGAGGTAGGGTCCAACAGGCCAATGTTGTTCAAAGAAGAGGAAAATCAATGAAAAAACCATAGCTCACATTCTGGAAGCTATTTCAGGTTTTCTCGAATTCTGTCTTTTGTTGTTGCCTCTAAAATTTTGGGGTCAAGTTTAATAACCTCATCTGGCAAGGCCCCAGGTGTAGCTTTTCATCTGATGAGTCCACACTCGTGTTACTGAAAGGGTAATCTGTGGATCAGCAACATGTGTGTCCCTTGGGAGTCTGTTAGAAATGCAGAATCTCAGGCCCACCCCAGACCTACTGAACCAGAATCTGCATTTTAGCAAGATGCAGTGGTGATTTATGTAAACATTGAAGTCAGTTCAAGAAGACAAACCTCACCCGGGGCACATCCACACACACAAACGGATGCATACTCATTATGCAAACAATTCATTTTCATCATAAAGATTATAAAAAAAATGACAGAAATACATAAAAATGTTACCCAAGGTCTTGCCTCTGTTAACATTTCTCCTACTTATTTTTGTCTTTTAATTGAAAAAGTCTAGGCTTTCTTGTGAGTGGGAGGGAAACCCATTTCTCTAGCAAGCCACTCCCGCATCTCCAAAAAATACATTGTTTGACTAATTGCTGCCAGTAAGGGGAGGGGGGAGAAAATAAAATTAAAATAGAGTCATGACCCTACTTTCTGTTGGCTCATAGGCCTTCAAGCCTTATAAGACATTGGAGAATCGAATTGATTAACTTCAAGCTCTTCTACACTCCTTTTAATTCTTAAATTTTGCTGAATAGCGTCATGAACAGATTTGGTGTCCTGGATAGACTCAGGTCTCTGTGCATCTGAGGTTCAACAAACTTATTTCATCTGTATGGGGATGTTGATGGGAAAACAAGTATTAGAGTTTTCCTTCTTCTTTGGGCAGTCTACCTAAAAAAGATTAATTGGCCCAACTCTAAAAGATGGCTTTGTAATTTTTTTTTTTATTTTTTTTTAGGCAGGGGTTGGGTAGTGTAAGTTGGAACAATATTTTCTTGTGCTGAAGCAGAATTCTTTGAACTTGAGAAAGGACTGATCTTGGTGCTGCTTTTCAGCTTCAAGGAATGAATTTGTTCTCTAAGCCCCCTATCTCTTCTTCTCCAAACTTCCTAATAATTTAATTCACCAAACCAGGATGACACGAAGCTTTCCTTGCTGCCTCCAAGCTCCCTTTGTACAGTTTCAAGGTTTAGAGGTTTCTTAGCAGTTGTCATCAAACAAACAGCATGCTTCGGGTGTCAGCCTTGTGAGCAGGAGCTGCTCCTGGGGGAGAACCAGCAAGTGTGCGACAACACTGAGCTCTTGAGTGACAGCAACCCACCCACCCTTGCCCGCCCTCCTCCAGCTTCAAGGGCTAGCAGCCTGGGCCATTCTAGAAGATTTGGAAAGGAGCCACCAACAGGAATTATTGAACAATTGCTCTGTGAAACTTAAGATAACACTTTGTTCCACCACAGTGGAATTGCTGTGTGACAGAAGGAAATTATCTGTTTAGTTCTTGATTAACATTTATGTGAGAAAAATAAAACTAAAGTTGATGGTATCTAGTCCAAGAAATGCTTGTATTTACTTTAAAGAGCAAATATTAACTCAGCACTTTTGTAGAGTGAATGTAACCAACTTTGGAGGATTCATTGTTTCAGTTGTGATTGGGGAAAAAAAATAACACACCAAAACACAAAAAACTCACAACACCCTTTAAGATGCAGGTGGAATGCCTCCTGGTTACCAAATTAAGTTCCTTGAAATCAAGATTTCCAGAAACAACTGGTTTCTGTATGTAATGTTATGAAATAGTCCATCTCTATGAATAGTTGGCAGGTATGTGTGTATGGGATGATTTTATGGATGTTTACTTATTTTTAACAAGTAGAAGAAGCTGAACAAGTCTTATCGAATTCATTATAAATGTTCCAATCAAATTAATAAGGTGAACATTTTACCACTAATATAAAAGTAACCTCAATAGTGCTTGTGGTAAAAATGCTAGTTTAGATAACTTCTAATTCAGCCTCAAAATAAAGAATTTGAAATTCATGTGTTCATTCATCCAGCTCATATTATCATGAGTCCTCCCCTCCCCCTCCCCCCACCATGTATAAGCACTATTTTGGGCCAAATGGGAAGTTCTGTGATGGATAAAACAGGATTCTTGTCTTAACTTTAAGGTTGGCTAGGGGAGACACGAACACAGTGAATACGAGACATATTGAGGAGGTAAAACCAAGGTAACATATCTCTAGTCTGCCTTCCTTTTGTTTAACTATAGGCTCAGATATTTGTGCAAGCCAATGTGCTTGATATTTACATAGAACTTATACTATGGGCCAGAGACTTCCTAAAAACTTTGAAGGTATGAACTCTTCTACTGTGGTTATTAACCCACCTCCATTTTATAGATAAGAAAATTGAGGCACAGAGAGGTTGAATAACTTGCCAAACTCAGTAGAGGAGAAAGATTTGAACTTAGCAGTTCAGCTCCAGAATATTCCTAGGCACTGTGCTATACTGTCTTTCCAATATGGTTGCACACATCAGTATGAGCTAAAAAGAAGTATGAAAAGCTCACTACTTATTAGCTGGTAGATTTGTTTCTATCATTTAGGCCTGCACCATTACAAAATACATGCTTGTACCTTACTTCTCAATGAGTGATATGCTCTTGAACTGTGGAAATGAAATTGCTATAAACATTTGAAAAGAAACATGGGAAAAAGTTATCCAAAGGAATCCAGCATTTCTAATGTGAAGACCAGTTTACAAAATAAGCACCAGGCCTTTTGTTTATCTATTTTAAAGTTTAGAGTTTTCTTTTTCTTTTTTTTAATGCTGGGCATTTGTTTATATAGATTTAATTGATTTGAAATTAAATCCGTGGTATTTATGCACAAGGGTAGTTCCTAGCCTTGATTTTGGAGAAAGATTTACTACCAGAGGAAAAGCAAAACATAAAGCTCTATTTAAGTGGCGGAGGAATATTGGACAGGTGTCCTCGATAATCTGGTGCCTCATTGAGGGTATGGGAGATTACATATTTTTATCTTGAAGTCATCTGAGTATTATGCTCATCAGAAATTCCCATGCTTTAGTTTGTGTGTGTGTGTGTGTATGTGTGTGTGTGTGTGTATGTATGTGTGTGTGTGTGTGTGAGAGAGAGAGAGAGAGAGAGAGAGAGAGAGAGAAGGGAAGGGAAAGGAAAGGAAGGGAAAGTGAATGAAGAATCTTATGGAGAAATGAGATAAAGTAATGGATATGTGAAATCATCCCATTTTTATAAATAAGAAAATCACATTTTTCTATCCTGTTAGATATAAAAGGGAAATAAGACTGTCTCGACTAGTTATACTTAAAGAATATTTTCACAAAGTGCCGAGCTTGAGCGTAGTTCTGGCTCCCTGCCACCAAGTACTTGATCTTACTCATTTTATCCTCAGTGCCTGAGACAGAGCCTGGCACGGAATAGGTGCCCAGCAAATGGGTGTGGAATGAATGAAACTCCAGGCCCTGAAAGATCTCCAGACCTTTAGGGAGAAGAGCTTCTCCTCACCTCAGACAGCTGCCACTGGCCAGGTGCCACGTTGTCCTTGAAGTCAAGCTGCCCCACTGAACTCACTGGCTTTGAAGCAGAGCGAGGCCTGTTCAGGAACCCAGCGGGAAGCCTTGCGGCTGTGACCTGGGCCCCGTGAGTAGCGTCAGGAGATTAGAGTGTCCTTGCTCCATGGCCAGAGATACAGGCCCAGATTACTCAGGGTCACAGGTCCACATTCTTGTATGCAACAGGAGCATTAATTAGTGACAATTACCTATTGGAAAAAAGAAGTCGAGTCCTGAGTGCTCCTTCCAAAAAACTTAAAGACAGAAGGAAGCTTCTAACAATGGGTCAAGGGAGATGCATTTCCGCCCTGATGTTAAAAACAAGGTACTGTCTAATTGATGAGTAGTAGGGGCTCACAGAGACGCTTTGATGAGCCATCTCCTGCTTCCTGATATTGTGACCCCCTCAACAAACACTGACAAATAAAACCAGCATGCCTTCAATATAAATGAGGGCACACTATCTGAGGAGATGCTTCGTTCTCAGGATGTGGTTGAAATCCTGTTATGAATAAGGTTTACATCCTTGCCACTGAAATAATATTTTTGTACTGTGGAAATCAATGGTAAGGAAAAAATGGACAGGTCATCTAATATGTAAACAATTTAACTTTGATGTAATATCTTGCTTGCTGGGTTTGGTCCTGGGGAAAGTCAAAGAACACGTTGCTTAGTTGATCTCTCTCTCTCTGCCTTTTTCCCCTCTCGTCTTCCCATTTATCTTCTCTGACCTAGAGAGCATTTTGTGGATGAGTCCAGCTCAAAACAGGGTTGTGGCAGAATTTCTTTTTAGCCTTATAGCTCTTTTTCTTCTGGACTAATCTGAAGGTAGCTAGGATTTTGCTAACTGTGATTTAAAACAGAACCAAGAAATAAAAGGAACAGCATAGGGGAATGTGGTCAATGATGTTGTAATAGTGTTGCATGGTGACAGCTGGGAGCTACACTTGCGGTGAGCAGAGCATAGTGTATAGACTTGTTGGGTCACTATGCTGGGCACCTGAAACTCATGTAATGTTGGTGTCATCTCTACTCAAATTAAAAAAAAAACCCTGTGTTTATGCTTGTATTATAACAAAATATGTAGCCAAAATGTATTACGCTAATTACTAATTTATACTTCAATTTTGCTTTCACGTTTTATTTTCATGGCTATAACTAACTCAACTAAAAGTAATAGAAAAGCAAGAAGCACTCAGTTCTTGGGCTGTGGATTCTGTAGACCTGTTGAGAAAATAAAATGTAACAAACCTATTACAGTAGAGAAAAATTGTGCAAATATAATTAAAAGGCAGAACAATTTTATGCTTACTTGTAATAGGCAAATTTTGTGAAACTCAGATATTTGTGATACTCCTTTGCTTTTGTGAATAAAACTTTCCACGCCTCTGCTTTCTTAAAAAAAAAAAAAGGAAAAAGAACCAAGAGAGATTTGGTCTGAGGGAAAGTGAGGGCATGTATTTTGCAAGTTGCAAACTTGTGGAGAATTTGTGGGTTCTACGTTTCAAACAGAACTCAAATCTTTTGAGGCTCAAGTTCCATTTGCTCTTGGCAAAACACAATTTCCTGGTTCAAAAGAAAATAAGCACATAAAAAAAGGCCCCTAGGTTTCTTGGACATCAAAGTTTAGGAGATGCTCTTATAAAACAGCATTTTGATGATTTTTAGATTATAGTAACCAGGAACATACAGATTAAAACTACCCTTGAACTACCCTTAAGTTAAAAAAAATCCAAGGGCAAAGATGTTGGCAAAGTGCATTACGCTATGGATGTTTTTGCCAAAAGTGAGACATTTTAGTTAGTCTTCCTGCTCTCCCCCCGACTGAATTTTTTGTAAACTCTCAACTATGTCAGATTCCATTCCAGCTTCCTCCTGGTTCCCACCAGATTCACACCTAAAAGGGTAGTTATGATCCTTTGGAATCAATCGTTTCTTTGAAAATGATGCTCATCTTTTTGTTTAATGTTCAAGTCACTTTACAGGTTAATATATTCTTGTACATAAGTACCAAATATTGGCCAATCTATCAGTTAAGAAAATCCATTGTTTTAAAAAAATTACTCTTGATTAGTGAGTCTCCACTGGGGGTGATTTTGATCCCCAGGGGACATTTGGCAATATCAGGAGACATTTTTCATTGTCATAGCTCTTAACTGGAGGGGGGGGTTGCTGTTGACACCTAGTGGGTAGAGGCCAGAGGTGCTGCTCAACATTCTACAATGCACAGGACAATGCTCCACAAACAATTCTCTCGTTCAAAATTTCAATGCTGCTGAGGTTCAGAAACCTGGTTTTAGACTCTAGGAGAATCATAGACAGTATCTTTGGCTACATACCTTTTTTCCTAACCAAGATTAATGTTCCTTACTGATTTCTGGGCAGAGGTTATTAGATTGGTGGAAGAGAGGAGAGTAAGAATGAGAAAAAGAAAGGGAGTGCTATCTGCAAGGCTAAAGTAATCCTTTAGACCCTGAGGTCACAATATCTGTCCCATGATAGATAAGGAAAATGAGAAATTTTTGAAAAGGTAAATAATGATTCTGAGGCCCAGAGATTATTAGCTGTTCTAAGAATGTTCTTCAAGTCAGAAGGAAAGCAATGGAAACAGGATGTGTTAATGTATTTTGTTTGTCATTGTTTTGTATGCTACTACGCACAACCCCAAACTGAGATTCACGAAACACTTCCGTTCCTCACAACTGCCAGGCTTGCTTGTTTTGCCCACATTGGAATTTGTTCCATCATTCATTCATTCAGCGGACATGGATGCACCCTCAGAAAGGGCAGGGGTCGGGGAGAAACGTATGAATGGACGCTTTCCTAGGCATGACTGAGATTCACAGAATTCCGTGGAGAGGTCAGCTGAGGCAGAAGTGCAAGGCCCTGTTGCACCCGCACAATGCACGGGTTTTCTCGAAGAGATGGTGGCAGTGGACTGAGAATGTGTTTGTCACTGTTGGGGAATTTGCAAATGTCTGTACCTGCCATGGAGATGGTGTCCCAAGAAACAGAATGCAGTCCTCTAGGGAGGGTTTCTCAAGCTTAGAACCATGTGAAGCATCTGTTTCAAACCCCAGCAGGAGCACACCAACAAAAACAGATCTCGCTGGACCTCACCTCAGGCCACTGACTCAGAATCTCCAGGGAGAGAAGATTTTTTTTAATCAAATGACACAGGTGATTGTTATCATCAGACAAGTTTGGGAAGCTCTCCCCAGAGGACCAGAAACCCCCAGAAACCTCCTCAGAGAGAACCTTCCTCCACAGTGCCATCTTTAGCCCTACTATCACCCCCAAACATACTCATTCACTCATGCATCCAGCAAATGTCTGTTGCATACCTAATGTTCTAGAGGCTGGGGATGTTGTGAATAAGACCAACAAGGTCTTTGCTCTCATAGAGCTTATATTCAGGTTCATGAATGAGAACTGAAGAAATAACAGGAGTATTTTACCTGAGAAGTCCCTTCTCTAGAGCAGATCAGAAAGGTAGAAAGATGCTTTATATTATGGAGAAATGTATGGAGGTATCCCCTCTTATGCACATGTACAGGGCAAATTCACTTCTGGTGTTCAGAAATATCTATTCTATTATTTCCGTGAGCTTGGAAAAATTGCTTAATGTCTTTGCACCCAGTATCCTCCTCTATAAAATAAGGGTATATACATATTCTCCACCACAGAGTTGTTGTGAAGAGTAAATTAACCAATACTTGTAAAGCCCTAGGCCAATGCATGTTACAAGGTAAATACACAATAAATATTATTTGCACTATCACCTCATCCTCATCTTCATCATTATTATATTCTCTCCCTCTCTCCTTCAGTCAAATCCCAGGATTCCCAGTGCCACTGATGGAAAAAAAAACTGTTTGGCAATCCTAGTAGATTGTATTCCTTTATTTACTCAATCATCCATTCACATATGTGAACTTAGAACCTGCTAAATTCAGAGCTTGGAACAGGGATGTGGGAAATATAAAAACAAGTTAAAGGTGGAGGAGTGAAGCTCAGTTCACAGATACCTGTAGCTCAGGTAGAAAGTGATTAAGAGAGTATAGATAAAATGTTCTGATGGTTCAGAATAGAAAGTGATTGATCTTCTAGCTGCGGGATTCTGGGGAGAGAGGAAATTGGGATATTCTTTGGGGAAGCGTAGTAACCAGTACATTCTGAGAAAACATAGTAGCAACGAAATAAATGTATTGAATTGAGTTGAAGTCAATACATTCTTTATCTTCCTTCCAAGTAGTGCCGTAAAGGTAGAGTAGAAATACCAAATTTCAGA